>NC_091823.1:151109107-151732062 GCF_038994185.2 Dermacentor albipictus | reverse complement strand
GTCCTTGTACCACAGCTCACGGGGATGCCAAAATAGACCGCCGCGTTTAAATGCCAACTTAGTTAGGTATATTCGAAGTAAAACACTGGAACAAAGGTAGGCTTAACTCGCCAGCTCAGAGCCGAAGGTGCAAAATGCTCTTCTGGGTCTCGTTCGGCTCGTAGCCGAAGCTAGTGGCGCCCTGGACTTGGGGCGCCACCCACCAAGCTCCTAATCTCCTATGCCCCTTTCCCCAGTTCTATAAAGCTATTCTCTCTCTCTCCCCCTCACCGGTCGCGGGAGGTATTTCCTCTCACGAGTGGTAGATAACCCCATTCATGCCTGCTCCATTGAACGTAAGCTCACCCCCGCTTATCATCCGCAGATGATTGGACTAACGGAGTGGCTGAACCGAACGCTAACTCAGATGCTGGACACGTATGTTCACCCCATAACATAGCTGGAACCACATGTTGCCATTTGTTACGTTCGCGTACGATTCGCCACGGCATGACAGCGTAGAATATTCCCCATGTTATTTACTGTTTGACCAACCTTCTGCACTGCCATTGGGTACCCTCCTTCCATCAGCTCCTAACACAGTTTTTACGATTGATATCGCGATCATTACGCAAACAAAACGCCAATGGCAGACGAACCTTAAGGGGACAGGGTAGGTCCTGTTCTTGCCGTGCATTTTAGGCTGACCCTTTTCTCATGATCTGCTGGGGTGAGAACATTAACTTTGGTGGCATTGTTATCTGCAATGTTAGGTAGAGTCACTGAACTAGGATTATTTTTAAAGATTAGTTTTTGTTTTCTTTTTTTTACTAGACCCACCAAATTTTAGAGCCAAGATCGGCAGTAAATAGCCTGTCAATAAAAATACCCTACAATAATATTTATAATCCTAGTTCTGTAGACTGTCCGTAATGTATGCTCAATATCTGGAAAATATCTCCTGAGCGCTTGTAGTTTCTGAAAAACAAAGGGGGCAAATGCAGCAAAATTTGGTGTTTTGAGATAATTGGCTTTGAAGAGGAAGAAAGAGCTTTATATCAATGTAGTACTATAGAAACGAATTTTGACGCATTTTTCAATAGCCACCAGCCTGGCAGTCCCCTCCATCATCAACACTTTTCAGTGCTAGCTGCCTTGTTTTCAAGGCCTCCTTAGTGACCAGTCGTGTAGCCCTCTCTGCAAAGTAGAGTCGCCGCCAGTCAGCTTCGCGCAACCACTGGACTGTGAATCGTCCTGTAGAAACTCCGAATGACCTCAAAATATCCGCTCGAGCAATGCTGCCGTCATTAAAAGTTAGCACAGCATCCATTGTCGCTATTTTCATCGTCTTGACACCAAGAAAGACATTCTTCGGAGCGCGCTCCAATACAACGTAGTTCAACGCCTCATTCGCGTTCTGAGTTTTTCCATGGGGACATTTCTGGAGAAGCTCAGGCATTGAGAGCTGCTGAAACACCGCCTTCACTGCCTCAAGGACCGCTGCCGGGAGGGAATCCTTGTGGATGTAAAGTTCGCCATTCATCTCCCTCTTGTTGAATCGGCACCACGTGTCGGAAGCCTTTGGACACAGGCCATAGAAAGGATTGGCATCAGTGGACGCCATATGAAAATAGGTGGCCCATATGGTCTTCCGCATGTCGCCCAAGCTCCCAACATTGTCTCCTAATGGCCAAGCCATAATATGTCTGAATTTTGTTGATCACTGTGTCAGTCAAGCGTCCCCGGCCAGAAAAACCTTTTCCGTAGGGCAGCTTGTTTCCTTTGTTTTCATTTTGAGTCTTCGCAACCGGGTCCCCATCATTTTTGGACCTGGCCAATGGACTCTAGATTTGAAATGTCAACATGACCTCCATATGGCTTTGCTGCTTGAACAGCAAGGAAGCCTTTGCTGTGCCCATCGGCTAATAGTGTATCGAACCCCGTGTAGTTCTTTGCTTCTTTGAAATATACTCAAAGCTCCTTCGGTCCCCATTCCTCCGCTTGAACCTTCATAGATCAGTTGGCAATGATGCTTGTCTAGGTCGGCACGAGAGGTGGCTTTCGACACACCCATTGCGCAATGTTTCGTCATTACTTCCACATCAATGACCTTGCCAGAGTCAACACTGGTTGAAGACACTATGTCATTGTTTGAGGCATACCCTCGCTTCTGCAAGCTTCCGTCAAGAGCAATAGTGATATCAATATGTCCGTCATTGAGGTCCGTTACTTTAGCTGCGCATTCCATTGATCTTTCAGCGGCGGCTATAACATGAAAAAGTAATTCATCATTGTACCGCGAAAATTTTGTGAGTGTTTTGGGCAACTTGAGCATCGCACACAACGTAGTCTCCCCCGCAGGGGCACCTTGAGACTCAAGGTGATGGTGCTTGGCGCCACCACGGACCCTTAGCCCCCATACCGAAGCTGTAATCCGCACCGTGGCGACAGGTTGTAAGGTGAAGGGTAGAAACCATGAACGGTGGCGGTCGGAGACATGGTCAAGCCCCGGCCGACGAGCTCCCCGTCTGTTTACCAGGCGGGGGACTCCGGGACCTTCTTGTGTCTATAAGGGTGAAACACAGGTGACACAATAGGAACCCTTAATCCATACATGCCACATGGATTCTCAATTTCCCCCTCGAAAGAAAAACGATCGGAACCGGAAACGGTACCGCACCGAAGCAATCAAAGTTGCAACTCAGAAATGTGCTGAAAATTTTCCACAGTTCCTGGTAGTTCACGCTGTTGAGCAAAACGCTCCCGTGGCCACTCTATCAGTGTTTGTGATACAGAAATGGCTAGTAGCTAACATAGGCGAAGAATATGAAGCAAAGAAACTGTCCTCAGGAGATCTGCTTGTAGAAGTCAAATCCAAAAAGCAAGGTGATGCGCTACTCGCGCAAAAGAAGCTTGCTGACCTTACCATTACTGTAACCCCTCACAGAAGCCTGAATAGCGTTCAGGGAGTAATTTCTGAGCGGCTGCTAATGACAGAGAACGAAAATGAGCTCCTCGAGAATTTGCGAGAGCAAGGAGTAACGTCCCTTCGCCGCATAAATATAAGGCGTAACGGCGAAGAAAAAAACAACACCTCACATCGTACTAACATTCGGCAGCACTCGCTTACCCGAGTCTGTGCGGGTTGCATTCATCAGGTGCCCAGTGCGCCCATACATCCCTAACCCTAGGAGATGTTTCAAATGCCAAAGGTATGGGCATGGCAGTAACACATGTAGAGGCAAGGAGACCTGTGCCAAATGCGCCGAAACCGAGCACAATACTGACAACTGCCAAGCAAGTGAAACAAAATGTTCAAATTGCAACGGTCCACATGCAGCGTACTCACGAACCTGTGAAGTATTCAAAAAAGAAAAACAAATAATCAATCTAAAAGTACGAGAAAACATATCTTACCCTGAGGCAAGGAAAAAGTTCACTCAAGAGACATCCAGGTCATATGTTGACGCCGTGCGCCGGGGGGCCGAGCGGCGTCTGGTGACAGTGGGCACACAGTACACCATTGTTGATGTGTGCCTGCCCCGTCCCCCACCCGAACGGCACTCCGGTGTCGGCACCATTGACATCCCGGAGGTACACCTGACGGCGGCCTCTGGCGCAACCAAAGTTAGTGGGAGTGGCGACACACCACTCCAACTTCAGGCCACTGCCGAGGCAGGGCCATCCACAACTACGACAGGTGCAGCCAAGGCTGCCATACTACCACACAAGAAAGGCTCATTGGCCCCTGAGCCGGTAGGCCACAGGGCTTCCCCCCATCGGGAGAAGCCACAAATCCGTACCCCCGCGGGTTCCCCGCGGAAACCCATCACCTCGCTGGAGGCGATGGATATAAGCAGTAGCCCGCCTCCGCAGCAGCGGCGGCGCAACTCCCTTGAATACAAAAACGGAGGAAAAACTCCAATAACAGGCCCCACAAAACCGGGAGCATAGCTTTTGAAATACATCCATCAAAGTTATTCGATATGGCGTTCCTAATTCACTGGAACTGTCGAGGTATATTAAAAAACTACAGTGACATAAAAGATATTCTTTCTGTATATTCCCCGGTAGTTTTGTGTCTCCAGGAGACAAACCTGGGATCAAAACATAAAAATATTTTAAGTAAATATAAAGTCTTTCGTCACGACCGAGAGCAAGCAAATAGGCTCTCTGGAGGTACTGCCATATTTGTTCAAAGTAGTGTCGCTACTCGTGAAGTCAAAGCTTCAGACTAGATTTGAAGGCGTTGCAGTGTCTGTAGTACACTTTAAAACAATTACAGTATGCTCCGTATATATCCAACCACACCTGACAGTAACACTCCATGACTTAGAAGACCTTTTAAAACAATTACCAGAGCCATATCTGTTAGTCGGCGATTTTAATGCTCACTCCAGTTTGTGGGGAAGCGAACAAACGGACACTAGAGGCCGTATTTTAGAAGATTTTATTCTCTGTAATAATATATGCCTACTCAACAGGGGCAAACACACATACTGCTCTCCAAGCTCAGGAAAATGGAGCTCCATAGATTTGTCTCTTTCATCACCTTCTGTTTTTAATGCTTTTAAATGGGATGTCTTGGACAACCCGTATGGTAGCGATCATTTACCTGTTCTTATCAACCTAACATCATCTCCGCAAATCATTCCTACAAAACCACGACGTTGGAGGCTCCATTTGGACGACTGGGTGCTCTTTCAAGAAAATGCCAGCTTAGAAAAAATAGATCCACATAATTTAGATATTGATGAACTTAATGAAATTTTCACAAACTACATTATCTCTGCAGCGCTCCTGGCCATACCTCAATCTTCTGGAGTGGTGAAACAAAACCACAAAACCTGGTATACAAAAGAATGTAGAATAGCAAAAAAGAAACAAAACAAAGCATGGGGAAACTTTCGAAGGTACCCCACGCAGAAAAATCTCATAGACTTTAAAAAGGCAAGAGCACAAGCCCGCTATATCCGCCGTAGAACCGAAAAGACTTCGTGGCAAAATTACGTGACTTCCATAAATAGCTCAACCACATCAAAAGAAATGTGGGCGAAGGTACGAAAGCTAGATGGTAAATACTCCCCTTTCACACTTCCTCTTCTAACAGCCCCTGGTATACAGACAAACATCGAAGAACAGGCAGACATTTTAGGTGAATTTTTTTCGGCAGTTACCAGGTCATCAAACTACACAGAATCATTTCTTACGTACAAAAACACAGCCGAGAAACAAAGACTCCCTACAAGTGGTTATACAAATGAACCGTATAATAAATTATTCACAGTTCAAGAAATCAACACAGTCTTGTCCGCTGGTAAACAGACTGCACCCGGCCCTGACGGAATACACTATCAAATGCTGTCCCACCTCTCTGAACCTGCCGTAGAGGCACTGTTAAATTTCTTTAATAAGGTGTGGGTATCGGGTAAACTACCCGAAGCCTGGAAGAAGGCCATCATTGTTCCATTTTTAAAGCCCGAAAAACCACCAACCTCTCCGAGTAGTTACAGGCCCATAGCGCTCACCAGCTGCCTCGCAAAATCCTTTGAAAGTATCGTGAATATGAGATTAACCTTCGTGCTAGAAGCCCGTGAGCTTCTCAATGCCCATCAGTGCGGTTTCAAAAAGGCATGCTCCACAACAGACCACCTAGTTCGTCTTGAAAATACTGTCCGTGAAGCCTTTATACACAAACAACAATGTCTCGCTGTTTTCTTCGATTTAGAGAAAGCTTATGACACAACCTGGAGGTACGGAATTCTTCATGATTTGGCTGAACTTGGCATTCGTGGCAGGATGCTGAACTGCCTAAAAGACTTCCTGTCAAACCGTTCATTCCATGTACGCCTCGGTTCAACCCTGTCGAGAAATTTCATTCAAGAAAATGGAGTGCCCCAAGGGAGTGTTTTAAGCACGACCCTCTTTGTTGTTAAAATGAATTCAGTCAGCAAAATAATTCCAAGGTCAATTATGTATTCAATCTATGTCGACGATCTTCAGATAGCTTGCACATCCTCAAACATAGCAACATGCGAAAGACAAGTGCAGTTAACAATAAATAAACTTTCAACGTGGGCCGACCGAAATGGTTTCCGGTTCTCCCCACAGAAAACAGTGGCCATCCTTTTTTCACTCAAACGTGGCCTACAGACAGATCCTAGACTATACCTGAACGAAGCGGAATTGCCCGTAAAAAGTGAACACAAATTTCTGGGCATAACTTTTGACAGAAAACTGACCTTCTTGCCACATATAAAGAACCTTAAGAAGAAAACTTCCCAATCATTAAACATATTAAAGGTGCTTTCACATAAACGCTGGGGGCCTGATAGGACCTGCCTTTTACACATCTACCGCAGTATAGTTCGCTCTTGCCTCGATTACGGGTGCATAGTATACAACTCAGCTCGACCGTCCTACCTGAAGCAACTAGAGCCAGTTCATAACTCCGGTCTGCGCCTTGCAAGTGGGGCATACAGGACATCACCGATAAACAGCCTATATGTCGAATGTAACGAACCAGCCCTCGCAGATAGAAGAGCCATGCTCACATGTGCATATGTCCTAAAAACACGCTCACTACCAAAACATCTCTGCTACTCCATAGTTACGAAGTGCCCGTCTAAGCAGCTTTTCAACAACAAACCGAATGCGACGAGACCCCTTATTCTCAGATTTGAAGAAATTTGCCAGGAATTAGGTATTCTAGACACACTGCCTGATGTTGCCCAGAGACCCGAACCACTACCACCTTGGCACACCTTTCCCAGTGTAGGTGACTACACACTGACACAATTTCATAAAAATCAAACTCCACGTGAACATATAATACAAGAATTTTTGGCGCTAGACAAAAAGTACAAAGAACACACAGCATTTTATACTGACGGTTCTAAAACACCACTTTACGTCGGAAGTGCTGTAGTGCAAGATAAATGGGAAAAGGTAGTCAGGTTGCCTCAGTGCGCGTCAATTTTCTCAGCCGAATGTCTGTATCAAAAATAGTCGAGATGAACATTCAAAACAGCATTATCTACACTGACTCGCTAAGTGCAATCACAGCACTGAAAGCCAGGAACGTAAGGGAACCTTTAATAGGAAATATAATCCATAACATAATAACTGCTCAAACGCGAGGACACGAAATAAAGCTCTGTTGGGTACCAAGCCATCAAGGAATTAGAGGCAACGAGAGAGCTGACGCGTGCGCCGCTCAAGCTTGCCATAAGGATATCAGTACTGTAAATATACCCTATGCAGATTGCATGAAGTTAGTAAAAAACAAGCTTAAAGAAAAATGGCAGCGTACATGGAATAGCGAAGAAAATAACAAACTACATTTAGTAAAACCTATTCTAGGAGAATGGAGATCATGCAGGCATCAGGAACGTTTTATTGAAGTAATTTTATGCCGCCTGCGCATCGGACACACCCACTTAACACACAACTTACTACTGAAAAAACAAGATAAACCCTTATGTGAGAAATGTGGCAATGAACTCACTGTAAATCACATTTTATTCTCGTGCACACAACTCGAACGGCTAAGGAAAAAACATTTTACTGTATTTTACAATGAACACATTCCCTTCCATCCCAGTCTGCTTTTAGGAGATAACCCACTAGTAGAAACTTCATCTGTTTTTAGTTTTTTGAAAGACGCAGCGATCCTAAACGCAATATAATATAACGCAGAACTACTAATTCTAAAATTTATTACCCGTTTTTTACACGCATCTTATGACGCACCTCACCCATTTTCTCAGTCCTGAGAAGAAGGCTGAGGTCTTCAATTGGTTTGTTGGGCTCCTCAGAGTCCTTGTCTGGACAAGGACCTCGATAAGGATACCCAATTTTTGAAATAAGTTAGACCATGTGTTTGGCGCATGATAGCCTAAGTTTCTTATGCGCCATAAAACCCAATACAATACAATACAATACAGCGTAGTCTCAGCAGCTGCTCCCTTTCCTATGCATCGCAATGCATGAACAATCGTCACATTGATTTTGTAAAGGCCTCATGTTGTCCGTCTCGATGTCTCGAACCGGTGCGCTGAGAAGCTCTTTACACACTGCAGGGAAAACGCACAAGCAACTCCTTTTCGTGCACTGTCTTCAACAAGCTGCTTGTCGCCACCGCACGCTTTACACGCACAGCTTTCGGCAAAGGCACACGAGAGAAGGTCAATGTCACTCAGGCCATAACCGCGGACACTATTACTTGCCTTTAGGTTCTTCAAGCGTTCCGCCGATTGCGAAAGCTTCGATGCAGACGCGCACGTGGTGGCCGCGGCGCCCACTCCTGGATATTGTGTTGCGGAGAATTGGCACCATTGGAGGTCGACTTATGGCGGTTTCCGTGGAAGAGACGTTTTTTAAAGCACTTCTATGGCTTCGTCATTGCATTATCGCTAAATAACCAGCACGAAAGTATAAACAAATTCGATTCTCCGGGAAAACACGCCGAAGCACGAGCAAAACGCCGCGCGTTGCGAGTAATCCAGCTGCGTCTTAGGATTTGTTTGGCTAACTGCAATAAGCTAGCTAGGTTTTAATTGTTGCCAGATGATTCACAGTCATTGCGCTAAACGTCACAAAAAATAGGCGTTGAATTTTTTTTCAGTTGAGAAGAGGCACAGATCCCGAGCAGGTGTCGAAGGGTTCGTGGCTGGATGCTGCCTATGTTTCGAAAAAATGTTGATTTTTAGGTAAATATTTCGCGTGCGCGCAATCGAAACACTGGGCCATGTTAAAGGGAAGCTGAAGAGTCGGTCGAATTCAATAAGACGCTCATATACGGATGAGGTACAGAATGAAGATTGTACAGGTCTACGCCCCTACATCCAGTCATGATGACCAGGAAGTCGAAAGCTTCTATGAAGACGTGGAATCGGCGATGGGTAGAGTGAAAACTAAATACGCTATACTAATGGACGACTTCAATGCCAAGGTAGGCAAGAAGCAGGCTGGAGACAAGGCAGTGGGGGAATATGGCATAGGCACTAGGAATATCAGGGGGGAGATATTAGTACAGCTTGCGGAACAGAATAATATGAGGATAATGAATACCTTCTTCCGCAAGCGGGATAGCCAAAAGTGGACGTGGAGGAGGCCGAACGGCCACTTTCGAAAATAAACTTCATACTCTGCGCTAACCCTGGCATCATACAGGATGTGGACGTGCTCGGCAAGGTGCGCTGCAGTGACCACAGGATAGTAAGAACTCGAATTAGCCTAGACCTGAGAAGGGAACGGAAGAAATTGGTACATAAGAAGCCGATCAATGAGTTAGCGGTAAGAGGGAAAATAGAGGAATTCCAGATCAGCCTACAGAACAGGTATTCAGCTTTAACTCAGGAAGAGGACCTTAGTGTTGAAGCAATGAAAGACAATCTTGTCGGCATCATTACGGAGTGTGCAATGGAAGTCGGTGGTAACTCCGTAAGGCAGGATACCTGTAAACTAACGCAGCAGACGAAAGATCTGATAAAGAAACGCCAGTGTATGAAAGCCTCTAACCCTACAGCTAGAATAGAACTGGCAGAACTTTCTAAGTTAATCAACAAGCGTAAGACAGCGGACATAAGGAAGTATAATATGGATACAATTGAACATGCTCTCAGGAATGGAGGAAGCCTAAAAACAGTGAAGAAGAAACTAGGAATTGGCAAGAATCAGATGTATGCGTTAAGAGACAAAGCCGGCAATATCATTACTAATATGGATGAGATAGTTCAAGTGGCTGAGGAGTTCTATAGAGATTTGTACAGTACCAGTGGCACCCACGACGATAATGGAACAGAAAATGGTCTAGAGGAATTTGAAATCCCACAGGTAACGCCGGAAGAAGTAAAGAAAGCCTTGGGAGATATGCAAAGGGGGAAGGCAGCTGGGGAGGATCAGGTAACAGCAGATTTGTTGAAGGATGGTGGGCAGATTGTTCTAGAGAAACTGGCCACCCACTATACGCAATGCATCATAACGTCGAGCATACCGGAATCTTGGAAAAACGCTAACATAATCCTAATCCGTAAGAAAGGGGACGCCAAAGACTTGAAAAATTATAGACCGATCAGGTTACTGTCCGTTGCCTACAAACTATTTACTAAGGTAATCGCAAATAGAATCAGGAACACCTTAGACTTCAGTCAAGCAAAGGACCAGGCAGGATTCCGTAAAGGCTACTCAACAATAGATCTTATTCACACTATCAATCAGGTGATAGAGAAATGTGCGGAATATAATCAACCCTTATATATAGCTTTCATTGATTACGAGAAAGCGTTTGATTCTGTCGAAACCTCAGCAGTCATGGAGGCATTACGGAATCAGGGTGTAGACGAGCCGTATGTAAAAATACTGAAAGATATCTATAGCGGCTCCACAGCCACCGTAGTCCTCCATAAAGAAAGCAACAAAGTCCCAATAAAGAAAGGCGTCAGGCAGGGCGATACGATCTCTCCAATGCTATTTACAGCGTGTTTACAGGAGGTATTCAGAGACCTGGATTGGGAAGAAATGGGGATAAGAGTTAATGGAGAATACCTTAGTAACTTGCGATTCGCTGATGATATTGCCTTGCTTAGTAACTCAGGGGACCAACTGCAATGCATGCTCACTGACCTGGAGAGGCAAAGCAGAAGAGTGGGTCTAAAAATTAATCTGCAGAAAACTAAAGTAATGTTTAACAGTCTCGGAAGAGAACAGCAGTTTACGATAGGTAGTGAGGCACTGGAAGTGGTAAGGGAATACACCTACTTAGGGCAGGTAGTCACTGCGGATCCGGATCATGAGACTGAAATAATCAGAAGAATAAGAATGGGCTGGGGTGCGCTTGGCAGGCATTCTCAGATCATGAACAGCAGATTGCCATTATCCCTCAAGAGGAAAGTTTATAACAGCTGTGTCTTACCAGTACTCACGTACAGGGCAGAAACCTGGAGGCTTACGAAAAGGGTTCTACTTAAATTGATGACGACGCAACGAGCTATGGAAAGAAGAATGATACGTGTAACGTTAAGGGATAAGAAAAGAGCAGATTGGGTGAGGGAACAAACGCGAGGTAATGACATCTTAGTTGAAATCAAGAAAAAGAAATGGGCATGGCCAGGACATGTATTGAGGAGGGAAGATAACCGATGGTCATTAAGGGTTACGGACTGGATTCCAAGGGAAGGGAAGCGTAGCAGGGGACGGCAGAAAGTTAGGTGGGCGGATGAGATTAAGAAGTTTGCAGGGACGGCATGGCCACAATTAGTACATGACCGGCGTTGTTGGAGAAATATGGGAGAGGCCTTTGCCCTGCAGTGGGCGTAACCAGGCTGATGATGATGATGATGATGATACGGATGCGGAAACCTTATAAACCATGTAGGTAATATTCGGGTTTTTTTTTTTCAATTAGGAGCGACGTAATCGTCGGTTGAAATTGCGCTGTAGCTCCACCTCCCGTCGAGTGAGCGAGCGGAGCGGAGACCGGAAACCGCGGTGTTGTGACGTCAACTCTAGTGTTTCGTTCCTTCGCAGCGTCCGCGACCGTGCCTGACCGCGCTTGTTTCTGCGTGCGTGCCATCGCAATCTGCTTCGATCGACCCTGCATTCCTTTGTTGGTGCGTCTGCGTGTAGGTACTAGAGTGGTAGTCAACGTGCGTGGCAGTCAACGTCAGTGGTAATTAACCTGAGTGGTAGTCAACGTGAGTGGTATTCAACAGATGAAGGTCAGTACACGTACTGCATGAACTGTGAAGCTTTTCACGCGTTTAAACCGTTTTTGTAGATTGCCGCAAGCTTTGGACAGCGCACAAACGCCGACGATCGCATCCCCGCTTACATTCCACGAGGAGGGATGCAGCAACACAACACTACAGTTGTTTGACCGTAAACGAGCTCACTAGATCGGCGAAAGATCGGCGAGTTCACTAGACCGCTTTGCAAAAAACATGCTCACCAAAGAGCATTTCCAACACGAGGAGATCCCAAGACTTTGCGTTCGTTCGCGTCGAAAACACTGCTCGCACCAGCATCATTTGCTTCTTCGAGAGGCCGGCTCTTCGCAATCGGCTCGTACATGTAGGCAGTAACGCCGAACTCCTCAGAAAAACGCAGTCTCTCTAAATTTTCCATTACTGTCTCAGAAAAACAGCACGAACTACCTGGCACCGCGCTTCATGTGTAGTGGCAGCGGTCGGTTACTAGAGTTGACGTCGCGAGGCGCACCGACCAATCACAGGCGGAAACGAGACGCGCGAGCTGGGCGTGTCCACTGCTGCCCTTTTCGTAGAAATAAAATATATTTGCGCTTTCTTTCGATCAATTTCGATACAATATTCGATTTCGGAGGGTTTAAAACCATTATGTACAGATGTTCACTCATTTTTCCTGCAAAACCTTTCAGCTTCCCTTTAAGGAAAAAAATGGAGATTTTAAATTACACAAAAACAAAAAAATCGATGTTTTTCGAAAATTTTGCCTACCCTGTTCCCTTAAGCGACAGAGTTAATCACTACGAGCCCGCGACACACTGAACTCTGAGAAACCTTCATAACAAAAATGGCTATGGCTTAGCTAAGGTTAAGCCCAGGATGCGAAGCATACTAGCCTTTATTTTAGTTGTTGAACCACTGTTTAGCCTGGTGAACTGCTGTTGCTTGGCTACATTTGGTTCGGCTAGACGAAGAAACATCTCATGCGTTACTCTGCTTCGCCTTCAAGAGTGGAACGTGACAGCGTTCCCGTCGACCCGCCAAGGGGTGTAAGACAATGGGCTACGGCGCAGCGACTACGCGCCCCGCATTGGACGCGGTGAGCGTCGAGCAAAGCAGCGTTCGGCGCGGCAACAAAATGTGCGCCTGAACAAGCGACGCACGCCTGAGCCTTAGAAACAGCTAGCTCGTTTCTAAGGCAACACCGCATTCACTAGAGGCGCTTTTGTACCGCTTTGAAGCATCGTACTCGTGGCTCAGTGGTATACCGTCTCCGTCTCACACTCCGGAGACCCTGGTTCGATTCCCACCCAGCCCATCTTGCAAGAGTTGAGCCAAAGCCACCTAGAAAATCAGTCTCTGTAGCACGCCGCAATCTTCGCTTCTCATTCCAACGAGCAGCTCTGTCTCTAGGAGGCATCTCACCTCGTGAGCGTCTAGCAGAGGCAAGCGCAGCTGCTTATATACCGCCGCGACGCCGCGAGCGACGGCGCGAGTTGGAGCCCCGTTTCTCCTCTGTCGTGACGTCGCGGTGTCACGTGGTATTCAAGGCGACACCGCCGCGTCTGAGGAGCTGGGTTGAGCTCTCGTAATATGCTTCGCATAAAAGAATTTTAACACGTGTGAACAAGCTAGTCAGCGCACACGTTTCCGCGTTACAGAGCTGAGACGTGAAGATGACGTTAACGCCATACTAGCAGGCATCCATTCACGTTTACATAAGCAGAAGTCTAAAAAGTCTGCCATATGTTTTGCTATTACGACAGTATGCACGACACTGTTAGGCAAAAACAACACAAGCCGGAAATACACGTATGTTCATATCCAGGAATGCTACCGGTTATTACGGGCAGCGAATTCTCTGATCGGAAGAAAAGCGCCAACAAAAGTTCTGTTATTCCGAACGTATGTAGTTTTACGAATACTTTGGCAACCGTGCTTACGCAAACAAAATGCCAACAACACATTTACCGAAATTGAAACGACACGATTGTCACTACGAGCGCGTTCAACAAACAGTGAATTGAGAAAAAGTTTCACTGTTACGTACTAAAATATACTACCATGTGCGAACGAGCAATTAAGTCAGCGCAGACGTTTCGTTCGTCAAAGATAACTGAAGAGTAAACTTCTCTTGATGTCACCACCATACTAGCGTCCGGTTACTTGCAATAAGCAGAACGCAAACAAGTCGCCCAAAAGATTCATTATTCCAAGAAACATGCGTGGCACTGTTTGGCAAGAACAATGTAGCAACCCTAAAGACAGGCGTGTTAAAATTGAGGAGGGCGGCTGGCCTTATATGCAGCAAGTGCGCCAATCGCGATACAGATTTATTCGTACGAATTTCAGATATTCCAACTTTACGCAGTTGTACGATTGCTCTCGCATTCGCGGTTACGTAAAAAAAAGGAAACAAAGCTCAAGCAAGGCTATTGCGGATAGTGCAGGTCTGGAATAGTTATTATGATTCACATTAATTTTGTTATTATTCACCACTGTTCAGGAAAGACACATGCGATAACTCTCGCGGACACATCCTATGGGCTGCATGGAAGTTAACGGTTCTAAAGTTCCTCATTCAGAAATTTCTTTTTATTGGACTCAAGCGCTGCGCAGAAACAATATAAGACAGAGTAAGCTCGGAAAATTGCAGAAAAGCAGTACGATGGAACCAAACGCAGCACAACGCATGGTCAATCGCTTATTGATGTTACAGTCGCCGCAAAGCATGGGGATGTGCTATTCCCGTCATTCGAATGGGCACAGACACGACGACACATTAGTGGAAAAGACTGCAGGGCTTTTAATAGAAAAACACAGACTTCATGAACTCTAACTTACATCTTGATGGACGTAAGACGTATAGGCGCCGCGGAGATCGATCTCCTAAGCGAACGACGAAAGCGTTCACCTGGAACTGACAAACGTTCAAGCAGGAACTCATGAGCATATGACAGGACTACCACGTCCAGTGAGAACGAGCAGCCTGAACTCTGGGCGCACCAACCTTAAGGCATTCCGAGCCTACAGATAAGGGCGAAGAGATCCAATAAAACGGCGGCCTTAGGTCATGTGACCGACTAGGCGCAAATTAGCACAAATCGTCCAAATAAGAGAGATTGGCCTTTTGACTGGCTAAAGGCAGTTACTGCTCCGTTCTACAGCAGTAGTTGCATCCGTTGCAGAAGTAGCAGTGCTCGTTTTCTCGACACCTTCGGAGAGAGCGGGAGCGTGGGACACGTTTGCTTCGCTAACGCCTTGCGGTGGTTCGCAATGCGTGGTAATGCGCAGTAGTTCCGGTGCTCTACCTACCAATTTGTGACGTTTCCTCCGATATGCTCACTCAGCTCCTTCTTCATTTATCCGCTGCATTGGAAGTTTGATCCTGAGTGCAGCAGCTTCAGAAAGACACTTAACATTCCGCGATATGATCACGTACTACGTTTTGCATTGTGTGTCTTGGTCCCACATATGTCCGGTATGGGAGATCCTGTTGCAAACATCCTTCGGACATCCCTAGGCTTAAAGTTCTGGAATTTGTTTATATTCCAGAAGTCGAAACGTGTGTACGTCCGAAGGATGTTTTAAACACGACATCCAAAAATTAATGTACTCATGTCATGCACTGGACGTGTAAACCAGGATTTGGACGTTTGGATCTAATTGCGAGTTCCACAGTGTAGTCGTGGTTCAAGGAGCTGTGCTCTAATGACCGGCAGAAAAGCCCGATGACACGTTTGCTGACTTCAGTGCATAGAAAATCCGCGGCCGCCCCATACGAAGGAAGGGGAGCAGAATCGCTCTGCGGTGTTCCGATGAAAGCTCGGAAGCTCCAGATGCCACCATATACATCTCCAAAGTCTGCTTCCACTGGGCCCGTGGGACAGGATGACCAGTTGAAGGCAGGAAAGGTGGTGGTGGTTGTAATCCCGGAGCGTACATTATACTGATCTAGCAGGCGAAATCACCAGGAAGTTTGACCTTGTATTATTTCTCGCCGCCACGATGTTGTATTTAGAACCTAGAAAAACGATGCAATCGATGCATGTACCTCATCTTTCGTTGTTATCGCCACATGACTCCCTCCTTCTTCTTCCATGAACGAGAACGTGAAGGCAGTATTTTGTCAAATAATAATCTATGCTTTTCGTTTCAACACTCATCGACAATATGTAAACACTACCCTTACAAAAAATGTTGTTGGAAATCCACTGATTTTCCATCGATATATTATTGTACCATCAACAGAAAAATTGTGGAAATTCCATTGGCATTTCATGGAGGATCTGTTGAGAGATCATGGAAAAGTGGCCACCGTGAATCCATTGTATTTCCATGGGAGTATTATGGTGTGGTATTTCCATGGGGTCTCCATGGTATTTTTATTGTGTTGTTTTTTCATGGGATCTTCATTGGATTTTCATTGTAGTGTTCTTCCACTGGGTTGTCATTGTATTGCGCAGTATCTTCATGAAGTTGTCATTGCATTTAGTCCTCAATGCAATGACTTCATGTAAGATGCTTACTGAGGCTGAATATGAGGTGCAGCCAGCAGTAACAAACAAGAAGGCATATAAAAAGGCATGGTCTTACTTCATTTTATTTATCACGAAAGCAAGGATAGGCTCTTCTTGATGTATGGAACACTGGCTCCCGGCAACTGAGCAGGTGTATCCTGGAAACATACGAGTAAATGAAACAATGTGCAGCTCTGGCAAATTAAATTAGCAGGCAATAGTGATTATTTAAGCAACAAAACAAAGAAATAAATATCTGCTAGAAGCTTTCATGTTTAATCCATGTACTACTGATGTTCTGTATAAGGAGCTATAATAACAGTATAAGGAGTCATGGTAAATGTGGTAAGAGCTTTCTACAAGCTGCTAGACAAAAAGTATACAAGTGAGCTTCTATGCAGATTTAACTAGCTTCATGCTCGAATTATCTGCCCAAAAAATCCTGTAATATTTTTGTTTTATCCTTGATTAAATGTTATTACAAATAGCATTATGCTTTCGATTATCTGATGGTCACTATGGCAATGCAAAGCTTGAACATAGCAAGCGAAAACATTGCATCTGGAATTTACTACTTCCTGTCACCCTTTAATTGGTTTAAGAGAAAACATTCATCTTTAAAGTAGGTGCAGACTGCTGCTTACACATGACAGCAGTGGTGGTCAGACATGCAGCAAATGAACTAAATCAGCTCCATGCTCAACGTGACTGTCACACGAATGTGATGGGGCTCTTCCTCTCTGTGCATTCACTAAGTTCCTGCTAGAGTGAACCTTTCATGCAACATATATATTTGACACTTTATAATAACAATAAGCGCTAAGTTAACCCAAGAAGTCTTGAAAAATAGTGCAGGCTTTTCTTAGTAAAGAAACAAAGCTATAAGATAGCCAGCACATAGCAAATCGCCGAGCATATATTAAAATGTGCCATCAGAAATAGCTGGTGCAGAAGTCGACCTAGGAACATATGTGTGCTATCTGGCCACCTATGATCTTGAAGCAGCACACTTACATCTGACACGTACACTTAGAAAGGGCATACACAGGTGCCGGACTGCAACTACTGCTTTATTGCTCAAAGACCCATCTTTTATAGTGTCTCTTGTGAAGCGTACATGCCCTGATGGCAGTGAGGTGAGACAAGAGCCAGGATAAAATGCACAAAGAACACAAATAAAGATGAAATTTTTGGATTTCCACTCTATGAATAACCAAAGTCCAAGATAGCAGCATGCTTCTTCAGAGAATGATACTGAGGGGCAACTGATACACCTATCTTTCCATTTGTCAATTTCTATTGCTTCAAGAAATTCCCGTTTGCTTTTTGTGTTCTCTGCGCACAACTTCCGTATCTTTCAGTATGGGTTTGCAGCCACAATCCTTGCAATGAAACGCTCAATGATCTGAATCTTTAGCCATGTAGTGATAGTTGTGCTCAGTTAGCCTTGCACTCAAGGACCTGCCCGTCTGCCCAATGGATACCTTGTTACAGGACAGAGGGAGCTTATAAACCACTCTTTCTGAACAATTCACACATGGCTTTCAGTGGTTGATTGCACAGGCACTTGTTCCTTTTTTCGCGCCATTCCCCTTTTTGCACAGGCTCGACAATCACAGAGGCGCGCAAAACACCACATCAATGCCAGCCCTGTGACCTATCTTTAGCAGATTTGGGAAATTGTGAGTACATAAGGCATGACCAGCTTGTAATGCCTTGTGACTGTGCGTGGATCCGCTAGTCTTTTCTGTCTTCTTATGTAAGCATTCTGCAACTGATCAAGAGCTTCGATGAATACCCAGAACTCCTGAGGCAGGTTACCTGGTTTGCTAAGCTTGTTTCACATTTGTGATGGCATGTTTTTTGCAGTGTGTTAAGAAAGCAAGAGCGGACAGTCATCCTTTTCACAAGCTTTGAATGGGCCGAGTGGTAGGGAAGGGCAGCTTTGTTGCTCCTTGGCTCATAAGACCAACAGATTTGATCAGAGGATACATATACACCAAAGTCTAAAAACCTAATAAAACCGCTGATAGGTAGCTTATGTGTTAGTAACAATAACGTGATGCATTTATAAAACACTGCATTGGTGTGTATGTTGGTATTATGAACCAAGGAGCAACAAATCTGTCCTTCCCTACCAATCGGCCCATTCAAAGCTTGTGAAGAGGGCGATTGTCCGCTCTTGCTTTCTTAACGCACTGCAAAAATCATTCCATCACAAATGTGAAACCAGCTTCACAAACAAGGTAACCCGCCTCAGGAGCCCTAGGTATCCATCGAAGCTCTTGATACGTTTCAGGTTACTAAACACAAAAAAGTGAGCGGATCCACTGCAGTCACAAGGACTGTCAAGATAACGCAGTCATACCTTATGTACACACAATGTCCCACAATCTGCAAAAGATAGGTCAAAGGCAGGCGTTGATGTAGTGTTTACCACACCTGTGCAGTTGTCGATCCTGTGCAAAAAGGTGAATGGCACAAAAAGAAAGAACAAGTCCCTGTGCAGTCAACCATCGAAAGCTCTATGTCACTTGTGCAGACGGAGTGGTTTATAGGAGCCTTCTGTCCTGTAACAAGGCATACACTGGGCAGACATGCAGGTGCTTGAATTTACAAGGCTAAATGAGCACATTTATGCCTGCACGGCTAAAGATACAAGTCATTTAGCCTTTCATTGCAAGGATTGGGGCTGCAAACCTGTCCTGAAAGATACGGAAGTTTTGCGCAGGGAACGCAACAAAGCAACAGAAACTGACAAATGGAAAGATAGGTCTATCGGTTGCACCTTGGTATCATTCTCTGAAAAAGCGTGCCGATATTTAGACTTTGATTATTCAGGGTGGGAATCCAAAAATGTCACCTTTATTTGTGTTTTTTTGTGTGTTTTACTTTCGCTCTTGTCACACCTCACTGCCATCAGAGCACGTGTGCTTCTCAAGTGGCACTACAAAAGACGGGTCGTCTTTAGGCAATATTGCAGAATGTGCAGTCCAGCGCCTGTGTATGTCCTTTCTATGTGTACGCGTATGTGTCAGATGTAAGTGTGCTGCTTGAATGCTGCTTAAGCAGCTGTGATCAATCTATAGCTCAACCAATCATTTCTTTTATCAGGCCTCTAAAATTTGTGCATAACTTTCTGGCCATAATGTAAATAATGAAAGAAGGGAACTATTTGTTTTCTACAGCAAATATTAGGAACACTTACTATACTTCATCCAGTTGCTAACAGCACAGTTTGTAGAAATAGCCTTTCTTCAACTTATATGCATGTTCTGATTTCATTATTTAAGACTACATGACTATTAAAATAGCGTACACACCTATCGGTCTCCACGCACACAGTGTTGAGGGCCTCCTCTTGAACCGTCTCGCCACGTAGGCAGCTCTTCCCCCAAACAGCGGCTTGCTGTGGAGCCCACCATCAGTAAAGACGTGGTGCAAAAGTGCCCCGACGAATTTTCCACGGCCACTGGTACAGTCAGAGGCCTGGCTCAGCCGATCGAGGATGTTCTTATCAATCAGCGTCCGACCACCAATGTCAACCTGTAGAAAATTAAGCGACACTTTAAAAGCTCACTTTTGATCACACAGAGCATAAAGGTGAACAATTTATCATCAAAAGGACAAGCCATAAATGACAGCAGAAGAAAAATAAATGTCTTGCAGCCCCGTTGCGTGGTTTGCATTGCAGAGGCATTTTTTTGACAGTTGCTTGCAGTTACTGACACTGCAGCACATGTGCGAACAAATATAAGTTGTTCAGAGGTGGACTTAGTAGTTGCCGGCTGGTTGCCCACAGATACACAAGCTGTCGTCAGTGAGCGTGTTCTCGTACACGATCATTGTTAATTATTGCTAAATAGCATACAGCACCAGCAACTTTCCTGCAACGGCTTGTTACCTGCCATCATGCTGCCCAGATATCAATTTTAGTCATAGTCACACATCGCAAGATCAACTGCAAATCTTTAAGTGATCCATACAGATCCCTTTCGCTATGTCAAGTGATTCCAGGGGCCAGAAGTTGGGAAACACTTATTTAATCATGCTTTGTTCACGGAATCACTTCAAGTGCACTATATTGCCAAAAAAGAAAGCAAAAGAAAGAAGGGAGAACAACTGGCAGCACACAATAAGCGTACCTGTGTGCAAGCAATTACTGGTTCTTCTGGCTTGCTCTCGATGTTGTTGAGGATTTTTCGTAGCCTCTTCACTCTCTTGCCAGCTTCTGCATAATGAGAAAGCAATACAACCGCTGAATAAAAGTAATATGTACTTCAACCATTTCAGCGATAAAGCACCAAATGCTACTTCCTTATGCAGCGAAATATGTCACACTTAATAATGAATTTTGCGACCCTTGGGTTCTTTTTGTGCATCAGTCACTGATGCGTGATTTGGCGAGCCTGGCATTTAACATGAGTCGGATGCATGACACTTCGTGATAGTCGAGTGAAGCCGAGAAGCCTTCCATTAAAGTGTTGCAGGTCTTCACACATGCTGCACAGATAGTTTTGAATTCAAGAATAGGCATGTTTATCCACAAAATTATTACAAAAAATTTATGGGTATTTCTTTCAAGCAGCAAAAGGGAACAAATCAGTATGATCAATACATCTAAGTTGTTTAAAATATGCTTCAGTATTCAATATTCCTCATAAATTCTAGTACGGATTGAATACTACCAGACCATACACTGCTGCAGTGTGCTTTTTTGTCCCGAGTCATGGAGTTCCATACATAAACCGGCTAGAGGGCCTCGACACCTATACTTCCATAAATATTACAGGGCGTGTACACAGGAGCGTTCGATGTGGAAGGGCATGTTCAACTGGTTCTTGTTATGTTAGCACTGTTTATTCGGTGTGGCAAAGTAGATTCGCACATGCAGGGAAGGGCCTTAAAGATCCTTTGTTATATTCTCAGAAACCATTAAATAGATGGTGTAAGATTGTTGCCTGCTGTTGATGTGTCACGCAAGTTTGCACCAGTGTCAGACACAATGTGCCCTGCATTCCTCTCCAGATGCTGTGGATGACAGTATTTAAAGTATTTTATAAATGCAGTATTACATATCAGCTACACAGTGAAATGCCACCAATAATAAAAAATGTATATAAGTGCTTGATGCTTATGTAACCAAGTGTTTCTTGCTACCAGCTACTGTGTTAGCAATGTATTTTATTTATGTGACTGAATGAATTAGTTGAATATTTTTATTGTCCACTGCATATGTTTTAGGTATACTGAAATAGCAAGAACCAAATTCTTTTACCAACAGTTTTTCACAGGGCGGTTAAGAAAAAAAAATTTCGAAAGAAAGTGTCTGATATTACGACATCTTTATGACAAGGCACTTTTCTGTGCGAACATACAAGTAAAAATTTGGGCGCTCTGAAGGGAAAAATAACCCAGATTTGGTCTAAAGGTTGCATCTTTTCTCTCATATTCAGAGGCTTGCATGCTTTCATAACCTTATTTCTTTCTTTATTGCAAGAAGGCATATATTTATAGTAACACCGGATTAACAAGTCTTTTTCTGTAATACACTACAGGTTTGAGTAAAATCTTGTTCTTTAAAATATCCAGAGCACACAAATAACTTCACAGAAATAATTTTGCAACATGAAAAAGATACCCAGGGCTGAGAGAGAAACTAACTGGTGGCGTCAATCACATGCGCTTTAGGCATTTTTTTTTCTACTTTTTTACAACACGGTAGCATTCGATTCGCGAACGATCAACCAGCCTCTTTTATAGGACGATCCGCGTTTATTAGACATGACACGATATCGGCCACGACATTTCTGCATGATTATTTGATGACAATACAAGGAAAAGACGGTCCGCCAATTCGATTTTCATATAAACGGCTGTGCATGGGTCCTGCTGCAACGGTAATACTTAAAACAGGGTCAAGCAAGTTAAACGTTCAAATTCTGTGATTTTACTATCCAAAGCCACGATCTCACTACAAGGCACGCGGCAGTGTACAACTGAATTAAATTTGACCACGACCCCGACCTTTAACAAGCACCCATATCCAAGCACGAGCGTTTTTTGCATTTCGCCCCATCGAAATCCGGCTGCCGCAGCCGGAGTTGCACCTGCGGCCTCAAGGTCAGTGGAGCAACACTACCGCGACGGGTGGGGACGACCATGACAACACAGGAACAGGCGCCCTTGTTTTAAGTGTTTTCGTGCATTTCAGTTCGCGATAAACTTGGCTACCGTGTAGTACAGACGAATAGGCCAAGCTGCTAAATACACAGCTTAAACAGACGACATGACCCCACCTTGGCGCTCGATGGACCGAATGAGCATGCAACACGCTACACATGCACCCGGGACCGGCCCGGCACGAAATGTTTTGAAACACCGACGCGGTGCACCACGCGTGAATCAGACATACAGCTCGGAGTGGTTGACTCACACAGCGCGAGCGCCACAGGCGCAAGTCTGCCCGACGTACACCCAGAGACAAAAAAAGCGCCCCGCGACTTCTACGACACCAGTCAGAACGTTGCCGAACAGACAAGAAACGCGCTTACCGTCGGGTCAGCCGGCGCTCCATTCTTCATGCACGCTTCCACGCAGCCCAGTCGGTGGCATACCTCCGCGTCAGCCAGTGGACGGACGGGCACATTCAGCTTTTCGTCTCCGACGCTCTTGGCAAAAATGTCTCTTGTCCGCGCAACAGCAGATCACAACGCACACGCATGCTTAGAGCTCACGACGCACACAACGTACACACGGAGACACGAAAAAAAGCAAAATGGCGACGAAAACGAATGCCAAACAACCAAACACGCAAGAAAAGAAACAAATTTCAATGTTGCTTGTTAACTTTTGTACATTTCGCTAGGTTTGGTAAAAAACTTTCAAAAATAGTTTGTTCGGGAAGAACTTCTATAATTATTTTGCACAGCTGTCAGTTATACACAAAGTGTAATAAAATAAATTATCTTGCTGCGCAAATCGCAATTGTCTGCGTTGAAACAATGATTCAGTATCGATGGCAATGTTGAAGCATCGCCTCCGAGATTTCCTCCGTGACGACACATCGTCTCGATCTCGAAGGCAACAAATGCATCAAGTTGTCACGAAGCGAGTAGTCGCAAACGGTGGCGATTTACCACTGGTTTGGCTCATTCCCTAAGTGCTCGTTGTTGCAGCCGCGCGAATGCAGTGGCAAAGCTGTGCTGATTAACCAATGCGCTGAAGGTTACCTTACGCGGCAACGATGGCGCGAGAAGAAGTGAACGGCATCAATCGACAAATGTTTTCTTCTGACGACGGGCAGGTCGCGCACGCTGATGCGAACATGAGTCTGTATGAGTCGCGTCTCGGTCGCTATATACAGGTGTAAAACCTGAATAAATCAAGCAGACTAAGAGACTATTTGTCTCCGCCCTGTTTCAAAGGTTTTTGGTGCCGATCATCATCATCATCATCATCATTCTAGTTGGTCGCGTGGCCTCTGCCAATCGGCGTGTAGGCGCGCTTACACTGAATTTTGTTGCATATTTTGCCGTAATGTAATAGTGTAAATTTACCCGAGGTCGCCTTTCCGCAGGCTCTGTATTGTTGTGGTAGCTTGTGATGCCACGTAATATAAATTTTGGTAAGGTCCAGTAGGATCCGTACATTGACGTACCGATAGGCTCGAAACAAAAGTTGAAGAACCGGTTACCTATCAGTATTCTAGGTGCTTCTGCATGCATTGAGGAAGACATGAAGCTACGCCGACGACAAAGGCGCTCTTTGTCCAGCCAGTTTCGATTTCAAGGAGCCTGCCAAGGGGAACTAATTGTTCGCGAAGCTCCCACATGAAATCCACTATTCAAAATTTGATCATTGGGATAGGTAGTGTCGAGCATGGGCACCAAAGTACTCATTTGCTGTAGCCACCTATTGCTGATAATTAGAAAGTTAATTAGCGTAACCTTACTAATTATGCACGTAAGTGCGGCAATTGCGCTGCATCTAGAGGCCGCCAATCTGTGCACTCGTATGGTAAACATAACATTACCGTGATTTATATTTTGCAAGTTTAAAAATTTGGTGCAGCGAAAAAGAAAAAGTACCCTGTACATTGCCCAGTGGGATGAACCTCTTCTTTCCTTGGTAGTACAATGTACAAGCTTTACACTGAATCACCTACACTCAATCTTTTTCAGGTCTTCCATTGCAGTTATAGCGCACATTGCAATATCCACAATGATTAAAATAAGTTGAACCTATCCGGAGATTGTGCATTTGGCGCTGCAGCGGCTCAATACAGCATTATTTTGCATTAATAATGCATTAGTGCATTATTTTGCAGTGGCCTTTATTCTGCACTTGAATGTACAACTGCCTGTGCAACAAATTTTTAAATAATATTTGGTTGAAGCTCTGGCCAGCTTAATTACGCCATTTCATGTTGTAGCCTAAACTAAGGAACCTAAACTAATGTTTATTGTTTCGTGTAAATTGTATGTCGCCTGTTTAACTCGGTCCAGTTGTTGGCATTACGCAATAGAAATTGAACAATATTTCATCAATAAAAAAATTATTGTGTAGTTGTCAATAAAAATTTTCTTGAACTATCATGGTGCTGGCTCAATGAATGTTGTAATTTTGTGGAGTTTCTATGGAATCAATGATAGTACAACAGATCAACAATGGAAATTCAACAACCATTTTTGTAAGGGTAGCACCTAAACTTGGTTGAGTTGGTGGTGATCCAGGTTTCGGAAATTAGCCGCGTAGCGCAGTTTACCTTGCATGAAGTTACAAAATAGACACCTTATATGTAGATCTTCCGTTGCGTATAGGTTGCCCTTGTCATGCGGGAAGATTTATATGGGCCAAATCAGCCGCTGCCTGAACATTAGATTAAATGAGCACTAGTCATCATTAAAAGGTACGGGAGCTTTGCACTTGTCTTTCCATTCAACATAGTGCGGGTGACGACCATTAGCGAAAACAACCGTTTGTTTGTTCTGGCATAAAGATCAACCCACAAGGAAGATTATGGGAGCTTTTCATACTGATACGGAAGGGAAAGGTGCGTCGGTAGACCGTTTATTACTGTTAGTAAAAAATAGGTGAGATATTTGGAAGAAAGTGTTTCACGATTGATTGCTGTTAACTTTGATAAGGCCATTTGTTACTGGGTTTTTCGTTTTTTTATATTTTGGCGCACTGGTTTTATCCGCATAATGACGCACTGATGTTTTCGACATGCGTTTCGACAACTCACCAGGATAGCTCGCAATTTGCATGTACAGTAGCTCAGTTCTTGAAATGTGGTTCTGTGTTGGCGGGTGTGTTTAAATGTGACTTTCATCAAGTAAAGCAATGAAGGGGGCTAGTTGGTGAACGTTCATGGTTATATTGCGCTCAGTTTTACAAATACGATATTAAGGAAGGACAAGACGTCGACGGACTTGGTGCAACGTCCGTCCATGTCCTGTCCTTCCTTAATATCGCGCTTGTAGAACGGGGCGCAATATAACAATGGACTTTCGTCAAAATGAACGTTAGTTGTGAGTCAGCGCTAGCGTCGTGTTCTTCCTTTTCTTTGTCCTTGTCTATTTTGCGCTGTTAATTTCCAAAACATGCGCATGTTTACAGTAACTCTGCTTGTGAGTATAGTCCATCGATCTTCTCCAACGCTTGATGCCTGAGCTAATATATCTGCTGTTTATAGATATTTTATATTTCTTTTGGTAAAGTGCCTCTTGAAGAGTTCATATTCAAACCTGAAAGTATCGTACTTTTGGCAGGTATGATTGAGCGAATTAATTTATACACAGCGATCAGTCTTTTGAGGCCCGAGGTTGTCCTCCATTCTGAGTGCCACTTCAGGTATACAGCAAGGTGGTGTGTTCAGCTTATTATTGTTTGTAATTGTGTTAACAATTTAGTTCAGGTCATACCTAAAACGTTTTTATGGTAGTATTTGCCGGCGACTGTGTTGTTCTGAAAAAAATGTGTTCATTGTATGAGCGTCTTTTACTTCAGGAAGCACCGATACTAAATTATGAATTGTGTGAGAAAAAGGATCACTCAACACGGAGCATGGATCCCAGACACCGGGTTGGTGTAATTGTTGTATGATACGCAATACATCAGAACACCAGAAAAACGTCACGGGCAGGACAGCAAACTGCTACCTGAGCACGTGTGCTGTACCGTGTCCTATACGTGGCTTTCTTGCAATCTTCTAAATTATTGCGTAAAATTTTATTTTGCCAGAAATGGTTTTCATAAAACAAACAACGTGCAAAATGCCCACGTTTCCAAAGGTACCTGCTATTGGCTCAAAGCTCTACATCGGTGGCTTCGAAACAGTCGTCATTTTATAAAAGTGGTCGGTTGTACAAGCGGCAGCATAAGACGCGACATATCGCCCTATGTTCCACCACTAGAACCCTCCGCACAGTGTGATCATTATTTCTCAAGCGTAAAAAATGACCAGCCTTGATTGGCATCTCGATGTGATACCAGTTTGTGTGAACCTAGGGCCCATGGAACCAGTCGAGGCCATGCAGAGGTGCTTTGTCATGTTTATTTATCTGCCCTTGGCAGGCATGTTTTTGTTTTCATTTTCTGACCACCGCTAAGATGTATTTTTGCTGTTTCAGCAAAGGTAGTCGAGAGTAGATAAATATTTATAATTACCTTTCTTTAGCGAAACCTACAGATACCTATATGACCATCTTTAAATGAATAGGCTACATTTAAATTCAGTTTCAAGGGAATTAATTAATTTAATTATGGGGTTTTACGTGCCAAAACCACTTTCTGATTATGAGGCACGCCGTAGTGGAGGACTCCGGAAATTTCGACCACCTGGGGTTCTTTAACGTGCACCTAAATCTAAGTACACGGGTGTTTTCGCATTTCGCCCCCATCGAAATGCGGCCGCCGTGGCCGGGATTCGATCCCGCGACGTCGTGCTCAGCATTCAAGGGAATTGACAAAACATTACCTGGCGATGTTAGGGAGACTGAATAAATACTAAAATCTTGACTGATTCCATCGGCTTTTGAACAAATTTACTGTAACTGCAACCTCCACTCTCAGTTAAAACCGTTCTGTCGTTTTTTCTTGTTTGTTTCTGAATTAAGGAGGCCTAAACACGTACTGGGTGGGATTTTTTGTTCATGATAGTATGCAGAGTAATGTGGTAGCATTGTCGTGGCCACGTCAGCGCTTTCACTGCGCATATCGATGCATCCTATGTTGTTATTAAGCAGCGGGCTGAATTTTATATGGGCACGTTTCTTCTTCACCACCGCTATTCGGCGAGCACCGGGTAAATTCTCCTTACTATTTGGCACATGCGCGTATGACAAAGTATGCAATTATGTTCTCAACGTATAAATGGCGAATTGGCCAACAACTATTATAGTAAATTTAACGTAGATGCAAACATTGACATTTCTATGTTTCATATATTCGATTAGCGGCCTCTCAAGGAGTGGAAAAAAACGTTAAATTGCACGTTCAAAATGATAACCTTACCGGCAAACTGCGAAATGTGAAATCTTTTGCGAGTGTACACATCTAATAAAAATTGAGAATTAAGTAAGAACCCTGTCGAGTTAACAATAGATTAGCGTTATACAAACATAATCTCAGGACACATTTTTGAGAGTTGAGTCCATTGTCTGTATTTTTGTGAAGAATAACATTGAGATAGCAACTCACGTCGGACCCGCGTCGCGAGTGTAGCCGAAGACGCGAACGGTTAGGCCCTTGTACGCATCGAATTTTCCTGGAAATTGGATGGCGAAGTCGCGTCCCAGCTAGAAGAACATAGTACAAGCATGTGATTTACCGTACTTAGCATGTGAAACACACATAAATACTACTTTTGTGAGTAACAGCATGATCGCATCAGATATGATGTTTGATGGGATAGCAATATACAAAAGTACACGAACAGGACAATGTGCAGAATTGTAGGTAGGATTCTTAGCAATGAATAAATTGCTGCGATGGCGATGAAAAGCAAATAATGGTGCGTAAATTTCATAATACAATTTCTATTGTTATTAAACTTAGAACCATCATTTATGAAACTGTATAGCCGATGGAACAAGTTTACAAGAAAGCCATGCGGAGGGAGCAGCAAGTCATTGCAAGTATGCAAAAGGGCTTTCAAGCAATTGCGTTTAGTGGAACATGAATGCAATAGGAATGCCTATAAGTAACGGGTCTTCGAAACAACCTAAGTCTGTCCACAACCGTCGAACTCATTGCCGGTTCCCAATACTCGCTGATGATTTTTACCCTGTCGTCCATTTGCGTTCTGTAGTATATCTAGAAATATCTAGCCTCTTTAGCATGTGACGTAGGCCGGGTAAGCCCTATTGAGCCCATTGATTCTGGCTGTTTGTCAAGAACTTTGTGAAATGAGATGCGCGCTGTCATCTTGTGCTCAATCTTGCAATGTTGCATGCAATGTCTGCTTCTCACTTAAACAAGTGCACTCATTAATGTAAAAAAAAACGGAGAAACGCCTTGTTCCAGAAAAAAGTGTGACAATACCTATCTCTCAATGAATTTCGACGTTAATACGTCGAAATTAGGCGATAAGCATCAATGCACTGTAGGACAGATGTTGATGTGTGAGTCATGTATGTAGCACAGCTCCTCTATCGGTGACACCGTGCAGCTCTTGCATAGCGCGTGTATCACTTTGTATTCAGACAAAGTTGTCAGAATACGCACAACGCGGGTTTGATTCAACCCAGTATCAGGGATACTTTTTTGTTATTCCGGGAGTACCTCCTAGGCACATGCTCCAATATTAACAGAGCGGCTACCAATAAATGCCTGCAGCTCTGTTTGGTGCAGGTACCGCAGTAGAGAATATGCACCTTCTTGACCTTCATCGATTGGGCTGCGTCATATGTCACATTCAACTTGGGTTTAGCTTCATTGAGCATCTTGTGCCTAATATCTTTATTACCACGGCACAGTCCTGCACAAGAACAGATATTCAGGACTGCACCAGAAAGACAAGTTGGTGACAAAGAGGCTCGTGGAAGAGTAGATCGCTAGTGACACCAGGTGGTTAAATTAAATTAAATTATGGAGTTTTACGTGCCAAAACTACGATTGAATATGACACGAGCTCATCATAATTGGATTTCTCCGCGCTTTCTGCGCATGCACGAGGACCAGTGGTCGCGAGAGAGAAATGATTAAAGATTTCTTTAATGATCTAAAGATTTCTTTGCTATACCTATCTTTGTCAACTCATTTCTTGAAAGCGTATTTGTGTCCCTGAAGCTTGGTTCCACTGACCTCATTGTTGGTATTTTTTATCGCCCCCCGGACATGAATGCGACCTTCGAAGGGGAATTTCATCACGTTGTTGTTGACATATGCGGGAGGTTTCCAAATGCCGTTCTTTTAATCTTCGGAGACTTCAACTATCCAAATATTCAATGGTCTACACTATCTGTTTCAGCCAACGATACTCAGGCACAGGAATTTCTTGATTCTTGCCTTGATTTTTCGTTGTGCCAGCTTATCGTAAAACCTACACGTTGCTCGAGCACATGCGCAAATATTCTTGACCTAATTTTAACTTCTCGACCTGACCTGTTTACTGACATAGCCCATCTCGATGGTCTTTCTGATCATGACATAATTACTGGAAGCTTAACTTGTTCACTTAACCAAAAGACAGTTGCTGAAAAGTGTACAAGGTGCTATAAGCGAGCCAATTTTGATGCAATGTGTATCGAATTATCCCATTTCACGGACCGTTTTTTAGACGCCTACTTGTCACGTTCCATTGAAGATAACTGGAACCTTTTTAAACATACTGTCTCAAACTTAATTAACAAATACATTCCAGTTATGACTATCAAAACAAGCAACATTTCTCCATGGTTCAATCAGCAATTACGTCGACTTAATAATAAAAAGAAACGACTTTTTAGAATGGCAGACAAAAACAGACTATCACCTTCATGGTGTCGCTATAAAAAGTGTGACAAGGAATATCAACAACTTTTAAAAACTACTCGTCGTCGCTTTTTCAGTCGTGATTTGCCATCTCTGCTAATAAATAACCCTCGGCGCTTTTGGCGCACAATAAATCCCAGCAACCACCCCGATGTAACTCTTGCTAATACCAATGGTTCTCCTGTTACTGAATCAGAATGTGCTAAGTTATTAAATGACTCATTCTCAACAGTTTTTACTCTTGAGGATATTACTACATGCCCTAGCATTGATGTTGTTTCCGGTATTAATATGACTGAAACAATTATTGATGAAGCTGGTATTTTATCTCTACTTGGAAAATTAAAAACGTCATCTGCATCTGATCATAATGGCTTCAACAACAAAATACTTAAACATATTTCTTCTGGTATCTATCGTTGCTTGGCAGCCATCTTCTCTCTATCAATGTCGTCAGGCACAATTCCTCAGGACTGGCTAATAGCAAAAGTAGTGCCCATATTTAAATCAGGGGATCGCTCGTCTCCACTTAACTACAGACCTATATCTTTAACTAGTACCATCTGTAAACTCTTGGAACACATTATACACTCACAAGTAATTACATATTTAGAGCAACACAATATCATCTTCAAATACCAGCACGGTTTTCGCAAGGGCTTCTCATGTGAAACACAACTTGCAGGATTTACTCAGGATTTACACTCATCATTGGACGCCGGCATCCAAATTGACGCCATATTCCTTGACTTCTCAAAAGCGTTCGATCGAGTTCCTCACCACCGGCTCTTACTAAAACTTAGACATCTTAATATTCACCCACTTGTTCTGGCATGGGTGCAAGCCTTCCTCTCTAATAGACAACAGTTCACGTCCGTCAACAACTTTGACTCTCCTTTCGTCCCAGTCTCATCCGGTGTTCCTCAAGGAAGTGTACTAGGTCCATTGCTTTTCCTAATTTATATAAATGACTTACCCTCGTCCCTCAAATCTAAAGTTAGGCTATTCGCTGATGATTGTGTTATTTACCGCAACATCTCTTCTGAAGCTGACCGCCAATCGCTACAATCTGACCTTGACTCCTTAACTTCATGGTGCACAACTTGGCTAATGACACTAAATCCTTCAAAAACTAAAGTGATGTCTTTCTCTAAAAAAGCTTCTCGAATTCCTACCTCTTACTTGCTAAATAATACTTCAGTGGAACTTACGACCACCTACAAATATCTTGGAGTTAACTTTCAGTCTGACCTGTCCTGGAATAACCATATTAACGTCACCCTAGCTTCAGCAAACCGCTCACTTGGGTTTCTTAAACGTAACATGAAACATACCCCATCGCACTTACGTAAACAGGCTTATATCACTTTAATCCGTCCTAAAATAGAATATGCCTCAGCCATTTGGGATCCCGATCAAGTCTACAACATTAAAAACATCGAAGCCCTGCAGAACCGTGCTGTGCGTTTTATTTTTTCGGATTATTCACGTCACACCAGCGTCACTTCATTGAAGAATCGTGCTGAACTGCAAGTATTATCATGTCGGCGTAAAATCGCTCGCTTATCACTTCTTCATAAGCTTTACCATCATGCATCACTTCGCGAGGACTTCTTTAGGCCACCCCCTGCCATCTTTCCCCGCCGTGATCACCCTTTTAAAATCGAACGCTTCACGTGTCGCACACTAACTTATGCCAGATCATTCATCCCGCGCACCATAACCGAGTGGAATAGCTTGCCATCACTCATCGCAACCGTCACCGACATAAATGAATTTCAGAAACTTCTAATCCTTAATGAAAGTGCCTAAACCTTTCTTGTGTCATGTCCCACCCCCATTTTTTTTTTGTTAAGAATGATGTTAAAAGATCTTCTTGTCCTCTATGTAACATGCATATTGTTTTGGTTATTGTTCCTATTTTTATTGCGATGTTTTGCCTTTTTCTTTTAAGTTTACGTTTTGTATTGTTTACTGGTTCGTTGTACATTAATGGTCTGAGTGCTTTCTATGACTCAAATTACCCTCCATTTTTCGTGTGTTTGTGATACGTATTCTTCTTGTACACTTCCGATTATTTTTTACTAGCACAATAATCTTATTCCTTTTGTATTATTATCTTTTGTGGTTATTGTTTATTAGTTCCCAATTTTTGTTTTCAGCTTACTACTCACTTATTACATCTGTATGCGTTACTGCACCACCACCCCCTATGTAATACCCTCCTGCGAGAGGGCCTTTAGGGGTATTCTGAATAAAAAAAATATAAAAAAAAATGTCGGGACTTTCGTTCCTTGAGATTTCTCTTCGACTAGGTACTACGGAGAAGGAAGTTGTTAGCTGCGTTCGTCCCTAGCCGAGGTGGCAACGCAATCGACAGAATACGTGGCGTGTCCAAGGTGAGTTTGTTGTCATTTTGTTGCGACGGTAGCATATTAAATGTTTATAGTCGCAGGGGGATACTTTCGGAAGTGAGGCGTCTTCTCGGACTACTTTAGTGGCAAAGCATTACATCGTGCCGATGCATTGTTTATTAGTGTCCTTGAACAAGGTCACCATACCGCACACTTCAGGAGATTCGCGGGAACGGAAACGGTTTATGAATTCGACTGCAGTGCCGATGCGGGGTATTTTGCTGTTTTGATTTTTCGCGGCCGTTTCATATTAAATTTTGAAAGTCGCAGTGGGATACGTGCTGACGTGAGACGTTTTCTCGGATGATTTAATGGCAAAGCATTACGCCGCGCCGACACATTGTTCATTAGTGTCGTTGAGCATATAGTGTACATATACGTGCGCACCTGCTTTCACGTCTCCTGTCGCAGTACAAGCACGGAGACGCCGACCAAGTGTACTGGCAGGCCTTCAGAGCTATTTCGCACGCGGTTGTAGAGATCTGAGCCCTTGTTTCGCCCACAAAAAACTCCCCGTATATGAGCTAGTCATCGTAACAGCCGGGATTAGTAATACGCGCTCCTTCATAAATTACCCTGCGCACAAGCACCTCTAAATCCCCACGAATCTGCCCCAGGTAGCCAATATCAGTATTACTGTACAGCTTTCACAAGAGTCCACTGCTATGAAATTGCATGACAACCATTTTTCTTAAGCATACATTTGTTCCGTATTCATCCGTAGGACGTAGTGAGTTGCCAATGTGACTGTACAGCTTTCACAACGATTTACGGCTCACATTGCATGGCGACGCAAGTTTGAGTACTTTCACATACAGAGTACAAAATGTTCCATTCCTACGTATCTCCAAGTGTGTTGTATGCTCAGTTACATTAAGAACTGATTCATCGGCACGGCAGTTGAATGCACAAACTGTTTCCGATACCGCGATTCCCCTGAAGTGTGTGGTATGCTCAACGACACTAATGAACAATGCATCAGCACGACGGAGTGTTTTGCCATTAAAATCATCCGAGAAAACGCCTCACCTCCAAACGTACCCGCCTGCGACTATCAGAATTTAATATGAAACCGCCGCCAAAAACAAAAGAAAGCAACGAACTCGCATCGGCACGCAAGTCAAATTCATAAACTGTTTCCGTTCCCGCGAATCTCCTGAATTGTGCGCCATGCCGACCTTGCTAAACGACACTAATCAACAATGCATCGGCACGATATAATGCTTTGCCACTAAAGTCATCCGAGAGCACACCTCACTTCCACACGTATCCCCCTGCGACTATAAAAATTATATAAGTATATATATATAAAAATTGTATAAATAAAAACCTTGGACACGGCTTATTCGGCTTGCCGGCCACGCATTCTTTCTCGATCGTGTTGCCAGCTCGGCTACGGACGAATGGAGCTAACAACTTTCTTCCCCGTAGTACCAAGGCGAAGAGAAATTTTAAGGACCAAAAGTCACCCATATTTCTCTCTCGCAAGCAGTGCTCCTAGCGCATGCGCAGAAAGAGCGAAGAAATTCATTTATGTGGGCTCGTGATTATGATGAATGCTGTGGTGTGAGTCTCCGGAAATTTGGACCATTTCGGATTCTTTATGTGCACCTAAATCTAAGTACAAGGGTGCTTTCGCCCTTCGATCCCATCGAAATGCTGCCGCCGTTGCCGGGATTCGATCCCACGACCTCGTGCTTATCAGCCCAACACCACACCGCCAAGCAACCACGGCGGGTGACACCAGTTGGTGTGCGTATTGATAACACACCGGGTTTACTGAGCACAGCAGCCTAACACTCTAAGCGTAAGACCAAGTACGACCCAAGGACGCGAGTTGGTGGGAAAGCAGCTAGAGCATCAGCCCGATGGAAATGCCGGCAGGAAGGTCCAAAACAAGAAAAGGGCTGACGGATCGAACAGCACACTGTGGTATAAAGTTTGTAAACAAAGATAAGATGCCTCAGAAAGGCTCGCCAACGTTTCGATAGGAGGACCTATCTTCGTCAAAGGCGGCCTCGTCATCCTCGGCGTGTTAGTTTTAAAGGGTTAGAGCAGTGACGTCACGTGTGGGTGTTGTCGCTGGCGGCTGGTTTTAAAGAGAGAGATTACCAGAGGAAACAAGCGCTGTCGTCCGACGTTTGTGAGCTTCATTCCCAAGACGAGGGGACAAGAGCATGAGAGTGGGCACGCGGGGAGAAAAGAAAAGAAATAGAAGCAGGAAGAAAAAAAAAGAGAAAAAAGAGGGGTGAGGGAAGCCAGGGGGGCACCAAGACAGACGAAAAAAAGGGGGGGGGAGCGTGAAAGAAAAAGAAAGAGAAATATGAAATTTTAAGAAGTGCGGGGGCTTAGGAGCGTGTTGGGGATGCGAAAGGTTAGGAGGTATTCAGGGGGAGTCGTTGACGGCATGTTTTTGAGGCATTAGAACGGCCGGTCAAGCGGTTAGTGCGCGAGTAACACAAGACAAAAAAAGAGAAAAACAGACACACACACAAAAAAAACATGAGCTGAAAGTGACTTGAGTAGCATAGCAGCAGTACGTAGACTAATTCTGAAATCGTTAAGATGGCGACGAGGAGTCTGCGGTGCAAGGTGTGGGGTGACTGAAAGGCAGTGGCATGGTCTTTCAAGGGGCACTGCCCGAGTCGCTCATCGTAGGTGTCGTTACGGCGGCATCCAGAAATGGCGATACTCTGGGTTGAGGCGCCGAAAAAGGCATATTGACTTCAGAATGTGTTGATGAGGGGGTTTAGAAAAAATAGATTTGAAAAAAGGGGGGGAAGGGAAAGAGGGAGGGGGGACCGAAACCGAATAACAAACAGGAGGGTGACGCGCGCAGAAGCGGGCGGAGCAAGTGTACATGGAAGAAGGGGTCGTACAGTTTGAATAAAAAAGACAGACCATGAATGTGGTGATTTGGGACCATTAAACTCCTGAGCAGAACGAATAGGTGCGAGTTCTGAAGCCGTCGATGATGTAACGCGACACATCTTGAATTTGATGGTAAGAAGGCAGGAAGGAAGCGGCCGGAAGGTAGCACTTTAAAATCTGTAAGGTAGCCTCAAAATGCTGATCGTTTTAAAAAGTGGCAGCTTCACCCTGAAGGTGATAGATTGATTGCGAAAGCAAAGCAGTAGACAGCTATACGAAATTAGGATAGTAGTTTTATGGGAAGTATAAAGGTGTAAACCTTCGCTTACTAACTGAATTAACAAGCATGGTGTCACGCACGCACATGCAAGTACTGAAACACCTCACTGACTCACCGCAGAAACTATGCTCTCAAAACTACAGTGGAAGGAAGTGCGGAAGCAGCAGCGAGCGCATTCCGCTCTGTGCTGCCTCTCGCTTCAGCGCAATTTAAGCTGCGAGAACAGTGCACAACCGCCCAGATCTCTTACAAGATAGGGCCCACGTGGCCGCACCATTCCCAGCTGCTCCCAGAATAAAATTATCACCCATTCCGCCTCCACCCTGAGTCTTGCGCGCGACGAAAGACTTCTCCTTCTTCCTCGTTTTCCTCTCTTCGAGCGTGAGAAGGAGCTGCCATCGTCGACTCAAGCGTTTTTCGCAAGACAAAATTTTCATTCCTCTGGAAGTGCGATTTCCGTCGCATATGACGGGAGATCGCAATACCAGTGCCGACATTCCTTTTTTGCTGCAACTAACCGGTTGGTTGCACGTCACAGCGATTGCTGCGATTTTTCGTCGGAGTTGCGCCGAGAGCTATTTGGCAGTTTGTTTTAAGAAATGGAGTCTTGCTTAACAAACACAATGCAGCGAAGACGTAGATTGACGGATCCGGTACGTAGCACTGAAACGAGAAGGGAGAATAAAAGATTTGTGCCCAGATTTGATTCTGCCATTTCTATGTGTGTGTTGAAACACAACGTAGCAAATGAGGTGTATTTTCACGTTTGATTCATATGCTGTAGAGAGAGAGAGAGGTAGAAAGACAAAAACGGATAGAAAGACAGGGAAGTCAGCCAGTGTAAATAACGGCTGGCTATCCTGTGGTGGGGAGGGGCAAAAGGAATAAAAGTAGAAAAAAGTTTAAAAAACGACAAAAATTCACGCAGTAACGCGATGCTACGCGCAACAACAGCCAACGGTGGTCGTGCAATTCACAGGCCCTTAAAAACTTCAGCAAAGCCCTTAAGGCCTCGAGTGCCGAAACCCGTCTGGACCAGTGTCCTAGAACATTCTCTTCTGTGAAGGGGTGATTGTCCAGTTTTTCCAGCGCCGTCACGAGCACTTTTCTTGGCATATTGTAACGTGGACAGTCACGGAGGAGGTGCGCGATCATCTCCTCGCAGCCGCAGCTGTTTCAAGCAGGGCAGTAGGCCATAACAATGTGGAAGGAATAGAAATTCGTGAATGCCACGCTGAGGCATAGGCGGCACAGTAGTTTTACTTCCGCTCGTGGTAACCCTGGCGGAAGACGGAGTTGCAAACGAGGATCCAATTTGGGACGACGTGCGTACGTGAATTCATTGGTGTCCCACAGAGTTTGCGTAAGCTCGCGTGCAAGGGAGCGAAGACTTGTGGCTGCATTTTTTCTTGACATTTTATGGGTATAATATGGGCACCATCGTGGGCAGACCGGGCAGCGTCATCCACACTGTGATTTCTCGCAATTCCGCAGTGACCCCGTATTCACTGGTAGATGACGTATTGCCCCTTGTTGATTGCGTGATGGTGGAGTAGTCGGATGTCTGCGACTAATTGCACATTAGGTCCTTGGTTTAACTGGTACAACAGACACTGCAGAGTTACCTTTGAATCACAAAAGACAGGCCATGAATGTGGTGATTTGGGGCCATTAAGCTCCTGAGCAGAACGAATAGGTGCGAGTTCTGAAGCCGTCGATGATGTAACGCGACACATCTTGAATTCGATGGTGACAGATTGAGCGGGAATTACCGCTGCTCCAGCTGAACTTTTAGAGAAGACAGAACTGTCCGTGTAAACGTGGGTGTGTTTGTTGTGCTTGTCATGTAGTAATGAAAGCACGGTTTGTTTGAGGACGAAATATGACGTCTCCGTTTTATTTTTGATGTCTGGAATGAGAAGTGTGGCCTGGAGTGGATGCAGGCACCACATCGGTAGAGATGGTCGAGCTGCAGGTGTGATTTTTGGCGGTAAAGTTCCATGGTTGGCGGCAATAATTCCACCAAACGCTGAACGAGCTCGAGTGGCAGGAAAGGAGGTGAGACGATGTGATGGAAGTAAGCCATAGTGGCTGACGTGCATGCTCCAAGAGCCGATATGAATATATGTATTGATGGGGTGGTCATGCGCGATAAATATTGTTGCCGTGGATGAACTCATGGAAAGGCCAAGACAAATACACAGAACTCGAGCTTTTACAGACTGGAGGGCTCGGAGGTTGGCCTTGCCGGTCGCACCCAGTACAGGTAAGCTGTATCGTAGGAGGCGCAGGAACAGTGGGTTATACAGTTGGAGCATCCCTCACACAGACGCACACCATGACTTTCCTGCAAAAAACCTGAGCACGTGTGTTATCATGGCTAGTTTCGTTTTTAGGAAGGAGACATGAAGACTCCAGGAGAGGTCTTGATCTATTATCACTTTTAGCAAGCGCTGCGTCTTCTCGTAGGCAATAGGCTGTCTATTAGATAACACGACGTACGTACAATTCTAACAACGTACGGTCTTAATACTTTGCGCGTGGAAGCGAGCATGGAGCACTCCTTAGAGGAGGATTCCAGACCTCGTACTTGAAGATAACTTGATGTTAGTGCGCCCGCTTTTTGGAGTCTTGCGCCCATGTGTGGATGCGTCGCTCCCGATGACCAAATGCATATATCGTCTGCATATATCGACAAATGGACGAATTGTGGAAGGGTATGAACCAGGTCTAGGAACGCCCAGGAACATAGCCGCTGACAGTCTCCTTAGGCTTTTGTTGTGCGGAACAGACGAGACAAGATCTATGACGTTGTCTACAGAAGTTCGTCCGCGTCGCAACCCTGTCAAAGCATCATGGTATAGTTTGTAGTGTTCTAGATACCATTCTAGACACATCAACACCATCCTCTTCATCACCTTTCCTAGACAACTGGCCAGAGCAATGGGACGATAAGACACCACGTCTAGGGGTGACTTACCTGGTTTGAGCAGAGGCACAAGGCGGCAGGACTTTCATGCAGCAGGAACCACTCCTTCACGCAATGAATTGTTGCACACATCTAGAAGAGCATACCGGGCTGTTTGGCCGAGCTTGCCAAGAGCTGCGTATGTCACCCCGTAAGGCCCAGGCGATGAGGAACGACTGCACGTTGCCAACGCCGCTTGCAACTTTTCGATCGAAAACAGATTGCCCATACGAGAATCCCGCGAGATCGGGACATGAAGGGGGTCATGTGCGGGGAACAAGGACGCTAGACGAGCAACCTTCAACGAGAAACTCTCCGCTACGTACATCTCTCGGCGACCATGAGAGAGACCCAGGCATTTAAAGGTGTGTCGTTGTTGTGGTGATGTTCGAATACCGCGCACTGTTCTCCATATATGTGATCGGGGTTTATGTGGATCGAGGGAATCACAAAAAGTCTTCCATTTGATAGACTGCAGGGAGTTGATCCAATGCTGGATCTTCTGTACGCGTCTCGCCTCCATTGGGTCACAGATGGTCTTAGTGCGCTTGTACCTTATTTACACGTCACGGCGAATTGATCGAAGCCACTCCAATTCTGCTTCGAATTCAGAAAATTTATGAATAGGCCTAAAAACTATTGTGGCTTCGTGAGCAGCGTCGTTAATGAGCTCCTCGATGTTGCCCGGTGGACAGTGCTGGATTTTGGGGCAATTCTGCACCATGAGCAAGTATATTTAGACCAGTCTATGCGTTGAATAACTGGTGGAGTGTGACTTGCGTATGCTGTAAATCTGAACATATGGTGGAACGTTGTCACTACCATGTGTTTCGTTGTCCGGAAACCCTTTTAAACTGGCACTGAGGCATCTTGAAACAAAAGTTAGGTCCAGGCAGCTGCTGTATGTCAATCCCTGCTGAAAGGTGGGGCTGCCATGATTTAGGCAGCAGAGTTCACGGTCTGACGCGAAGGATAGTACACGTCTTCCTCGACAATCCATCTTGAAGCTTCTCCTTAGCGGGTGGTGCGCATTGAAATCGCCGGTGAGAATCCATGGTCAAGGTGTCGCTGTTAAAACTGCACTTAGTCTTGCGTTGTCAAATCGACTCGCAGGTGAAATGTAGGCACCTACGAGCGTGAGTGAATTGTTCTTGCATTTGATAGTGAAACATACGTACTGATTGTCGTTATCAGGTGCCACTTGGTGTAAAGCCAATTAAATTTCATCTGACGAAAACGATGACTTTGCTGCGGCCGCTACATGTGGCAGACATGAAAGTTCATGTCATGATAGGCGAATGGCGATCTCAATGTTTGGCTCACAAATGACAACGATTGGAAATTTTTGCTTTAAAACAAACGAACGATGTCCCTAAATGCGGTATTTAAGACCTCTGTAATTCCACTGGACGATGAACGGGTCCAGGAGTTGTGGTAAATATTATGCGCCGGAAAAAATGAGAAGCCGAAGTAAGAAACGAGCGTGGACCCGAGCGCGTGCCTGCATTTTTTTTTTGTTATTTTGCAAGCATTCAATGTACTCATCTTCACATGTGCAGTCGTCAGAGAGGTTCATCTCGAGCTTGTCAACTGTCTCACTTACGACAAATGTCTGCTAGCATTTAAACGATTTGTGGCACGATGAGGAATTTGTAAGATTGCGTATTCCGACAACACCAAGACATTTAGAAAGATCTCAAAGGAGATCCAGCGACTTTATGAATTAATCAAATCCCAGGAAGTACAATCGTATTTCAGAATTCACAGGATTGTTTCGAAATTTACCCCCGAACAAGCTCCCTGGAGGGGATGGTTTTGGGAACGACTCATTAGATTTGTGATGTCGACATTAAAAAAAAAAACACTGAGAAACAATATCTTTAACTATGAAGAACTTTCGACCACGCTCTTTTAAGCTGAAGCGAGGATAAATTCATGACCGATTACATTTGTGTATGCAGAAGCCTCTGAACCAATGCGGCCTACGCCAAGTCATTTCCTCATAGGCCAAAGATTGACTACACTTCCTCCAGAGTTGTCGAGCACAGCTATAAAAGAGACGCCGTCACACAAAATCACTTCAGCGAAGATGGAAACACAGAGATGGAAACACTATCTTGAACCGCTGCCTGCGATAGTACCTCCAGGAGCGTGGTTCAGCTCACAGCGCGCATACATTTCTTTAGTTCTTTGCAAGCGTCGAATAAACAAGACGTTCTCTACTTCGACTCTGCTTCCTGGTTTTCAACAACTTGTTTAAGGAAAGAGTGCTGAGGAGCAGCAATGGTGCTTCTCAAGACCGGACAGTACCGGATTCAGGGTATTCAGTATTGTAAGTGCACCTCGAGCTACCGGAGTGTGTATGGCAGTCAGTAGTACTCGTAGCGTGTTCATAGGGGCCCCTATCATAGTGAGGACTTGCTTGTCGGCCTCTGGGCTGCTGTCAGATGGTGAAGTAAGTCGGTGAGCGTGCTGCATCTTGTTTCTCCGCTGGTTAGTCTAGCCGTGGAAACGGTGGCCACTCCTCGTATGAGGCAATGATATTGGAAACTTTCTGCTTAGGAACCTCGTTGCTAGAATTGCTAGATGTCTTTGGAAGTTTATGGACTGTCAGTGGACATGGCGTATCCTTAGCAATAGCAGTGGGTTTTCTACATCTCCGGCAATGTCAACGCCGACATTGCAGCCTATCGGCAGCCTCCCTGTCTCACGAACCATCCCTGACCATTTCCCTCAAGATATTAAGCTCATTTATCACATGTGGGCAATTCTTTGAAGATGCATCGTGAGAGCCTTGACATTGGGCGCACTTTTGGTTTTCTGCACGGCAGGCGTCGGAGCGGTACGGGCCAGAGCATCGTGAACACACAGCAGCATTTGTGCAAACTGCACTAACGTCCCAATCCTTTGACGCTTCCGGCAGTGAAGTGGCTTCGGCAGAAAAGGCCTTACTACGTGTCGGAAGTGCGCGACCTTGAGGTGTGACGTAGGCTGTCTCCGTTAAAAGTTAGCTTCACACACTGCGAATTCCCCAGGCGACGGGCTCGCAATATTGCAATTCTCCCTGTCACTGGCTTGAAGAGTATATGCAGGTCAGCATCGCCTATGGAATTATCTACGTCATAGACACACCAGCAGTAGAGTCATCATCGTCTTGTTTTAGCAGCGTACGTTGACGCTCTCCAGCACCTTAACGTTACTCAGAACGTCTAGCGCTACGGTGTTTGACATATATGGCGAGAATGTTTTCACAGGCGTTGATCCTAACATTTTTTATTTGACCGAAACAAGGGCCTCGAGCGGCACAGATGTAGCTTGGCGGTTGACCCGGTTTAGATTATCGCTAGCAGCCACAGGCACAAATAAATTTGTGTGGTCCGATGACTTTCGCGTCGGGACCACAGTTGCCTTACTTGTGGAAGTAGATGTCCTGATGAGTCTTCTCTTTGCTTTGTGATTTGCTACGGGAACGAAGTCACTGTCATCCGAGGTCTCAGCACTGGTCGCTGAATAGATCAGATCACTGTCGGTGTCACTCGGGCGACATAGACCGCTTGCTCGTCGCGGCCGCTGATGACGTTGAAGGACCCGGCTCCCCTCCAAGTAACTCCACGTCCATCGCCGTAGTTAAGGGAGAGGTGTCTCCCACAAAGTAGCTTGAAATTCGCAGAGACAAGAAAGCAGCGTTCCACACAAACACACTTCGTCGTCGTATGCTGCAGATGTAGTACTTACTACACACCTTTTCGAGTTTCCAATGCTGCGATGAATTTTATCCTCAGGAGACGAAAGGTTTTTTGGGGTCGTCATAACTTTCTTTACTGTTGAGTAGCATACAAAATGGCGCGTACGGAGAAGGCTAAACAATTGCAACCTCGGCAAGGGCGTATAAGACAGCAACGTACCCGAAGTGCCAAAGTTGCTGTGAACGCGCGAGCCCTTAGCTGCACACCTTTCCTGTCCGTTTTCCTGTCGCGCATAAGTTTTCCGATGCATCTCGACAGATTGTCTCACTTAACGTGTTTATTAAATTTGAAATGCCCAACGTGGAGGTTGTCGTAATTAATTTCATGCGATAGTACATTTAACTCCGTGGCTTGAGCAAACAGCGTCGTCAATTTGTTTTTGAATATTTCATGCAGGTTAAGTTGTATCTCTTCTCCGATCGGGAATAATTTTTTTTGCGTGTGTTATCTGCACGTTGTATCCTTCGTATCCTTGGTATCCCCACTGCATCCGTATTAACCATTATATGAACGGTAATTAACTGTACAATTGTATAATATTACTGACTTCCCATAGTGTCACTGAGATAACTTTTTCTTCGGCAACGTCAATTAAAACTCATGCAACAATTTGAAAAGCAGGCAAACCGCCTGTTCTTCTGTAGATGAAACGGTAGAAAACGGGACAAAAAAATAAAGCTAATTAAAACTGTGCAGTCAAATCAGCCAGTTACGTCACCTCCTCTGAAGGATTGCAACCCATTAGTATAAATAGTTCTTGCTCATCCGCAGCTAAACAAGCGTGCAGAAGTATCGCATCTATGTAATATGTGATACCCATAATTTGTGCTAAACCAATATATTCATATTACCTCACATTACCACCTTTAGAAGCAGTAAAGTATTACATAGTAGCTCTGCGGGAACCCGTCAAGTGGAGATAAATAATTATTAAATAGAAAATGAGACAGCCACCCAAACCTAGAGAATTGCTACAAAGGGAAGTTTCCCAAAAGAGAATCCTCACTGTTGAAGCAAAATTAATCTTTGTGCAGGATAGGGACCAGGAACAGCTGCTTTTCCGCTGCAGCCGCTCTACCACCTGAGTTAACAAAGTTGCTAGCAGATGGCAGGGGGAAGTACCGGACCAGGATGATATTTTTTTTTCAACTGCGAGACCTTTCCTTCGTAGAACCCGTAGGGGTTTCCTTTATAGCAATTAGCTGCATTTGTGAGGATGTCTCATTTTCACTTTATTAAGTAGTGAATTAGCATGCTACTTGCAAGAACGCTTCACCTTCCGATTTTTAAAGAAATTCCTTCATTTCACATAGAGTTTAATAAATATAACATTCAGTTTAAAAAATAAAGTGTCCCGAGTACATTTTCTTTTTTACACTGACACACTCATTCACTGTAATTTTGACCTACATACATGCAAGAAAATAAAGCAACGCTGTCGACAACGAAATTCTTCCTAGATTTATTTGCCGGCCAATGTGGCTGTGGCATTGTGCTGCTAACACAGTGCGAGGAGTTGAAATGCGAGTAGTGGCAGTCGGATTAGGACGGTAGCCACAGGCAAAACAAAACGCTCTTGAACTCAGATTTACTTGAACTCTTGAGCTTCCGAAAACTATTGCCATAAGGGTGGCATGCATGTCCAAAATCTAACAAGCAGTACTAACATCAAGCGCAAGCGGAGGACACAATTGTAAAGCAAACAACTTTCCGATACTTGAAAGTGGACAACATTCATTGCGTAATATGTATCATTCAACAACGCTGCACAGGCAGGCACCATAAGGAATAATAAGTACTTGATAAGGTAGCTGGTTAGGCCGATGTAAATATTTCAACAAATTTGAATGCTCATACTATATCATGCACAATGCGGAAAGAAGCCCTTTTTCACGAGTTTTGAATTCTGGCAGATATGAGTGTGTGGTAAGCAGCAAAAAAGACATTTTAGAGCGCATTGTGCAATACGTACGCGTATGAAAGAATGAAGAAAGTACCTATCAGCAAGTCTTTGTAGAGAGGGCTGCCCTTGCATCAGATACTGCCTTGCGTGATGTAAAAGGAAAGAAATTACATAGTATCCGTAGTGGAGGCTAAGAACGAAGTCGCAGAATGTAATGCCGGCCGGTGCAGTCAAAATCCAATAGGGGCAAAGTGCAAAACCACCCATGTATATTTCATTCAGGGCACATGAAACAACCCCAGGTTGTCAAAATGATTCCACAGTCTTTAACTATGGCATGCCTGGTAATCAGATCGTGGTTCCGGCACGTAAAACCACAAAACAAAGCCTAATTGTTCACTGAAGTATAAGACGAGCTGCGTTGTTTTGTTAATATCCCAAACGATTTGTCAGGGTAATTCAATGAGAATTTCTACTGGAGATGCATATTCAAGCAACGAGTTATTTAAAATTTTGCAAGCAACCTATTTACTTCCACTGTTAAGAGGAACACAAAGCACGGCGAAGGGAACCCAATGTAAAGCTGGCAGCCTCTTAGGTATGGTGAGATAAACAAGTTAGAGAAACGCTCCAATATTTATAAAAGTAACAGTACTGGTACACTAGCCTGGAGGCATTTTCGTGGTAGCAAAGAAGTTCTTTGCTTGCTCGCTCATAAGTATTCATACTTTTCACCGATGAATTGCACCATGAAATTAGTTTGTTGACGTGCCACTGTAAACATCGTCAGATGGAAACTTACCTTAACCATAAATCACGCAAGAATCGTAAATGCGATATGCGTTACATGACATGCTGTTGCACCATGAAGTTTGCATATATCATACAATGATCAATTAAGTGACGCAGAGTAGTTAAAATACTATTGGAGAAATCACGCAAATATGCAAAGAAAACATTATTGCCCTAGGAACTCCCTAATACACTATACCATGAGAAAATGCTCTGCATCTGCTTATAATGTACTGAAGATGGCTTTAAGCAAAAGCTGTTGTCGAGGAGATCACCAAGGAATCAATGGCCATTGCTTTCATTTCAACGATGAAAGGTTTCTTCTGTAGCTTAACGAAGGCTTTAACGTATTCAACTTGTAGCGTGTAGACGCCTATAAAAGGATGTGTTGCAGAATGTAAGTCAGGTAAAAGATTTAATTTTACAACACGAATTACAGTTCACGTTTGTTAATCACACACAGATAATTTGGGGCTTCCTTCAAGGGCAGACGTGTGCTTTATTACTGGTGCTTGCTGCTGCGTTTGGCGTAAGAATACGGATAGGAGCAAGAACCCCTTAGCCACCCTGGTTGCTTAGTGGCTATGGTGTGGGGCTGCTAAGCGCGAGGTCACGGGCGAAAATCCCGGCCATAGCGAGGTGGCGAAACGAGTTTTCTTTGAGATAATAGACGTTAAAGAGCTGGGTGCGGTCAAAATTTGTGGAGTTCCCACTACGGCGTGTCTCGTAATAAAACCGTGGTTTTGTCCCGTAAAACCCCAGACTTCATTTAAAGGAACCCCGTATGCGCAATCACGAGCAATATACACATGTAATTTCATAAGAAGGTCACGCTGAACACGTGTAGCACGAGGATCCCGTTGCGCTTGCAGGACGACTTCGCTGCAGCCGCATACTGCATATATGTCGAGGGTAGCTATGTGGGCTTCTTGGTAGCTTGTATTAGAATTTGTTGCAGAGCTGCCAGAAAGACACGGACATAGATGGCACTTTAGACAACACACAACGCTAAGCAACCAGCTCCGAACAACTTTTTCAATAAGCCGTTTCTATGCTCTCAACTTCAGGAACCACTAATCCGAAGTCCAAAACAAATTTAAGCTTCAAAACGTCTTTACATAACTAAACACGCCTATGATTTCCTCCTAATAAAGACAGTTCAATAACATTACAACACGTTTCGGTATTGCATTAAACTAATTATGCGGCGTGTGTCTGAAAACTGGGAGCAAGCAACCCTTGGCGTCGCACCAATCAGGTTGTTGAAATCGTAATCTTGTGGAATGAGCCCTATAAAAATCGCATTGCGATGCGGGCGCTTGAACCGACTGTTTTCGCTCTAGCGGGTGCATTTTCAATCGGCATCACACTCACACGTTGTCGCTCGCACATACAGGATACGGCATGCGGCGACGAAGTAATCGGCCTTAGAACAGAACACCACGGCGATGGAGACGCTCACGGTAGAAGTGCGCCTGGAGAGCCCACATAATTGCTAGCGCAACCTAACGTGTTTTTGTATATATAGTCGTATTTTGCATTCAAAGACCACACACTACCAGCATGTTTAATACAAAGTGGCCAACAGAGTTAGAGAATGAATGTTTGTGGCATTAACGTCGAACACATATCCTATTGTTCTCTTATTGCAAAAACAGAGCCGATAAGGTATTATTGTTTCGGCGTTCATGTTGAAGAACATTTTTATGCTTTGCCCATAAAACTTCCTTAAGATCCGCCTGCAAATGTATTACTGAGAATAGCGAATAAATTAAATTTGTCGATAGCTGCGAAGTACGGTTACAGATGTTCCTTGGGCTTCTATAATGGTATTCATATTCAGATGTTATGAATTGAGAGAGCAGCCTTTACATGCTGACGGTGAGCGTATGCATATGATCAAAAGTGGCATCTGCACTTAGCGATAATATTCTTTTTCTGAGCAGCGTGGACCATACTGCTGATTCTTTTAAAAAGCCCCTAATCCACCTCCGATATTTTTTTAACTGTTTCAAGTAAACACGCGCGTGCAGTTCAGAATGCCGGCACCATCAACGATGCCAAACGCGGCAGCGCTAAGTCCTTCAGGCGCGCCACGAAATAATAGAACCGACCCCGTGTTCCACTCCGGGCTTTTCCAGTATCCTCAACGCTCATCATGACGTCACCAAGGTGCATCTGGTGACGTCATCGCGAGTAGACGGTGTCGATTGATCAAAACAAAAGCCTACGACTTCCTGCTAGTCTGCTAGCCGGTAGGTGCGCTCCCTGCTCTTTCTTGTCGTGGTACTGACTTGTGCTCACTTGCGAATTGGTAGCTACGGCCCGCAACGCAAGTGCCAAACGGCCCGCCTACTAATACAGTCGTGCTTAGCGGTTTGATTAGCATCGCGTGCAGAATTCGACTGTGTTTTGCGATGGGTAGAATTACGACATCTATCCACGGTGCTTGGCTGCAAGAGCGCCAAGTGGAAAAAGAAATGAAACGACGCAACACGGACAGCCTCACGATGACGTCCTGCTCAATGCCTCGCTTGAGCGGACGTCAGCTGTTTCAATGAGTTAACCTAGTAACAGTGTATGAACACATATTTTGCTCACTTGTGTAACTCTATCTGCGTGCCGAGCTCTCGTATTGCGTAGTACGCCGCCTCGAGGACACCAGGACTCAAGCAAGTGCTGGGGAAGACTGGGTGCCGTGTAATGCTGTCGTCGTTTTCTTTAACAACTTCTGTCACCTCCCTGCAGCAAACATTCTCCTCTGCATTTGTACTCGCCACGCTATGACTTCATGCTCACCTGCTTTGTTGATGCCATTAGCGCGGAACTGGCCTACGACCAGTGGGCGAAAACACCAGAAAGTAGCATCCCATATCGTCTCAACGACGTGGGCAAGGTGGCGACAGCGGCTGTTCATCTCCAGCGGAGGTGCTTGGCCACGACGTGTCACCGCACGGACCCATTATATTGGCGAGCCTTTCTAGACGTGCGCGCTACTCGGAGTCTATAGCAGCGCGCTTCGCACGAGCACGCTCTGGCTGGTGTTGGGGTTGGAGGACGGACTTCGGGATGAAAAAACCAAACTTGGGAGTATTTATTTTACATTATATACAGAGAGGTGAGAGTCAAGTAACAGTCGTACAGTCATTACGGGCCGGCAGGAACTCGGACGCTGCGGCCTGCGGCAAGAATTCGAGAGAGGTGAATCAGGGAAACTGGGAATGCTCTGGTCTCTCTGGAATTCTTCTTTTAAACCCTTCGAGGACTGGAAGTCGCATCATGTTCGACAAATGGGAGAGTCCGCTCAGATGACGCCATTTTCAGCCAATGGTTGGCGCCCGTATCGCGTTGTCACACCCGGCGGCTCTCTGCGGTCTTGCCTCGCAGACTTGCAATGCGCTTGTTCAAAGGAGGAGAAGTGAGGGTGCTCATGCTCCATTGTCCGAGTGCCCACCCGCTCCCGGCGCTACGGCCCCGCAGCGGTAGCAAATGTCTTCTTCAAAGGCGATGAAGAGGGGCGATTGGGCTCCATTGTCCGAGGGCTCCTCTAGTCCCGGCGGTACGGCTCCGCTGTGGTAGCAAATGCCTTCTTCAAAGGCGAAGAAGGGTGACGATTGGGCTCCATTCTCCGAGGGCCCCTTCTAATCCCGGCGGCGTACGAACTTGTTGGCACGTGAACTTGTTGGATCGTGCGCTCCTCTGGAATGTGCTGCGAATCGATGTGGTCCTGGGGAACTCGAAGTAGGCGCAGGAAACAGCTCCATATCTAACAGCTCGTCCTCGCCTCGGTTGTTCTGAATGGCCGGTGAACTCAATTCGCTGGCCATGATGAACGCTGAAAGAAGCTGCAGGGTACTCGGGTCGAGCCTCGTTTGACGAACTTCGGGATCCTAGGTCCTGGAGAACATAAGTCAAACAAACAAAGCAACACAGCGCTGCACCACGTGTAAGTGCAGGCTCTTCACCCCTGACTCGCCAGGCTATTACTGAGTCAAAATGAACCCTGATCTTTTCTTTCCCCAACTTTGACAAAACAGTTCCAACCACCCTTCCAAACAGCCACCCATTTCTCCTCGAATGCCGACAAGACCAGAGTACTATTGTTGTTGCAAAACAAAGTGTCGATGACGATGCAAACAACAAATGAAAACAGCCGAACATAACTTAAGTGGCCTAACTATACGAACAGCATGTTTCCAATTTATCGCAGTGGCGTACTTATCGCACGTATTGGTGCCACTGAACAATCTGGTCAACCTCACAAGTACGTAATCACAAGCGCACTAGCCTTGTGGTCACTAAACAAAACGCGTACTTACGTTGTAGGCAAACTTTTCACTTACGCTTACTCACGTTTCTTCCCTGAAAGTCCTACAGGACACGTGACATAAACAAACAATTAAACCTGCGGGACTTACACACTCCGCAGAACCCTTAAAATAATGCGTCTTTTCATAACTCGTTCCACGCATACTTATCAGACAAGTCAGAGTACGGCTGCCCTCAACACACACGAGCAACCCAGTCATAAATCTGCTTCCTTCCGTCCACACAGGACATGCGCTAATGGAACTAAGAACGCTTCTCAGTGCAAATCGTGCACTCACTGAAAATCTACCCGCTTAACCTTAGAAAATTCAAAAACACTTAAAAAGAAAGAAGGTTAAATAACACACACGCGCGTTACGATAGGCCTCTCAACGATAACCTTGACCTTTAGGTTACTGACACACACACAAAAAAACCTATCTACTTAATAATGAGCATCTCGCGAGACTACAGGTTTAATTAAAACGCATCTTTCCAATCTCGAACTTCTCGAACGAAAACATAAACAAAGCTCAAACCTTGCACATTGAAAGAAATCATAGTCTCAATTCGCGAAAACTTTCCGATGCTCAAAATAAAAAACAAAACAACATGCTTTACTTCTACGGAAGCTCTCCTGGCATCCCGTTCCAAATGTTTATGTCTCACTCATACTTTGAGTCGTACCCGAGGTGGGCGCGGTTTGAAAGCTACTCTGGCTGCCGAGGAACAACAAAAGGGCTGACTCACTATCAGCTCCCCCAAGACGTTACGGTCTCCTGCCAATTTGCGTCCTGGCGCCCCGCTTTCCTTACAAACTCGATTGACCGCGTCGCTACTCCCCACCTGGTCTCCTCCTGCCACCTTGCGTTTCTTCGAACTGCACGCTGAGCTTTGAAAAGAACTACGGAACGACGAGGAGTTTAACTGCCCCGTGCCCTTTGTCCGCGTCCGCGCAGAACATGCTTCGCGGTCCCCGTTTGACCGGTAGCTCGAACGTTCTGGATGCGTCAACATCGTCCTTGACGACCGCACCTTTTTTCTCGCGCCCTGCCCTTTTGGGTTTCTCGCCATCTTTGGCGGCGCTACATTAGTTACAGTCTTTCGGTCTTTACCGCGCTTCTTTTTACTGCGCTTTCTCTTTGCGCTCGCTTTCCTGTCGCTTTCTCGTGCCTCGTGCTGGCCGGTACACATTTCGTCGGCCCGGATCGGTCTCTTACCCGCACAGCCTGAGTGATTTACATTTAAATCAACACTCTCTCTGCCTCGACTGGCGGACAGCTCAACCGATTCCGGAACAATGCAGCAGGCTTTACTCGAGTTAGACAACTCGCACTCTTGCGAACTGCCCTCTACTACATTGCCCAGCTCACGTTGTGCATCGGCACACAGCCCGTCAGTACCGATCGCTGTCTCACGCGCACAGTCCGAATGATTAATAACTGAACCATGCCTATCTAGGCTATCTAGACTGGCGGAGAGCCGCACCGATCCCTGAACAATGCAGTTGTTCTCTCGTGAACTACGGAGCTCGCCATCCCGAGAACTACTCTCAGCTGCATCGTCCAGTTTGCACTTCACTTCTGCACGCTGATCTGGCTCTACATGGGTGCTCACGTCTGTCGGGTCAGCAGTACCCTTTTCTTCGCTAGCAACAACCCCGCTAACATTACAAGCGACGCACACGCGCGGTAACTGTGCCAATTTGTTCGCAGCTGCCCTAGCTGTCGCTACAGTCCTGTTGGCACAGCACCTCGTCGCTCTCACTACGGCCTTTAACGGCCTCTGTTGCCACTAAGGCATCGTTAGCAGCTAGCCTTTTCCCTTCACTTATGAATCTGCAGCTAATCTCACAGGCACTACTCTTCTCGTCGGCTTTTGGCGAAAATCCGCTCGATGCTGCCTCATTCTTTCGCTCTGTACTACCTGCAGAATTCTCAGACAGCCGTTGTCTCTGTGCCATTAACTGATCACAATACTGTATCGCTTTGATCAGTGCTGCCTTCTCTCTCTCATACGTTTGCTCACGCTCACGTTCGCGTTGATTCTCACGTTCGTGATGCTCACACCTAAGAGTAAGTTCTTGAAGCTCATGCTTCCATTCATTCTCGCGTTCTTGACGCTTACGCTCACTCTTAAGCTCACGACGCTCTCGCACACGTTGACGACGCTCACGCTCCCGTGGTTCCTGTATCACCTTCCAAGCAAGCTCAATGCTTTTGTCATCATTGCCACTATCGTTAATCGCCTTTATGATAGCTGGCGTCTTCATCAGTTCGTCCGCCTCAACTTCCAAATCGTCGCACACCAACAACAAATCTAACCTCGTCAACCTTCTAAGATCCATGGCAGCTGCCCCGACAGGTGGTTAGAACTGTTTTCCTTAATTTGTCCAAACACACAATGCAACAAACTCCCGATTCCCAGAACTATCAAAATGAACACACAACATTTGAGTCTGGCGAATCAAAAGGAAAAAAACCACGCGCCCACTTACGGTTGCAGCACTCGGCCATCCGGTTCATTTGTCTGCTGTTCCCGGTTCCTCCGGATTCCCTGGGTCGAAGGCTCGCTCTTCTTCGCTACTCCCAGTTTCTTCGGACCTCTTTCGACGAAGGCTCTCTCTTCGCTCTTCCCGGTTCCTTAGGATCTCTCTCGACGAAGGTTCATCCGTAGCGCTGCCACCAGCTGGTGCATTCGGAGGCGATCTCACCGCTGCCAACCAGATGTTGGGGTTGGAGGATGGACTTCGGGCAGAAAAAACCAAACTTGGGAGTACCTATTTTACATTATATACAGATAGGTGAGAGTCAAGTAACAGTCGTACAGTCATTACGGGCCGGCAGCAACTCGGACGCTGCGGCCCGCGGCAAGAAGTTCGAGAGAGGTGAATCAGGAAAACTGGGAATGCTCTGGTCTCTCTAAAATGCTTCTTTTAAACCCTTCGAGGACTGGAAGTCGCGTCCTGTTCGACCAATGGGAGAGTCCGCTCAGATGACGCCATTTTCAGCAAATGGTTGGTGCCCGTATCGCGTTGTCACACCCGGCGGCTCTCTGCGGTCTTGCCTCGCAGACTTGCAATGCTCTTCTTCAAAGGAGAAGTGGGGGCGCTCATGCTCCATTGTCCGAGTGCCCACCTGCTCCCGGTGCTACGGCCCCGCAGCGGTAACAAATGTCTTCTTCAAGGCGATGAAGAGGGACGATTGGGCTCCATTGTCCGAGGGCTCCTCTAGTCCCGGCGGTACGACTCCGCTGTGGTAGCACATGCCTTCTTCAAAGGCGAAGAAGGGTGACGATTGGGCTCCATTGTCCGAGGGCTCCTCTAGTCCCGGCGGTAGGGCTCCGCTGTGGTAGCAAATGCCTTCTTCAAAGGCGAAGAATGGTGACGATTGGGCTCCATTGTGCGAGGGCCCCTTCTAATCCCGGCGGCGTACGAACTTGTTGGCACGTGAACTTGTTGGCTCGTGCGCTCCTCTGGAATGTGCTGCGATTCGATGTGATCCTGGGGAACTCGAAGTAGGCGCAGGAAACAGCTCCATATCTAACACTGGGCAGCAACAGCGGGTAGCCGACAAGTGCGGAGTCACGGCAAACCGGAAGCGGACAGCGTTTTGAAAAGGACGTCGGCGACGACGTTTGTCATGTGACATTTGGAGGAGCACTCGGCGGAGGCATGGAGGAAAGAAAACTGAGGAGGGTCCCTGACATCACTATTTGTAAAGATAAGTAAAGCCGGAAGTTGGCGTTGCTCCCCAATCATATGGGGCCAGCTCAGCTCTCCTCTCCTATGGGTGGGCAGCGCAACCCGGACGAAGGACGAGAGGAAGTACCAATACGAGCGCCGACTAACAACTATTGTTAGTCTGCGCTCGTATTGCGTACTTCCTCTCGTCCTGCGTCCAGGTGCGCTGCATACCTATAGGAACATGTTGAATCACCAACTCGCCCAGCTTGCCGTGTTAATTCTCGTCTCCTGTTTCCATTTCTCGCGAAACCAAGCCACGCTGCGCGCAACCGGGCTGCTCGAACGCGCGCGCTCCGCAGATATGCTAAGCAAAAGGATGTTATCGGTATGTCTCATTGCGTTACCGTTGCGAAGTCATGTTGAAAGAAGTTCATCATGAACTTCACAAATTAGGCCGTGAGATCGAATCGGCCGCTTATACCGGTTTTTATGAAAATAAACACGCTTTATCAGCCCAGTCAACTGTTTTGTTAACCACAGGTACAGGCCGCTTCCCACTTCTTGCCTGTTTTTAAAGACAATCACCTTTATCACTCCCTTCTACTTGGTTTTCTTTGCTCGAGCTTCACGGAGCTCTAAGACGGACTTGCGAGCTGTACGTCTGGGGACACGAAAAAAATCTAGGTATTCTCATTCCACTGTAAGAACGCACTGAAGACTCGTACGACACACCGAGCCTTTTGCGATCCATTTGGAGTTTATGAGCACAAATACATATTGCTACGGGATAGTATTTCCAATGACGAAGAGCTGAGCAGTAGGAAGACGACGATGACGATTAGAACCTAACGCGGGCTGTTGCCTCTTGGCCAAGCGCAGCGTATCTGGTGGAGGTGGACGTTCCCTGTACCTCGTCACGGAGCTTCGCAGTGGACGGTACGTCGAGCCTTCCTTAATGGCTCCCGGTGACGACAACCCGACTCCGCCGGCTGCAACACCTGCTGCCCCTCCACCTCGACGACCTACATCTCTCACCCCGCTCCCCGAGATCCCGGGGTATTCTCGGGCAAAGATGGGGAAGACGTCGATGACAGGATCAGCCTGTATAAACGCGACAGCCGCAATAACCGGTGGGACCCTACTATTATGCTCGCCAACGTAGTCTTTTACCTCGGTGGCACACCTAGAGTTTGATATCGCACGCACGGAGATGAGCTCGCCAGTTGGGATTCACTTAAGGCACAGCTTCGAGACTTGTTCGGCAACCCCTACGGTCACCAACTTGCCGCGCAGAAGGCGCTTTCCGGCCGTGTGCAGACTTCAACAGAGCCCTATGTCACGCACATTCAGCACATCTTGGCTGTGTGCCGCAAAGTTGACATCCACTGACTGAGTCCGACAAGGTTGCCCACATCCTCAAAGGCATTGCCGATGACGCCTTCAACTTCCTCGTTTGCAACAAAGTAGCGACGGTGGATGCTATTATAAAAGAGTGCCGCCGCCTGAAACTGGCTAAAAGCCGACGTATTGACCAGCATTCTGCCCGTCTGCCCAACACCCCAGCGACATCTTCTTTTGCCGACACTCCTCGTCCCAACAACACTGCCGATATTACCAGAATCGTCCGTCGTGAGATCAAGGCCGCCTATCCGGCTGCCTTCGACTCCAGTCTCACCAAAGCATTTGCAGTCACGGTCTCACTGATCCAGGCAGTTGTCCGCCAAGAGTTCGAAAACATGGGTCTTCAAACCATCTGCTCGGCCCATCGTCCTGATACCCGCCCGGCTTCTTCGATTCCGCCCCGTCCCACATCTTCTTACCCACAATGTCCCCGCAACCCTTCTGAATGGCACACTGCTGACGACAATCCCATTTGTTTGCACTGCCATCGAATAAGGCACATTTCTCGGCACTGTCGCAGTCGCTGGAGTACCCCGACCCGGCCTACTTATACTGCCTACTCTAGCTCCCCAGGTGGCCTTTCTCGTCCCTATGCCGCACGCTTCGATAACGTTGCCGCTGATTCTCATGCACCGAACCGTTCCTATTCTCGTTCGCCTTCGCCCCAACGACGACAATCTCGCTCTTCCCAGCCCCGTCACTCCTATTCGCCGACTCCCTTCGGACGCCGCTCCCAGCCGGAAAACTAGACGATGCAGCGCCTTGAGGTGACGCTGCATTGCTCCCTACGCCGCCAAATCCTCTACTGACGTTGCCCACTCATCTGAACCTTCTTGACGTGCAAGTCGACGGTGTTTCTGTGTCTGCACTCACTGACACTGAGGCGCATTTGTGCGTAATGAGCGCTGACCTTCGTAACCGGCTCAAGAAAATTATCACGCCCGGCACGACGCCTGTTGTCCGTGTCGCCGATGGCGGAACAGCCCCCGTAATTGGTATGTGTACCGCCCGCGTCTCCTTCGCCGATCGCTCAACAATTGTGCTATTCACAGTCATCGCTCACAGTACCCACGACATCATCCTCGGCTTAGACTTCCTCTCCGCACATTCTGCTCTCGTCGATTGCTGTGCCAGTACTCTCCACCTCGACCGGCCTGTTCTGGATCCCGCTGAACAACACCCTACTCGCCTCAGTTCCGTCGACTTCGTTCGCTTGCCACCTTCGGCACTGGCTCATTGTAGGTTATTGCGGCATCCCTGTTCGCCTCCAACTCATCGAGACGTAGTTGCCCGGGGGTGACGGCGCGGCCGGTAAGCGCGCGCGCAGCGTCGTGGGCTGTGTCGTTGAGGTTGTGCGGGGCGCCCGTAATCCGACCCAGGTGGGCGGGAAACCAGATGACGGTGTGGTGTTTGAGGGTGCTTGGATCAGCGCCGCGGAGGATGCGTAACGCCTTGACGGAGACGACTCCTCTCTCAAACGCTTTGATGGCTGGTCTCGAGTCGCTGAATATTGTCGTTCGCTTATCGTCGAGCATTGCCAGGGCTATGGCCACTTGCTCCGCCACCTCGGGATCACGTGTGCGTACCGTGGCGGCGTTTAAAGTTCGTTGCGAGGACGAGACCGCTACCGCGGCGAAGACTCGGTTGCATCGGTAGGCGGCGGCGTCCACGAAAGCGACGTCGTCCGCTTTCTTGTTTACTCGTTTGAGTAACGCGGTGGCCCGGGCTTGGCGCCTGCTTCGATGGTGTTCCGGATGGACGTTTCGCGGAATGGGTGCAATCGTGATCAGGTCGCGGAGCTCGCGGGGAACCGGCGTAGGCTCCGGTGGATCCTGGGTGTTCAGGGGGAAGTACCCGAGCTCGCGCAAGATGTGACGGCCGGTCTTCGTCATCGTCAGTCGTATCATCTGTGCTCTCTCCTGAGCCTCAGCGATCTCTTCGAGGATATTGTGCACCCCAAGCTCGAGGAGTCGATACGTCGGCGTCGTGATCGGTAGCTACTGATGCGGAGTAGTCACGACATTCTAAGCTCGGTAATAACCACAAGGTCGCCAATCGCGTTGTCCTGTTTTATAACACGGTTGCAGTGGGCGCTGTGTGTTGTGGTTACGTCATTATGCCGAGGCGACCTTGCATCAATTAATTATTTATTTACCTATTTACCTAAATAATAATAATAATAATAATAATAATAATAATAATAATAATAAAATTAGTAGTGCCTATATACATAGATGCGTCGACTAAGGTAAAACACACCACAGCTTCCCTGCTCGTTCCACATCATGGAGTGGAGGAGCTGATAATTTTTTTTTCTCGGTTCTTTGCTGCGAGGCGCACTTCCGATGGCGGTCTGGTGCGCGAGCTCTCGCGTTTTTTTTTTTTGTTTCGTGCAGCGAGTACAGATGACTTGCGGTATAAGTGAGTGCTGCACGAAAACTGAGGGAAACACGAATGAACGACAGAGCATGATCGCGCGCTGGAAGACGGAAGAAAGTGAATTAGTTTCGTTCTCTGCACGTGCGACTGCACGACGTGGGAAGATGCACACGAAACGTAAGTACATCTCTCTTGCGGTGGCAAAAAGTAAAAGAAAAACACGCAGACATTCAGTTTGCATGTTTTATTATATCTGTAAGCGTTATTTCTTCTATTGAAACCATGGTTTTACCCGCCGTGCTTGTTTAGTGGCTATGGTGTTGGGCTGCTGAGCCCGACGTCGCGGGATCGAATCATGGCCACGGCGGCCGCATTTCGATGAGAGCCAAATGCGAAAACAAACGTGCACTTAGATTTACCTGCACATTAAATGATCCGAGGAGGTCGAAATTTTCGGAGTCTCCCACTACGGGGTTGCCTTGTAATCAGAAAGTGGTTCTGGCACGTAAAACCCCATTATTTAATTTTAGGCGACAGCTTCAGCAAATAATTTATATTGCCTTGAATACTTCTCGAAGTCACCTATCACAGAGAGTTATGTCACAGCACAGCGATGTGCTTAGCGCATTCGCGAGATTCACGTCACTCTGCTGCTGGGACCACGGCGCCCGCGAGGAGAACGACAAACCGCGTTTCGTTCGAAATGTGAGCTCTTTTCTCGGCGCGTGAAGAGGTGATACTTTGCAGGCACGATTGTTAGCATGCGTTTGTGCACGGCGCTCGTCAGCTAAAAAACGGCCAGACCTGGTGAGGGGCTCTTAAAATCGAATAGATGGGATTAGCTTGCTTTCCCTATTGTAACAATTCAAGTTTGTGAAACATCCCAGCAATAATAACAATTTGTAGTGATGAACTACTTGGAATAATTTCCATATAAATTAGCTCCCACTTGGCAAATTGGAAATAAGTTACACTTTCTTGCACTCCCAAACTTGCCAGTTTGCACTGTAATGTCGGTTTACGCTGATGGCATGATAAGTAAATGCATCCGTAAAATCTCACAATGTCATGCAGTTGGTGTGAATATGGGGTACTGCATGTGTTGTGCATAAAATTAGGTGCGTGATACAAATACTGCATACATATATGCGTATTATCATGTATAGTATCCTCAGGCTGCCAGATTTAACGGTCTCCTTTCATATTTCAAGCACAATAACGAAATGCGGCGTAGTACTCACCGGATAGACTATGTGGATGCCATTTTTGTTAATTATATTTTGGCGGATTTTATAATGATAAGGTTGCAAAGGTATGTGCGGTGACATGTTGATTTCTGTGGCCTGTCGTTTGGTTGCAGGAACGTATTCGTAGATCGTCTGCTAGCCGGTACGCTGCTCTACTGCGCAGACGGTGGAAGCCTTCTAGAAGCTTCGTGCATTGTGTAGGCGGCCACGCCCGGCCTGAAGTTACGACTGATTCTAGTCCGATCAATATGCGTTTGACAGTACAGTGCACGAAACGTTAGCGACGCAATGCGCGAAAGGAATTACTTATCATAAAAGAAAGTCATAAATATCCCGAAACGCGACTGTTGTTTCTGCGGCTGCGCCTCATTTGGTGGCGCGATGGTATTTTAGAAGAAAAGAAAAAAACAACAGGCCATTATACAAGCCAATAAACATAGCATAAGTAAACATTGCATATAGTATTTTTTCAGCAACGTAATCTAAAGCTGTTCAATAATTTCCCTAATTTAAGCCACCCTATTTCTTCTTGAAAGTATTTGCAGGGTTGGGAGAACATAAATATTGATTTCATTATTGAGGGAAAGATCAAGGCTGGTTCCAAGAAGCAGCTGCAAAGGAATACTGGAAAACTTCTCGAAGAGGCAGTATTTCATAGTTTTTTATTAGTAAAGAAACAGAAAATTACATGTGCGTAGTATAAATAAGGAGGTACCATAGCCAAAGACTATCGGGACCTCCTGTTAAAGACACTTATGATGGTATGCAAAGTTTAAAGCAAAATCTGTACAGATGAGAGCTAAGAGCACTATAAAAACATGTTTATAGCATGTGAGTAATAAGAACACTTGTGAACAGCATGACAATATAAAAGAACAGAAGGAAATTAGAAAAAAAAGAACACATCAGTAAGTATTTGTATGAACGATTTTAGTTCTCTTTTAAATTGCTATAATTTTTTTCATTTTGATTATAGGTGGTTGAGTATTCCAAAGTGATATCGAAGAAAATTCCGCAGTCTCTTTACCATAGTTTGTTTGAACTTTAGGTGGGCGGAAATTACTACTGAGTGCAAATCTAGTGTGACTATGAGCTATCAGGTCACAAGGTGAGAAGCAGCTCGATAGCAGTTCCTTGGTCAGATATTTGTACAATAAATTCCTAGATAATATCTGGGGAGTCCTGAAATGGTTAGTATGTTGTTTTTATGTAGTAGTGATTTTCCATTTGCAAAGCGTGAACTGCTTATAATAAGTAAGTCTTGTGGATTGGTTCTGGATTACCTGGAGGGATGCGAAGTGAGTGTTATAACTGTTACCCCCGCATATTATGCCGTAGTTAATATGAAAGTGAATGAATCAGTGGTATAGCGAGAACAATGTATTAGTTGTAAAGTTGCACTCTAAATAGGTCACAAATGTTCGGACAAAAAAAAAACTGGCTGATGTCACCTGAACAACATATTTCAGCATATCAAAATTTAGTGAAAACATCGGCTGCAGGTTTACGCTGTAGAAAAAGGTCGTTATTATTGGTTTCAAGAAAGAGTGTACAGAAACACCTGAAACTATTAGACAAGCTATTACTTGTGAATAATTCCTGCGTCATTGAAAAACGTATCCAAAACATGACATCGATAATTTTGCACTACAATAACAATTTCAGAGGGCCATTCAAATACCCATCTCTTACAAAGAAAAAAAAAGGCAGACATCTGTAACGCTGCATTATCCCAACCCAATTACAGGTGATGTGACCTTTTAGTAGTTGCAATGAGAAATACTATTACGTTCCAGAAGTCATATATAAAGTTGTATATACGATATTTACAAGAACGACAACGGTGTATAAACAAGATTGCTGTTGAGACCGATTCCACCTCTACACGTGAAATTGTCTTCTTTTGACTAGCGCCACTTTTGGTGGCGACGGCGCTAACTATAAGGGAGGTAAGCTCGCGGCAAAATGAGGATTCCGATGGGACTCACGCACAACGTCCGTGGGGACACGCGAGTCCAGTGGTGCGATCTCGTAGTTCACATCGCCGAGCTCACGCAATATCGTGTATGTCCTTCTGTAGCGCGGCAGAATCTTTTGAGACAAGCCGATGCAGCGACATTGCATCCATAGGAGCACAACGGATCAAGGAGGAAATCGAACGTCCCGATGTCATTTTATATTGTGGGGTACAGCGCGAAGCACGGACAAGGGACGCAAGGAAATAACGAGGACAAGCGCTTTCTTTCCTTGCGTCCCTTGTCCCTGCATCGCGCTTTGCCACACAATCTCAAATGGAACACCAACTGCCCAAACCATCGCCCTTCTAAGTGCGATGTACGTAGCCTTAAGCCTATACATGGGAAAACATAGCTGATAATGGCCGTATATCAATTTGAATCACTTGATTAAGGAATATCTTGCGAAAAATTACACTTTAAGTGACCGGGCGCAAGAAACTGAAAATAAAGAACAGAGAAGTAGCATACAAAATGCATGCAGTAACATACACCAATGTTATATATCAAAAACAGACACATGATGTTTTAAACCGCGTTAGCTGATATACGGGAACAACACAATATTGTAATTTTCCATCCAACCACCCTAACGTCAAAGGCAAAAATAAAAAATTCAGAATGATAAAATGTGTTAATAGGTCATTTTCACCCAATTATATAATAAAACAATGTTAATCTAGAACATGTACAGAAAATACAGCTGTAGTCCTAACTTGAATAGCAAAGCATGTTCAATAACTTTTTCATCAATCCAAATATAACATGAAGAATTACAAATAACAGAGCATTCTGTTTTATACGTACAAAAAACATCTACAACTACACTTACATAAAAGAAAACATTCACAAATTCAATTTCAAATTACCTTACATAACAGGCAAAATGAAAAAAAAATGCCGGTAGTCAATGAAGAAAGCTAGGCACGTGTTACACTCCTGTAGCACGTGAAGGCAATGTACTGCTGCGCGCTGGGCATTAAAGTTTACGAACGAAAAGATCAGTCTTCTTCCAAGATATCAGGAGCCGCCGTATGAAGTAACGTATGGCGCTGTAGGTCGTTATCTTGAACGGCACATGCGAGCACCGTATGTAGTACGCAGAAGTTATTTTGTTTTGTCTATCTTTCTGTGTACCTTTATTTTTTTCTGTTTGTTCTTTCTTTCTTTGTTCCTTTTAAAGCAAAGCTGTATATGCGTAGGCGAAACGCTCATGGTACGACCACCGAAATTCTAATGTGGGGTGTGAGCGATTGTCAAGGCGGGTATGAGCCACTGCATTCTTCTTACGTGACGCATAGATCTCTCGTTGGGTAGGCATAGAAATGCTCACGCATTTATACCTTTTATAGCGAAGCTCTATATGCCTAGCCCTTTAAGGCGCCTTGTACACAATTGTGTACATTGAATTTCTGGTGTTTTTTTCACGTTTAGGGCGCGCAATTTTCCATTAGGTTGGCTTTAGCGCATTTCCAAACTTTAAACTGACAACCATGTGCATTTTGGGTTCCATCTGTCACATTTCGGTGAAGATGTTCATATCAAAACAAGAAATGGTGGACGCTGGAGCAGCAAAGAGCGGTGAGTCAAGTTCTTATTTTTTTAGAGGCGCCTTTTTTTTTATTGTGGCAAGCGAAAAAAATTAGACGCGCTTGTGCATCATATGAAGTACCGAGGAGTGATAATTTCATCCATTCTATGGAGGTGAGCGAACGCTAACACTCGCACGCGCATGTGTACGACTATGTACGACTATGTACAAAGCGCCGTGGTCGCTGCAGAAATGAAGAACGCTGAGAGTTGTTTGATTTTCTTTCCAGGTTTTTTGGCAATTCGTCGTTCTTCTTTCTACAGTGCCAACAAACATAATAAAACCCAAAAGACAGCTGAAAGGCTTTTGGAGCTCATTGCTGATAAATGTTTCAGACATCGGGGAAAGTGACGAAGAAGAAGCCACGTGTGAAGCGACCGACGCCTGCGTTGCAGCTGTGTTCACCAACCTCACAGAAGAGGAAGATGCTGCTGCAGGGGAAACGTAAGCTGAAGAAGCGGACACTGAGAGTGCTTTTTCCTTTTGTGAACCTGGGTACCTGCAATTCTTTGCTGGACTACCACCGCGACAATCAAACGCTGCCTAGAGCTAAACTCCTATATTTGATGAACTTTCGCTTGCAAGCTGCCGAAGCATTAATTAAGTCGGTACTACCCGAGAAAAAGCGTGGAAGGCCTTCTCTTGCAGAGATCCAAGCACCACAACCAAAGATTGGGCAAAAAAGCAAGAATATCGGTTCCTTGCACAGACGCGCACTACGACTCCTCTGACCATTGGCCCGAATCCCGCGACCAGAAGGTGCGAATTAGGTGCAAGCTCGAGAAGTGTACACGAGGCGCCCGGATATTCTGCATGAAATGCGCCGTGCCAGTGTGCCTGTTGAAAGAGAGAAATTGCTTCCTCGCATTCCACAAGTGAATTTTGTGACTACCGAGGCGCTGTGTACACAATTGTGTACGATGTTGCAAATAATAAAGTTTCATGACAACTTTCAAGAATTCGATGGTTTTGTGTTTCTTAGGTCCCAAAAAGAATGTTTATATATAAAAGGATTTTTTTCTATGCATAATTGCAAGTGGCGCCTGAAAGGGCTAGGCAAAGCAGTCGCGGTCCAACCACAGAAACACTGCAGATGGTGTAGCACGCCAGTGACTACACCGGTAGTGACGTCGTTTCTCTCTCGCAACAATCCGCACGCGTAGAGGTCTCACTGCGGCTTCGATATAAGCGCAGAAATGTCTCCTTGTCTTTAATTGAACAAAATGTGGGGCGCCGGGGTGTAACGTGTTACTACAGTAAACAACTGAGTCATAAACACTGTGCTTAACGCATTACATAGGCGACGCATTACGAAACATAAATGCTTACCCTAATTCAGAAATACTTCGATGAATCCGCTGGATTAATACAACGAACCAGTCATTGCACGCCTGCATGATGGTGATTATACGAAGCCGAATGTGCGGCATTTCAAACAAAATATATGATACACCCAAGATAAACGCGGGCGTGTCCTCATTCAGAAGCACAAAGACGTAACAGGTTTCATACAGGAGCGGAAGCCCACGAATACACGCAATGTGCGTCGAGCAGCCAGTCACGCAGCATTTATATCACACGATATACATATATATATATATATATATATATATATATATATATATATATATATATATATATATATATATATATATATATATATATATATATATATATATATATATATATATATATATATATGTGTGTGTGTGTGTGTGTGTGTGTGTGTGTGTGTGTGTGTGTGTGTGTGTGTGTGTGTGAGTGTGCACGAAAAACTTTCTGGGCTGAGAATAGTGAAAACGAAACAAGCTTCATATCGACTTTTGTCTATAGACCATCTATAAACTAGGAATAGACAAAAATAATTAACACCTTATCGAATCTGTTATAGACCAAGAATGAACAACAATAAATGGAGAGTGTATTGACTTTTGTCTATAGTTACTCTATAGAGTGGAAGGTGACAAAAAACTAAGCATGTTTTCAACTTTTGTCTACATCACAGTCTATAGACAAATAATGGACAAAAATAAATAGACAAGGTGTTGACATTTGTCTATAGGAAGTCTATAGAGCGGAAGCAGACAAAAAAGAAACAAGCAGCTTATAAACTTTTGTGTATAGGCAATTCATAAACTGGGTGTAGACAAAAGGAAATGGAAATTTTATCGACTCTCGTCTATAGACAGTAGACTGCATCAAGAAAAGACCGAATCTTTAGAACGACGAAGTCGTATGTAAGAATTCCATAGACCTTCTAAAAACAGCCTAAACTCATTTTTGTAAGGGACGTCCGCAAGTAGAGAGAGAAGCTCTGAAACAGGATACGTTTTAACGGAGGCGAGCGCCTCGGCAGCCAGACATGCGAGTAGAAAAGCACTACACAAAGTGGGCATACAGATTGTCATAGTTCGCGTGGTAGTCTTAGGTGTTGCTTATTGCTAATAAATGGGCGAGCGTTGATATCAAGGGTAGAGCATAACATTCGTAAGTAATTATTTCAAAGAATTCTTCACACTGTATGACAATTCCCCACGAGGGAGATTCGGCTGCCATTTCCTTTATTTGATTTCGACTAGCATTACACGAAATTATTCATGAGGAAACTAGTGCGGGAAAGGAAGCTTCACACAAAGGAAAAGCAGACAAACACCGCGCTCTCTGTAAGCTGTGGTTTTGTGACACGACACAAATGTATGTTTTGTTACGTGGTCGTGACGATGAAGAACGACGCAGTGTCAAAACTGTGAGTTACAAATTCAACTCCCTGTTGGGCAAACTTCATGTTCAGGAAAGCAGGCAGCAGTGAAGCACAACGATAGCCCCAATCAATGTCAGTGATCGCCAAAAACTTTATTTGCGCAGTGATGTGCGTGGGATTTTATACATCAGCTGTCGAAGGTTCCAGCTCATCGCTGATGCCCGCATGAATTCCAAAAAGCACTACACAGTTCGTCTCGCGCGTGCAATGTGATTAGTCAAGGTGCGCCGAGAACATACACAGCAGATAGAAACAACGATAACATTCTAGTAAGTTTCAAATGATGCCGGTGAGTCTTGCGCTCAAAGATAACACTAAGTGGTTAACGGGTGGAGTATAGTCTTCAGATAGGGAAAAAAATGCGCATCGTAACCGGTGAACTTCACGAGCGCGTTTTTCTGCACACTCCAAAAGCTGCAAAGCATTGCAAGTGATACGCCCTCATTTATAATGGGAGTTGAAACGGAGGTACTTATTGATAATGATAAAGTAAAATACATTTATCGGTTCATTCCTCGCCATGCGTATATAAAACTTATAAGAAATCTTATTTTCCATGAACAATTTGGATCGACGTTGGTTCCAGCGTATTCGCAGGTGCCTTCAACAAGGTATTACAGAATTCACGTCACGCATACAATCTCGTTAAATCAGGTGCGTCCCCAGCATGCACAACGGATAGAATCCACAATAACAATCCATTCCATAAAGTTCCATATAATGCCGGCGTGTCTTGCCCTGTGCGAAAACACTAAGTTGTTAGCAGAATAAATGCAGCCCCACGAAAAAGGATAAATAAATGCACGTGTAATTACACTTAAATGATATGCGTGAAAGAAAAGTAACAATTCTAGGCACATGTAAGAAGCAATGAAGCACTGAGCTGTGCTCCAAACCGTGTGTTTTGCGAAGAGGAGGTAATTTTAGTGCGAGAGCATTGCATCATGAAGCCGTGGTAGAAAGCCCCGGCAGAAAAAAGGGCACACAAATTACGTCATCTGCTTCTTGCTAGGAAAAATTCACCGACGATCATGATACCCGTTAATGCAAAAAATAAGCGGAGCTCTATACCTGTTCTCACGCATATATAAGGCCTGGAGACAAGAGAAAGATCACGGGATACTATTTTGTGCGAGCCACTCAGCGACCTGCCAACGTTGCTGACGGCGTCACCATGTCAGGACTTCAACTACGACACGTCCAGCTCAGAGGCTGCTTCCATGAAAGCGGAGAGGTGTACGCTCTGCAGTAGGTAAAACCGGAAATCGTGGTTGTGTGCACGTATGGCCCCAAATGTGTCGCAAACGGACGTGGTAGCGTCCGTGTACAGAAATCCACTTTTGGTTCTACGCTGCTGGGACATCCATGCTCCTAATAGGATACTTGAATCACGACGCACGTTCAACGAAGCAGCAGTAAACTCCGCGATATAACTCAGCGACGCACTCAGGGACAAGTAATGCTCTTGCATTTACACATAATAAGAATTTTTTAGGTGCCCCCATAGATCTTGAGAAATTACTTGGGGGAGATGGTGCAGTTCTACACTTTAGTATACTGTTTAGTCTAGTATACTAGATTAGGCGGAGGTTACTTGTACGAGAAATGGAAATGCATCGCACGAAATTGAACAGGAATTTACAAATGAAGCATAATTAGTTCATAACCTTACGGCACATACTGAAATTTACAAATTGTAGCCGAGAAGCTCTGAAAGCGGGTCCTCTTGGAATCAATTCTAAGGAATACATCAGCTTCGATATATTATTTCTCTAACATTGGCGGTTCAGTTATTCTTGCGCTTCACTGCAGAAAACAACGTTTTATTTAAAAAAAAAAGTATTGAAAAAGTCGCACTTTCTCCCTAAATGCGAAGTGTCGATTGCGATAGCAGTTAGTAGACAGCTATACAATGTAACGCTACTTGTTTTATCGAATGTGTAAACGTGCAAACGTTCGGTTACTAAAAAAGTTAACATGCATGGTGTCACATGCTCACAGGTAAACATGAATATACCTCAATCGATTACCCTGGAAATTCTGTCAAAATGCTGATGTAAGGAAGCGCAGCACCAGCAGCGAGCGAATTAACGTTTGTGCTGCTTCTTGCTTCAACGCGAACTGAGCAGCGAGAACACGGAACATCCAAACCCACGAGCAGTCCGCCCAGCTAGACTCGGCCCCCAAAGCAGACAGCGTTGAAGATAAACTCCAAGAGTTCACCCGACTTGTTTATAAAAAAATTTGTAGATCCCATCTGTCGACGGTTATGCAATTAGCATTGTAGGAAAATAGTCACACGCCGTACTGTTGAGGTCACGCCAACTGAAAATCGGCAGTGGATATTCTTAGACATTTGTTTCTTTGGCTATGTGCGCTATGAAGTCTCTCCGAAGGCAGTCTGACGATGACGGCACGAGAAAAAGGGAAGGATGTTTCTGACGTGATAACCATATTAAAACGACAGTTTGACAACTACTTGTCGACAAGGGTTTGACGACTGTGTGGCCAACGATGGTGTGACGATGATGTTATGACGCCAGTGGAATAACCATGATAGAATAATTAAAGTGGAACAAACATTATGTTATCACGACGGTGACATGGCGCTAGTGCTACGATGATGAAATGATGACAACAATCACCTGGCAACAGTATGAGGACAATGAGATAAGGAGTATATAAAGACGATACGTTGACGGCGGCAAGATACGTTGACGGTCGACGGCGGCAAGAGTACAATCCGACGACGAAGCTTAAGTGACGGTGATAAAATCGATGCATACAGCGAGTTTATCATAACGACGCCATGAGGATGTTGATATAAATATAGAATCATAATCACGATTGAATGGGGGCTGTGTGATTACACTAGAATGGGGGAGAAGAAATGACGTTGATGCAAAGACGAAGACAGTATGACAACTACGCATGACGACAATAGGATAACATCTATGTAGTTATGACGATCGTAAAACAGCAGCCTGGCAATGATGGCGGTGCGACATTGATATGACGGCTATCTGGTGAGAGTTGAACGACTAAGTTGGAATCACGACGATGGAATGACCACGACGTTGTAACGTCGTGGTCTGATGGGCGTAAGTGCGGAAGTGAGCTTGAAACACGCCGTCGTCGCCATGCTGTGATTGTCATTTCGTTGTCACTATTTCATCGCTTTCATGCGATCGCTATCATTCCTTCGCCGTGGTTTCAGTCCGAATATGTCCGCATAAATGTAATTTTCATACTGGGAGTGGACGGGGGGAGGGGGCCTAAGCTGACACATCACCATATTGGATCCACGTCTGCAAGTACGTATTTCACCTGGGATACCACGAGCGGCAGCAACAATTCTGTGCCACCTGTTGCTCGGCGAGTCATTCAGGAACGCTTCTTGCTTCCTCATTGGAATGGCCGGCTGCGCTGCTTGCGACAACTGTGGCTGCGAGAAGAGGATCAGTCACCTCCTCTGTGGCTTTTTCTGCTAAAATGTCGCAAGATATGTGCCCGCGACCGCTTTATAAAAACTGCATGACCGCCCCTTGACAGAGGAAACCGTTCTAGGACACTAATCCAGACTGGTTACAGCACTCAAGGCCTTAAGTGCGCCTCTCAAGTTCTTAAGGGCTTGTGAACTGTGCGACCGACTTTAGAAGTTGTAGCGCGTGGAGGTTCCTCACTTGTGTGGAGAAACCTCCACGGTTGTTGTGGCGTTTTCTCATTTCTTGTTCAATCATCTCTTCGGTCGCCTTTTATTTCCTTTAGCCCTTGGCCCGGCACAAGTTAGCCAGTCAGTACTTACACTGGCTAGCCACGTTCTCTTTCATTCCCATTTTTTTTTCTCTCTGTCAGTGAGGCCCATTGTACTCACCTACGCGACTAACGTGTTCCAACCTTTGTCATTGCTTCTACGTGCTACGGATATTGTTCCTCATCATTCTTTAAGCTGTGCCCTCTGAGACGGAAGCATAGAGGCGCTCCAACTAAGCTTAAACGTCTTGCATACATAACATTTATCAGATCAAAATTAGAGTACGCGTCGTTCTTATGGGACCCATGGCATAAAGAAGGACATTTACCAGCTTGGGATGGTGGAAAGGAAAGCGATTAGGTTTATTTATAACAAATACAGTAGGCTTGAGTCTCCTACGACACTAATGAAAACAAATAACATCCAACTACTTCAAGTACGTAGGAAAATGCCCCGTTGGTTGTTGGTGCGTAACCTTTTAGCGCATAAACTAAACATTTCGCATGCCACAGTACTTAAACAGCTATCGTCTAGACGAACAGACCACACAGGAAGTCATTTACTGGAACCGATTTTTGCAAGAACTGAAAGATTCGAACACAGTTTTTTTTCCCGGGGACCGTTTCCGACTGGAACTGTCTTCCAGGGGCGATTTTCTTGTCCCATAATCTTGTTAAAGCTCTAGAAGAGCATTTTTTTTTGTGAACGAGTGCTGTATTTGTGCCTATAAGCGTAGTGTATTTTGTTTTACTTCCGGTGCCATGTTCTGTATACCACCCATGTATTTATTTATTTGTTATTTTGAAAGCTTTAAGACTAAAGACATCCGTCATTTTTTTGTACCACTGCAAGTGTGTTTTTTTTCAGTATTCCACTTTGTGCCCGCCTGCATTCCTTGTTATGATAAATGTTTTTACTGTGCACGCCATTAGTTCCTGCGTTTTTATCATGCCCTACCATTCTGCGCATTTTAAACCCGGCCAACTGTTCATGCGCGTAGATTCCGCATATTTGTCTGTCTATCTTTGGTTGTAGTTTCTTTACTTGTTATTGTTGCCATTGTAGTCGGTATACGTTATAGTTCTTCTATTCAGTTTTGCCATATGTATAATGCAAGCCAATATTTTTCCCCTCTCTTCATGTTATCCTTTTTCCCGCCCAACCTTCTACTTGCCGCCTTACCGCATTATCATCGATTCCTCTCCTTTATGTTAAACTGCAAATTTGAGCCGTACGTTGTACTCCGACAAGTTACCTTCTACTTTTTTTTACCCCCCTTACTCAACGCCCTGTCAAGGGGCCTGTAAGGTATGTTCAATAAATAAGTAAATAAATATATGTATAAATGTGTACATATATGTGTATAAATATTTTTCTGCTTGTTTATTAGCGGCAATCTGTTAAACTGCCGTTCTTTTTTTTCGTTTTCTTTTTATGTCGCAGTGTATTTCCATGCCTTGTATAGCCCCTCCTGAATGTTCCATAACTGTTGGAGTTCAGTATTCTGAAATAAATAAATAAATAAATAAATAAATAAATAAATAAATAAATAAATAAATAAATAAATGTAATACTGTCATGGTAGTGCTTCACATGGCACCATTTAAGAGCGGGTAATGTATGAACTATGCTATTTCCAGCTTAACAAATTCATTCTTTCTTTTGGTACGATTGAGGAAAGGGTGTATTATGTTTTGCAGTGCTGTCGGTGAATGACAATTTGGATGTTTCACAATATATTGTTAGGGAATGAAAATTGTGCAAGCGAACGTGTACATTACATATTTGACCATTGCTGGTGACACAAGGCAAACTGTATAAATTGGGGAACACACGCGGCTTGCAACTGGAATTTCACTACGCGCTTTCCAGCGCTGATTTGTGTGTAAGACGGTTTACTACACCTACGAAGAATTAATATGACTTACAGTACTACATACTATCCAATATATGTTGCTCTACAACGACATGTCTATTACCAACCATCGTCATCCTCCTCGGCAGTATTTTATACCTATAAGATCTACTCCATTCGGTGTGTCATGCCTGGCGCTGCCAGGTGTGAGGTCAGAAGAATAAAAAAAGAGCTTCTTGGGCTTGTGCCATCGGTCCGAACGGTTCTCATTCCTTTCGCTCGATGGCTCACACATCGTTGTAGTGCACCTAACCTCGGTCCCTCTTGTCATTTCTGTGGAGGACACACAGACTTCTACCATTTTAAGTAGGAATGTTCCAAGCCAACCGGCCTTCCTACATTATCTAATGCCTCGCGATACCAGTGGGAAGCCGCTCTTTCCAGCACAGGAGGAGGAGGAAAAAACTTTATTCTTGTCCTGTACAAGGTGTTGCCACCTGCCTGGCTAGTCCTATGTTGGGACCGAGAGGTCGAGCCTATCACGGGCGTACTGGAGAGCCAGGACTTGGGGGATATGATCTGGAGATCTGATCATTCCTAAAAACCGATTCCATGAAATGCCAGGGCCGAGCGACCCACACTCCCAGAGCAGAGGTTCAAGTGTGCATATCTCCTGTGTGCATGCTTTGCATATAATATTCATGTCTGCAAAGGCATACCATTCCTTTATTTGTGCAGGTGAATAGTAAGACTCTGTCTGTAATTGCCTAAGTGTAACTGCCTGTGCTCAGTTTAGACTATAATGAGGGGGTGGAAACTCCCTCCTTCCCATGTAGTAATGTTATTGCGAAGTAATACTACTTTGGGTAGCACTTCAGCCCGTTCCGTGGCGAGGCGGTGGTAGGCACCATTGACCTTTAGCGCCACCTCACTGCGTGACGTCACACCACGTGACCTAGAGTGACGTCACACCTACTGTGTAAAAACGGGGCCCCATCTCACGTCGTCGCGAGGCGAGGCGGTAGCCACAAACGGCGGCCTAACTCCCGCTCCTGTGTTGCCGCATCGTCGGCCAATCGATACTGGAAGATTTTGTAATGGGCACGCTGGTGAGGGAAATGTTTGTCGGCATACACGGATTCGACGGATGACTTCCTCTTAGATGATTCACTGTAAGCCGTAACACTAGCATAACCCAAGACTACCACCATCGATACTACCAGCTGATCCGAGAATAAAACACTCTTGCTTCGCCATCACCAGGCCGTATTTTTTTTGTAATTTCATTGTACGTAATGAGCGTATCTCTCTGTAAGTTCTCCAATCCAGCAGAATCAAAACCGTATGTAAAGGCGGCCCTGTCTGTAAGGTCATGGGCGACGCTGTCGGCCGATTCAATTGGATTGACAGGAATGCCATCAAGTGAACCAAGGTGCACAGGGAACCAATAAATGTAACGTGTAACATTTGTTTGCGTTTTGTTAATTATTCTCGCAGCCTGTGGGACAATCTTTCCCCTATTGATAGCTCTAGTAGCTGTTTTCGTGTCGCTATATATTTCGATGAATCTATCGTCTGCTAGTGCCAATGCAATGGCAACTTGTTCAGCGTCTTCAGGTTTGTTAGTGTAGACCGTGGCGCAGTTGGTGCGATTGCCCTGATGGTCCACTACCACCGCCGCGAACTTAACTCGATCTTTGTAGGCAGCCGAATCGACAGAGCAGGCTCCTCTGCCCCTTTATCCATTTTCTCGATTAACGCCTGGCTCGTGCGACTCTCCTGTTGATGTTATGTTTTGGGTGCATTTTCCTGGGTAGTGGTGCGACTATTATTTCGTCTGCGAATTCTTGATTAACTTTAACGTACTGTGCTGAATCCGTAATGGGGTTGATCATGATCTTGTCCAGGATTGATCTTCCCGTGCTGGTTGTAGATAGTCTCGTTATTTGTGATGTTTCTTGAGACTCCGCGATCTCCATAGTCGTGTTGTGTATTCCCAACTGAGCAATTTTGCGGCGCTGGTTCGAATTGGGAGCCATAATGCGCTTCTAACAACCTTCTTGATCGCTGCGTCTAGCTTCTTGAGTGGAAACTGCGTCCAGTTGTACATGGCAGCGGCGTATGATATATGACTGAGTACGAAATAGTTGATTAACCTGATGAGGTTATCTTCTTTCATGCCCTTGTGTCTTCCTGCCAGGCGTCTGATCATCCTGCACGCGTTATCCGTTTTAAGGGTGATTCTCTTGACCTCGGTATGGTTTCCACCTTTTGCATCAATGAAAAAGCCTAGTACCCTGATCACGTTGACTCTGGGTATATTGGCACCATTTTGTGTATGTATGTGTATATTGCTTTCCGATAGAGGTTTCCAGCGCTTATGTCTGCCCCCCTTTTCACGTCTATAAAGTAGCAACTCCAGTTTATGTGGGGAGCATCTGAGTCCAGTGGGACTCAGGTATTCTTCCACCGTCTTGATCGCTTCAGTCAGTGCGTCCTGTATCTGCCCTTCACTGCCACCAGCACACTATACAGTGAGATCATCAACATATATGGTATGGTCAACGCCGTTAATCTTGCCCAGCTTTCTGGACAGACCAATCATGCACAGGTTGAAGAGGACGGGAGAGATCACCGATGCTTGGGGGGTTACTCGATCTCCGAGCTGAACCACTTCCGAGTTTGTGTCTCCGACCTTTATCATCGCCGTGCGTGCTTCGAGAAAGGATTTGATGTATTTAAACATCCTCGACCCGAGTCCAATGTCTTCTATCGTTCTGAGGATGTACTCATGTTTGATGCTGTCGAACGCTTTTTCCATGTCTAATCCCAGTATGGCCTTAGTATTTCTAGAATATCCGTCGAAAATGTGGTGTTTATATTTGCTTCATGACATCCTGCATGGAAAGTGCGGACCTAAAACCCAGCATGTTGTGAGTGTATATATTATTGTCCTCTAAGTGGTCTTTTAGCCTGTTAAGGATTGCGTGTTAAGCGACCTTCCCCGCGCATGATGTAAGTGGTATTGGCCTTAAGTTGTCCAAGCTTGGCGGTTTACCCGGTTTCGATGTTAGACTAACATGTGAAGTTTTCCATTCTTCTGGGACTTCGCCTGAGGTCCATGCTTTATTGATGAAGTCTGTCAGTGATTCAATTGACGGCTCATCGAGATTTCTGAGTGATCTGTTTGTTACTCCATCAGGACCGGGGGCTGACTTTGGATTTAGTTCACTTAACACCCTCCAGATTTCAGGTGAAGGGTTGGTCGAGTTCACGTTGAGCGGCTCCCCTGTATTCTGATGGAAGTGGCTGGCCCTGCTCATTTCTAACTGGTAGGTATTTGTCAATTAGTTGTTTGGTAACTGTTTCGATGGGCTGATCCTTAAGGGCTACGCATATAGCCCGGGCAAGGTTGTGTCTCTGGTTGGCTTTAGTGCCTTTTTCATCCAGCAGATGCTTGATCAATTGCCACGCCTTGCCGTTCCTGATTTGTCCATCGATTGACTCACGAAACTCGTCCCACTGTTGCTGCCAAAGGGTGTTACAGTATTGTTCGATTTGTTTGTTAAGTTCTGCGATTCTTTTTATCAGCCTACGATTTAGCCTTTGGGCCCGCCACCTTCGGGTTATGGCTTCCATGGTTTCTATTAAGTGGGCATGTTTTGAGTCCATTGCCTCCACATTAGTGTCTGAAACAATTATTTTGGACGCTGTTTTGACGTCCCTTAAATACACTTAAATACTGCGTACATGCGCCCAGAGGCACTTTCACTGGGCAAGCGATTACAAGCGATGAATTTTGTCGCTGGGAAGCACGCACTTCTTCGCAATGCATCACCGAGGCTTCGCGCACAAAGATAAACTGGTACATTTTCACTGAACTGTGTCACTACGGGCCCTACAGACCGCGATTTTGCAGCGACAACGGTTGCTCCCGTATTTATGACTAGTTTGTCGTTTTTACTTGCTGAAGCGGGGGCCTTAAAGCGCCTGCGATGAACAGCCGTACCGCGGCGCTGCGTTTCTATTCCCCTAATAGAGAAAGAGTGGTGATCACTGACATTATTGAGAATAGCCCTGTACCGCCCCTAGGCGACTTATCACCGTATGAACTGCCTCGTGCATGCGACCCGCTTCAATATATCCGCTTCTAAGCTTTCGCCTCGCTGTCGCCATTCGCGGCAAGAAGTGCAAAATGTATTAATTTGCCCGATCTTCGTTTATCCTCAGAAACTTGTAGCATTCAAAGCGAAAAACAGACACTTAAAGTAATAAAATATTTGTTATTTTATTTGTTGAATTTTAACGTATTCGTTTGAGCGAAAGTGTAGGCGCAAGAACGCGCCGCATGCACCCTGTTCGCATTCGATGGAGGATAGAAAGATAGTGCCCGAAAGAGGAGGCACGCCCTTGACGCGCCCGGCAAAGGAGTGGCAAGCGGCTCACGGCAAGTGTGCAGACAGACAGCGAGACAGTCATCGTTTTGCTAAGTCGCGATAATCTGTTGATAACAATACGCGGCGCTGGCGCGTTTCGTTGTGCAGCCGTCTGCGCTTGAAACGTGGAAGCAGCGTGCCGCGCAGGGTGCGCTCATTTTGTCATATGCGGCTTTTTGTCTACATTTTTTTCCCTGCAGCCTTTGCGCGTTCCATGCTATCTCCGTTCACTGACTGCCGTCGAGCAAACTCGGGTAAAACTCGGGCGAACGAGAAACTCGGCGCATCCTGCATACCACCCCATGTCTGAGTTATCGCAGACGCGCTTTCTGTAGCCTTAAATAGTCATCGCATAAGCGCTGTCCAAGAATTCACAAAGGCAGCTTTCAAGGTCGCCTGTTTTACGAGCGGCTCAGAACCGCATTGTTCTGGCTGCCCGTCTCGCCACCCTTTGGGTTTGGCCGTGAGCGAAAGTGTCGGTATACACATCGAGAAATGTAAATGCCAGTGCACCTTTCTCACACCGGATGCCTTAGCCTTCGGCGTAGCAAAAGGTGGGGCGTGGCACCTCCGACTCGTTCTGAAAGAACTTATCTGATGCCAGGAGCAAGTAGACGCGACATTGAGCTGAGGGATCTATTGCCATGCGTGCACGACCCGTGGTTTTTCTTGCGAGAGATAAAACCTTGCGAGGTATTCTGTGCGAGTCCACCTAGTGGAAATGTCCATTTCGTCTCCTGCTGAAGTTCTGATTGGCTGCGGGGCCTTGCAGCTACGGACACGCAGAGCAGTCCAGCCAATCAGGAGTTCAACAGTAGACAAAATGAACATGTCCACTGGGTGGACCCTTACAGAATACCTCCCCTGTTTTTGTTCGTTTTGCACACGTTTCAGGTGGTGTTCAAATTCGTCAAAAAATGGCCCGTGTACCTAGTCGAGTTCATGGCCGCATGCCTACGAGAGATTCTAAACCACGATGTTAATACCATTGAGACAAACCATGTTGCTGTACCCGTCACCATAACGTACAGTCTGTGCGAATAATTCAAGCGCGTTTTTAGGCTTGTAGGATCCTCTGGGGTGGATTTTTCAGACATAAGGTGGCCTTCCACCGTTGCCTACACTCATCTGCGAGAGGTTAGTCAGCATAGAAGCGTGCGACATGTTGCCGCACGCTTTAATGACATCGAGGCCAAGAATGTGCGTGTCGCCCGGATGCGACCCCTGTCGAGTAGGTCGTGTTGTATGAGCGTGTACCGGAAGAGGTGCAGAGTTGTCGATCTTCTGGCACACTTCCGCAAGACATCCTGAAGCACCAGCTTCTGGTAAGCGTGCCTGAGGTAGAGCTTCGTGAACTTCTGTCCACCCGTCAACGCTGACGTTCGCCATCGAACGGAAACACATAGCTGCCAAGTGCGTGTTCGGTACTTTTCTGCACGACGCGCTACGTGACCGCTTGGTTTTAGGGCTCCGAAACCTGCAATTCAAGCAATGCTGTTCAAGAGGAAAGAGCTCGACTTCAAAACAGCGTGCGACTTGGCAAAAGCAATGGAACTCGCGGAAAGATAGTCGAAGAGCTTCCGACAATCCAAAGTAAATCCGCAAACGGAAGAAGCCATCCACGCTGTCAGCAAGAAAGGCCGTCCACAACAAAAACATAGGGTAAGAGCATGAGGAGGTGTCTGTCTTAGCGGAAATTGCTACAGCTTCAGCAGCTGCCAGTGCATGAAGATTCGCAGAAGTTGCTTACTAATAACCCCCATCTTGGCTTGTTCAAATGTCTGCGCATGCCGTACGGTATTTCAAGTGCCCCGGCTATTTTTCAGCCTGTTGTGGACGAGGTGCTGAAGCGACTGGAAGGAGTCGTGTGCGCCCTGGATGACGTCGTCATAGCTGGAGCATCTATCGATTAATGCCAGAATTGGGTTGAGGCTGTACTAGCAAGGTTTCAGTTCCACGGAGTTAGTGCAAAGCAAGACAAATGTAAGTTTTTCCAACCGCTTGGGAAGTATTTAGGCCACGTTATTAAAAAATTCAGGCGTGCGCCCTTGCACAGAGACACTTTATGCTGTCAAAAGAGCACGAGCACCTACACACCAGATGTAACTAAAAGCCTTTCTTTGCATGCTTACTTTTTATACCAAATAAATTCCAAACATGTCTGCTAAGCTGAATCCCCTGTAAACCTACTGAAGAAGGATCAAAGCTGGCATTGGTCAGATAAGGAAGAACGCTGCTTCCAAGAAGCAAGCATGGCTGACAAGCGACAACGTTTCGACCTTCTATCATCCCTCCAAACCTCTAGTATTAGAGGCAGGCACATTTATCTACGGAGTAGGAGCGGTTCTTTTTCTGTGAACGGCCACGAAAAGCGGATAGCATAAGCTTCGCGCACCCTGAGCAAAGCAGAAATGGGTTATTCATACCTAGAAAAAGAAGCATCGGCGGTTGTTTTTGTGATAAAACGCTTCGACAAGTACAATTTTGGCCGGGAATTTACGATTTTGTCAGATAATCTGCCGCTAAAAGGGTTGCTCGGACATGATAAACCAATATCTACCTCAGCGGCAACCCGCATTCAAACATGGATGCTTTTGCTTGCAGCCTATCGCAACACGTGGCAATATCGCAAAGGCAACGCAGTGGGGAGCGGGGAACGCCGACGCATTGTCGCGCATTTCACTGAAAAATATGGCGTCAGTGACTACGTCCAATTCTTTTCAGTGACTGACGAGCTGCTGGTATCGGCTGATAAGATTCGCAATGAAACCAGCCGCGACCGAGTCTTGTCCAAAGTACTGCTGTACACGCTGCATGGATGGCCTTCAAGAGTAACCGAATTAGCGCTCATTCCGTAGTTTGCTAGGCATTATGACTTATCTGCTGACAAGGCTTGTATCAAATGGCGTGACCGGGTGCTCATACCAAATTTGCTGAAATGCCTGGTACTCCAACTCTTGCATGAGGGCCACATGGGAGAGACTCGCATGAAAATACTTGCATGAAGTCACGTCTGGTGGCCTAAGCAAACTGAGGACGTTGAAAAAATAGTGAGGAATTGCACAAGTTGTCAATTACCTCAAATTTCTGTGCCACGCCTTCCAATCACTTCGTGGCATTGGCCGACACGACGTTGGCAGACAATTCACCTTGGCATCGCATACTACAAACATCATTGGTTGCTTGTTCTTGTAGACGCTTACTCGAGGTGGATAGAGGTCATTTGCGTGTCTGTCAGAACTGCAGCCAAAACGGTGGAATAAATACAAACTATTTTCGCAGCTTTTGGCCTGCCGGAAGAGGTGGTCACCCACAACAGCCCACAGTTCGTGTCGCTGGACTTCGCAGATTTCCTCTCATTAAACATATTCCGCCACAAGACGACACCGCCTTATCACCTGGCGTCTAATTGTGCTGCTGAACGTCTTGTTCAGACCGGGAAAAGGAACCTACAAAAGTAGTTGAAGGAAGAAGAGCGAGCGGGAGTTTCCAAATCTATTCAACATTGGTTCGACCAATTCATTTTCCACTACAGACACACCCGACGTGCAGCAACCGGAGAAACCCCGGCCGAATTGTGACTATCATGGAGTTCAAGGACACGAGTAGCCATGCTGAACCCCAACCTTCACACAACCACCTGACCAAAGACGAGCGACAACACATCCAACAGCCTGCCGCCCACTGGCGCATGTTTAATGAAGGTGACAAGGTGCGTTTGAAGCGAACCGAACCCAGGTGAGATGACATGGATTACTGGTATCATCGTCAGACGAATCAGGGCCGTGACTTATGTTCTGAACGCACAAAACCAAGAGCCGTTCGTTCACGCAGTCCATCTGGTAGAGGCAACGTTTCATGTTCCTGAGGAGGCCGTGATTCATCTCCCCGCGTCATTCCCAAGAGCTCGGCAGACACTCCCTCCATCGAATTCTGACTCGCCTGCGTTGGCTCCATCTGTCGAAAACAGCCACAGGAGTCAGCAATGCAACAAGAAAAGGCACCTGCTTGCCATTCACCTGAAGCGACTACATCCTAATCTCCCGACCTCGGCCAACCAGGCGTGGACAATGCAGAATCACCCAGGCCCATCCCTCTTCAGAGGAGCACAAGATAACGTCAGCAGCCCGAGCGCTGGGGCTACAACCTAAAAAAAAGTGGGAGGAGGGGAAAGAGTGTAGTGTCATCTCACCAACAGGGTCTTAGAAGCGCCGCTAGCGTCTCGTAAACGCCGCTAGCGTTTCGGGAAATGCTATATAAGCGCGCGCGCTCTGGAATAATGAGCATTTCTTTGTTGGCTGCAGTGTGCGTCTGCCTTGCTATATCGTAGTATAATTATCGAACTATAGAGCAATGTAAACTGGCAAGATTATAAAGCAGGTAAGCACAAGCAAACAAGTAGAAACGACGAAAAAAAACATGAGGTAAAATATATTTATTTCCTGAAATAATATTATTGATACTGTTGAAACGTTGTCGTTCTATAATGTCTGCAGTGACAGTAGGAAGACGGTTCCACTCCACACAAGTCCTAGGGAACTATGAATACTGGAAAGTAGAAGTCCTGCAAACAGGAACGGAAACGTTGTCGGTGATCAATGCGCGATGTGACATACTGGAGAGCAACGATGAAATTATCGTGCAGTGAATAATGGTGCAATATGAGGTGAAAAAGACACAAATGCTCGGTCTTACGGCGAGGTGCTAGTGATGATGGTTCAAGTTAGATTCCATAATAATCACACTTCCCGCTTCAGCCTAATTAGACATAATAAAACATGCAGAGTTATTCTGAACCGGTTCGAGTAAGCAGATTGAATTGTCGTGGGAAGGATATCAAATAGGCTAAGTATTGTACCTTCGAACGAAGTAGTCTTATAAACTAAATAAACATTTAAGCGTCAGGGGACCACGAGAAAAATGCCGGCGAACATATGGGAGTGTTTCGTTTGCGCTAGCCATTATTGATTTATTGTGATCATTCCAGTTAGTTTTGAGAATACAGTGGCGCCAAGATGACGCTATTAGTTCAAAAGGAATATTCAAGATTGAATGAAGCTGTTGTAATAATAGACCGAGTCACACGCATAAGATAGGATTTCTTAGTGTTTGATCTCGTGCGCTAAGTCTTACACGAAGCAAACACAGCATGGACATCAGACGGTGGAATAGTAGTATAATTAGAACTACTCTACCTATTTCTCGAAATATTACACGCACATCTGCAAGCAAGTTGGCACGGGAAGAAAAGCAGGAAGGTGCGTCGTTAACGTACTTTAGAAAGAAGAAAGGGTCATATACTGATCCTCATGGTACACCCGAGGAAACAGGATTCGGGTAGAGTCACTGTTATTAACGGAAACAAACTGGGAACGATTTAGTAGGAAAAATTGAAGTCGTTGCGAACAGATTATAATTCAAATTTTGTAACTGCAACTTACACAAATGAAGATTGTAGCATACATTATCGAAGGGTTTTGAAAAACCTGAAGATATACAGTCAACTAAACAAGAAAGATCGAGGATAGTATGAAGACGGTGAGTGAAGTAGACGAGTTGAGATTTGCACCAGACTATCTTTAGGAACCAACGCTTTGAACACGAAACAAATGAACTCCCTTCAAAGAGTGAAACGTGGCTTCGACATAGAAAATGCTGGGAAATTTTACGTGGAATGCTAATTATATAATTCGGGCGATATATTAGGAGTGAAAGTTTGTCACCAGATTTATGAAATTTGCTGCCACACCTATGGAGTCATTGGAAGAGAACTGTTCTCGGGGGACTGTTTAAATATTTTGTTATTATATTTTATAAGTAGCGGTGTGTATTAATTGGAAAACTAGGATTAATGGAATGGTACCCAGGTGAGGAGATGCGTTTAATTTTTGTATAGCTTTGACTACGCTAGTGTAGTCAATTTATCTCAAGCCTTAACATGAGGGAGCTTTGTTTTAGTTGTAGAAAAAGCTGTGGACATAGATTTCATTCAGCGTAAAGTGTAATAGTGGGCGATTGCTAGCACTAGAAAGAAAAACCTGCTTAGGTCGCCGTCGCCACGTCAAGGTAGTAAGAAACAAGTAAAGAAGTTAACATATTTAACCGTTGTAATATTGCAATACCTGATTGGTAGCGTTAAAGGAAAACATGATTACGTCGTCGTCACCGCGACAAAGCAGTAATAAAAATGTAACAACACATCGTGATATTATAGTCAAAGTTATAAAACTGTCCGACAATCCGACAATTCCGATACTCCCTGTCGCGAAATCTGAGCGCAACTCGATGCTTGTTCGCAGATGTGTTTGAGGCTCATGCCCGCACCTTTCACTCACACCCAGACCTTATGGCATGCAATAAGGATGTTATCGTAAGTGGACTAAATACGTGCTACGGGTTTATTCGACAGATAGCGGAGAGCGGTACGCACAGTCACGTCGGGTCGAGCGCACAGCAGCTGAGCAGTCCCAGCCAAATGCAAGCGCTACCTACTGTGCCGTGGCGTCCGTGCTCTTAGTCTTCCGCAGACAAGCAGCAGGAGCGGTGCTGGAGATCTCTTCTTCATCTCAATGACCACGGGAGAGAAAAAGAGCCATCTTGGCGACTTATGGTGATGATACGCTAACGAGACCGCAGTAGGGCTTGAGAAGGGTGACGTGTAAGAGGCCGGGACCGCGATGGTGGAGGTCGTGCGACGGCGTGAGAGGCTCCATTGCGTTGTTCACTGGAGATGTACAGCTGCCGATGTGGTAGGGCCCATATAGTTGAGCCAGAAGCTTCGAGAAAAGACTCAGAACGTGAGGTCGAATCTTCAGCCAAGTGAAGGAGCCGGTACGGAATGTTGTATTGGTTAAGGAATGGCCGTGCCTCTTGTATTAGTGAGCTTGATCTGTCATTGTTAAAATGCGAACAAGTTCTTCGCCCTCTGCGTACTTCGCGATTTCTTAAATTGGCCGGCATTCAGAAGCATCGGGTTGGTATAGTAGTACAGTGTCCAATGTCCAGAATCGTTTTTCTTCCACGAAATGGAACTAATTGTGAGAAGGCCGTCGTCAGTTACCTTGCAGTGTCATAAGCATACACTACAAAAGGTAGAACCATGTCCCTGTAGGAATGTTCAGACACACCATGCGTTGTAAGCATTTTGCCATATGTGCGCTTGAAGCACTTAGTTAAGCTGTTCATTTGTGGGTGGTGTTTGCTGGCATGGGGTGAAATATGTGAGACGATGAGGTGGACTTCGACAATCTTGGACAGAAACACAGACTATCTCTCACTTAGAAGTTGACGAGGCTAAGCCTCTCAAAGCACAAAACCAGGCACCACGAAGGCACAAACTTCACCTAGTGTAGCCGCCGGGAAGGCTGCTGTCTCAGCATAGCGGATAAGTGGGTCGGTGCCAGCAAGAATGCATCGCTTCGATAGTGTGGAGGGCGGGACTGGGTCGTAAAGGCCGAGGCCGACCCTATCGACCTTTCGTCGCTGGCAGTCGGTGCAGCGAGGAATGTACATGCGGAAAAAGGCGTACATTCCGCGCCAGTAAAAGCACTGGCCCAACGTCGTACATGTTTTCACCGCACCAACATGCGCACTCTGTAGGTTAGCGTGAAAAGTAGCACAGAGGTCGAAACGCGCGGTACACGCCACGACCAGGAGCCACTTTTCACCGTGAGGCATATAATTACCGTGGTAGAGCAGGTTTTTAAAAACACCGAGATGAGCAGCTTGACGGCAGAACGCGCGGTTGGCGTATTCGAGCAAAGCAAACGCCGCACCAAGGCCGACACCCCGACCATTTTGATATTGCTACGGGGTAGTATTCCCAATGACGAAGAGCCGAGCAGGAAGAAGACGAAGACGACGATTGGAAGCTAGCGCGGGCTGCTGCCTCTTGATCAACTGCGGCGTATTGCCTTGTAAATATACTTGTAAATAGCTTTTCGTCGGTGTCTTCCTACGTAACATATTTGGTGGAGGTGGACGTTCCCTGTACCTCGTCACGGAGCTTCGCAGTGGACGGTACGTCGAGCCTACCTTCATGGCTCCCGGCGACGCCAACCCGACTCCACCGGCTCCGACACCTGCTGCCACTTCGACAACCTACATCACCCTCTCCGCTCCCCGTGATCCTGGCGTATTCTCGGCAAAAGATGGGGAAGACGTCGAGGACTGGATCAGCCTTTACGAACACGTCAGCCGCAATAACCGGTGGGACCCAACTATCATGCTCGCCAACGTCGTCTTTTACCTCGGTGGCACACCTCGAGTTTGGTATCGCACGCACGAAGATGAGCTGACCAGTTGGGATTCGCTTAAGCAAAAGCTTCGCGACTTGTTCGGCAACCCCTACGGTCACCAACTTGCCGCGCAGAAGGCGCTTTCCGGTCGTGTGCAGACGTCCATGGAGCCCTACGTCACGTACATTCAGGACGTCTTGGCTCTATGCCGCAAAGTTGACGCACACATGACTGAGTCCGACAAGGTCTCCCACATCCTCAAAGGCATTGCCGATGACGCCTTCAACTTGCTCGTATTTAACAACGTCGCGACGGTGGATGCAGTTATAAAAGAGTGCCGCCGCCTGGAATTCGCTAAAAGCCGCCGTATCGACCAACAGTTTGCCCGTCTGCCCAACACCCCAGCGACATCTTCCTGTGCCGAAGCTCCTCGTCCCAACAACACTGGAGATGTTACCAGGATTGTCCGGCGTGAGATCGAGGCCGCCCATCCGGCTGCGTTCGACTCCAGCCCCTCCAATGCACCCGCCATCACTGTTTCCCTGATCCAGGCCGTTGTCCGCCAGGAGTTCGCAACATGGGTATTCACACCATCTGCTCGGCCCATCGCCCTGGTCCCCACCCGGCATCTTCGATTCCACCCCGTCCCGCACCTTCTTACCCACCACGTTTCCGCAACCCCTCTGAATGGCGCACTGCAGACGACAAGCCAATTTGTTTTCACTGCCATCGAATTGGGCACATTCCTCGGCACTGCCGCAGTCGCTGGAGTTCCCTGAACCAGTCTACATATACTGCCTACTCTCGCCCCCCTGGTGGCCTTTCTCGTCCCTATGCTGCCCGCTCAGATAATGCCGCCACCGATTCTCCTGCGCCGAACCGCCCCTATTCTCGTTCGCCTTCGCCCCAACGACGACAATCTCGCTCTCCCCAGCCCGGTCGTTCCTATTCGCCGACTCCCTTCGGACGCCGCTCCCAGCCGGAAAACTAGACAATGCAGCGCCTCGAGGTGACGCTGCATTGCTCCCTACGCCGCCAAATCCTCTCCTGACGTTGCCCACTCATCTGAACCTTCTTGACGTGCAAGTCGACGGTGTTCCTGTATCAGCTCTCATAGACACTGGGGCGCATTTGTCGGTAATGAGCGCGGATCTTCGTAACCGGCTGAGGAAAATAATCACGCCCGCCACGTCGCCTGTTGTCCGTGTCGCCGATGGCGGAACAGCCCCCGTAATTGGTATGTGTGCCGCCCGCGTCTCCTTCGCCGATCGCTCCACTACCGTGCTATTCACAGTCATCGCTCACTGTCCCCACGACATCATCCTCGGCCTCGACTTCCTCTCCGCCCATTCTGCTCTCATCGATTGCTCCGCCAGTACTCTCCGCCTCGACCTGCCTGTTCTGGATCCCGCTGAAGAACACCTTCCTCGCCTCAGTTCCGTCGACTTCGTTCGCTTCCCACCTTCGGCACTGACTTACGTTGACTTCGTGTCATCCCCACCAGTGCCCGACGGTCACTACATCGCGGCTCCTATGCAAGACGTCCTCCTTACACACGGGATCACACTACCTCGTACTATTTTATCTATTACGGCGAATTGCGTCTGCCTGCCAGTGGTCAATTTTGCCTTGACGACACAAGTGCTGCCACGCGGGATGTCTCTGGCCCAACTTTGCTCATTCGAGGATCACTCTGTAGCATTGATTTCAGTGGACGACAATTCAACCGATCCTCATCTACCATCGCAGTCGGCAACTTGTACCATCGCCAACTTACAGAAAATGATTGCACCCGACGTGCCCTCCGACCACGCTCATGCGCTCTACCGCGTTCTGATTTCCTACCAAGATATTTTTGACTTTAACGATCGTCCTTTGGCCCAAACAACAGCTGTTAAACATCGCATTATTACCGGAGATGCTCCTCCTATTCATCGCCGCCCGTATCGAGTATCACCGGCTGAGCGTCAAGTGATTCACACCGAAGTTCGCAAAATGCTTGCCAAGAACATTATTGAACCGTCATGTAGTCCATGGGCGTCACCGGTTGTGCTGGTAAAAAAGAAGGATGGCTCATGGCGCTTTTGCGTGGATTATCGGCACCTTAACAGGGTTACCAAAAAGGATGTGTATCCCCTACCTCGGATTGATGACGCCCTTGACTGCCTCCACGGTGCTCGCTATTTCTCCTCTATTGACCTTCGCTCCGGCTATTGGCAGATTGCCGTGGACGATCTCGACCGCGAGAAGACTGCCTCTGTAACACCCGACGGTCTTTATCAATTCAAGGTGATGCCGTTCGGCCTATGTAACGCTCCTGCCACTTTTGAACGCATGATGGACTCCCTTCTTCACGGTTTCAAATGGTCCACGTGCCTGTGCTACTTGGACGACGTTATAGTATTCTCCCCAACATTCGCTACGTACCTCGAGCGCCTCTCAGCAGTCCTGGACGTTTTTCGGCGAGCCGGTCTGCAACTCAACGCATCGAAGTGCCAATTCGGCCGTCGCCAGATTACCGTCCTTGGACATCTCGTTGACGCGAACGGAGTGCAACCGGACCCAGGCAAGATCCATGCTGTTACGCACTTCCCTGTTACGAAGTGTGTCAAGGATGTGCGCAGCTTCATCGGCCTTTGCTCGTACTTCCGCCGTTTCGTCAAAAATTTCGCGGCCATAGCACGACCACTAACCGAGCTTTTGAAAAAAGACGCCCCTTTCCAGTGGGGCGATAACGAGGCCTCTGCATTGTCGCTTCTCATCGATCTTCTCACAACGCCTCCCGTTCTGGCCCATTTCGATCCTTCTGCGCCTACCGAAGTCCCTACTGATGCCAGCGGTCACGGAATTGACGCAGTACTGGCACAACGCCAGCCTGGCCACGACCGTGTTATCGCTTACGCCAGCAGGCTCCTCTCGCCCGCGGAGCGCAACTATTCCATCACTGAGCGTGAGTGTCTGGCCCTAGTTTGGGCGGTTGCGAAGTTCCGCCCATACTTATATGGCCGACCCTTTTCCGTTATCACAGACCATCATGTGCTTTGTTGGTTATGCTCATTGAAAGACCCTTCAGGAAGACTTGGTCGCTAGGCCTTACGCCTCCAAGAATATTCGTTCTCTGTCACCCACAAATCTGGCCGACTACACAACGACTCTGACTGCCTGTCTCGCTACCCGGTAGACAAGCCTGACGACGCCGACAGTAGTACCGCCGACGGCATTTTCTCTGTGTCTGCCTTCGCTAACATCGCCGATGAGCAGTACCGAGACCTATCGCTGCGAGTACTCATCGAGCGTCTGCGCTCTACACCTACCGACGCATCCGTTCGCCGATATATCCTCCAGGGCGGCATTCTGTACCGAAGGAGCTTCCTCCCTGATGGCCCTGATCTTCTTCTTGTCGTACCAAAACATCTACGGCAGACTGTGCTCTTTCAGATGCATGACGCACCCACTGCAGGCCATCTTGGCGTAACCCGCACGTACGACCGCGTCCGCCGCCGCTTCTATTGGCCTGGTCTTGCTCGCTCCGTCCGACGCTATGTTGCTGCCTGTGATCCCTGCCAGCGTCGGAAAACGCCTCAGGTGCTACCCTGCGGTCATCTCCAGCCGATCCCCGTCCCTGTGGAACCGTTTTTTCGTGTTGGATTAGACCTCCTCGGTCCCTTTCCCACGTCATCCTCTGAGAACAAATGGGTAGCCGTCGCAACTGATTACGCCACCCGATACGCTATCACGCGGGCTCTACCTACCAGTTGCGCCACTGACGTCGCGGACTTTCTCTTGCGTGACATTATCTTAGTGCATGGCGCCCCGCGACAGCTGCTTACTGACCGTGGTCGTAACTTCCTCTCGAAAGTTATCGCCGACATTGTGCGTTCCTGCTCTATTCAACACAAGCTGACTACCTCATACCATCCTCAAACCAATGGCCTGACAGAGCGCTTAAACCGTACTCTTACCGACATGCTGTCCAAGTACGTTTCGAAGGACCACCACGACTGGGACGTTGCCCTTCCTTACGTCACCTTTGCTTACAATTCTTCCCGGCACGACACCGCCAGATTTTCTCCATTTTATCTACTCTACGGTCGCGAACCGACCTTGCCCCTTGACACGGTACTTCCTCCTGCTGCGACCTCAACAACCGAGTATGCGCGCGACGCCATCGCCCTCGCCGATCATGCACGCCAGCTTGCCCGTGCTCGACTGACGGACTCGCAAACCACGCAGCAGCGTCGGTACAACGCCCGCCACCGTGACGTACAGTTTTCGCCTGGTGCACTCGTGCTCCTGTGGTCGCCCTGTCGTCACGTTGGACTTTCCGAAAAGCTCCTTTCGCGATACACAGGGCCCTACCGCGTGCTGCGCCAGGTGACGCCTGTGACTTATGAAATTGCTCCTGTGAGCTCAACATCGTCATCTACTCTGGCGTCTAGTGATGTCGTGCACGTCAGTAGGCTCAAGAGCTACTCCACTGCTTCAGAGTCCAGCCTTTAGTCGCTCCGGGACGGCGCCTTTGCCGCCGGGGGTAGTGCTACGGGGTAGTATTCCCAATGACGAAGAGCCGAGCAGGAAGAAGACGAAGACGACGATTGGAAGCTAGCGCGGGCTGTTGCCTCTTGGTCAACTGCGGCGTATTGCCTTGTAAATATACTTGTAAATAGCTTTTCGTCGGTGTCTTCCTACGTAACAATATATATATTGAATACTCTTGTAGGACCCTGGGTATCGCAATCACAGAGTATCCGAGTAGATGTAGGTAGAAGGGGGTAGGTGAGCCAGACTTGATCCAGGCTACGCTTTTCTGGTTCACATCCCATCAATGACACATTGTCTGCCAGCTTTTATGCTCACACAGAGGAGGTACAGAGAAAAGTGGCCTACTTACTACCGATCAGCTCTTACAACTGCACCATCAGTAGTCTAGGTTCAAAGCCACGTTCATAAACAGTATCCTTAGATGCACCACCCTACCACACAGCGAAGAGAGAAGTGCCGATCACATGTAATGCCACCATAAAGAAGCGCCAAGTCGCTTCTTTATGGCGGAGGGTCTGGACGGTGATATCACATTGAGGGGACCAACTGCAGATGCCAGAGCCTGCGCTTTGAATATGCGTGATGGGTGTAATGATGGTGGCGAATGTAGCAACAAAATGACGCAAGTAGGAACAGAACGCGATGAAACACCCAAGTGTGTCTGTGACATCGGTTTCGGGAAGTCCGCAACAACAGAGAGTTCGATAGAGTCTCACGGAGTCGGGAAGGACGCCGTCTCTGGATACAATATGGTCTAAGATAGCCAATTTATGGGCAGCAAAAGGACATATTTTGGCGCTCAGCTGCAGGCCAGCATCCTTGAAGCACGTGAGAACCTGGTGAAGATGCTGAGATGAGTTGAAAATTCGGAGAAAATACAGAGATACCATCCAGATAGCTTGAGTAGACGTTCCACTTTAAGGAACAAAAGATAATGTCAATCATGTGCTCAAAATTGGCATTCGCATTGGAGAGTGCAAACGGCCCGACGGTAAAATTATGTAAACCCCTAGTCGTTAGGAATGCAGTCTTAGGGTGATTACATGCTGCAACCGCAATCTGCTAACCAGACCGCAGGGCGACACAAAAATGTGCGGGTACCACGCACTGTGGTAATCGATATAACCGAAGCGTTGTATGCTGTCTGCTTTGAGGCACGGTAATATTAGGGGTGATGTTGATGGCTAATTTGTCATTTCTTCAGTGTTTAGACCAATTGGAGAGTAGTGGGTTGATGATGAATGTTTCCTTGCGTGCACCACTGCTGTTTGTCTAGGCAGTCCGCAGAACACGATGCTTCAGGTATTGTCGTGCGTCATTATTCATAATCTATGAGAGAGTGGATCATTATCATTGTCTCACACTTCACATCGCATCCCAAGGTAGCGTTAAACTTTCATAGAAACATGGCACTGTCCGTATTTCGATTATTTATTATAAGTGTGTAGATTGCACACATACATTCGTGGTCAGCGCCAGGATTTGCAACATAGCGAAGGCACTCCTGTTCCGCGCGACAATTATTTCGGGACTAGGTATGGTCCACGTAGGTTGCATACTTCGGAGACATTTTGCTGGCGCATGTTAGTGCTCCTTCTGCATACGTGGCCAGCATGCTGCTTAGACGCCTGCTTCAAGCTGTCTCTTCAGGCTATGGACGATTTCAATGTCCAGCATGCAAGCTCCGCAGCTCAGTACCTGCTTTTTTGTCGTATAGGTAGGCAAGCACTGCACATGCTATGCGCACAAACCATTATCTATGCACAAACTGGAAAACGCTGCCGTGGCGACGGCGGCCATGATATGATGGTGGCGATGCCGATGACTTAATGGTATCCCCTTTGAAACGTATCTGTGACGAGGAGTCGCCCAGCCTGCTTGTTTTATTATGGTATGCTATACGTGTTTTTTTTTATTCAGCATTTCTCTCTACATGTCCAAAATCTTTTTTTTTTTGCTTCAAGGTTGCCATTTTTCCGCTTGCTATGGCTATTAGACATCCGCTCGTATCAATCTGTTCCTTGCTTTTTTTTTTCAACCAATACTGTAAACGTCTCGTACGCATCTCGACTGCTGAGTGGTTGACGCTTCCGTCCACATTAAACGCAAGCCTTTCTGGTAGGTGTACGTTAGCTACGTTTCTCACTTGTTCAATAACCTTGCATTCCAATAGTGTGTGCTGAGTGGTCGCTGGACTTCGATTTTTTAGCCTGCTTGTGCTCTCGGAATCCGTTCTGTCGTTCGGCAGTCGCTTCTCGTATCTCCCTGTTTCACCAGCTCTTCTGTCTTTTTTTTCCCTTTCCAACGAACATGTGATTTTCTTACCGCATCTCTGTCATTATTACACGTAGAAGCTCAATATATTCCCACTCTTTGCTTGGCCTAAGAACTACAGAAAGCTGAGTTAGTTGCTAAGGATACCCTTTTTTTCTTGGACATTTGCCAAGTTCTTCCTCGACACTTATGACTATATTTGTTATATGTTCAGCGTTAAAATTTAGACTGGCCATTTTCGACTCCTTGCTCCTTTTCCCAACTACATATCCTATATTTTAATTATGCGTTTATGGTCGCTGCCTATGCTGCTATAGCCTTTGTCGTCAATGACATTTTCCCTCAACTTATCATGAATTCCTTCTGTCATCAGACCGCAATCAATGGTCAGTTGCCGGTTTCCCACATCCCGCGTGATCTGCCCTTCACACTAAGGCCCTGTATTCACGATGATGAGGTCACATTACTCACGATGAACGAACACTGACTTCACGTTGTTGTCGGTACCTAGACCCTGTATGTGGGCATTCATGTCACCTACTAGGATAATTTGGGCATCATTCCCGAAACCCCAAATATCAGCACTTAGGCATTCCATTAACTGTTCATTCGTCTCTGTGCAATTATTTCCGGTACACAAATACGTTATGCCCAGCAAAATTTTCTTTCCACTCATTGTGCATTATAAGCAAAGATACTGTTGACATTTTGAATTTGCGCTTTTCCACTTGGGTCCCTGATGGATCAACAGCCCAACTTCCGCTCCCTTTCTTTACGATTATGTTCTGTTGCACCCTTCCGAAAGAGTATTATCCCTCGCTGGCGGCTCTTCCTAGCCGCTAAGGTGCGTTTTTGTAGCCGCATGCACCCCTCTTTGTTCACTATTTAACGACCCCTCAATCTCTACGCACATTCACTTTCTTCTTCCACCCCGCATGTTTATGTAGCCGATTGCACGGCCTCTTTCTTGTTTTTCTCTATTTCCTGATATGGCCGACGATGCTATTCTGAGGTTCAACTAGGTACCTTCTTCATTACTACCTAAACTCGCCTCATTAGTGTCTGTCGGCGCCCCGAAAGATCAAATGTGTGACCAGCAAGTCGCCAGTGCATTTCTGCAATTTAAGTGGGTCCCAGTCTGTTGAAAACAACCACACCTTCTCATTTCCCTATTTATTTCGGCAACCTAGAAATATGTCGCTCTGCTCAATGTGCATGTAGCAAAATTAGTAGCCACTACGGCTTTTTGTAAGTTCCTGCCACGTACAGGCACCTCCGGCACCGTGTACACCACGATCTCCACCAGATGGGACACAGCTCGCGCAAGTCGTCTGTACTCGCCGCTGAGCGCTGGGCTAATCCTGTCCATTTTCTGTTTAGGACGACGCTTAGCTGACCTGCTACTACGAGAAGACTGTGTCCTTGGGCATTTTCCGCAAGCTTCGCTTTTGCTCGCTCCGTGACAGAACCCAGTGTCCACCCTGGAAATTCCCCTACCACCACTCTTTTATCGCCTTTCACCCTTTCCACAATTACTTCTGAGCACCTAGCCAGGTTTGAGTCACCGGGCATATTCACTGTCTCTCTTATTGCCGAGGCCTCTCCCTCCTTACCTTAGTCATCCTTTTACGTGTGATTCGCAATTCACAAAGGGCTTGATGGATGGATGGATGTTATGAACGTCTCCTTTAGAACGGAGCATGTGTTTAGAACGGAACGGAGGACATGTTTACTTTACCCCTGCTCACATTGAATACAAGGGGTTCAAGGAGACCAGTTGTTCGTAAATACGCCGCTTGGCAGATATGTTCACATTCTAATAAAACATGCTTCATCGTTTCCCTAGCTTTACTGCAGTAAGCACATGCTCCATGTACCCTCTTATATATCTCGCTTTGTAGGGGCATATTTTAAGGCATCCTGATCTCTCTTCGAAAAGTAATGAGTTTCCCTTTGAGATATCATAAATTGTTTATTTCCTAATTTCGTTTTTTCCTCTAAAGTATCAATTCAAAGCAGGTTCCTTTTCCATTGACGCCACCCACGAAATTATTGCAGCTTCTCTCACTTTCCGCTTGACATTCTTTGTTGCTGTGCTGCTCACCCTACATATGCCGCATACTTCCTAGTAAGCTTCATAGTTCCTTTCGTCTACTGTGAATCAATGCTCTTTCTTGTGCAAATACCTCAGCACTCTCCCAACTAGTTTACTTTCTTCCATATTCCTCAATCGTTCTTCATAACCAATATTTCTTTGAGCTCGAGTCCTCATTGTATCCCTGATTTCAAGCAAACAAGCGCATTTACAAATGCGTCATGGAGCCGTTGCACCGTTTCAGATAACCCGGAGCACCCCGTACCTATTGTATCCCCATCAAGCTGTTTCATTGTGGCTGCATTTCTTGTCACCTTTTCTGCGATTCCTTTTTCAAGTGTTTCCACATATCTAATGCCTTCGCTTATCCGCCGTACACCAAGGTACTTAGATTGTTTTACCCGCTGTATTTCCTGGCTCTGTATTGCCACTGTCTGTTGAGTGTTTTCATCGAATACCACAAAACCTGGCTTTTTAACGCTCAATGTAGAACCTAAATTCTCGCCATCAGTCCACAGATATTAGACAGATGGTTTCAAGCACTTTGCATGTTTTCTAGGGCCCTATAAAGTAAAACTATTCCAACATGTTTTTATTCCAATCTCCTGGCGTCAAATTTGCCTACCCGCCGACGAAAGCACCGGGCTGTCACCCGCAGGGTTGTCTGAAGAGACCAATCAAACGCTCTCCTAGTTCATAGGAGGTCACTTTTGTTTGCTTGAAAAACGAATAACATAGCCTACACTGAGCGGCTTCTCCGCTTTGGTCCACTTTCGATTTCGAGAAAGCGATTGGTCCACTTTCTCTTACTTTGCTTGCTGTGGCTCGTCGAAAAGCGCGGCGGTATGCAACGGAAGCTTAAGGATGACGCTGAAACGGATCCTCAGCAAAGAAGAGTTGTCAGAACGAGGTCGTAAATTTGCCGAAAGTGCCTGAAAACGTTACACGGCCACCCAAAAAATTTTATTATGTGCAATCAGGCCCATGCTCGACGGCAGGTGCGAATCGCCAGTGGATGAGCGATCGGCGGCAGCCATCTTTTATTCCTTTCGGAACGGGGAAGCCTGTGGCGATTCCGAAGAAAATTCTGTTTTGTTCGGCATATTAATGCATCTTTATCGCGTACACGTGACTTTGACACGGTGAGTTTTTGCGGTTTTGTGACATCGTGTTTCAAACAGGTGAAGTGGGTGCAGCCCTACAACCTTGGCCAGTAGCCAAAGGCGAATGGCGAAAAGCGGTCGAATAAGAAGTAACTATTTTTCTTTTGTACGATCAAATCATGCATAATCAGTGTGTACACGTCATATCAGATGTGGAGCTATCACTGTTGCGGGCGGTCCAAAAATGTATTTGACGAATAATGCAGTGCTGATTGCAGAATTGGATAGAAAAGTTTGGAATAGTTTTGCGTTATAGCGCCCCTGGTAACACGATCTCGTCTGCATAAAATAATCAATCTGGAAGCTGCTGCTCTACGTAAACCCAGTGGCGTTCTGAAGGAAGACCACAACCGCAGCCGCAACAGCAGCAGCAGTGCCCGGAAAGTCGGATGAAGAGGAAAAAAGCTTTACTTCATAATAATCAGTACCTTTTAAGTAATTGAGGACATCGTCAATAGAAATCCTTCCGTATAATTTTGTTCAGATGACGGTCATCAATGCAGAATCGAACAGGCATCTTTTTTTCTCAATAGCACAAGTGGGGACAGTCGCCGACTGTGGGCCGGATGAATGACGCCACGTTCAAGCATGTCCACGCCCTTGCCGTTGATAATTCGCCGTTCTCCAGTTGAGACACAATTCAGGCTTGGCCATAGTAGAGGCTGTAATTTACCATAAATATTGCGTGTGACCGTATCAGTAAGGTCCAAAGTGTGTGCGGTTGAATCGAAGGGAGTGAGAAGGTAGTCCACTAGAAAAAGAAGCTGCTCGCGGTGTTCTGTGGGAAAGTCTCAGTTAGTGCAAGAATTAGACTTCAGCAGCAAATGGTGTCAGTCAAAATGTTACGTGATGGCGTGGAGCAGGACAACAGAAGAGGAACCAAGAACATCCAGGGACTGAGGAGGGTTAATGGCATCACCAAAAGTGACATCGACTATGGCACCTCCAAATATCCTAATTGCATCACCCCACTTAGCTTTTTACCGTCATCGGTTTCACTTCCATTTCCTTGGCACCAATTGTGTAACTCTAATGGTGCAATGATTATCTCTACTACGCACTGCATATCCTGCTGAGCTCCATATTTGTCTAATAACGAGCACTACAATATCGGCTCTTACCGCTTTATCACGTATTCACATCGCTTGCGTTTCTTAACGTTACGTCAAACATTTTTGTCCCACAGATCTTTGCGCGGTCCCTAATTTATCTCTAAATTCTTTTCAAACCTCCAATGTTCTGCCCCAAATTTAGCACCGGTAGAATGCAATGATTCTACACTATTCTGTTAAGCAACATTGGTAAGCTCCCAGCGAGGATTTAGTAATGTCTGTCCTAGCACTCCAACCAGTTTTCATTCTTCTTCAAATTTCCCTCTTATGATGAGGGTGGCCTGTGAGTAATCGGCCTACATAAACGTACTCCTGTGCAGGCTCTAGAGGCTGACTGGCCATCCAGAATTCTTTTCTTGCCGATCTATAGAACACTATCGTTGTTTATGCATAATTATTATCAACCTCCTCTTACACTTTATCTCTTGAGGTCATCAATCATTTGTTGTAATTCGTCCCTAGTGTCACTGAACCGGGCAATGACATCTGCAAACGGAATGGTACTGAGGTATTCGCTGTTGACGCTTACTCCTGTGCCTTCTCAGCCTTATAACTTGTATACTTCGTCTAAGCATGCAGTGAATAGCGTTGTAAATATTGATACAAGGGAGAAACATTTAAACAACGCGCGCAGGTTCGTTCGCCCCCTCAAGATGACAACTGCGTATTGGAGGAAAAGACGAAGAAATAATGGCACGTGTTTTCGCCGCACGCACTCGCATCGCAGGTGGCCGTTGTCGGCGTCCACAAGAAGAAGACGAGGTGGTGGTGGTGGTAAACATTTATTGCTTGAGCCTTTTTACAACATTACTTGTGAGGGGGCTCAGGAGCGCGGAGGGTGTCCGGGATTTTGTGGCCCTCGGCTACCCTCAGAGCCCTGTCAACCAGCCGTTTTTGGTCAGCTGGGTTGGAGCTAGACGCCGCGGTCTCCCATCCCTCGACGTCGGTGAGTTGCCACTCAGAGGGTGGCTGGAGCTCAGGGCATAAGAACATAATGTGATGGAAGTTAGCTCTAGGTGCACCGCAGAGCGTACATTCCTGTTGATATAGGCGTGGATGAACCAGGGCGAGAAAAGCTGGAGAAAGAAAAGTTTGTGCCTGAAGCTGGCGCCAGGTACTTTGTTGGAATTTTGTTAAGGATTTATCTGGGGCAGGGTATCTCAACCGCATTTCGCGGTAGTGGAGGGTGATCTCGTGATATTCGACCAATCGGTCTCTGGCGTTATCCAGGTCATCGGAGGGCGTGGCTCGGTTGACGGCTACTCGAGCGATAGAATGGGCCATCTCATTGCCTTGATGGCCTGCGTGCGCGGGCACCCAGATGAGCTTAATTGGTCTGAGGGGGGTCTGATGATTGAGAATTTTCAGTGCCAGTTCATGAACTCGGTCTTTCGAGTAGTTGCGGATTGCAGTTTTGGAATCACTAAGGATAACCTCGGCAGTGGTGGCTGAGATGGCCAGCGCTATGGCAGCCTCCTCCGCCTCTATGGACGTGCGCGCGTGTATTGTGGCAGCTGTGATGTAACCAAGTTGATGGGACACTGCACTTACGGCATAGGCTGGTTTCTGTGGATAACTAGCGGCGTCGACACACACAGTGAGGTGGTCGTGTTGGTGTTGTTTGTAGAGGGTTTTTGCCCTGGTCTGCCTGCGTGCCTCGTGATGCACGGGGTGCATGTTTTTAGGCAGGGGGAGAATAGTGATGCAGTTTTGTATGTCCGATGGTAGGGGACATGTCTGATGAGCCTGGGAAGTCGGGATTTGTCCTAGTTTGTCCAGGATGTGCCGACCTGTGGTGGTAGAGGACAGCCTCTCAATTTGGGCTGTGCGATGGGCTTCCGTGAGCTCATCAAATGTGTTATGTACCCCCATGCGAAGGAGGCGCTCGTTTGGCGTGTACCTGGGGAGGTTAAGTGCAGTCTTATACGCTTGACGTATAAGGGCATCCACTTTTTCTGTTTCCGTCCGGTTGAGATGTAGGTATGGGAGCGAGTATAGTACTCTGCTTATGACAAAAGCCTGCACTAACTTTCTCAAGTCATGCTCTCTCATTCTATTGTGTCTATTGGCTATCCGCTTAATCAGGCGCATAGTGTGGTGTACTGTGGTGGTGAGTTTGTTGAAGGTCGCTGTATGTCTGCCGTTGTTCTGCATGACCATGCCAAGCACTCGTAGCTGTGTGACCTCTGGAATGGAATACGTCTTCACGTGGATACGGATGCTAGGGTTTGGAGTTGGGTCTGTGCGACTCTTCGGGGGGTGAAGAACAAGAAGTTCCGACTTGGTAGGGGAGCACGCCAGACCTATTGCCATAGCCCGCTCCACAACCACATCGGCCCCTGCTTGAAAGGTCGCCTCCATGTCGCCTATGCTGCCTGTAGTGGTCCACAAGGTGATATCATCTGCATACAGGGAGTGCGAGAGGTTGGGAATATTTGCCAGGTCTCTGGCCATGGGAATGAGAGTAAGGTTAAAGAGGAGTGGCGAGAGCACTGACTCTTGCGGTGTGCCTCTGCTACCCAGTTGGACCTTGTTTGTTGTCAGTTCTCCCACAGTAAGGACCGCCGTCCTGGCCTGTAGGAAAGCTGTGACATAGGCGTGAGTTCTCCCACCTACGTGTAGATCGGATAAAGCGTTCAGCACTGCGGTATGTTCCACATTGTCAAAGGTCTTGGTCAGGTCGAGTGCTAGTATAGCTCTTGTGCGTTTGGCATGCCGGGGGTGCAGGACTTCCTCGGAGATCTGAAGTATGACGTCTTGCGTGGATAGATGTCCGCGGAAGCCAATCATTGTATGAGGGAAGAGATTATGTGTTTGCATATGCTGTTGGAGTCTTTCTAGTATGACATGGTCGAAGAGCTTACCTAGACATGAAGTGAGTGAAATCGGACGTAGGTTTTTTAGATCTAGCGGCTTGCCTGGCTTGGGAATAAAGGTTATCTTTGCATGGGTCCACTGTTGTGGGAGGGTTGCTGTGACCCAGTACGAATTAAAGAGTTGGGTTATCGCCTGTATCGACCTGTCATCAAGGTTTCGAAGGGCTTTGTTCGTGATGTTATCCTCCCCTGGAGCAGATGTGGTTCTGAGCTTATGTAAGGCTGCGCGGACATCCCAGACAGTGATGTCGGCATCTAGTTCTGGATTGTCCTGGCCGGTGTAAGGAGGTAAGGGGACCCTTGTGCGGTCCGCCAGATATAGGGTTTGGAGAGAGTCCAGTAGTGCTTTGTCTTCCGCTGGGTTGCTGTGCAGCAGCGGCGTAAGACTCTTGCGCTGTTGGATCTTGTTATTTTCGGGGTTTAGCAGGCATCGCAGGAATGACCACGTGTCCTTTAGGCCTAAATTCGCACTCATGCGGTCGCAGAGCTGCCCCCACTGTTGGCGTGTTACGTGTGTTGCGTGCTCTTCTATTTCCCTGACAAGGGCCGCGGTTCGAGTTTTGAGTTTGCGATTGTGCTTATTTGCTAGCCAGTGTTCCTGTAAAGTGTTGTGTGCCTCCCACATGTGTAATAGCCTACTGTCTGCGAGTTCTGAGTCTGACGCGGTTGGTACCTGGGATGTGGCCATTGTGGCATCTGCCATTAGTTGCTGCACCCACGTGTCCAGGTTATCGATGGTTTCAGGTGCGGCTGCTCTAATCCTTCGAAACCTGTCCCAGTCAGTGATGGCGACTTGGCGGCGTTGTGTCTTGGAGAGCGTACGAGTAGGGATGTAGGCGCTAAGGATGAAGTGGTCACTGCCCCATGAGCTGAGCGTATTGAGCCATGTACCATTGGATTTGTGCTTAGTGAGAGTAACGTCCGGGTTTGTGTTATGTTGGACACTGTTGCCGAACCTTGTGGGAAAATTAAGATCTTTGAGGAGCGAGAGCCCCTCATTTTGGATGAGGGTCCACAGCGTGGTACCCTTCCGGCAGTTCTTTCTGTATCCCCAGGCAGTGTTGTTTGCGTTGAAGTTGCCCGCTATTACTAATGGGTTCCTTCTGCAAATGTCTAAGGTTTTACGTATCGCCGTTACTAGCGGGGATGCAAGGCCCTTGGGGGGGGGGGGGGGCTGTAGATGTTGAGCACAAACAGACTGGTGTCGTGTCTGTGTTGGGGAAGAAGTTCTACGAGCACTCCATCAATATCCGGAATATCAAGTGGATGGAGCGTAGCTGTATAATTTCGGTGTACCAATGTGGCTACCCTGCTGAAGGTCGCATTGGCGATCTCGAAAGGTGTGTAACTAAGGAGCTTTGCGGGCCCTTGTGTTTCTTGTAGTGCTATGATTGTGGGCGCTTGATCTGTGGGCAGGGACTTAAGGTGGAGTTGGAGGTTGCTGCGCTTAGCCCTGTAATTCCAGCAGTTCCACTGCCATACCAAGGCCCCGTTTGGCCGTGCTGCCATGATGATGACTGTGAAGGGACTCGGCTACGGAGGCCGAGGTTGTAGAATTTGAAGCTAGCAGCCTATTGAGCTGAGTTTGTATCTGAGACACGGTTGCTTCCCGGGTGCCCTGCCGTTTCTCGAGCGCCATGAGTCTATTAGCTATATTTGCCATCCTGGCGGCATTGTCTTTCTGCATGGCCATGAGGCTTTGTTGCATGCTTTGGATAGCGTTTGCAAAGTCTGCCATGGAAGTGGTCCCGTTTTGAGAATTTTCTCCGCTACCGTCAGGCTGCGCACAGCGCTTCTGAGGGGGTTCCTGGTGGGGGACGTTGCTTGTGACGGAAGGTTAGATGCCTGCGGCGCAGAGGGGGGTCTGACAGAGGGAGCCCTAGCGGCGGGTGGAGGATTAGGAGAGTCGGTTCTGCACGTATGCATGTCGCGCTTGAGCAGTGATTGAATTTGTTCACGTAGTTCGGCGATTTCGGCACTTTGTTTCTGAAGCTGGGCCCTGAGCTACTTATTTTCCCATTCGAGAGACGGAGACCGCGGCCCCCAGCTCACCTGTTTCGTGGACTGAATCGCTGTCCCATGGAGAGGAGGGTAGGAGGTGGAGCGGCTCCTGGTCCGGCCGCGCCCGGTTGTGGATCGGGATCTGGGCCTGGACTGCGTCCTGGAGCGAGAGGGCCTGTCCGACTTCTTCTAGGGGTCCGAGAGCAGCCTCGTGCGACTGCGGGAGCTGCGTTGTTGGGTGGAGTCGGGGGTAGCCTTTTTCTCGATCAAAGCCACCTTGACGGTGGCGGGTGGAGACTTGGTCTTGCCGGTGCGGTCCAACCGCACCTTACACTTTTTGGACCCCGTGAAGTGCGCCTCTCCACAGAGGATGCACTTGGCGTTACAGGTGGGTGGTTCGACGAGTTCATGCTCTACTCCGCATCGCGGGCAGCCGTTGCTCTTGGGGTGCGGACACACGTCCATTCTGCGCCCTGCCCTCCAGCAGTTGTGGTATGCCTCCACTTTGGCCTTGAAATGGTGGCAGGCATATAGAGTCTCATAGAAGTTCAGCTGCTGCGGGAACGCTTGCACATTGATGAAGGTGATTAAGATAGACTTGGTTTTGCCCAGAGGTCTTGCGTCAGTGATCGTGTACTGGGAGCTCTTGTTCCTAGCTACCAAATCTTGGATGATTTCTTCTTGATTTTGATTGTATAGCGCATTGTAAATGATGCCACGTACCGCATCGTCAGGGGCGGCCACGTAAGTGCGGAGTGGATATTGCACGGTGTCTAGTATCAAAGAGTGCACAGCCACATACCTCTTCGCTCGGTCCTCCGCAGGGGTACTGATCGTGAACGAGTTGTTGAATGGGTTCAGGCGCAGTTTGTCCTCCTGCCTGGTGGTGTTATAGTCAATGCGGGCGTTCGCGCATACGATTGGGCGAAGCACTCCGCCATTGCAGTGTCGCACGCACATTCCGCCGCCGGGTCGGAATATGACCTTGAGGTCCGTTTTGGGTAGCTTGGGTAGAGGAGCGTGCCTTTTTGGCTTGCCGGAAGTCAACGGAGCCGTCGGCGGGGTGGTTGAACTAGAACTGCCGTTATAACCGGCCGATGGCGACGGGAGCGGACTCGGCGCCAGGTGTTGGAGCTTGGGGTAGGCAGCCTTCCGGGCTTCAAAGGCCCTCTACCACCTTGGGTCACTTGCGAATTCCTCTGGGGTGATATTTTCTCCATCGACACAGTAAGCCATCTCTAAGGACGGCTCCATGCCGCTGAGCGGCGTCGGAACAGACGCCGGTAGGCCAAGACCTAACCGGCTGTCGTGGCGAGACGCTCGTTGCGTTCGGCGTAAAGTAGGCCTACAGCACGGCGGCCGCCGCGTAAGATAGGAAAGCGCTTCTCGCGCACAAGGTCTGGTCGGAAAGTTCCGAAGAAAGGTGAAGATGGGTGCCGGGCACCTGCACTGACCTTTGGGGACCAGTTTCAGGCCATTTACGGTGAAATATCCGCCATCTCGGTGAAAAAGTTCCAAGACGAGGTGAAGCGACGCTCGAGAGAGAAGAAGAAGGCCTTCCTGATCTTCCGTTTAGAACGCAGCAGTGCTTTTTATGCGAAGCATACTAGCCGCACAACCACGCTCTTCCTTGCTGCGCCGCGCGTGGCCGCATAGCTACCATATGACGTCATAACACCTGCAAAGCGGACGCTTAAAGGGACACTAAAGTGAAAAGTGATTTCTTCTGCATCAGTAAATCACCGTTCTACAACACCAAAAACATCACCCTTACAACGATAAGACGTTTGGTAAGCCAGAAAAAGAGCAAGAACGAAATACGGGTGGCGACCTCTACTTAAGTTCCCGCACCTGGGGGCTGTGACGTCATGGATTTTGATGGCATCTTCTAGGGCCTACTAATTATATATAGCGGTACAGATTGACTACATTGTGTTCTAAAGGAACCAAATATTAAACATGCCAAGTTTCGGGAACCTTTATTCAGCCAACGCGGCTCAAATGCGAAAACAAACATTGGAATCCTTGGCGTCACGCTGACGTACCGGCACTGGCGTTTCGGTATTCAAATACCGATATTTGGACCTTCCTTTTCTCATCCAATATTCAAACTATCTTCTTGAAATGACTGCCTGCAGGGTTCTCAAACAATGCTTTATTAGTCTACACTGATTTATTGTTTCCCTTTAGTGTCCGTTTAAGCTTCGCCTTCAAGAGTGGAACGCGACAGCGTTCCCGTCGACCCGCCAAGGGGTGTAAGACAATGGGCTACGGCGCAGCGACTACGCGCCCCGCATCGGACGTGGTGAGCATCGAGCAACGCAGCGTTCGGCGCGACAGCGAAATGTGCGCCTGAGCAAGCGACGCATGCCTGAGCCTTAGAAACAGCTCGTTTCTAAGGCAACACCGCGTTCACTAGAGGCCCTTTTGTACCGCTTTGAAGCATCGACAAGTGCGATTAGGAAAGCTGTTACCTGACTTCCTTGTTTCGTGTTCGAACGTTGAATCCCCTCCAGTGAAAGGATTCCTTCAGGAAGTGGTGTTATCTTTCCGTATGTTTAGTGTTCGATTCTCGCTAGAATATTTAAGTTCCGTCAAAAGAAAGAAATTGTACCATGGTATGATAGACTCATTACTGCCAGTTCCAATGTATAGGTTAGCATACTATAGAGGTTCAGGCAATGATGTCGTCAAAAGGGTCAAAAGAATGCCTGTGAATCCATCGGTAAAATCATTTAATTTCAAACTCCACACAAATACCTTGCCTGTAAAGACTTGGCTGGCCGAAAAGGGAATATATGTGCCGTTGACCACCGATTGTATTATGTGTAAAAAACCAGAGACTGTCGATCACGTCTTAATCGATTGTTGGCATCCCTTTTTTTATTGGTACATCTTACAACGAACATTAAAGAGAGCATTACCAATAACCCCACGTGGTATCAGATACTTAAACACAGGCAATAACGATATTCCATATGACCTTATTATGCTGCTGAGCCTCCATAGTATATGGTCCAGAAGAATGTCGATTTGTCATGCTGATATGAATGTCCATTCTGTGCGAGAAAACTTTATTGAAAGTGTCGTCTACATGCGTGAAGTGTACAAAGCCCGGAAAGAACCGCCCGATTGGTTGCCGCTGTTCGATGAGTTGGCTAAATTCAAGCGATTTTAATTTCAGAGAGTCAGCATAAGCTAAGCTGATTCTCTTTTTAACAATGTATTCGCATGGCATTTCTGTAACGAGGAAATAAAGAAAGAAAACTCGTGGCTCAGCGGTAACGTCTCCGTCTCGCACTCCGGAGACCCTGGTTCGATTCCCACCCAGCCCATCTTGCAAGTTGTTTTTTATTCATGAAGTGCCTGCTGGGATTTATCGCTCACGACCAACGCCGCAGACGCCGACGACACCGGCTTTTCTGCGACACGAGCTCCTTAACGCTATCGCGTTAAAATAAAGGCTAGTATGCTTCGCATCCTGGGCTTAACCGTAGCTAAGCCACAGCCATTTTTTATTTACCGCCAGGACACAAGTTCGCCCACAATAAATAGCTTTATCTGAATTCCCTTAACTGTTCGTTACAATTCTGGTGGAGGTGCTGGGTATGATTTCCAGCCCAATTCAAGTTGGAGAAAGCATCCCGGAACCACGCCATCTCAGACCCAACGAGCTTACGCCTGTCCACCAGCGCACGAGCCGTCGCCTACGTGGTGAGCCGCCCGAGTTTCCTCTTTTGCCGGAGCAGACTATAATAGCAGCAGCAGACAACACCGAAATGACATCCCAGACAGCCTCAACCCACATCGTTGTTGATCAGCCGCGAACGCCCGAGCCTTTTCACGGCGACACCTTCGAAGACGCCGAGGACTGGTTGGAAGGCTTCGAACGCGTCGCTGAGTACAATGGATGGGACGAAAACCGGAAGCTCCGCAACGGTTACTTCTCGTTGCAAGACTGTGCGCGAACGTGGTTTGAAAACCACGAAGCTGTCCTCCGGTCGTGGGATGACATCCGACGGGAGCTGTTGGCCACGTATCCGAGCACAGACCACCGGGAAAGAGCTGAAGCCGCTTTGCAAGCAAGAAGCCAGGGAAACAACGAAAGTGTGGCAATGTATCTCGAAGATATGTCCCGCTTATTCCGCCGGGCCGACCCCAGCATGAGCGAGGACAAGAAGCTTCGGCACCTGATGCGCGGTGTGAAGCAGGAGCTTTTTGCTCGTTTGGTTCGCAGCCCTCCACGCACTGTCGCCGAATTTCGCTCCGAGGCGACAACTATGGAAAGGACTCTTCAACAGCGTGCGAGACTCTGCGACCGCGATATGAACGTCACCTCTATGGATGCAATGTCGGCAATGTTCGGGAACAGCGTGTAGGTCTTACGAGAACTCATAAGATCTGTGGTTCGAGAAGAGCTCCAGAGGCAACAACTGAACAACGGCCCCACAGCGGTCTCTTCGCTAGCAGAAGTGGTTCGCGAAGAAGTGAGACAAGCAGTCCGCGAACAGCACCCGCCAGCACAGCCGCAAGCGTCGTCACCGGTACGGCCGACGGTATCGTACGCCGAGGTACTCAGAGGACCTCCAGGACGTACTTTCGCCGCGGCAACTGCGCATGTACCCCAACCTCGGTTCTTGCCGTCTCCGCCGGAGACGAGATTCAGGAAGGCTGACATATGGCGCACTCCTGATAGAATCCCGCTGTGCTACCACTGCGGCGAAGCTGGTCATCTCTACAGGATGTGCGAATACCGCAGAGCGGGACTTCGGGGGTTTTCCGTAAGCGATCCTTGCCCAAGAAATGGTGAACGCCCTTTTGAGATCTAGGAGTATTTGTCAACGCGCCAAAGCCCGCAGACTTCACACCAACTCCAACCTCGGTCAACAGTGCCGCTGAGGTATCGATCACCAAGCCCGCGTCCATCCTCCAGCTCCCCAAGACGACGCCCCCAAAGCCCACGTCGGGAAAACTAATACCGGCGACCTGTGGAGGTGAGGCCGCTGTCGACGCAAGAACGGAGCCTCCAGCGCTGATTCTGAAATATAACGACGGACGCGAGAACAGTTGCGAAAAGAGTGACGTAGCTTCCAATTTATGTGTGTTTATAGACGGCTGCGAAATTACTGCTTTAGTAGACACAGGTGCAGACTATTCCGTTATGAGCAAAGTACTTGCCAGAAGACTGAAAAAATTGCTGACTCCTTGGAGAGGACCGCAAATTCGAACCGCCGGTGGACACCTTATCAACCCGGTGTGCAGGTGCATTTCAAGAATCGGAATACGCGGCTTTACATACGTCGCCAGTTTCATTGTCCTATCAGAGTGTTCAAGAGATTTAATTACTGGAATGGACTTTTTGCAGGCGAACGGTGCAGTTATCAACTTGCAGGAATCTCGTGTGCCGTTCTCTACGAAGCACGCCATCACGACGTTCGAGTGTAAAGAACAATTCGATGCGCTTCAGATTACAGACGACGACGTCACGATACCCTCAAGATCCAGCATAGCTGTCGCCGTAAGAAGCAGCCTATTCAGCGACTATGAAGGAATAGCTGACAGCAACACTGGACTCTTACTCGAAAAAGGGATCTGTATGGCAAGGGGTCTTGTTCGGCTACGTGACGGGTGTTCAAATGTCTTCCTGGCTAATTTTGGAAATGAAGTCCAGCATGTTGCGAAGGGAACCGTCATTGCCCGCCTTAACGATTATGAACACATTACGGATTTGAGTTCTTCCGATGCTGCACTACTGGAGTCTGACAAAGTAGACTCCAATACTCGCATCCGTCAACATTGAAGCAGCACTATCACCGAGCCAGAAGCAGCAAATAGAGAACCTTGTACGAGAATTCGCCTCGTCTTTGTCAACGACATCGAAAGTCCAGAGAACATCCATCGCTAAACACCGTATCATTGTCGACGAAGCTGTGAGATTTATTTGCCAGCATCCCTACCGAGTGTCACCGAAGGAGAGAGAGATCATCAGCAAACAAGTCGAAGAAATGCTTAGAGACGACGTAATCCAACCATCGACCAGCCCGTGGGCTTCGCCTGTGGTGCCGGTAAAGAAAAAGGATCAGACCTTGCGCTTCTGTGTTGATTATCGGAAGCTAAACGTCGTCACAAAGCGGGATGTCTATCCACTTCCGAGGATCGATGACACCCTCGATAGACTACGGGATGCGCAATTCTTTTCCTCTCTCGACCTCAAAAGCGGATACTGGCAAATAGAAGTGGACGAACGGGATCGTGAGAAGACAGCATTAGTGACACCAGACGGACTATACGAATTCAAGGTACTTCCGTTCGGCCTCTGTTCCGCACCTGCCACCTTTCAGCGGATGATGGACACTGTGCTCTCCGGGTTAAAGTGGCAGTCCTGTCTGGTTTATCTTGACGATGTCGTGATTTTTTCTACCACCTTTGCTCAGCATGTGGAATGACTAAGGACTGTGCTCAGAGCTATTAGTTCAGCAGGGCTGACGATAAAGCCACAAAAATGTCACCTCGGCTTCCGTGAACTCCTTTTCCTCGGCCATGTGATTAGCTCCGAAGGCATCCGTCCTGACCTTGAGAAGACCGCAGCAGTAGAAACGTTTCCTAGACCAACCGACAAAAAGGCCGTTAGGCGATTCCTAGGACATTCTGGCTACTACAGGCGTTACCACAAAAATTTTTCGAAGATTGCCGAGCCGTTAACGCGATTAACGAAAGAAGATATGCCTTTCGTATGGCACAGTGAACAAGAAGATGCATTCAATGAGCTGCGACAGCGACTTCAAAACCACCAGGTCCTTCCGCACTTTGATGAGAAAGCGGAAACGGACATCCACACAGACGCCAGCAATTTAGGACTGGGTACCGTCCTCGTTCAATGGAAAAACGGAGAGGAAAGAGTGATTGCATACGCTAGCCGCACTCTTTCGAGGGCTGAAACCAACTATTCAGCCACAGAAAAAGAATGCCTCGCAGTAATATGGGCCATAGGAAAATTCCTACCATACTTATACGGCAGACCGTTCCGAGCAATCAGTGACCATCACTCATTGTGCTGGCTTGCAAAACTAAAAGATCCTTCTGGATGACTTGCTAGATGGAGTCTGAGGCTGCAGGAATATGACATAACGGTCGTGTACAAGTCAGGTCGCAAGCACATTGACGCTGATTGTTTATCACGTGCTACGGTCGAATCTGCTCCTGTGAAAGGTGTACACGAATTTCCGTTTCTTGGAGCTGCCACCACATCCGAGATGGCCAAACACCAGCAGTCTGACGCCGAGTTGCTTCTACTCATCAGGCACGTCGAGGGACACCCCGTCTATGTTCCGCGAGTTTTCTGCCGGGGATTGTTATCGTATGTGATAAGAAATGGCGTCCTGTACAAAAAAAATATTGAGCACAGCACAGAAAAATTTCTACTCGTCGTTCCTTCAGCTTTGCGATCGGAAATCTTAGAAGCCTGTCATGATGACCCATCAGCAGGACACCTCGGAGTGAGCACAACGTTCGCCCGAATTCATGCTAAGTACTACTGGCCAAAGCTATTGAATTCAGTACAGCATTATGTACGAACATGTCGGGATTGCCAAAGACGCAAAACGCCTCCATTAAAACCCGCAGGCCTTCTTCAACCAATAGAACCCCCAGGAGCCCCGTCCGAACAAGTAGGAATGGACTTGCTTGGTCCCTTCCCGACATCGTCATCAGGGAAGCGATTGATTGTTGTAGCGACCGATTACCTAACCCGATATGCCGAGACATCCTCTCTAATAAGTGCAACGGCCATGGAAGTGGCTGAATTCTTTGTCACCAAGATAGTATTACGACACAGTGCCTCTGCAATTATTATCACTGACCGAGGAACTTCGTGCACGGCCGATTTGACGCAATCCATCATGAAATTGACTCATCCCAGCCACAGAAAGACAACTGCCTATCACCCTCAAACAAATGGGTTAACCGAGCGATTGAACAGGACGCTGAGTGATATGTTGTCAGTTTACGTAGGCTTAGAGCACCGTACATGGGACAAGATCCTACCCTATGCGACATTCGCCTACAGCACCGCATTGCAAGAGACCACTCAAGTAACGCCATTCCAACTTGTTTTTGGTCGAACAGTTACCACACCCTTGGATGCAATGCTGCCTGTCAGCGACAGTACAGAACAGAACCCTGATATCAGTGACTTTACACAGAGGGCCGAAGAAGCACGTCAGCTGGCGCGACACCGCATTCAACAAAGGCAGCGCATCGACGCGGACCGTTACAACCTGCGGCGAAGGGAAGTCGAGTATGCACCAGGCGACAGAGTATGGGTGTGGACCCCAGTGCGGACGCGCGGCCTGTCCGAAAAGCTTTTGCTCCATTACTTCGGCCCTTACCGAGTACTTCGCCGCATCAGTCCCTTGAACTACGAAGTTACGCCAGAAGGACAAGTGAGCTCATCACGATGCCGGTGTGGCACTGAAACTGTACATGTGGTCAGACTGAAGCCATATTATGACAGGCAGTGAATATTGGACCAGACATCTCTTCTGTGCCTTATACCACTTTAGTATGGACAACTGCTTGTGAACAACTTCGTCGCTTTACGCATCGGGACGATGCGTTTTGGACGGGGGATAATGATACAAGGCAGAAACATTTAAACAGCGCGCGCAGGTTCGCCCCCTCATGACGACAACGGCGTATTGGAGGAAAAGACGAAGAAATAATGGCACGTGTTTTCGCCGCACGCACTCGCATCGCAGGTGGCCGTTGTCGGCGTCTACAAGAAGAACACGAGGTGAAGCGGCGCTCGAGAGAGAAGAAGAAGGCCTTCCTGATCTTCCGTTTAGAATGCGGCAGTGCTTTTTATTTACCGCCAGGGCACAAGTTCGGCCACAATAAATAGTTTTATCTGAATTCCCTTAACTGTCCGTTACAATATTGTGTCTGCTTGCCTGACATGTTTCTTTCTAGGTGACTGTATATTTTCCTTGTTCATAATCAAGTAGCTGTGTAATTGTTCTCGATATATTTCGCAAGATATTCCCGTATGCCTACTGTATGCCTTCACCCCGCAATTATGTAACGACTATTTGTGACGATGCAATGTCTGTTAGACAGGCGAGTGCTTCCTAGAGGACGGCACCAGAAAAACCCCCCAAAATAAAGTTTTTTTTTGCGTGTGTGCCGTGTCAACTAGAAAAAGGACACCCTTACCTAAAGTCTGGTGAATCGGCTAATTTTGTCGTGATGTGTCGCGAAAACTAAGCACGCGCTAAGCCCGCTGTAAGATCACAAGTAGTTATGCCGCTTGCTCGGGCCATGCGCTGTATAGGAAACAAAATCTATAAACCAGCAGCCGCCATTGGTTTGGATGCTCGCGCACTACGCAGCCGGCCACCCGCGAACTCGACATGTGTAATTCACACTGAACGGTATGCGCTTATAAGCAACCAAATAAGCAACCCCATTTTATTCGTACGCGGAAAACACCTTCAGAAAGTGAGGTAGCTTCTCAGTCTATCCACATATACCAATTTGAAAGCTTGTCGACGGAAGCGACAGAGCCTATGCAGTGGCAGAACGGTACCCACGTTGTTGCGACCGTCGCCCATGTTTCTTAACTACGCATTTCAGCTGAACCACAGCTTAGAACTACACTGAGAACTTTACGGTGACGTCAATTCATGAAGCGAATTTTTCAAAATACGCAGATGACCTTCGAGGCTGCTTGTACGCGTCAACATGCGCGCACGCATAGATCTGGGTGCTCACAGCAGACACACATGCCATTTCTACCTAAATTCCTTGATTACGTCCAAGAGAACTGGTTCCCACGTAGGCGATGCAACGTCATACTAACTCAACCGTCACGAGCGCAAAAAGCCCGCGAGAAACTGGCACCACGCATGTAGCTGACATAGACAGAGAACGCTCACCCTATCCAGCTTGCCCAGTATTTCCGTAGAACACGAAGCGCATGCTCGTCTTTGTTGCGATCACGTATCTGTCATTAGTTTCGGATAGCTTGTACAGGCTTTCGTCCTGTAGCGGACATAAAAAAAATGGAGGACTCTTAAGCTTCGCCTTCAAGAGTGGAACGCTATAACGCTATTGCACCCCGTTCGCACCGGCCAGTCATTCTCTCGGCATGCGCTTGAGTCCCACAAAGACGAAACGTGCGCCTGAGCAAGCGGAACGAACCAAAGAACTCGAGGGGAGAAACGATCTACGCGAGCCAAACCATGTGATCGGCACGGACAGCCGGGCCGCGACGCGCCATGAAGGCGGACGCGATCATGGGGCTGACGCCTCGGTGGGATCGTCCTCTATCTCCACTGGGAGCACCACGCTGACGCATGACTCCTCGCCAGCAGCCCGGCACAGATCGCAGGGTACACTATCCCATTAGACGCGCTACGGCGCAACGATCACGTCAGACGCGTCCCGCATCGGACGCTGCACCTAGAAATCGCGCTGTGAGCGGAAAGAGGATGCACGTCACGCCTGCGAGTGGCACGCCACCTGTCGGGGCAGCCCCGCACATTGCTAGGAGAGGGTCTTATGTCTTTGCTACAAGATGGCTCTGCGTGCGCACCAAGCGCAGAAGAAATGTAGCGGAAACGTACTTCGTTACGCGTTTAACTGCGACTTCTGTAATTTACATGCTCATAATTAGCAATATACACAGCAGTGTAACTTTCTACGGCACGCTTCTAAGGCAACACCGCATTCACCACAATCGCTTTTGTCCCGCTTTGAAGCATCGAACTGATGGCTGAGTGGTAGCGTCTCCGTCTCACACTCCGGAGACCCTGTTTTGATTCCCACCTAGCCCATCTTGCAAGTTCTTTTATTTACGAATTGCCAACCACTATTTTTCGCTCACGGCCAACGCCGACGACGCCGATGACACCAGCTTTTCTGCGACACGAGCTCCTTAACACTATCGAGTTAATAGGTTGACGACGATGATGCATAACGTTCTTCCATCATCCTATCTTTTATCGCAGGTACCAGCTCTGACACATTAGGGTGGCTGTGCATGAGAACGGTTTGGCGGTGCCTTACCGGAACAAGGCAGTAAGTGCAACAGAGGTAACTGCAACAAGCCATTTTTTAGGAAGCGACGTAGCTATTTCATTGTTATTTTGCAACCTTGCTCATAGGCAGATCAGGTTTTAGGCTGGATTAAATGTTGTCTTTCCAACCGTAGGCAATATGTCTCAGTTAATGATTACGACTCGCCTTTTGCTTCCATAACTTCTGGAGTACCTCAAGGTTCTGTGGGAGGTCCTCTACTGCTTTGAATTTACATAACTGATCTTTCTGATAATGTTGTCTCCCATATAAATCATTTCGCAGATGACTGTGTGCTCTATAGTTCAATTACTAATCACCCTGATGAAGCACGTTTGCAATCGGACTTGAGCGCAATTTCTTCATGGTGCAGCGAATGGCTCATGACACTGAACACCACTAAGTCCAAACACCTATGTATCTCCAGCTGTCCACCTGCATACACCCCGCGCTATCTTCGTAATAACACTCCGTTATCATCTGTCTCATCGTACAAATACCTGGGTATTCACCTAACACACAATCTCTCCTGAGGAATGCACGTGAACTACATATTTAAATACGCTAACTGCACGCTCTTATTCTTACGGCGCGATTTCATAGCTTATAACCGCACCGTTGAGCTTCATCTATATAGGAAGGTAATCAGACCTAAACTAAAATACCCTTCCTCCGTTTGGGATCCTAATGAGAAAACCTTAACTACCACTTTAGAATCTGTTCAAAACCGCGCCACCCGTTTTATTGTTTGAAATTATTCCCGAAGAGCAAGCTATCTGCAATGAAATCTGAACTTGGTCTTCCCTTTCTTTCTCTGAGCCGTAAATATTTTCGCTAGTGCCTTTTTCACAGACTTTATTATACCAACCCTATTCCCAAAGATAAGGTACTCCACTCTCCGTCTTATATCACGCACTGACCACAACTTCAAGGTAGGAATAACGCAATGCCGAACTAGCCTTTGTACAAATTCATTTATTCCTCGAACTGGAAATGACTTGAACCACCTTTCTGCCTTGATGGCTGCCATCACCAACGTCAACAAATTTAAGAAAACCGCCACCGATTTTGTATGCCCCTCCTCTCTGTAATGCCTCTGGCCCTGAGAGTACTGAAATAAATAAAAAAATAAAAACCTCCTGTGCAGCTTTTGTTGTTCAGAACTTGCCAGCTTTGTATTGCAGTTTGGGACAACGCAAGAGAAGGCAGCCGTGTCTGGTTCGAAAATGTTCGATTTATTTCACTCGCTTTACCAGAGGCTTTTGTCTAAGTATGGGAAAACCGATATAGGCAATGTTGCGTAGGTAAAACTGACACTCGCACTTTCTGAATGAGAAATGCCCGTTGCTGAAGTCATTGAAACTGCTTGTGAACACTGGGTACGAACGTAGCAAACAAGCTGCGTTTATCGTTGAGTTCACGTGATTTCGGTTGGTAACTATATTAGTAGTAGTAGTAGAAAACTTTAGTTGTTGTTTGGTAATAAAGACACACTGGGTGTAGCTGTCCTTCCAGAGCCCTACTTGCTGCTGCCATTCGGCCAATCGCTGGTCTTCCACGGCTGTGCTGGAATGAGCGGCTTCCCACTGGTATCGGTAGGCATTAGGTACTGTAGGATGGCCGGGTGGCTTGGAACATTCCTACTTAACATGGTAGAAGTCTGTGTGTCCTCCACAGGAAGGACAAGAGGGACCGAGGTTAGGTGCACTACAACGATGTGTGAGCGATCGAGCGAAAGGAATGACAACCGTTCGGACCGATGGCACAAGCCCAAGAAGCTCTCTTTTTATTCCTCTGACCTCGCACCTGGCAGCGCCAGGCATGACACACCGGATGGAGTACATCGTATAGGCATAAAAGGCTGCCGAGGAGGATGACGATGGTTGGTAACAGGCACGTTGTATTAAACCAACATATATTGGATAGTATGCAGTACTGTAAGTCACAATAATACTTCGTAGGTGTACGAAACCGTCTTACACACAAATCAGCACCGGAAAGCGCGTACTAAAAATCCAGTTCGAGGCCGCGCGTGTTCCCCAATTTATACAGTTTGGCTTGTGTCACCAGCAATGGTCAAATTTGTAATGTACACGTTTGCTTGCACAGTTTTCATTCCTTAACAATATATTGTGAAACATCCAAATTGTCATTTACCGACAGCACTGCAACACATAATACACCCTTTCCTCAATGGCACGAAAAGAAAGAATGAATTTCTTAAACTGGAAATAGCATAGTTCATACATTACCCACTCCTAAATGGTGCCGTGTGAAGCACTACGATGACAGTAATACATTTATTTATTTATCTATTTATTTAAATATTTATTTATTTATTTCAGAATACTGAAGTCCAACAATTATGACCCATTAAGGAGGGGCTATACAAGGCGTGGAAATAAACTGCGACATAAAAAAAATGGCTGTGGCTTAGGTAAGGTTAAGCCCAGGATGCGAAGCATACTAGCCTTTATTTTAGTTGTTGAACCACTGTTTAGCCTGGTGAACTGCTGTTGCTTGGCTATATTTGGTTCGGCTAGACGAAGAAACAACTCATGCATTACTGCTTCGCCTTCAAGAGTGGAACGCGAAAGCGTTCCCGTCGACCTGCCAAGGGGTGTAAGACAATGGGCTACAGGGCAGCGACTACGCGCCCCGCATTGGACGCGGTGAGCGTCGAGCAAAGCAGCGTTCGGCGCGGCAACGAAATGTGCGCCTGAGCAAGAGACGCACGCCTTAGAAACAGCTCGTTTCTAAGGCAACACCGCATTCACTAGAGGCGCTTTTGTAACGCTTTGAAGCATCGTACTCGTGGCTCAGTGGTAGCGTCTCCGTCCCACACTCCGGAGACCCTGGTTCGATTCCCACCCAGCCCGTCTTGCAAGAGTTGAGCCAAAGCCACTTCTCCACTGTCGTGACGTCACGGTGTCACGTGGTTTCAAGGCGACACCGCCGCGCCTGAGGAGCTGGGTTGAGCTCTCGTAATATGCATCGCATAAAAAAGAAAAGGAGAACGGCCGTTTAACCGATTGCCGCTAATAAACAAGCCGAAAAATATTTATAGACATGTACTGATTTATAGATATATACACGTATAAGCACATATACAGCACTTATTCATTCAAGAAATGCTCTTCTAGAGCATTAACAAGATTAGGGGACTGGAAAATCGCCCCTGCAAGACAGTTCCAGTCGCAAACGGTCCTCGGGAAAAAACTGTGTTCGAATCTTTCAGTTCTTGCAAAAATCGGTTCCAGTATATGACTTCCTGTGTGGTCTGTTCGTCTAGACGATAGCTGTTTAAGTACTGTGTGATGCGAAATGTTTAGTTTATGTGCTAAAAGGTTATGCAGGAACAAGCAACGGGACATTTTCCTACGTACTTGAAGTAGTTGGATGTTATTTGTTTTCATTAGTGTTGTAGGAGAATCGAGCCTTCTGTATTTGTTATAAATAAACCTAATCGCTTTCCGTTGCACCATCCCAAGCTGATAAATGTGATTCTTTATGCACGGGTCAGATAAGAATCACGCGTACTCTAATATTGATCTGATAAATGGTATGTATGCAAGACGTTTAGTCTTACTTGGAGCGCCTCTAAGCTTCTGTCTCAGAAGGCACAGCTTAAAAAATGATGAGGAACAATATCCGTAGCCCGTAGAAGCAATGACAAAGTTTGGAACACGTTAGTCGCGTAGGTGAGTACAATGAGCCTAACTGAGAGAGAGAATAAAAATGGGAATGAAAGAGAACGTGGCTAGCCAGTGTAAGTACTGACTGGCTAACTTGTGCCGGGCCAAGGTCTAAAGGAAATAAAAGGCGACCGAAGAAATAATTGAACAAGAAATGAGAAAACGCCACAACAACCGTGGAGGTTTCTCCACACAAGTTAGGAAGCTCCACGCGCTACAACTTCTAAAGCCAGTCGCACAATTCACAAGCCCTTAAGAACTTGAGAGGCGCACTTAAGGCCTTGAGTGCTGTAACCAGTCTGGATTAGTGTCCAAGAACTGTTTCCTCTGTCTAGGGGAGGTCATGCACTTTTTATAAAGCGGTCGCGGGCACATATCTTGCGACACTTTAGCAGAAAAAGCCACAGAGGAGGTGACTGATCCTCTTCTCGCAGCCACAGTTGTCGCAAGCAGGGCAGCCGGCCATTCCAAAGGGGAAGCAACAGGCGTTCCTGAATGACTCGCCGAGCAACAGGTGGCGCAGAATTGTTGCTTCCGCTCGTGGTATCCCAGGTGAAATACGTAGTTGCAGACGTGGATCTAATATGGTGATGTGTTAGCTTACGCCCCCTCCCCCCGTCCACTCCGAGTAATAAAATTATATTTATGCGGAGATATTCGGACTGAAACCACGGCGAAGGAATAATAGCGATCGCATGAAAGCGATCAAATAGCGACAAGGTAATGGCAATCGCAGCATGCCGACGACGGCATGTTTGTTTCAAGCTCACTTCCGCAGTTAAGCCTATCAGACCACGACGTTACAACGTCGTGGTCATTCCATCGCCATGAATCTAACTTAATCGTTCAACTCTCACCAGATAGCCGTCATATCAATGTCGCGCTGCCATCATTGTCAGGCTGCTGTTTTACGATCGTCATAACTACATAGCTGTTATCCTATTGTCGTCATGCGTAGTCGTCATACTGTCATCGTCTTTGCATCAACGTCATTCCTTCTCCCTAATTCTAGTGTAATCACACAGCCCCCATTCAATCGTGATTATGATTCTATCTTTATAGCAACGTCCTCATTGCGTCGTCGTGATAAACTCACTGTATGCATCTATTTTATAACCGTCACTTAAGCTTCGTCGTTGGATTCTACTCTTGCCGCCGTCGACCCGCATTCTTCGTCAACGTATCGTCTCTATATACTCGTTATCTCATTGTCCTCATACTGTTGCCAGGTGATTGTTGTCATCGTTTCATCATCGTAGCACGTGCGCCATATCATCGTCGTGATGACATAATGTTTGTTCCACTTTAATTATTCTATCATGGTTATTCCACAGGCGTCATAACATCATCGTCACACTGTCGGCGGCCACACAGACGCCAAACCGTTGTCGACAAGTAGTTGTCAAGCTGTCGTTTTAACATGATTATCACGTCAGAAACATCTTCCGTTTTTCTCGTGCCGTCATCGTCAGACTGCCTTCGGAGAGTCTTCATAGCGCACATAGACAAAGCAACAAATGTCTAAGAATATCTACTGCCGATTTTCAGTTGGTGTGACCTCAGCAGTACGGCGTGTGACTGTTTACCTACAACGCTAATTGCCTAACCGTCGACAGATTGGATCTGCAAATTTTTTTATAAACAAGTCGGGTGAACTCTTGGATTTTATCTTCAACGCTGTCTGCTTTGGGGGCCGAGTCTAGCTGGGCGGACTGCTCGTGGGTTTGGATGTTCCGTGTTCTCGCTGCTCAGTTCGCGTTGAAGCAAGAGGCAGCACAAACGTTAATTCGCTCGCTGCTGGTGCTGCGCTTCCTTACATCAGCATTTTGACAGAATTTCCAGGGTAATCGAGTGAGGTATATTCATGTTTACCTGTGAGCATGTGACACCATGCATGTTAACTTTTTTAGTAACCGAACGTTTGCACATTTACAGATTCGATAAAGCAACTATCGTTCATTTGTATAGCTGTCTACTAACTGCTATCGCAATCGACACTTCGCATTTAGGGAGAAATTGCGGCTTTTTCAATACTTTTTTTTTACAATAAAACGTTGTTTTCTGCATTGAAGCGCAAAAATAACTGAACCGCCAATAATACAGAAATAATATATCGAAGCTGATGTATTCCTTAGAATTGATTCCAAGTGGACCCGCTTTGAGAGCTTCTCGGCTACAATTTGTAAATTGCAGTATGTGCCGTAAGGTTATGAACTAATTATGCCTAATTAGTAAATTCCTGTTCAATTTCCTGCTATGCATTTCCATTTCTCGTACAAGTAACCTCCGCCTCATCAAGTATACTAGACTAAACAGTAGACTAAGAAGTAGAACTGCGCCATCTCCCCCAAGTAATTTCTCAAGATCTATGGGGGACCTTAAAAATTCCTATTATGTGTAAATGCAACAGCACTACTTGTCTCTGAGTGCGTCGCTGAGTCATATCGCGGAGTTTAGTGCTGCTTCGTTGAACGTGCGTCGGGATTCAAGTATCCTATGACAAGCATATGGACGTGCCAGCAACGTGGAACCAAAAGTGGCTTTCTGTACACGAACGCTACCATGTCCGTTTGAGACACATTTGAGGCCACGAACGTGCACACAACTACGATTCTCGGTTTTACCTACTGGAGAGCGTGCATCTCTCCGTTTGCTCGGAAGCAGCCTCTGAGCTGCACGTGTCGTAGTTGAAGTCCTGACATGGTGACGCCGGCAGCAACGTTGGTGGGTCGCTGAGTGCCTCGCACAAAATAGTATCCCGTAATCTTTCTCTTGCCTCCAGGCCTTATATATGCGTGACAACAGGTATAGAGCTGCGCTTAAATTTTGCATTAACCGGTATCATGATCGTCGGTGAATTTTATGCGAAGCATATTACTAGAGCTCAACCCAGCTCCACAGGCGCGGCGGTGTCGCCTTCAATACCACGTGACACCGTGACGTCACGACAGAGGAGAAACGGGGCTCCAACTCGCGCCGTCACTCGCGGCGTCGCCCCCCGCATCGGACGCGGTGCGCGTCGAGCAACGCAGCGTTCGGCGCGACAACGAAATGTGCGCCTGAGCAAGCGCCGCACGCCTGAGCCGACGTCGACGACACCGGCTTTTCTGCGACGCGAGCTCCTTAACGCTGTCCCATTAAAATAAAGGATAGTATGCTTCGCATCCTGGGCTTAACCTTAGCTAAGCCACAGCCATTTTTTTTTCCTTGCAAGAAGCAGATGACGTAATTTGTGTGCCCTCTTTCTGCCGGGGCTTTCTACCAAGGCTTCGTGATGTAATGCTCTTGCACTAAAATTACCTCGTCTTCGCAAAACACATGGTTTGGAGAAGCTCAATGCGCATCTTCAGGCGACCAGTGCTTCATTGCTTCTTACATGTGCCTTGAATTGTTACTTTTCTTTCACGCATATCGTGTAAGTATAATTACACGTGTACTCATTTATCCTTCTTTGTGAGGCTGCATTTCATCTGCTAACATCTTAGTGTTTTCGCACAGGGCAAGACACGCCGGCATTACATAGAACTTTATGGAATGGAATGTTATTGTTGACTCTATCCGTTGCGCATGCTGCGTTCACACCTTGTTTAATGGGATTGTATGCGTGACGTGAATTCTGTAATACCTCGTTGAAGGCACCTGCGAATACGCTGGAACCAACGTCGATCCAAATTGTTCATGGAAAATAAGATTTCTTACAAGTTTTATATACGCATGGCGAGGAATGAACCGATAAATGTATTTTACTTTACCATTATCAATAACTACCTCCGTTTCAGCTCCCATTAGAAAGGGGGGCGTATCACTTGCAATGCTTTGCAGCTTTTGGAATGCTCAGAAAAGCGCGCTCGTGAAGTTAAACGGTTACGATGAGCATTTTTTCCGTTTCTGAAGACTTTATATCGCCCGTTAACAACTTAGTGTTATCTTTGAGCGCAACACTTACCGGCATCATTTGAAACTTACTAGAATGTTATCATTGTTTCTATCTGCTGTGTATGTTCTCGGCGCACCTCGACTAATCACATTGCACGCGCGAGATGGACTGTGTAGTGCTTCATAGAATTCACGCGGGCATCAGCAATTAGCTAGAACCTTCGATAGGTGATGTACAAAATGCCACGCACATCACGCGCAAATAAGGTTTTCGGCGACCACTGACTTTGATTGAAGCTATCGTTGAGCTTCACTGCTCCCTGCTTTGCTGAACATGAAGTTTGCCCAAAAAGGAGTTGAATTTCGAGCTCACAACTTTGACACTGCGTCGTTTTTCATCGTCACTACAACGTGACAAAACATACATTTGTTTCATGTCAACAACCCCGGTCATGTACTAATTGTGGCCATGCCGCGCCTGCAAACTTCTTAATCTCATCCGCCCACCTAACTTTCTGCCGCCCCCTCCTACGCTTCCCTTCCCTTGGAATCCAGTCCGTAACCCTTAATGACCATCGGTTATCTTCCCTCCGCATTACAAGTCCGGCCCATGCCCGTGTCTTTTTCGTGATTTCAACTAAGATGTAATTTACCCGCGTTTGTTGCCTCACCCAATCTGCTCTTTTCTTACCCCTTAACGTTACACCCTTCATTCTTCTTTCCATAGCTCGTTGCGTCATCCTCAATTTCAGTAGAACCCTTTTCGCAAGCCTCCAGGTTTCTGCCCCATATGTGAGTACTGGTAACACACAGCTCTTATATACTTTCCTTTTGAGGGATAGTGGCAACCTGCTGTTCATGATTTGAGAATGCCTGCCAAACGCTCCCCAGCCCATTCTTACTCTTTTGGTTATTTCAGTAAACTTCAGTAAAGTATCATAAACTGCTGTTCTCTTCCGAGACTGTTAAACATTACTTTAGTTTAATGCAGATTAATTTTCAGACCCACTCTTCTGCTTTGCCTCTCCAGGTCAGTGAGCATGCATTGCAATTGGTCTCCTGAGTTACTAAGCAAGGCAATATCATCAGCGAATCGCAAGTTGTTAAGGTATTCTCCATGAACTTTTATCCCCAATTCTTCCCACTCCAGGTCTCTGAATACCTCCTGTAAACATGCTGTGAATAGCATTGGAGAGATCGTATGTCCCTGTCTGATGCCTTTCTTTATTGGGATTTTGTTGCTTTCTTTGTGGAGGACAACGGTGGCTGTGGAGCCGCTATAGATATCTTCCAGTATATTTACATATGGCTCATCTACACCCTGATTCCGTAATGCCTCCATGACTGCTAGGTTTCGACTGAATCAAACGCTTTCTAGTACTCAATGAAATCTATATATAAGGGTTAGTTATATTCTGCACATTTTTATATCACTCAATTGATAGTGTGAATATGGTCTGTTGTTGAGTAGCCTTTACGGAATCCTGCCTGGTCCTTTGGTTGACAGAAGTCTAAGGTGTTCCTGATTCTATTTGCGATTACCTTAGTAAATACTTTGTAGGCAGCGGACAGTAAGCTGATCGGTCTATAATTTTTCAAGTCTTTGGCGTCCCCTTTCTTATGGATTAGGATTATGTTAGTGCTCTTCCAAGATTCCGGTACGCTCGAGGCGAGTTTCTCTAGAACAATCTTACCACCATCCTTCAACAAATCTGCTGTTACCTGACCCTCCCCAGCTGCCTTCTCCTTTTGCATAGCTCTTAAGGCTTTCTTCACTTCTTATGGCGTTACCTGTGGGATTTCGAATTGCTCTAGGCTATTCTCTCTTCCACTATCATCGTGGGTGCCACTGGTACTGTATAAATCTCTATAGAACTCCTCAGCTATTTGAACTATCTCTTCCATATTAGTAACGATATTGCCGGTTTTGTCCTTAATGCACACATCTGATTCTTGCCTATTCCTAGTTTCTTCTTCACTGTTTTTAGGCTTCCTCCATTCCTGAGAGCCTCTTCAATTCTATCCATATTATAGTTCCTTATGTCCGCTGTCTTACGCTTGTTGATTAACTTAGAAAGTTCTGCCAGTTCTATTCTAGCTGTAGGATTAGAGGCTTTCATACATTGGCGTTTCTTGTTAAGATCTTTCGTCTCCTGCGATAGCTTACTGGTTTCCTGCCTTACTGCGTTACCACCGACTTCTATTGCGCACTTCTTGATGATGCCCATGCCCATTGCTTCAACACTAAGGTCTTCTTCCTGATTTAAAGCCGAATGCCTGTTCTGTAGCTTGATCAGGAATTCCTCTAGTTTCCCTCTTACCGCTAACTCATTGATTGGCTTCTTGTGCACCAGCCCTTCCGTTCCCTCCTCAAGTCTAGGCTAATTCGAGTTCTTAGCATCCTATGGTCACTGCAGCGTACCTTGCCGAGCACGTCTACATCTTGTATGATGTCAGGGTTCGCGCAGTGTATGAAGTCGATTTCATTTCTAGTCTCACCATTCGGGCTCCTCCACGTCCACTTTCGCCTAACCCGCTTGCGGAAAAAGATATTCATTATCCGCATATTATTCTGTTCTGCAAACTCTACTTATAACTCTCCGCTGCTATTCCTAGAGCCTATGCCATATTCCCCCAAGCAATTGTCTCCAGCCTGCTTCTTGCCTACCCTTGCATTGAAGTCGCCCATCAGTATAGTGTATTTTGTTTTGACTTGACCCATCGCCGATTCCACGTCTTCATAAAAGCATTCGACTTCCTGGTCGTCATGACTGCATGTAGGGGCATAGACTTGTACTATCTTCAATTTCTACCTGTTATTAAGTTTCACAACAAGACCTGCCACCCTCTCGGTAATGCTATAGAATTCCTGTATGTTAATAGCTATTTCCTTATTAATCAGGAATCCGACTGTTAGTTCTCGTCTCTCCGCTAAGCCCCGGTAGCACAGTACGTGCCCGCTTTGTAGCACTGTATAGGCTTCTTTTGTCCTCCTAACCTCACTGAGCCCTAATATATCCCATTTACTACCCTCTAATTCATCCAATAACGCTGCTACATTTACCTCACTAGATAATGTTATAAGGGTAAACGTTGCCAGGTTCAGATTCCAATGGCGGCAAAAGTCAATACAGTCTCCATTTATTGTTGTTCATTGTTGGTCTATAACAGATTCGATAAGGTGTTAATTATTTTTTTCTATTCATAGTTCATGGATGGTCTACCTACAAAAGTCGATATGAAGCTTGGTTCTTTTTGACTATTCTCAGACCATAAAGTTTTTCGTGCACACACACAAACACACAACACACACAAACACCTATATATACACACATATATATATATATATATATATATATATATATATATATATATATATATATATATATATATATATATATATATGGTGTGATATGAAGGCTGCGTGAGTGGCCGCTCGACGCACATTGCGTGTATTCGCGGGCTTTCGCTCCTGTATGAAACCTCTTCCGCCTTTGTGCTTCTGAATGAGGACACGCCCACGTTTGGCTTGGGTGTATCACGTTTTTATTTGAAATGCCGCACATTCAGCTTCGTATAATCACCATCATGCAGGCGTGGAATCACTGGTTCCTTGTGTCAATCCAGCGGATTCATCGAAGTATTTCTAAATTAGGCTAAGCATTTCTGTTTCGTAATGCGTCGCCCATGCGTAATGCGTTAAGCACAGTATTTATGACTCGGTTGCTCACTGTAGTAACACGTTACACACCGGGGCCCAACATATTATTTAATTAAAGACAAGGAAACATTTCTGAGCCTACTTCGAAGCCAGAGTGAGACCTCTGCGCGTGCGCATTGTTGCAAGAGAGAAACGACGTCACTGCCGGTATGTTCACTGGCGTGCTACACCTTCTGCAGGAAAGTTTCTGTGGTCCGACCGCGACTGCTTTGCCTAGGTACATACAGCTTCACTATAAAGGGTTTAAATGCGGAAGCATTTCTACGTCCACCCAACGAGAAATCTGTCTATCCGTCACGTAAGAAGAATGCAATGGCTCATACCCCCATTGACAATCGCTCATACCCCACATTAGGATTTCTGTGCTCAAGTCCTTAAGGACATGTGAATTGTGCGAATGCCTTTGACTATTGTTGCGCGTAACATCGCGTTACTGTGTGCATTATTCTTGTTTTTATTTCTTCTCTCTTCCTTCTCCTTTATTCACATTACCCCTTTCCCAGCACAGGGTAGCCAGCCGGTATTTACACTGGCTAACCTCCCTGTCTTTCCTTCCCTTTTGTCTCTCTCTCTCTCTCTCTGTGGTCGTACCATGAGCGTTTCGCCTACGCATATGCAGCTTTGCTGTAAAAGGAACAAAGAAAGAAAGAACAAAAATCAATAAATAAAGGTAGACAGAAAGATAGACAAGCCGAAATAATTTTTGCGTACTACATAGGGTGCTCGCATGTGTCGTTCAAGAGAACGAGATACAGCGCCATACGTTTATTCGTACTGCGGTTCCTTATATCTTGCAAGAAGACTGATCATTTCGTTCGTATACTTTAATACCCAGTGCGCAGCAGCAGTTTGCCTTCACGTGCTACAGGAGTGTAACACGCGCCAAGCTTCATTCATTGACTACTGGCATTTTTTTTTCATTTTTCCTGTTATGTAAGATAATTTGAAATTGAATTTGTGAATGTTTTCTTTTATGTAATTGTAGTTGTAAATGTGTTTTGTTCGTGTAAAACAAGAATGCTCTGTTATTTGTAATTCTTCATATTATATTTAGATTGATGAAAAAGTTGGTAAACATGTTTTGCTATGCATGTTAGGACTATAGTTGTACTTTTAGTACATGTTCTAGTTTAACATTGTTTTAGTATATAATTGGGTGAAAATGACTTATAAACACTTTATCATTCTAAATTTTCTTTTTTTGCCTTTGAGTTTAGGTTGCTTGGATGGAAAATTATTGTATTGTGTTATTTCTGTATAACAGCTAACGCTGTTTAAAACATCGTGTGTCTGTTATTGATATATAACATTGGTGTATGCTACTGCATGCATTTTGTATGCTACTTGTCTGTTCTTTATTCTCAGTTTTTTGCGTCCGGTCACTTCAAGTGTCATTTTTCGTAAGAAATTTCATAATCAAGTGTTTCAAATTGATATACGGCCATTATCAGCTATGTTTTCCCATGTATAGGCTTAAGGCTAGGTACATCGGGACCTAGAAGGGCGATGGTTCGGGCAGTTGGTGTTCCATTTGAGATTGTGTGGCAAAGCGCGATGCAGGGACAAGGGACGCAAGGAAAGAAAGCAATTGTCCTCGTTATTTCCTTGCGTCCCTTGTCCGTGCTTCGCGCTGTACTCCACAATCTAAAATGACATCGGGGAGTTTGATTTCCTCCTCGATCCGTTGTGCTCCTATGGATGCAATGTCGCTGCATCGGATTGTCTCAAAAGCTTCTGCCGCGCTACACAAGGACATACACGATATTGCGTGAGCTTGGCGATTTGAACTACGAGATCACACCACTGGACTCGCGTGTCCCCACGGACGTTGTGCGTGAGTCCCAGCGGAATCCTCATTTTGCCGCGAGCTTACCTCCCTTATAGTTATCGTCGTCGCCACCAAAATTGGCGCTAGTCAAAAGAAGACAATTTCACGTGTCGAGGTGGAATCGGTCTCAACAGCAATCTGGTTTATACACCGTTGTCTCTATTGTATATACAACTTTATATGTGACTTCTGCAACGTAACAGTATTTCTTATTGCAACTTCTAAAAAGGTAACATCAGTGGTAATTGGGTTGCGATATGGCAACGTTACAGACGTCTGCCTTTTTTTTCTTTGTAAAAGATTGGTATTTGAATGGCCCTCTGAAATTGTTGTTGTAGTGTAAAATTATTGGTCGTGTTCTGAAGACCTTTTTAAATGACGGAGGAACTCATCACAAGTAATAGCTTGTCAAATAGTTCAAGGTGTTTCTGTACACTCCTTCTTGAAACCAAAAATAACGACCTTTTTCTATAACGTATACCTGCATCCGATGTTTTTACTACATTTTGATATGCTGCATTATGTTGTTCACATGACTTCAGGCAGTTTTTTTTTGTCCGAACATTTATGACCTCTATAGAGTGCAACTTTACGAATGATACATTGTTCTCGCTATACCACTGATTCATTCACTCTCATATTAACTACGGCATAATATGCGGGGGTAACAGTTATAACACTCACTTCGCATCCCTCCAGGTAATCCAGAACCAATCCATAAGACTTACTTATTACAAATAGTTCACGCTTTGCAAATGGAAAATCACTACTACATAAAAACAACATACTAACCATTTCAGGACTCACCAAATATAATCTAGGAATTCTATTCTACAAATATCTGAACAAGGAACTGCTATTGAGCTGCTTCTCACCTTTTGACCTGATAGCTCATAGTCATACTAGATTTGCACTCAGTAGTAATTTCCGCCCACCTAAAGTGCGAACTAACTATGGTAAACAGAGTGCGGAATTTTCTTCGACATGCCTTTGGAATACTCTACCAACTATAATCAAAACGAAAACAATTATAACAATTTAAAAGAGAACTAAAAGCGTTCATACAAATACCTACTGATATTGTCCATCTTTTTCTAATTTCCTTCTGTTCTTTTATATTGTCATGCTGTTCACAAGTGTTCTTATTACTGACATGCTATAAACATGTTCTGATATTGTTCTTAGCTCTCATCTGTACAGCTTCTGCTTTAAACTTTGCATACCATCCTAAGTGTCTTTAACATGAGGTCCCGATACAGTCTTTGGCTATGGTAACTCCTTATTTAGACTACGCACATGTAATTTTCTGTTTCTTTACTAATAAACAAATTATGAAATACTACCTCTTCCAGAAGTTTTCCAGTATTCCTTTGCAGCTGCTGCTTGGACCCAGCCTTGATCTTTCCCTCAATAATGAAATCAATATTTATTTTCTCCCAACCCTGCAAATACTTCCAAGAAGAAATGGAGTGGCTTAAATTAGGGAAATTATTGCACAGTTTTAGATTACGTTGTTGAAAAAATACTACATGCAATGTTTACTTATGCTATGTTTATTGGCTTGTATAATGGCCTGTTTTTTTTATCTTTTCTTCTAAAATACCATCGCGCCACCAAATGAGGCGCAGCCGCAGAAACAACAGTCGCGTTTCGGGATATTTACGGCTTTCTTTTATGATAAGTAATTCCTTTCGGGCATTGCGTCGCTAACGTTTCGTGCACTGTGTTGTCAAACGCATATTGATGGGACTAGAATCAGTCGTAACTTCAGGCCGGGCGTGGCCGCCTACACAATACACGAAGCTTCTAGAAGGCTTGCACCGTCTGCGCAGTACAGCAGCGTAGCCGCTGACAGACGATCTACGAATACATCCCTGCAACCAAACAACAGGCCACAGCAATGGACATGTCACCGCACACACCTTTGCAACCTCATCATTATGAATTGCGCCACAAAATAATGAACAATAATGGCATCCACATAATCTATCCGGTGACTACGACGCCGCATTTCGTTATTGTGCTGCAAATATGAAAGGAAACGGTTAAATCTGGCAAACTGAGGATACTATACATGATAATACGCATATATGTATGCAGTATTTGTATTACGCACCTAATTTTATGCACAACACATGCAGTACCCCATATTCACACACACGGCATGAGATTGTGAGATTTTACCGATATATTTACTTATCATGCCATCAGCGTAAACCGACATTACAGTGGGAACTGAGAAATTTGGGAGTGCAAGAAAGCGTAACTTATTGCCAATTTGCCAAGTGGGAGCTTATATATATGCAGATTATTCCAAGTAGTTGATCACTACAAATGGTTATTATTGCTGCAATGCTCCACATACTTGAATTGTTACAATAGGGACAGCACGCTAATCGCACCTATTCGATCTTAAAGAGCCCCTTACGAGGTCTGGCCTTTTTTTAGCTGACGAGCGCCGTGCATAAACGCGTGCTAACAATCGTGCCCGCTAAGTATCACCTCTTCACGCGCCGCGAAAAGAGCTCACATTTCGAACCAAACGCCATTTGTCGTTCTCCTCGCGGGCGCCGTGGTCCCAGCAGCAGAGTGACGTGAATCTCGCGAATGCGCTACGCACATCGCCGTGCTGGGACATCACAATTATGAAAATCAACCATGAGTTTCTGTAGAGGACGTTATGTGTTCCTAGTGTGACATCAGACATTCATAAGAAATGCATCGTCTAATGTTTTTTGGCATCAGAAGTACATCAGATACTCAAATGCACAGAGACTCAAATGCATCAGAAACTCAAATGTCGGTCTGCACAATTGTGCAGACTGACATGATCATGACATGGAAAACTGCGCGTAAGGAAATTATGGGGTTTTACGTGCAGAAACCACTTTCTGATTATGAGGCACGCTGTAGTGGAGGACTCCGGAAATTTCGACCACCTGGAGTTGTTTAGCGTGCACCTAACTCTAAGAACACGGGTGTTTTCGCATTTCGCGCCCTGCCAAATGCGGCCACCGAGGCCGGGATTCGATCCCGCGACCTCCGTGCTCAGCAGCCCGACACCATAGCCACTGAGCAACCACGGCGGGTAAAAAAAAACTGCGCGTAAGCGGCAGCGTCTATGTGCTGGAACGCACTGTAGTTCTTGGTTTCAAGCACATCGTATGCCAGCGCAAATTTCTGGCATATATCACATTGGACAAATGCACACTGCCGAGACATGTGGGCTGTTCGAGAAATCTTCGTGGGTAACACGATCAACACTGAAGGCACGAGCGACAGGAGTGCAACCCGCGCACGTTCAACACGCTAACACGAAAGCAAGATACGGACGACAGGGGCGTAAGCTGCGCCACAAGAGCAGATTTGATGCTTTCCCTCTGACACTGTTGCAACGAGCACTGAAACATTGCACACTGCACGTGTACCTCGGAGATCGCGTCGACGTCTGAGGCTATATAGTTGATGTTAACGACAGCAGGAATTTATTTAAATTGAAGTGACGGCGCAGGTAGCATGGGGAGCAGTGAAATGCGTATTTCACGGGTTTTATGAGAGGTAACTGAAGTGCAAATCGTTCTAATAACGTCACAGGAACGGCCTTCTATAGGGTTAACATTTTCAGATCTCGAAGGCCATGCTTTTGCTGGCTGCAGATAGCAGAAGCGACTGAAATTGAAAATGCGTTATAGAATTTCTTTCTATGCCAAGCTATAGCTTACAATATAGACTTATTTGTCGTTCTGTTTGTCTTGCAGCAGCTATGCGCAATTAGGTAGCCTCACAAATCATCAGGTGACGCTGGCCGAGGCATTGGCTGGCCCCAACTGACCTGTTGGTGGCGCCACCCACCGCCCCGTTTTCAATCCAGTCCAATCCAATCAGCCTGTCGCTCTGTTTACGAGTCGGTCGGTCGTGCGAGCTAAAGCCCCTCCATCCACGCGCCACCGCCGCTTTCTTAAGTAGCGACAACCGCCTTTTCCCCTCACACCAAATCCGGTTCCGGCATTTCCGCTTCCGGCATTTCCGCTTCCGGCATGTCCGGTTTTAAGATTTCCGGTTCCGGCGTTTACGGTTCCTTGAGTTGCGCTGCGAGAATTTCCACTGTGATTGCAGACGATGGTGTGACGCTCGTGCTTAGCAACCGGTGCTAATTTGAGTAGCTTGCTCTAGCCACTCCACCAAGCGTCATTCGTGTGCATTCACGTGCTTGTTTTCGTAGGCTGCGCCCGCACGCTTTGCCTGTCGTCCCCTTTCTCTGACCAAGTGCGGAGAGCCGTGGGCTGGGGCACAACACACGAACATATTTCGCCGTACACATCTGCTCGCGTCACAACACTAACACAATTCGCCGTACACCTTTGCGCGTGTTACAACACGCGCGCACGCACCAATTCACTGCACACCTCCGCTTATATCACACAAGAGAAGCACACTTGTTTTCACCATGTCACTGAATGCCCTCCACGCAAATTTAAACTTGTTATATTTCATAGCTACACGTCATTGCAGTTCTTCACGCAGTGCACCCACTTGGACGTTCGTTACCTTCGATCTGCCGTACGAGACAAGTTCAACCTCAGAATCAACAGCATAAACTCCATGCGTCTGCCGTACAAATTGGCGGCGCGAACTCCTTCACTAATGTCCCTCCATACGTGCTTGCTGGAGGGGATGTATGCTTCAAAACAAGGAGAATTCAAAGGGGACAAGCTGTTGTATTCCGCTGGAGTAGTAGTTCGCGGTCGCTGTTTTCCATATGCACGAAAAACGGGAGCGGTCTCCTAGCACCCAGGCACTACATTCCACTGTACGTTGTCTCTCGTGGCACAACCCGTCGCAGGTTGACGCGAAGCAGCGAACACGACCAGATCGCCGTTTACAATAGGCGGTGGTTCTTGGATGGAATCGCATTAACAGTTTCAACCGCAGCTGGTGCAATTAAAGCCTCTCCGTAGACGCGAAAGTAAACATCGCTAAAAAACATAGCGTCCCTTCCACTCGGAACAGAAATCTAAATCTACGTAAGTTCCGCTTGACACCGGAAGCTGAGGGATGAGTGGGAGAGGAGCGTGGAGGAGGAGGGTAGGTTGGCGGTACTTAACCTGGTCGGCGGTGGCGCGTGGATGTAGGGGCTTTAGTGCGAGCTGCAACGGTGTGCTTGTTTGATCGTGTGTATTTGTGTTTGCTGTAAAGAAATCTGACTTCGTTCGCGTGCGCATAAGTGCCACTGACAGCTTGTGTGTCGCAGCAAACTAGCCGTGTGCGTGGCGCGCCAGCCAAATGTGGAGCAACGATGTTCATGCCATGGAGCTAACTACACACGTGTTGTGCGTTCTTCTCGTGTGGGCATAGGGTGCCTTGCGAACGTAGGAAAGAGAACTCCCACGACAACAGTGAAACCTACGCCGATGCTTGCTGGGTGTCAGAGTTCAGTTGCGCAAATTTATTGCCATAATGCGGAATTGAAAATCTTGATAAGCGTTTTCTTCTGATGAGAAAGATTACGTTGGGAAATAATCGTGTTCATCATGCGCACTTGGGCGTGAGCTCCCGATTTTCTGCTGAAGTCGCATGATAACGACTCATCTACCTCTTGACCGATTCTTACTGCAGTGACGCTTCCTCGCTTATAAATGATTCGACGTTGTAGATAATCTCTGCTTACAAAGTTTTCGCTTTACGAGCAGTATTAGGGAAAAAAATGTGAGCAATCACAGCGTGCTACTGGTACAGGTTTGTTTTAAAGGGGTGTTGCCATAACCTTGACGTAACTAAACATTACAAGGGATAGCTGCCCAAAGTCGCGAAATAATCTATAGAATTGTTATGTAAACAAACATTCATGTAATGCGCTGCTGTGTCTGAAATTTTGCCGTGTAGAAGGGGTCCCTGTTATCGTGACATTCATCAGTAACATCGACTTTGTGCTCTGTTGCCACTCTGCACCAGTGCAGGCATTGTTTTCGTGACAGTTTTTACATGCTCCTTGCATGTGTTCACGATGTGATAGTCTTATTGTGCCACAGCTATAAGTTAACACAGAATTCTCTTTGCAGTGGTGAAGCCGTGACCCACAACAGTGTCCACATAACCCGTGGCCATGGCTGCAGCTGCACGGCGTGTTATCTGGATGGACATGTCAGGTATGCTTTAAGTGTACGTGTGCACAAAAGTAGGATCTCGGTATCATTAGTGGATAAATGTGTCGACATATTACTTAATGCATTTTGCTAAATAGGCTAAATATTTATGTAACTTTATTCAACTTGCTGCTCATTTGTGTTTGTAGACATTATGCACACGTTATCTTGTTCTGCTACAACTACACCTCGCATGCCCTGACGTTTAGTATTTTTCTCGCATGAATTGCTTGGCTGCAAGTACATTTTATTTTTGCCTACTACACAGCATGTTTCTTTTTTATTTTGGTTTTATTTGTTTGGAACTGTTTCCTATGCTGTAGCATATATTTCCTTATTTTCCTTTTGCTTATGATACACACATGTGCTGTTTTGTCCATGTTAGAATTCGAAGTGTAGTGTGCCATATACGTCACAGGTCTAAGCACGCAGTGTGCATACCATTGCTTAACATTGATATTTCCAATTATGTCTGTCTTGTTCTCAGAATAACTGTCACTGGCAAATGCACATTTGATGAACTCGAATTTCTTGAAATGAAATAGGAAGGCCAGTATTCATTGTGCTGCAGTTACTTAAGTAGTGGGGTGTTTTCTGGTAAGCTATTTTTTCTCTCTTTCTTCGTATTATTTTCTTTACAAGCTTCCCATATTCATGCTGGCAGGCATTGTAGCAGTTGTGAGTGTGTCTACTGGCGCAATGTCACAGCTAGTTTGCACACACTACAGGATGCCAACAGATACCCATCACTGTTTTTGTGCATTTCCGAGAACCAGATGTGTCCATTCGGCGAAACTTGTAGAGTCCATTTGAATTTGCCGATCAGTTCATGTAACGTTTCAGGACAAAATTTACGCAGCGAGGGAATCGACACCATGCAACATGACCTTGGCTAACAACTGACTGTTTAAGTTGATGGAAGGATTAACAAAAATAGCACTGCATGTGCGCTTGTGTTGTGCACCACGTAATTTGAGAGGGATGGCAGAAGTTGTAATACAAAGGCATAAAATCATGATAAACGGTGTTTGCATAAAAAGACGTAAATAGGCACAGACTAATTTCTGTCCCTTGTAATCTACAAAGGATGCCTTCCTTCATGCATTGATAATAGGGGCTGGCTCACGCTTCTTGTTATTTATGTGGTGTGCCTGACTTATTTCTCTTGCCAATTTTCAGCCATGCGTGAAAAGAGATAAACAATCCTAATCCGGCTGAAGCCCAATTGCGGATATGTGTGGCCAAGTCGGACGAGCGTACTGGTCCTTTTAGAGAAATATGGTGATCTCATAGGTACATATTTAGGCACCAGCTAGTCTGCACTATGTACATTTGACCACATGTGAAAGGAATACAGTACAGTGCCTCTTACACCTGCTGGACAAATTTGGTGCTACCTTTAACCAAGCAAGCCTAGCGTGCCTCCTTGCGTTTCTCAATTCAATTTTCAATTCAATCATTTCATGTAACTTTTAAGGACAAAATTTGCGCAGCGAGGGAAGGGCGACCATAAAACATGACTGTTGTGCATATGCTGCATAACTTATTTTTGCTGGAAATATATGTGCATTGCAGTCCACAAGTTAATTGACAAAGGCGTCCAGGCATTGGAGGCTTGCTTAGTTAAAGATACCCAAATTTGTTTCGTATCTGTGAGGGGTAATGTAGGCTATTCTTTTGATCATGTGCATATTTGGTCCAATGTACATAGGGCACGCTGACTAGCCGGTGCCTCAGCATGCGCCTAGGAGAGCACCATAATTCACACAAAAAACCAGTGTGCTCGTATCATTTGACCATGCATTGACGCGACAGGCTGTGCACTGTATTTAGATTGTTTATCTGTTTCGTTATCCTATGGCAACCGATTGATACAACAACATCAGTGAGGAATAGAATACCACATAAAAAAATGAAACGTGTGTCAGTCAATGATCTTTATGATTGCATGACAAAGAGGAATGTTCTCTATCTACGTGGGATAGCAACCACCAAGCTTATTTATTAATTTTTTTATGCAAGCTTTTGTATCATGCTTCTACGCATTTGTTTTTCACCTTGTGCCCTCCCTCTGAAAGCAGCGCTCGGGTGTAAACGATAAAAAACCCCAGACATGGTGTGGTGCATTTCTTGAATGGGATATGTGCCATCATTCAGGAGGCCAACAAAGGCATGACATAGAAGGCTTGAAATGTACAAGAACTGTTCCCGTAGCTGATGCAAATAATCTATAACGACTGGCACTTGGATGTCTCAGGGATGCATCGGGTTGCCCGTACACAAACACTCCTACGCTCATTTTCATGCCAAGTAATATATTTTCTCATTCCCGCTAGCAATCCACAGACACTGCTGTCCTTTGTCAAGTGGAAACCGATATAGCTGAAGAAGTTCACGACACGTGCACATGCCACAGCTGATCCACGTTGCACATTTGTACAGCCAAGAGCAATTTCTGCTTACTGTAGTTACTCCTGCAACCAAAGGCCAGGCAGTGGTTCCTCAACAACTTTGCGTGAACCGACACCACATAAATTTTTCGCAGAACTAGCTATAACATCTCCAGATCGTTCTGCAGCAAGTGATAGAGCATGTATTTCTGTGGTTCATTGCCAAGTTTTCTTAATTTTCTGTCCTTTCTACCATGCAGGGTACACGTGCACTTACTTCAAGATGACGACACTCCCCCTCAAGAACAGCCTCTTCTTAATGATAAGTAGCGAGATTAAATGAAAGGAAAATATCACAACCGTAACCAGACTGATACTGTGTTTTCCTTTCATTTACCCTCCTTCTGCATTTAAGGAAGCACTGATATGCCCAATAAATGTTTTTGTTAAATTTCTTTCGTTGTGTAATGCCTAATATGCAGCATGAGTAGGGCCCATGTACATGTTTTCAAAAGTGCTGCATCTTCGCTGTACCTACATGCATACAGGCTGCATATATCACGCACCAAAAACAGTCACACACATGTAACATATTTAAATAAGGTCTGACTGCCATTGGGACACAAGAAAGTTTTACCACATGTAGTGGCCAATTTTGTTATAGGAGTGCTATGAGCACCAGCAGTCGAATGTATTAGCTCATTAGAGTTTCATGAGGAATCAGGAGAAAGTCATAAGAAAACTGCTTTGGAGAGCACATTAGAAAGATATTTCATGCTCACAAGAAAAACACTCGTCAAGAATTCTACAGAAAGACGGTGGCCAATATGTTTTAGAATGACATTAGGAATACATCAGAAAATTCCAAACAAACTCCTCAGAAAGTCTAATGGCTGTGATGTCAAAACTCATCAGACTTTCATGTGAAACTCATCTCATATTTTCATAAGGGCACTCTCAATGATAGGTGACTTTGAGAAGTATTCAAGGCAACATCAATTATTTGCTAAAGCTGTCGCTTAAAATTAAATAATGGGGTTTTGCGTGCAAACACCATTTTCTGATATCCAGGCGGCGCCCTAGTGGGGGACTCCGGAAATTTGGACCTCCTGGGGTCATTTAACGTGCAGCTAAATCAAAGTACATGTGTGTTATCGCACTTTGTCCTCATAGAAATGCGGCCGGCGTGGCCAGGATTCAATCCCGCGACCTCGTGCTCAGCAGCGCAACATCACAGCCACTAAACAAACATGGCGGGTAAAACTATCGCTTCAATAGAAGAAATGAAGCTTATAGATATAATATAACGTACAAGGCCAATGTCTTCGTGTGTTTGTTTTACTTTTTGCCGCCGCAAGAGATATGTACTCCCGTTTCGTGTGAATCTTCCCATGTCGTGGAGTCGCGCGTGCAGAGAATGAAACTATTTCACTTTCTGCCGTCTTCCAGCGCGCGATGATGCTCTTTCGTCCGCTTGTGTTTTCCCTCAGTTTTCGTGCACCACTCACTCATGACGCAACTAAGGCGTTCTCGCTGCGCGAGACAAGGAAAACGCAATAGCTGGCGCACCAGACCGCCATCGGAAGTGCGCAGCGCAGCAAAGTACCGAGAAAAAAAATTATCAGCTCTTCCACTCGATGATGTGGAACGAGCAGTGGAGCTGTGGTGTCTTTTACCTCAAGATACGCATGTATATAGGCTGTTTTATTATTATTATTATTATTAATATTATTATTTAATAATATTAAAATATTTGATTTATTAGTTATTGTGAAGTCGCCTCGGCGACTATGACGTAACCAGAACACACAGCGCCCACTGCAACCGTGTGTATAGGACGCAGGTGGCCGTTAAACCGAGCCTCGACCCGAACGATGCTATGCGTTGACCGAGCCGCAGTCATAGGAGTTCCCGAAACAAAACACATTTGTTTATATTTTGCGATGGTGCGCCCTTCCAAGTTAATTAGCTGAATGAAACTTGGAAGGACTACAGTTTCATTCTAGTAGACAAACATGGAGGTGTCCGTTTCGCTCCCGTAGAAGCCCATGTATCGACAGTAGGCTGGAATTCCACAATAGTCACGGCTTAACTATGAACTACGTTTTAAGAAATGTAGATGAAAGTGGGAGTAATGCTATAGCCGTCAAAGCATCTAATAGGCATATAATTTGTTTTGGAATAGTTTCCGTAAAACAAAGCTCACAGCCATTTTCTGTAACCATACTCTCTCCGTAAACGACCATGTATTGATAGCAGAAGGGAACTCTGTAGAGTCTACAACCTCACTGTAAACTAACTATGACAAGTAAATGAAACTCGGAGTAATAATACAGTCCTCGTAGCGGAAAATTTAAGTAAAATTGTTCCCAAGGTGCCTACATTAGATTGAGAGGCACAGAGCATTCGCGAGAAACTGGAGAGGAAAATTTTTTCGCCTCGATGAGACGCGTAGAGGGACGGACATCGTCCACCGGCGCAGGGCAGCTGCATACAGATTCGCTGCAAGTAGAAAGAAGACAGCGTGCGTGACGTGTGCTTCACGAGATCCTCGAGGCCGGTGCGGGAGAACGCAGGGAAGGAATCGTGCTTGCGGAGGTAAGACGGGGCGAGTGGATAGAATGTCTAGCTGTGACGCTCACTCTCTCAAATCATGGGTTCGCGGCACTGAAATACTTCTATCTCGGCTATTAATGGACGAAATTCAATAAAAATTATTGTTTTAGCACGCTCCCTTGAGCGTACTTAGGAACTTCCTACGTATAACCACAATTTATTGTGTGGCGCAGTGAGGGGATCCTTAAGCTCACGGATATGCTAAGCTTACAAATACGTATCTATGAGCAATTTCCGAGGTTCGGGAAGCTGATGAAATTTACGAAAGGAACTCAGCTGAGATTATTTGGCGACGAGATCCAAAAGAGCGAATGTGAGGGTATCTTCTGACTAATGTGAGTCTCGCGGCTCAGCTATTATTATAGAGTATAAAAATGATTGAATCATATTGTACCGTTCGAATCAGGATCAGTATTAGCCTAAACAGGGCCCAGGAAATACAATGAGATTTTGTCCACAACGAGCATTCTGCGCAATAAATATCTAAGGGCTGACTTTCACTAACAGTTCCCTTTCAAATATCTCAAATTGAGGATAGTGAGTTGTTTATGACTGCCATAACGGCAATGTTTTAGAGGTTGATATGTTTATTGCATAAATTACTGTGCAATGTTTAGAATTTGATTCGACACAATATTCCTTATTCCATTATTAATTAATTCCGGCATTTTCGTAGCAGGTAATACGGTGTAAGCAGGAAAGAAATTGTTTTATGTTTAATCCTTTTATGTGGTACCATTCCCCTCTGCAATATTGTTTAAGACCCTGAGACAAGTAACAAATAATTATAAAATTCGGCGAAGACACTTAAGACTGCTTAAGTGAGGGAATGTGAAAGCATTATAGTCGCTTTTGGTGAAATGATTTTTTTGTTGCGCATTTCTTGTCAACGCAAACACTCTTCTGCGTTTCAACCACGCCTCGCATGGGATTAACGAACCGCCCGCCAAGCATGCCCACACACTAGATTGCCCTTAACGCGAAGGACCCTACAGCGGCATTCAACTGGACACTAATGCCTTTCATTTCATACGCTTTTTTTATACACCCTTGGCATTGTGCCACTTGCTACCCGTCGGCTCAGCTGTCCAACGACGCGCGCACAAGGCCACACGCTTGGTCGGCCAGGTGGCTGCGACATTACGTGTGCAATGGCGCACCCACAAGGCACACATTTAGTCAACCATAACCGTGGAGCCGCCGTGGCCACCCAGACCGGAATTTACGTGGTACTCTTTTGAAAGGCATTTATTTACTTTCTTTACAGAAACCTCCGAGAGAAATTGGACGTCAAGTTGAGAATTCTGAATGTGGTTTTATGCTTTGCCATCAGCCATTTTTCGTTCCAACATTCCCCCACGCTGTTGACTACAACACCGTCTTTTCGCTTATTGGGACATATAATGCATTCGCATTAAAAAAATTAATAAATAAAGTTGCTCCAACAGCTTCTCTCAAAAGATGGAGCTTTTCGCGATACAACATTACAAGCAGAACGGCAAGCTTCTTCTAATTGCTCTGTGCCTAACATCGCGTCATTCAGTTCCTACGTAGGCAAAGCAGCAGCTATTCATGCCAAGCATGTGAGTTTACACATAACAAAAACTGTTCTTTAAATCATAGCGAGACAGGATTGAGATCACCAAAAAGATCGGCAACGTTTTTATTGCCCATTATTTCTCTGAAGTTCACCTACACATGTCAAAAACAAATGCGCGCGGACAGCTCATGTCAAATAATTTAAAACTAGACATGAAGAAATCCCAGCACACTGAAGCCATTCCTATGAGTTGTGAATGCGAAAACACTAGTGTCCATTTTAACGCCACTCATCAGTCCTTTGGGTTACCAACATCGCGACCAAGCGAGCGCGTTCAGATGCTTGGACAACGCCTCCTAGATAACACATGGCCAGGGAATTCCGATCCGTGACGTCACGCGATATTGCCCACTGCCATAGAAATTAACGGGGACACGCCAGAGTAAGCCGCGTCATTTTGACGCAATCGTTTTCTTCACATCGGGCTTGCCAATAGAAATTTTGGGCTGGGTAGCATGGTATCATCAAGCAGAGTAGAGAGACCTCCTATCTAGGAGGTGTGGATTAGGCCAATAGGTAAGATACTCAGCTTAGTTTTATGTCTTAGTATCGAAACGGAATACCACCAACATTGCTCTATTTCGAATTTACTCTCTTATACATTAATATCTGTATTGCGATTGCGGACGCAACGTAGGAACGTAGGCGATAGCTTGCAAAGTGAGCATCCGAAGCCTCAATAGGCAGCGGATGCTCCGATTCGCCCACTTTGTTACGTCAAGACGCGCATGTGACGTGGCATCGCAGCCGATGGGAATTTTGGTGTCGTTTCCCTGCTATACAAAGCGGCTTCCTCGGTCATTGGACCACTTGATGCTTTGGCATCAGCCCTTACGAAAGTGGCCTTGACCTTTCAGTCACCCACCAGCCACCCCAGTCACCTCGCTGTAGACTCGTCCTTCCTGTACACCTATTATGTAGATTGTCTACTGACACCATACAGAGAGCATGCGGTGAAGAGAAGTTTGGGTCGCCATAGTCGCACTGCTGTCGCGCTCCCTAGCGTTTTTGAATTTTGTCGACCTTTTGTCAAATACATTTGTCGAAGACGTCGGACGACTCGCCAAGGTACCTTCCCTACCGGAGGCCGGTTGGGCCTTCGCCCCCGTCGCTTCGATAGGAGCCTGCAGAAGAGCCCGATCTGGTCGCGGCGAGAGCTCCATCATGACTACGCCTGACCTGACACCGGGCAAAAGGCCACCGACTGACCCTGCGAGCAACCGTGACTGTAAGCGATACAAGGCTGCAGAAACAGACGGCGAGTCTACGCTTATTGACGATTGTGACATAGCTGACATCACAGATCTGGACGATGAAGGCTTCAGGCATGTGCGTCACCGCAAGGAGAGGACCATCGGAATCCCAGTTATTGTTACGCCTGCCACAGAAGGAGCCGACCTGAAAAAAAGTAAATCGCATTGTTCTGTCTACGGAAATGGAAAAAATTCTTGGTGCATCGCCAGTTAGGTGCCGATTTACTGTTCAAGGAGCCCTGCTTCTAGATATGCAGGCAGAAGCCCATGTGAACTCCCTTCTCAGCTGCAAGTCAATCTCAGGGACTGCCATCTCAGGACGTGTGCCCAATTCGTACCTGCAAAACACCTGCATTATTAGTGGAGTACCAAAGTGGTACACTGACGAGGAACTGCTGCTATACCTAAAACCACAAGGAGTTTACCATGCAAGGAGAGTCACGCGACGCGTCCGAATTTCCGAAACCGATTGGGAGTCCAGGCGAACCACCTCCGTGGTTCTTACGTTCGCTCCAAATACAGACCGTCCAGAGAAGATCAACTTGCGCTTCACAAGACACGAGACCATTGACTACGTTGAGACACCACCTCGGTGTCTCAAGTGTCAGCGCTATGGACATGTGGCCAAGTACTGCCCTGGTGAGCAGTGTTGTGAGAAATGTGGAGCACCGCATGATTTCAAAATATGCGCGTGCAGAGAAAACTTTCTATGTGCAAACTGTAGTGGAGGTCATCCAGCTAGTTATAGCAAGTGTCCTACGCGTGCCGCGGCAATAAATGGTAACAAAACGTTTGTTTTGGGGCCAACAGGAAACGATGAGAAAAATGCCCTATGAACACTTTTTATCATGCTTAATTTTCTTTCTTTGCCTTTGAGTTTAGGGTGCTTGGATTGAAAATTATTGTATTGTGTTATTTATGTATAACAGCTAACGCTGTTTAAAACATCGTGTGTCTGTTATTGATATGTAACATTGGTGTATGCTACTGCATGCATTTCGTATGCTACTTGTCTGTTCTTTATTCTCAGTTTCTTGCGTCCGGTCACTTCAAGTGTCATTTTTCGTAAGAAATTTCATAATCAAGTGTTTCAAATTGATATACGGCCATTATCAGCTATGTTTTCGCATGTATAGGCTTAAGGCTAGGTTCATCGGGACCTAGAAAGGCCATGCTTTGGGCAGTTGGTGTTCCATTTGAGATTGTGTGGCAAAGCGTGATGCAGGGACAAGGGACGCAAGGAAAGAAAGCACTTGTCCTCGTTGTTTCCTTGCGTCCCTGGTCCGTGCTTCGCGCTGTACTCCACAATCAAAAATGACATCGGGGCGTTCGATTTCCTCCTTGATCCGTTGTGCTCCTATGGATGCAATGTCGCTGCATCGGCTTGTCTCAAAAGCTTCTGCCGCGCTACAGAAGGACATACACGATATTGCGTGAGCTCGGCGATGTGAACTACGAGATCGCACCACTGTACTCGCGTGTCCCCACGGACGTTGTGCGTGAGTCCCAGCGAAAGCCTCATTTTGCCGCGAGCTTACCTCCCTTATAGTTAGCGCCGTCGCCACCAAACGTGGCGCTAGTCAAAAGAAGACAATTTCACGTGTCGAGGTGGAATCGGTCTCAACAGCAATCTTGTTTATACACCATTGTCGCTCTTGTAAATATTGTATATACAACTTTATATGTGACTTCTGCAACGCAACAGTATTTCTTATTGCAACTTCTAAAAAGGTAACATCAGTGGTAATTGGGTTGCGATTCGGCAACGTTACAGACGTCTGCCTTTTTTTTTCTTTGTAAAAGATTGGTATTTGAATGGCCCTCTGAAATTGTTGTTGTAGTGTAAAATTATTGGTCGTGTTTTGAAGACCTTTTGAAATGACGGAGGAACTCATCACAAGTAATAGCTTGTCAAATTATTCAAGGTGTTTCTGTACACTCCTTCTTGAATCCAAAAATAACGACCTTTTCTATAACGTAAACCTGCAGCCGATGTTTTTACAAAATTTTGATATGCTGAATTATGTTGTTCACATGACTTCAGCCAGTTTTTTTTTTGTCCGAACATTTATGACCTCTATAGTGTGCAACTTTACGAGTGATACATTGTTCTCGCTATACCACTGATTCATTCACTCTCACATTAACTACGCCATAATATGCGGGGGTAACATTTATAACACTCACTTCGCATCCCTCCAGGTAATCCAGAACAAATCCATGAGACTTACTTATTACAAACAGTTCACGTTTTGCAAATGGAAAATCACTACTACCTAAAAACAACATACTAACCATTACAGGACTCACCAAATATAATCTAGGAATTTTATTCTACAAATATCTGACCAAGGAACTGCTATCGAGCTGCTTCTCACCTTTTGACCTGATAGCTCATAGTCATACTAGATTTGCACTCAGTAGTAATTTCCGCCCACCTAAAGTGCGAACTAACTATGGTAAACAGAGTGCGGAATTTTCTTCGACATCCCTTTGGAATACTCTACCAACTATAGTCAAAACGAAAACAATTATAACAATTTAAAAGAGAACTAAAAGCGTTCTTACAAATACTTACTGATATTGTCCATTTTTTTCTAATTTCCTTCTGTTCTTTTATATTGTCATGCTGTTCACAAGTGTTCTTATTACTGACGTGCTATAAACATGTTCTGATAGTGTTCTTAGCTCTCACCTGTACAGCTTTTGCTTTAAACTTTTCATACCATCATAAGTGTATTTAACAGGAGGTCCCGATACAGTCTTTGGCTACGGTACCTCCTTATTTATAATACGTACATGTAATTTTCTGTTTCTTTACTAATAAAAAAATTAAGAAATACTACCTGTTCCAGATGTTTTCCAGTATTCCTTTGCAGCTGCTTCTTGGAACCAGCCTTGATCTTTCCCTCAATAATGAAATCAATATTTATTTTCTCCCAACCCTGCAGATATTTCCAAGAAGAAATGGAGTGGCTTAAATGAGGGAAATTATTGCACATTATTAGATTACGTTGCTGAAAAGTACTACATGCAATGCTTAATTATGCTATGTTTAATGGCTTGTATAATGGCCTGTTTTTTTTTTCTTTTCTTCTAAAATTTCATCGCGCCACCAAATGAGGCGCAGCCGCAGAAACAACAGTCGCGTTTCGGGATATTTACGGCTATCTTTTATGATAAGTAATTCCTTTCGGGCATTACGTCACTAACGTTTTGTGGACTGTGTTGTCAAACGCATATTGATGGGACTACAATCAGTCGTAACTTCAGGCCGGGAGTGCCTGCACACACAATGCACGAAGCTCCTAGAAGGCTTCCACCGTCTCCGCAGTAGAGCAGCGTACCCGCTGGCAGACGAAATACGAATACGTCCCTGCAACCAAACGACAGACCACACAAATGTACAAGTCACCGCACACACCATTGCGACCTTATCATTATGAATTGCGCAACAAAATAATGAACAATAATGGCATTCATATAATCTATCCGGTGACGACGGCGCCGCATTTCGTTATTGTGCTGCAAATATGAAAGGAAACGGTTAAATCTGGCAAACTGAGGATACTATACATGATAATACGCATATATGTATGCAGTATTTGTATTACGCACCTAATTTTATGCACAACACATGCAGTACCCCATATTCACACACACGGCATGAGATTGTGAGATTTTACCGATATATTTGCTTATCATGCCATCAGTGTAAACTGGCATTGCAGTGTGAACTGACAAATTTGGGAGTGCAAGAAAGTGTAACATATTGCCAACTTGCCAAGGGGGATCTCATATATATGCAGGTTATTCCAAGTAGTTGATCACTGCAAATTGTTATTATTGCTGCAATGCTCCACATACTTGAATTGTTACAATAGGGACAGCAAGCTAATCGCACCTATTCGATCTTAAAGAGCCCCTCACCTGGTCCATCCTTTTTTTTAGCTCACGAGCGCCGTGCATAAACGCGTGCTAACAATCGTGCCCGCTAAGTATCACCTCTTCACGCGCCGAGAAAAGAGCTCACATTTCGAACCAAACGCCGTTTGTCGTTCTCCTCGCGGGCGCCGTGGTCCCAGCAGCAGAGTAACGTGAATCTCGCGAATGCGCTACGCACATCGCCGTGCTGGGACATCACCCTTATGAAAATGAACCATGAGTTTCTGTAGAGGACGTTATGTGGTCCTAGTGTGACATCAGACATTCATAAGAAATGCGTCCTCTAATGTTTTTTGGCATCAGAAGTAAATCAGAGACTCAAATGCACAGAGACTCAAATGCATTAGAGACTCAAATGTGAGTCTGCACAATTGTGCAGACTGACAAGATCATGACATGGAAAACTGCGCGTAAGGAAATTATGGGGTTTTACTTGCCAAAACCACTTTCTGATTATGAGGCACGCCGTAGTGGAGGACTCCGGAAATTTCGACCACCTGGAGTTGTTTAACGTGCACCTAAATCTAAGTACACGGGTGTTTTCGCATTTCACGCCTTGCGAGATGCGGCCGCCGAGGCCGGGATTCGATCCCGCGACCTCCGTGCTCAGCAGCCCAACACCATAGCCACTGAGCGACCACGGCGGGTAAAAAAAAAAAAATGCGCGTAAGCGGCAGCGTCTATGTGCCAGAACGCACTGTAGTTCTCGGTTGTAAGCACATCGTATGCCAGCGCAATGTTCTGGCATATATCACATAGGACAAATGCACACTGCCGAGACATGTGGGCTGTTCGAGAAATCTTCGTGGGTAACACGATCAACACTGAAGGCACGAATGACAGGAGTGCAACCCGCGCACATTAAACACGCTAACACGAAAGCAAGATACGGACGACAGGGGCGTAAGCAGCGCCACAAGAGCAGATTTGATGCTTTCCCTCTGACACTGTTGCAACGGGAACTGAAACATTGCACACTGCAGGTGTACCTCGGAGGTCGCGTTGACGTCTGAGGCTATATAGTTGATGTTAACGACAGCAGGAAATTATTTAAATTGAAGTGACGGCGCAGGTAGCACGGGGAGCAGTGAAATGCGTATGTCACGGGTTTTATGAGAGGTAACCGAAGTGCAAATCGTTCTCATAACGTCACAGGAACGGCCTTCTATAGGGTTAACATTTTCAGATCTCGAAGGCCATGCTTTTGCTGGCTGCAGATAGCAGAAGCGACTGAAATTGAAAATGCGTTATAGAATTTCTTTCTATGCCAAGCTATAGCTTACAATATAGACTTATTTGTCGTTCTGTTTGTCTTGCAACAGCTATGCGCAATTAGGTAGCCTCACAAATCATCAGGTGACGCTGGCCGAGGCATTGGCTGGCCCCAACCGACCTGTTGGTGGCGCCACCCACCGCCCCGTTTTCAATCAGTGGGAACGACTGAGCAGGCGAGCCGAATAGGTGAAGGAAATCCCTAGACAGACATCGCTCGGCTAGAGCCGCCCAGTCACAGCGAGTGGCCGCTGATGCCGACCACCTCAGCTACAAGAGCTCCTAAGAGAGAAGGCCAACCAGGTAGCGACGCAGCTGGGACGCACTGACTTGAACCGGTATGGCTGGCGGATTGGATTGTTGTGGCTTTGGTGAAATCCGAGGCGACTGGAGCCTAGAATACAACAAACCGGACCAGCCAGACGGACTCGCAGACAGTGACAGTGACAAACCTGTGTTTTATGTTCTTTCCCTCCTTTCTTTCTTTCCTTCTTCTCCTCTGAACATCTCCTGTGGCGTTGACAAACGCCTGCCCTGAGTCAAAAGGGATCAGGACCACTTACTTACTTACTTACTATCTAGTCCAATCCAATCAGCCTGTCGCTCTGTTTACGAGTCGGTCGGTCGTGCGAGCTAAAGCCCCTCCATCCACGGGCCACCACCGCTTTCTTAAGTAGCGACAACCGCCTTTTCCCCTCACACCAAATCCGGTTCCGGCATTTCCGCTTCCGGCATTTCCGGTTCCGCCATGTCCGGTTTTAAGATTTCCGGTTCCGGCGTTTACGGTTCCTTGAGTTGCGCTGCGAGAATTTCCACTGTGATTGCAGACGATGGTGAGACGCTCGTGCTTAGCAACCGGTGCTAATTGGAGTAGCTCGCTCTAGCCACTCCACCAAGCGTCATTCGTGTGCATTCACGTGCTTGTTTGCGTAGGCTGCGCCCGCACGCTTTGCCTGTCGTCCCCTTTCTCTGACAAAGTGCGGAGAGCCGTGGGCTGGGGCACAACACACGAACATAATTCGCCGTACACCTTTGCGCGTGTTACAACACGCGCGCACGCACCAATTCACTGCACACCTCCGCTTATATCACAAAAAAAAAGCACACTTGTTTTCACCATGTCACTGAATGCCCTCCACGCAAATTTAAACTTGTTGTATTTCATAGCTACACGTCATTGCAGTTCTTCACGCAGTGCACCCACTTGGGACGTTCGTTACCTTCGATCTGCCGTACGAGACAAGTACAACCTCAGAATCAACAGCATAAACTCCATGCGTCTGCCGTACAAATTGGCGTCGAGAACTCCTTCACTATTGTCCCTCCATACGTGCTTGCTGGAGGGGATGTATGCTTCAAAACAAGGAGAATTCAAAGGGGACAAGCTGTTGTATTCCGCTGGAGTAGTAGTTTGCGGTCGCTGTTTTCCAAATGCACGAAAAACGGGAGCGGTCTCCTAGCACCCAGGCACTACATTCCACTGTACGTTGTCTCTCGTGGCACAACGCGTCGCAGGTTGACGCGAAGCAGCGAAAACGACCAGATCGCCGATTACAATAGGCGGTGGTTCTTGGATTGAATCGCATTAACAGTTTCAACCGCAGCTGGTGCAATTAAAGCCTCTCCGTAGACGCGAAAGTAAACAACGCTAAAAAACATAGCTTCCCTTCCACTCGGCACAGAAAGCTGAATCTACGTAAGTTCCGCTTGACACCGGAAGCTGAGGGATGAGTGGGAGAGGAGCGTGGAGGAGGAGGGTAGGTTGGCGGTACTTAACCTGGTCGGCGGTGGCGCGTGGATGTAGGGGCTTTAGTGCGAGCTGCAACGGTGTGCGTGTTTGATCGTGTGTATTTGTGTTTGCTGTAACGAAATGTGACTTAGTTCGCGTGCGCATAAGTGCCACAGACAGCTTGTGTGTCACTGCAAACTAGCCGTGTGCGTGGCGCGCCAGCCAAATGTGGACCAACGATATTCATGCCGTGGAGCTAACTACACACGTGTTGTGCGTGCTTCTCGTGTGGGCATAGGGTGCCTTGCGAACGTAGGAAAGAGAACTCCCACGACAACAGTGAAACCTATGCCGATGCTTGCTGGATGTCAGAGTTCAGTTGCGCGAATTTATTGCCATAATGCGGAATTGAAAATCTTGATAAGCGTTTTCTTCTGATGAGAAAGATTACTTTCGGAAATAATCGTGTTCATCATGCGCACTTGTGCGTGGGCTCCCGCTTTTCTGCTGAAGTCGCATGATAACGCCTCATCTACCTCTTGACCGATTCTTACTGCAGTGACGCTTCCTGGCTTATAAATGATTCGACGTTGTAGATAATCTCTGCTTACAAAGTTTTCGCTTTACGAGCAGTATTAGGAAAAAAAATGTGAGCAATCACAGCGTGCTACTGGTACAGGTTTGTTTTAAAGGGGTGTTGCCATAACCTTGACGTAACTAAACATTACAAGAGATAGTTACCCAAAGTCCTGAAATAAACTATAGAATCGTTATGTAAACAAACATTCATGTAATGCGCTGCTGCGTCTGAAATTTTGCCGTGTTGAAGGGGTCCCTGTTATCGTGACATTCATTAGTAACTTCGACTTTGTGCTCTGTTGCCACTCTGCACCAGTGCAGGCATTATTTTCGCGACTGTTTTTACATGCTCCTTGAATGTGTTCACGATGTGATAGTCTTATTGTGCCACAGCTATAAGTTAACACAGAATTCTCTTTGTAGTGGTGAAGCCGTGACCCACAACAGTGTCTACATAACTCGTGGCCATGGCTGCAGCAGCACGGCGTGTAATCTGGATGGACATGTCAGGTATGCTTTAAGTGTACGTGTGCACAAAAGTAGGATCTCGGTATCATTAATGGATAAATGTATCGACATATTACTTAATGCATTTTGCTAAATAGGCTAAATATTTATGTAACTTTATTCAACTTGCTTCTCATTTGTGTTTGTAGACATTATGCACACGTTATCTTGTTCTGCTACAACTACACCTCGCATGCCCTGACGTTTAGTATTTTTCTCGCATGAATTGCTTGGCTGCAAGTACATTTTATTTTTGCCTACTACACAGCATGTTTCTTTTTTATTTTGGTTTTATTTGTTTGGAACTGTTTCCTATGCTGTAGCATATATTTCCTTATTTTCCTTTCTACTTATGATACACTCATGTGCTGTTTTGTCCATGTTAGAATTCGAAGTGTAGTGTGCCATATATGTCACAGGTCTAAGCACGCAGTGTGCATACCATTGCTTAACATTGATATTTACAATTATGTCTGTCTTGTTCTCAGAATAACTGTCACTGGCAAATGCACATTTGATGAACTCGAATTTCTTGAAATGAAATAGGAAGGCCAGTATTCATTGTGCTGCAGTTACTTAAGTGGTGACGTGTTTTCTGGTAAGCTATTTTTTATCTCTTTCTTCGTATTATTTTCTTTACAAGCTTCCCCTATTCATGCTGGTAGGCATTGTAGCAGTTGTGAGTGTGTGTACTGGCGCAATGTCACAGCTAGTTTGCACACACTACAGGATGCCAACAGATACCCATCACTGTTTTTGTGCATTTCCGAGAACCAGATGTGTCCACTCGGCGAAACTTGTAGTGTCCATTTGAATTTGCCGATCAGTTCATGTAACGTTTCAGGACAAAATTTACGTAGCGAGGGAATCGACACCATGCAACATGACATTGGCTAGCAACTGACTATTTAAGTTGATGGAAGGATTAACAAAAATAGCACTGCATGTGCGCTTGTGTTGTGCACCACGTAATTTGAGAGGGATGGCAGAAGTTGTAATACAAAGGCATAAAATCATGATAAACTGTGTTTGCATAAAAAGAAGTAAATAGGCACAGACTAATTTCTGTCCCTTGTAATCTACAAAGGATGCCTTTCTTCATGCATTGATAATAGGGGCTGGCTCACACTTCTTGTTATTTATGTGGTGTGCCTGACTGATTTCTCTTGCCAATTTTCAGCCATGCGTGAAAAGAGATAAACAATCCTAATCCGGCTGAAGCCCAATTGCGGATATGTGTGGCCAAGTCGGACGAGCATACTGGTCTTTGGAGTGAAATATGGTGATCTCATAGGTACATATTTAGGCACCAGCCAGTCTGCACTATGTACATTTGACCACATGTGAAAGGAACACAGTACAGTGCCTCTTACACGTGCTGGACAAATTTGGTGCTACCTTTAACCAAGCAAGCCTCGCGTGCCTCCTTGCCTTTCTCAATTCAATTTTCAATTCAATCATTTCATGTAACTTTTAAGGACAAAATTTGCGCAGCGAGGGAAGGGTGACCATAAAACATGACTGTTGTGCACATGCTGCATAACTTATTTTTGCTGGAAATATGTGTGCATTGCAGTCCACAAGTTAATTGACAAAGGCATCCAGGCATTGGAGGCTTGCTTAGTTAAAGATACCCAAATTTGTTTCGTATCTGTCAGGGGTAATGTAGGCTATTCTTTTGATCATGTGCATATTTGGTCCAATGTACATAGGGTACGCTGACTAGCCGGTGCCTCAGCATGCGCCTTGGAGAGCACCATAATTCACACAAAAAATAAGTGTGCTCGTCTCATTTGACAATGCATTGACACGACACGCTGTGCACTAGATTTAGATTGTTTATCTGTTTCGTTCTCCTATGGCAACCGATTGATACAACAAAATCAGTGAGGAATAGAATACCACATCAAAAGATGGGACGTGTGTCAGTCAATGCTCATTATGATTGCATGACAAACAGGAATACTCTCTATCTACGTGGGATAGCAACCACCAAGCTGATTTATTAATTTTTTATGCAAGCTTTTGTATCATGCTTCTACGCATTTATTTTTCAACTTGTGCCCTCCCTCTGAAAGCAGCGCTCGGGTGTAAACGATAAAAAACCCCAGACATGGTGTGGTGTATTTCTTGAATGGGATATGTGCCATCATTCAGGAGGCCAACACAGGCATGACATAGTAGGCTTGAAATCTATGAGAACTGTGCCCGTAGCTGATGCAAATATTCTATAACCACTGGCACTTGGATGTCTCAGGGATGCATCGGGTTGCCCGTACACAAACACTCCTACGCTCATTTTCATGCCAAGTAATAGATTTTCTCATTCCCGCTAGCAATCCACCGACAGTGCTGTCCTTTGTCAAGTGGAAACCGTTATAGCTGAAGAAGTTCACGACATGTGCACATGCCACAGCTGATCCACGTTGCACATTTGTACAGCCAAGAGCAATTTCTGCTTACTGCGGTTACTCCTGCCCCCAAAGGCCAGGCAGTGGTTCCTCAACAACTTTGCGTGAACCGACACCACATAAATGTTTCGCAGAACTAGCTATAACATCTCCAGATCGTTCTGCAGCAAGTGATAGAGCATGTATTTCTGTGGTTCATTGCCAAGTTTTCTTAATTTTCTGTCCTTTCTACCATGCAGGGTACACGTGCACTTACTTCAAGATGACGACACTCCACCTCAAGAACAGCCTCTTCTTAATGATAAGTAGCGAGATTAAATGAAAGGAAAATATCACAACCGTAACCAGACTGATACTGTGTTTTCCTTTCATTTACCCTCCTTCTGCATTTAAGGAAGCAATGATATGCCCAAAAAATGTTTTTGTTAAATTTCTTTCGTTGTGTAATATCTAACATGCAGCATGAGTAGGGCCCATGCACATGTTTTCAAAAGTGCTGCATCTTCGCTGTACCTACATGCATACAGGCTGCATATATCACGCACCAAAAACAGTCACACACATGTAACATATTTAAATAAGGTCTGACTGCCATTGGGGCACAAGAAAGTTTTACCACATGTAGTGGCCAATTTTGTTATAGGAGTGCTATGAGCACCAGCAGTCGAATGTATTAGCTCATTAGAGTTTCATTAGGAATCAGGAGAAAGTCATAAAAAACTGCTTTGGAGAGCACATTAGGAAGATATTTCATGCTCACAAGAAAAACACTCGTCCAGAATTCTACAGAAAGACGGTCGCCAATATGTTTTAGAATGACATTAGGAATACATCGGAAATTCCAAACAAACTCCTCAGAAAGTCTAATGGCTGTGATGTCAAAACTCATCAGACTTTCATGTGAAACTCATCTCATATTTTCATAAGGGCACTCTCAATGATAGGTGACTTCGAGAAGTATTCAAGGCAACATCAATTATTTGCTAAAGCTGTCGCCTAAAATTAAATAATGGGGTTTTGCGTGCAAACACCATTTTCTGATTACCAGGCAGCGCCCTAGTGGGGGACTCCGGAAATTTGGACCTCCTGGGGTCATTTAACCTGGAGCTAAATCAAAGTACATGTGTGTTATCGCACTTCGTCCTCATAGAAATGCGGCCGGCGTGGCCAGGATTCAATCCCGCGACCTCGTGCTCAGCAGCCCAACATCACAGCCACTAAACAAACATGCCGGGTGAAACTATCGCTTCAATAGAAGAAATAAAGCTTATAGATATAATATAACCTACAAGGCCAATGTCTTCGTGTTTTCGTTTTACTTTTTGCCGCCGCAAGAGATATATACGTACTTCCATTTCGTGTGAATCTTCTCACGTCGTAGAGTCGCGCGTGCAGAGAATGAAACTATTTCACTTTCTGCCGTCTTCCAGCGCGCGATGATGCTCTTTCGTCCGCTCGTGTTTTCCCTCAGTTTTCGTGCACCACTAACTCATGACGCAAATAAGGCGTTCTCGCTGCGCGAGACAAGATAAACGCAATAGCTGGCGCACCAGACCGCCATCGGAAGTGCGCCGCGCAGCAAAGTACCGAGAAAAACAATTATCAGCTCTTCCACTCGATGATGTGGAACGAGCAGTGGAGCTGTGGTGTCTTTTACCTCAAGATACGCATGTATATAGGCTGTTTTATTATTATTATTATTATTATTATTATTATTATTATTATTATTATTATTATTATATTATTATTATTAGTTATTATTAAAATAATTGATTTATTAGTAATTTTGAGGTCGCCTCGGCGACTATGACGTAACCAGAACACACAGCGCCCACTGCAACCGTGTGTATAGGACGCAGGTGGCTGTTAAACCGAGCCTCGACCCCAACGATGCTATGCGTTGACCGAGCCGAAGTCATGGGAGTTCCCGAAACAAAACACATTTGTTTATATTTTGCGATAGTGCGCGCTTCCAAGTTAATTAGCTGAATGAAACTTGGAAGGACTACAGTTTCATTCTAGTAGACAAACATGGAGGTGTCCGTTTCGCTCCCGTAGAAGCCCATGTATCGACAATAGGCTGGAATTCCACAATAGTTACGGCTTAACTATGAACTACGTTTTAAGAAAAGTAGATGAAAGTGGGAGAAGTGCTATAGCCGTCAAAGCATCTAATAGGCATATAATTTGTTTTGGAACAGTTTCCGTAAAACAAAGCTCACAGCCATTTTCTGTAACCATACTCTCTCCGTAAACGACCATGTATTGATAGCAGAAGGGAACTCTGTAGAGTCTACAACCTCACTGTAAACTATCTATGACAAGTAAATGAAACTCGGAGTAATAATACAGTGCTCGTAGCGGAAAATTTCAGTAAAATTGTTCCCAAGGTGCCTACATTAGATTGAGAGGCACAGAGCATTCGCGAGAAACTGGAGAGGAAAATTTTTTCGCGTCGATGAGACACGTAGAGGGACGGACATCGTCCACCGCCGCAGGGCAGCTGCATACAGATTCGCTGCAAGTAGAAGGAAGACAGCGTGCGTGACGTGTGCTTCACGAGATCCTCGAGGTCCGGTGCGGGAGAACGCAGGGAAGGAATCGTGCTTGCGGAGGTAAGACGGGGCGAGTGGATAGAATGTCTAGCTGTGACGCTCACTCTCTCAAATCATGGGTTCGCGGCACTGAAATACTTCTATCTCGGCTATTAATGGACGAAATTCAATAAAAATTATTGTTTTAGCACGCTCCCTTGAGCGTACTTAGGAACTTCCTACGTATAACCACAATTTATTGTGTGGCGCAGTGAGGGGATCCTTAAGCTCATGGATATGCTAAGCTTACAAATACGTATCTATGAGCTGTTTCCGAGGGACGGGAAGCTGATGAAATTTGATTATTTATGAAATGAGATTATTTGGCGACGAGATCCAAAAGAGCGAATGTGAGGGTATCTTCTGACTAATGTGAGTCTCGCGGCTCAGCTACTATTACAGAGTATAAAAATGATTGAATCATATTGTACCTTTCGAATCAGGATCAGTATTAGCCTAAACAGGGCCCAGGAAATACAATAAGATTTTTTCCAGAACGAGCATTCTGCGCAATAAATGTCTAAGGGCTGACTTTCACTAACAGTTCCCTTTCAAATATCTCAAATTGAGGATAGTGAGTTGTTTATGAGTGCCATAACGGCAATGTTTTAGAGGTTGATATGTTTATTGCATAAATTACTGTACAATGTTTAGAATTTGATTCGACACAATATTCCTTATTCCATTATTAATTCATTCCGGCATTTTCGTAGCAGCTAATACGGTGTAAGCAGGAAAGAAATTGTTTTATGTTTAATCCTTTTATGTGGTACCATTCCCCTCTGCAATATTGTTTAAGACCCTGAGACAAGTAAGCAATAATTATAAAATTCGTCGAAGACACTTAAGACTGCTTCAGTGAGGGAATGTGAAAGCATTATAGTCGCTTTTGGTGAAATGATTTTTTTGTTGCGCATTTCTTGTCAACGCAAACACTCTTCTGCGTTTCAACCACGCCTCGGATGGGATTAACGAACCGCGCGCCAAGCATGCCCACACACTAGATTGCCCTTAACGCGAAGGACCCTACAGCGGCATTCAACTGGACACTAATGCCTTTCATTTCATACGCTTTTTTTATACACCCTTGGCACTGTGCCACTTGCTACCCATCGGCACAGCTGTCCAACGACGCGCACACAAGGCCACACGCTTGGTCGGCCAGGTGGCTGCGACATTACGTGTGCAATGGCGCACCCACAAGGCACACATTTAGTCAACCATAACCGTGGAGCCGCCGTGGCCACCCAGACCGGAATTTACGTGGTACTCTTATGAACGGCATTTATTTACTTTCTTTACAGAAACCTCCGAGAGAAATTGGACGTCAAGTTGAGAATTCTGAATGTGGTTTTATGCTTTGCCATCAGCCGATTTTCGTTCCAACATTCCCCCACGCTGTTGACTACAACACCGTGTTTTCGCTTATTGGGACATATAATGCATTCGCATTAAAAAAAAAATAAAGTTGCTCCAAGAGCTTCTCTCAAAAGATGGAGCTTTTCGCGATACAACATTACAAGCAGAACGGCAGGCTACTTCTAATTGCACTTTGCCTAACATCGCGTCATTCAGTTCCTACGTAGGCAAAGCAGCTGCTATTCATGCCAAGCATGTGAGTTTACACATAACAAAAACTGTTCTTTAAATCATAACGAGACAGGATTGAGATCACCAAAAAGATCTGCAACGTTTTTATTGCCCATTATTTCTCTGAAGTTGACCTACCCATGTCCAAACAAATGCGCGCGGACAGCTCATCTCAAATAATTTATATCTAGAAATGAAGAAATCCCAGCACACTGAAGCCATTCCTATGAGTTGTGAATGCGAAAACACTAGTGTCCATTTTAACGCCACTCAGCAGTCCTTTGGGTTACCAACATCGCGACCAAGCGAGCGCGTTCAGATGCTTGGACAACGCCTCCTAGATAACACATGGCCAGGGAAATCCGATCCGTGACGTCACGCGATATTGCCCCACTGCCATAGAAATTAACGGGGACACGCCAGAGTAAGCCGCGTCATTTTGACGCCATCATTTTCTTCACATCGGGCTTGCCAATAGAAATTTTGGGCTGGGTAGCATGGTATCATCAAGCAGAGTAGAGAGACCTCCTATCTAGGAGGTGTGGATTAGGCCAATAGGTAAGATACTCAGCTTAGTCTTATGTCTTAGTATCGAAACGGAATACCACCAACATTGCTCTATTTCGAATTTACTCTCTTATACATTAATATCTGTATTGCGATTGCGGACACAAGGTAGGAACGTAGGCGATAGCTTGCAAAGTGAGCATCCGCAGCCTCAATAGGCAGTGGATGCTCCGATTCGCCCACTTCGTTACGTCAAGACGCGCATGTGACGTGGCATCGCAGCCGATGGAAATTTTGGTGTCGTTTCCCTGCTATACAAAGCGGCTTCCTCGGTCATTGGACGACTTGATGCTTTGGCATCAGCCCTTACGAAAGTGGCCTTGACCTTTCAGTCACCCACCAGCCAACCTTGTCACCTCGCTGTAGACTCGTCCTTCCTGTACACCTATTATGTAGATTGTCTACAGACACCATACAGAGAGCATGCGGTGAAGAGAAGCTTGGGTCGCCACAGTCGCACTGCTGTCGCGCTCCCTAGCGCTTTTGAATTTTGTCGACCTTTTGTCAAATACATTTGTCGAAGACGTCGGACGACTCGCCAAGGTACCTTCCCTACCGGAGGCCGGTTGGGCCTTCGCCCCCGTCGCATCGATAGGAGCCTGCAGAAGAGCCCGATCTGGTCGCGGCGAGAGCTATATCATGACTACGCCTGACCTGACACCGGGCAAAAGGCCACCGACTGACCCTGCGAGCAACCGTGACTGTAAGCGATACAAGGCTGCAGAAACAGACGGCGAGTCTACGCTTATTGACGATTGTGACATAGCTGACATCACAGATCTGGACGATGAAGGCTTCAGGCATGTGCGTCACCGCAAGGAGAGGACCATCGGAATCCCAGTTATTGTTACGCCTGCCACAGAAGGAGCCGACCTGAAAAAAGTAAATCGCATTGTTCTGTCTACGGAAATGGAAAAAATTCTTGGCGCATCGCCAGTTAGGTGCCGATTTACTGTTCAAGGAGCCCTGCTTCTAGATGTGCAGGCAGAAGCGCATGTGAACTCCCTTCTCAGCTGCAAGTCAATCTCAGGGACTGCCATCTCAGGACGTGTGCCCAATTCGTACCTGCAAAACACCTGCATTATTAGTGGAGTACCAAAGTGGTACACTGACGAGGAACTGCTGCTATACCTAAAACCACAAGGAGTTTACCATGCAAGGAGAGTCACGCGACGCGTCCGAATTTCCGAAACCGATTGGGAGTCCAGGCGAACCACCTCCGTGGTTCTTACGTTCGCTCCAAATACAGACCGTCCAGAGAAGATCAACTTGCGCTTCACAAGACACGAGACCATTGACTACGTTGAGACACCACCTCGGTGTCTCAAGTGTCAGCGCTATGGACATGTGGCCAAGTACTGCCCTGGTGAGCAGTGTTGTGAGAAATGTGGAGCACCGCATGATTTCAAAACATGCGCGAGCAGAGAAAACTTTCTATGTGCAAACTGTAGTGGAGGTCATCCAGCTAGTTATAGCAAGTGCCCTACGCGTGCCGCGGCAATAAATGGCAACAAAACGTTTGTTTTGGGGCCAACAGGAAACGATGAGAAAAATGCCCTATAAACACTTTTTATCATGCTTAATTTTCTTTCTTTGCCTTTGAGTTTAGGGTGCTTGGATTGAAAATTATTGTATTGTTTTATTTATGTATAACAGCTAACACTGTTTAAAACATCGTGTGTCTGTTATTGATATGTAACATTGGTGTATGCTACTGCATGCATTTCGTATGCTACTTGTCTGTTCTTCATTCTCAGTGTCTTGCGTCCGGTCACTTCAAGTGTCATTTTTCGTAAGAAATTTCATAATCAAGTGTTTCAAATTGATATACGGCCATTATCAGCTATGTTTTCGCATGTATAGGCTTAAGGCTAGGTACATTGGGACCTAGAAAGGCGATGGTTTGGGCAGTTGGCGTTCCATTTGAGATTGTGTGGCAAAGCTTGATGCAGGGACAAGGGACGCAAGGAAAGAAAGCACTTGTCCTCGTTATTTCCTTGCGTCCCTGGTCCGTGCTTCTCGCTGTACTCCACAATCAAAAATGACATCGGGGCGTTCGATTTCCTCCTTGATCCGTTGTGCTCCTATGGATGCAATGTCGCTGCATCGGCTTGTCTCAAAAGATTCTGCCGCGCTACAGAAGGACATACACGATATTGTGTGAGCTCGACGATGTGAACTACGAGATCGCACCACTGTACTCGCGTGTCCCCACGGACGTTGTGCGTGAGTCCCAGCGAAAGCCTCATTTTGCCGCGAGCTTACCTCCCTTATAGTTAGCGCCGTCGCCACCAAACGTGGCGCTAGTCAAAAGAAGACAATTTCACGTGTCGAGGTGGAATCGGTCTCAACAGCAATCTTGTTTATACACCATTGTCTCTCTTGTAAATATTGTATATACAACTTTATATGTGACTTCTGCAACGCAACAGTATTTCTTATTGCAACTTCTAAAAAGGTAACATCAGTGGTAATTGGGTTGCGATTCGGCAACGTTACAGACGTCTGCCTTTTTTTTCTTTGTAAAAGATTGGTATTTGAATGGCCCTCAGAAATTGTTGTTGTAGTGTAAAATTAATGGTCCTGTTTTGAAGACCTTTTGAAATGACGGAGGAACTCATCACAAGTAATAGCTTGTCAAATTATTCAAGGTGTTTCTGTACACTCCTTCTTGAAACCAAAAATAACGACGTTTTTCTATAACGTAAACCTGCAGCCGATGTTTTTGCAAAATTTTGATATGCTGAATTATGTTGTTCACATGACTTCAGCCAGTTTTTTTTTTTGTCCGAACATTTATGACCTCTATAGAGTGCAACTTTACGAGTGATACATTGTTCTCGCTATACCACTGGTTCATTCACTCTCACATTAACTACGCCATAATATGCGGGGGTTACATTTATAACACTCAATTCGCATCCCTCCAGGTAAGTCAGAACAAATCCATAAGACTTACTTATTACAAACAGTTCACGTTTTGCAAATGGAAAATCACTACTACCTAAAAACAACATACTAACCATTTCAGGACTCACCAAATATAATCTAGGAATTTTATTCCACAAATATCTGACCAAGGAACTGCTATCGAGCTGCTTCTCACCTTTTGACCTGATAGCTCATAGTCATACTAGATTTGCACTCAGTAGTAATTTCCGCCCACCTAAAGTGCGAACTAACTATGGTAAACAGAGTGCGGAATTTTCTTCGACATCCCTTTGGAATACTCTACCAACTATAGTCAAAACGAAAACAATTATAACAATTTAAAAGAGAACTAAAAGCGTTCATACAAATACTTACTGATATTGTCCATTTTTTTCTAATTTCCTTCTGTTCTTTTATATTGTCATGCTGTTCACAAGCGTTCTTATTACTGACATGCTATAAACATGTTCTGATAGTGTTCTTAGCTCTCACCTGTACAGCTTTTGCTTTAAACTTTTCATACCATCATAAGTGTATTTAACAGGAGGTCCCGATACAGTCTTTGGCTACGGTACCTCCTTATTTATACTACGCACATGTAATTTTCTGTTTCTTTACTAATAAAAAAATTCAGAAATACTACCTCTTCCAGATGTTTTCCAGTATTCCTTTGCAGCTGCTTCTTGGAACCAGCCTTGATCTTTCCCTCAATAATGAAATCAATACTTATTTTCTCCCAACCCTGCAGATACTTCCAAGAAGAAATGGAGTGGCTTAAATGAGGGAAATTATTGCACATTATTAGATTACGTTGCTGAAGAAATACTACATGCAATGCTTAATTATGCTATGTTTAATGGCTTGTATAATGGCCTGTTTTTTTTCTTTTCTTCTAAAATTTCATCGCGCCACCAAATGAGGCGCAGCCGCAGAAACAACAGTCGCGTTTCGCGATATTTACGGCTTTCTTTTATGATAAGTAATTCCTTTCGGGCATTACGTCACTAATGTTTTGTGGACTGTGTTGTCAAGCGCATATTGATGGGACTACAATCAGTCGTAACTTCAGGCCGGGAGTGCCTGCACACACAATGCACGAAGCTCCTAGAAGGCTTCCACCGTCTGCGCAGTAGAACAGCGTACCCGCTGGCAGACGAAATACGAATACGTCCCTGCAACCAAACGACAGACCACACAAATGTACATGTCACCGCACACACCATTGCGACCTTATCATTATGAATTGCGCAACAAAATAATGAACAATAATGGCATTCACATAATCTATCCGGTGACGACGGCGCCGCATTTCGTTATTGTGCTGCAAATATGAAAGGAAACGGTTAAATCTGGCAAACTGAGGATACTATACATGATAATACTCATATATGTATGCAGTATTTGTATTACGCACCTAATTTTATGCACAACACATGCAGTACCCCATATTCACACACACGGCATGAGATTGTGAGATTTTACCGATATATTTGCTTATCATGCCATCAGCGTAAACTGGCATTACTGTGGGAACTGACAAATTTGGGAGTGCAAGAAAGTGTAACTTATTGCCAATTTGCCAAGTGGGAGCTCATATATATGCAGGTTATTCCAAGTAGTTGATCACTGCAAATTGTTATTATTGCTGCAATGCTCCACATACTTGAATTGTTACAATAGGGACAGCAAGCTAATCGCATCTATTCGATCTTAAAGAGCCCCTCACCAAGTCTGGCATTTTTTTAGCTGAAGAGCGCCGTGCATAAACGCGTGCTAACAATCGTACCCGCTAAGTATCACCTCTTCACGCGCCGAGAAAAGGGCTCACATTTCGAACCAAACGCCGTTTGTCGTTCTCCTCGCGGGCGCCGTGGTCCCAGCAGCAGAGTGACGTGAATCTCGCGAATGCGCTACGCACATCGCCGTGCTGGGACATCACCCTTATGAAAATGAACCATGAGTTTCTGTAGAGGACGTTATGTGGTCTTAGTGTGACATCAGACATTCATAAGAAATGCATCGTCTAATGTTTTTTGGCATCAGAAGTAAATCAGAGACTCAAATGCACAGAGACTCAAATGCATTAGAGACTGAAATGTCAGTCTGTCATGACATGGAAAACTGCGCGTAAGGAAATTATGGGGTTTTACGTGCCAAAACTACTTTCTGATTATGAGGCACGCCGTAGTGGAGGACTCCGGAAATTTCGACCACCTGGAGTTGTTTAACGTGCACCTAAATCTAAGTACACGGCTGTTTTCGCATTTCGCGCCCTGCCAAATGCGGCCGCCGAGGCCGGGATTCGATCCCGCGACCTCCGTGCTCAGCAGCCCAACACCATAGCCACTGAGCAACCACGGCGGGTAAAAAAAAAAAAATGCGCGTAAGCGGCAGCGTCTATGTGTTGGAACGCACTGTAGTTCTTGGTTGCTAGCACATCGTATGCCAGCGCAATTTTCTGGCATATATCACATAGGACAAATGCACACTGCCGAGACATGTGGGCTGCTCGAGAAATCTTCGTGGGTAACACGATCAACACTGAAGGCACGAGCGACAGGAGTGCAACCCGCGCACATTAAACACGCTAACACGAAAGCAAGATACGGACGACAGGGGCGTAAACTGCGCCACAAGAGCAGATTTGATGCTTTCCCTCTGACACTGTTGCAACGGGCACTGAAACATTGCACACTGCAGGTGTACCTCGGAGATCGCGTCGACGTCTGAGGCTATATAGTTGATGTTAACGACAGCAGGAAATTATTTAAATTGAAGTGACGGCGCAGGTAGCATGGGGAGCAGTGAAATGCGTATTTCACGGGTTTTATGAGAGGTAACCGAAGTGCAAATCGTTCTCATAACGTCACAGGAACGGCCTTCTATAGGGTTAACATTTTCAGATCTCGAAGGCCATGCTTTTGCTGGCTGCAGATAGCAGAAGCGACTGAAATTGAAAATGCGTTATAGAATTTCTTTCTATGCCAAGCTATAGCTTACAATATAGACTTATTTGTCGTTCTGTTTGTCTTGCAACAGCTATGCGCAATTAGGTAGCCTCACAAATCATCAGGTGACGCTGGACGAGGCATTCGCTGGCCCCAACCGACCTGTTGGTGGCGCCACCCACCGCCCCGCTTTCAATCTAGTCCAATCCAATCAGCCTGTCGCTGTGTTTACGAGTCGGTCGGTCGTGCGAGCTAAAGCCCCTCCATCCACGCGCCACCACCGCTTTCTTATGTAGCGATAACCGCCTTTTCCCCTCACACCAAATCCGGTTCCGGCAATTCCGCTTCCGGCATTTCCGGTTCCGCCATGTCCGGTTTTAAGATTTCCGGTTCCGGCGTTTACGGTTCCTTGAGTTGCGCTGCGAGAATTTCCACTGTGATTGCAGATGATGGTGAGACGCTCGTGCTTAGCAACCGGTGCTAATTGGAGTAGCTCGCTCTAGCCACTCCACCAAGCGTCATTCGTGTGCATTCACGTGCTTGTTTGCGTAGGCTGCGCCCGCACGCTTTGCCTGTCGTCCCCTTTCTCTGACCAAGTGCGGAGAGCCGTGGGCTGGGGCACAACACACGAGCATAATTCGCCGTACACATCTGCTCGCGTCACAACACTAACACGATTCGCCGTACACCTTCGCGCGTGTTACAACACACGCGCACGCACCAATTCACTGCACACCTCCGCTTATATCACACAAGAAAAGCACACTTGTTTTCACCATGTCACTGAATGCCCTCCACGCAAATTTAAACTTGTTGTATTTCATAGCTACACGTCATTGCAGTTCTTCACGCAGTGCACCCACTTGGGACGTTCGTTACCGTCGATCTGCCGTACGAGACAAGTTCAACCTCAGAATCAACAGCATAAACTCCGTGCGTCTGCCGTACAAATTGGCGTCGCGAACTCCTCCACTAATGTCCCTCCATACGTGCTTGCTGGAGGGGATGTATGCTTCAAAACAAGGAGAATTCAAAGGGGACAAGCTGTTGTATTCCGCTGGAGTAGTAGTTTGCGGTCGCTGTTTTCCAAATGCACGAAAAACGGGAGCGGTCTCCTAGCACCCAGGCACTACATTCCACTGTACGTTGTCTCTCGAGGCACAACGCGTCGCAGGTTGACGCGAAGCAGCGAAAACGACCAGATCGCCGATTACAATAGCCGGTGGTTGTTGGATTGAATCGCATTAACAGTTTCAACCGCAGCTGGTGCAATTAAAGCCTCTCCGTAGACGCGAAAGTAAACAACGCTAAAAAACATAGCGTCCCTTCCACTCGGCACAGAAAGCTGAATCTACGTAAGTTCCGCTTGACACCGGAAGCTGAGGGATGAGTGGAAGAGGAGCGTGGAGGAGGAGGGTAGGTTGGCGGTACTTAACCTGGTCGACGGTGGCGCGTGGATGTAGGGGCTTTAGTGCGAGCTGCAAGGGTGTGCTTGTTTGATCGTGTGTATTTGTGTTTGCTGTAACGAAATGTGACTTAGTTCGCGTGCGCATAAGTGCCACAGACAGCTTGTGTGTCACTGCAAACTAGCCGTGTGCGTGGCGCGCCAGCCAAATGTGGACCAACGATGTTCATGCCGTGGAGCTAACTACACACGTGTTGTGCGTGCTTCTCGTGTGGGCATAGGGTGCCTTGCGAACGAAGGAAAGAGAACTCCCACGACAACAGTGAAACCTATGCCGATGCTTGCTGGGTGTCAGAGTTCAGTTGCGCGAATTTATTGCCATAATGCGGAATTGAAAATCTTGATAAGCGTTTTCTTCTGATGAGAAAGATTACGTTCGGAAATAATCGTGTTCATCATGCGCACTTGTGCGTGGGCTCCCGCTTTTCTGCTGAAGTCGCATGATAACGACTCATCTACCTCTTGACCGATTCTTACTGCAGTGACGCTTCCTCGCTTATAAATGATTCGACGTTGTAGATAATCTCTGCTTACAAAGTTTTCGCTTTACGAGCAGTATTAGGAAAAAAAATGTGAGCAATCACAGCGTGCTACTGGTACAGGTTTGTTTTAAAGGGGTGTTGCCATAACCTTGACGTAACTAAACATTACAAGAGATAGTTACCCAAAGTCGTGAAATAAACTATAGAATCGTTATGTAAACAAACATTCATGTAATGCGCTGATGCGTCTGAAATTTTGCCGTGTTGAAGGGGTCCGTGTTATCGTGACATTCATTAGTAACTTCGACTTTGTGCTCTGTTGCCACACTGCACCAGTGCAGGCATTATTTTCGCGACTGTTTTTACATGCTCCTTGAATGTGTTCACGATGTGATAGTCTTATTGTGCCACAGCTATAAGTTAACACAGAATTCTCTTTAGTAGTGGTGAAGCCGTGACCCACAACAGTGTCTACATAACTCGTGGCCATGGCTGCAGCAGCACGGCGTGTAATCTGGATGGACATGTCAGGTATGCTTTAAGTGTACGTGTGCACAAAAGTAGGATCTCGGTATCATTAGTGGATAAATGTATCGACATATTACTTAATGCATTTTGCTAAATAGGCTAAATATTTATGTAACTTTATTCAACTTGCTTCTCATTTGTGTTTGTAGACATTATACACACGTTATCTTGTTCTGCTACAACTACACCTCGCATGCCCTGACGTTTAGTATTTTTCTCGCATGAATTGCTTGGCTGCAAGTACATTTTATTTTTGCCTACTACACAGCATGTTTCTTTTTTATTTTGGTTTTATTTGTTTGGAACTGTTTCCTATGCTGTAGCATATATTTCCTTATTTTCCTTTCTGCTTATGATACACTCATGTGCTGTTTTGTCCATGTTAGAATTCGAAGTGTAGTGTGCCATATATGTCACAGGTCTAAGCACGCAGTGTGCATACCATTGCTTAACATTGATATTTACAATTATGTCTGTCTTGTTCTCAGAATAACTGTCACTGGCAAATGCACATTTGATGAACTCGAATTTCTTGAAATGAATTAGGAAGGCCAGTATTCATTGTGCTGCAGTTACTTAAGTAGTGACGTGTTTTCTGGTAAGCTATTTTTTATCTCTTTCTTCGTATTATTTTCTTTACAAGCTTCCCCTATTCATGCTGGTAGGCATTGTAGCAGTTGTGAGTGTGTGTACTGGCGCAATGTCACAGCTAGTTTGCACACACTACAGGATGCCAACAGATACCCATCACTGTTTTTGTGCATTTCCGAGAACCAGATGTGTCCACTCGGCGAAACTTGTAGTGTCTATTTGAATTTGCCGATCAGTTCATGTAACGTTTCAGGACAAAATTTACGCAGCGAGGGAATCGACACCATGCAACATGACCTTGGCTAACAACTGACTATTTAAATTGATGGAAGGATTAACAAAAATAGCACAGCATGTGCGCTTGTGTTGTGCACCACGTAATTTGAGAGGGATGGCAGAAGTTGTAATACAAAGGCATAAAATCATGATAAACGGTGTTATATAAAAAGAAGTAAATAGGCACAGACTAATTTCTGTCCCTTGTAATCTACAAAGTATGCCTTTCTTCATGCATTGATAATAGGGGCTGGCTCACACTTCTTGTTATTTATGTGGTGTGCCTGACTGATTTATCTTGCCAATTTTCAGCCATGCGTGAAAAGAGACAAACAATCCTAATCCGGCTGAAGCCCAATTGTGGATATGTGGGGCCAAGTCGGACGAGCATACTGATCTTTTGAGAGAAATATGGTCATCTCATAGGTACATATTTAGGCACCAGCCAGTCTGCACTATGTACATTTGACCACATGTGAAAGGAATACAGTACAGTGCCTCTCACACGTGCTGGACAAATTTGGTGCTACCTTTAACCAAGCAAGCCTCGCGTGCCTCCTTGCCTTTCTCAATTCAATTTTCAATTCAATCATTTCATGTAACTTTTAAGGACAAAATTTGCGCAGCGAGGGAAGGGCGACAATAAAACATGACTGTTGTGCATATGCTGCATAACTTATTTTTGCTGGAAATATATGTGCATTGCAGTCCACAAGTTAATTGACAAAGGCACCCAGGCATTGGAGGCTTGCTTAGTTAAAGATATACAAAAATTTGTTTCGTATCTGTCAGGGGTAATGTAGGCTATTCTTTTGATCATGTGCATATTTGGTCCAATGTACATAGGGCACGCTGACTAGCCGGTGCCTCAGCATGCGCCTAGGAGAGCACCATAATTCACACAAAAAACCAGTGTGCTCGTACCATTTGACCATGCATTGACGCGACAAGCTGTGCACTGTATTCAGATTGTTTATCTGTTTCGTTATCCTATGGCAACCGATTGATACAACAAAATCAGTGAGGAATAGAATACCACATCCAAAAATGAGACGTGTGTCAGTCAATGATCATTATGATTGCATGACAAACAGGAATACTCTCTATCTACGTGGGATAGCAGCCACCAAGCTTATTTATTAATTTTTTTATGCAAGCTTTTGTATCATGCTTCTACGCATTTGTTTTTCACCTTGTGCCCTCCCTCTGAAAGCAGCGCTCGGGTGTAAACGATAAAAAACCCCAGACATGGTGTGGTGCATTTCTTGAATGGGATATGTGCCATCATTCAGGAGGCCAACAAAGGCATGACATAGAAGGCTTGAAATGTACAAGAACTGTGCCCGTAGCTGATGCAAATATTCTATAACCACTGGCACTTGGATGTCTCAGGGATGCATCGGGTTGCCCGTACACAAACACTCCTACGCTCATTTTCATGCCAAGTAATAGATTTTCTCATTCCCGCTAGCAATCCACCGACACTACTGTCCTTTGTCAAGTGGAAACCGATATAGCTGAAGAAGTTCACGACATGTGCACATGCCACAGCTGATCCACGTTGCACATTTGTACAGCCAAGAGCAATTTCTGCTTACTGCGGTTACTCCTGCCCCCAAAGGCCAGGCAGTGGTTCCTCAACAACTTTGCGTGAACCGACACCACATAAATTTTTCGCAGAACTAGCTATAACATCTCCAGATCGTTCTGCAGCAAGTGATAGAGCATGTATTTCTGTGGTTCATTGCCAAGTTTTCTTAATTTTCTGTCCTTTCTACCATGCAGGGTACACGTGCACTTACTTCAAGATGACGACACTCCACCTCAAGAACAGCCTCTTCTTAATGATAAGTAGCGAGATTAAATGAAAGGAAAATATCACAACCGTAACCAGACTGATACTGTGTTTTCCTTTCATTTACCCTCCTTCTGCATTTAAGGAAGCATTGATATGCCCAATAAATGTTTTTGTTAAATTTCTTTCGTTGTGTAATATCTAACATGCAGCATGAGTAGGGCCCATGCACATGTTTTCAAAAGTGCTGCATCTTCGCTGTACGTACATGCATACAGGCTGCATATATCACGCACCAAAAACAGTCACACACTTGTAACATATTTAAATAAGGTCTGACTGCCATTGGGACACAAGAAAGTTTTACCACATGTAGTGGCCAATTTTGTTATAGGAGTGCTATGAGCACCAGCAGTCGAATGTATTAGCTCATTAGAGTTTCATTAGGAATCAGGAGAAAGTCATAAAAAACTGCTTTGGAGAGCACATTAGGAAGATATTTCATGCTCACAAGAAAAACACTCGTCCAGAATTCTACAGAAAGACGGTCGCCAATATGTTTTAGAATGACATTAGGAATACATCGGAAATTCCAAACAAACTCCTCAGAAAGTCTAATGGCTGTGATGTCAAAACTCATCAGACTTTCATGTGAAACTCATCTCATATTTTCATAAGGGCACTCTCAATGATAGGTGACTTCGAGAAGTATTCAAGGCAACATCAATTATTTGCTAAAGCTGTCGCCTAAAATTAAATAATGGGGTTTTGCGTGCAAACACCATTTTCTGATATCCAGGCGGCGCCCTAGTGGGGGACTCCGGAAATTTGGACCTCCTGGGGTCATTTAACGTGCAGCTAAATGAAAATACATGTTGCGTCGCACTTCGTCTTCATAGAAATGCGGCCGGCGTGGCCAGGATTCGATCCCCCGACGTCATGCTCAGCAGCCCAACATCACAGCCACTAAACAAACATGCCGGGTAAAACTATCGCTTCAATAGAAGAAATAAAGCCTGTAGATATAATATAACGTACAAGGCCAATGTCTTCGTGTTCTTGTTTTACTTTTTGCCGCCGCAAGAGATATGTACTTCCGTTTCGTGTGAATCTTCCCACGTCGTAGAGTCGCGCGTGCAGAGAATGAAACTATTTCACTTTCTGCCGTCTTCCAGCGCGCGATGATGCTCTTTCGTCCGCTCGTGTTTTCCCTCAGTTTTCGTGCACCACTCACTCATGACGCAACTACGGCGCTCTCGCTGCGCGAGACAAGAAAAACGCAATAGCTGGCGCACCAGACCGCCATCGGAAGTGCGCCGCGCAGCAAAGTACCGAGAAAAAAAATTATCAGCTCTTCCACTCGATGATGTGGAACGAGCAGTGGAGCTGTGGTGTCTTTTACCTCAAGATACGCATGTATATAGGCTGTTTTATTATTATTATTATGAATAATATTATTACTTATTAATAATAAAATAATTGATTTATTAGTTATTGTGAGGTCGCCTCGGCGACTATGACGTAACCAGAACCCACAGCGCCCACTGCAACCGTGTGTATAGGACGCAGGTGGCCGTTAAACCGAGCCTCGACCCGACCGATGCTATGCGTTGACCGAGCCGCAGTCATAGGAGTTCCCGAAACAAAACACATTTGTTTATATTTTGCGATTGTGCGCCCTTCCAAGTTAATTAGCTGAATGAAACTTGGAACGACTACAGTTTCATTCTAGTAGACAAACATGGAGGTGTCCGTTTCGCTCCCGTAGAAGCCCATGTATCGACAGTAGGCTGGAATTCCACAATAGTTCGGCTTAACTATGAACTACGTTTTAAGAAAAGTAGATGAAAGTGGGAGTAATGCTATAGCTGTCAAAGCATCTAATAGGCATATAATTTGTTTTGGAATAGTTTCCGTAAAACAAAGCTCACAGCCATTTTCTGTAACCATACTCTCTCCGTAAACGACCATGTATTGATAGCACAAGGGAACTCTGTATAGTCTACAACCTCACTGTAAACTATGACAAGTAAATGAAACTCGGAGTAATAATACTCTCCTCATAGCGGAAAATTTCAGTGTAATTTTTCCCAAGGTGCCTACATTAGATTTAGAGGCACAGAGCATTCGCGAGAAACTGGAGAGGAAAATTTTTTCGCGTCGATGAGACACGTAGAGGGACGGACATCGTCCACCGCCGCAGGGCAGCTGCATACAGATTCGCTGCAAGTAGAAAGAAGACAGCGTGCGTGACGTGTGCGTCACGAGATCCTCGAAATCCGGTGCGGGAGAACGCAGGGAAGGAATCGTGCTTGCGGAGGTAAGACGGGGCGAGTGGATAGGGTGTCTAGCTGTGACGCTCACTCGCTCAAATCATGGGTTCGCGGCACTGAAATACTTCTATCTCGGCTATTAATGGACGAAATTCAATAAAAATTATTGTGGTAGCACGCTTCCTTGAGCGTACTTAGGAACTTCCTACGTATAACCACAATTTATTGTGTGGCGTGGTGAGGGGATCCTTAAGCTCATGCATATGCTAAGCTTACAAATTCGTATCTATGAGCAGTTTCCGAGGTTCGGGAAGCTGATGAAATTTACGAAAGCAACTCAGCTGAGATTATATGGCGACGAGATCCAAAAGAGCGAATGTGAGGGTATCTTCTGACTAACGTGAGTCTCGCGGTTCAGCTATTATTATAGAGTATAAAAATGATTGAATCATATTGTACCGTTCAAATCAGGATCAGTATTAGCCTAAACAGGGCCCAGGAAATACAATAAGATTTTGCCCAGAACGAGCATTCTGCACAATAAATGTCTAAGGGCTGACTTTTACTAACAGTTCCCTTCGAAATATCTCAAATTGAGGATAGTGAGTTGTTTATGAGTGCCATAACGGCAATGTTTTAGAGTTTGATATGTTTATTGCATAAATTACTGTGCAATGTTTAGAATTTGATTCGACACAATATTGCTTATTCCATTATTAATTCATTCCGGCATTTTCGTAGCAGGTAATATGGTGTAAGCAGGAAAGAAATTGTTTTATGCTTAATCTTTTTATCTGGTACCATTCCCCTCTGCAATATTTTTTAAGACCCTGGTACAAGTAAGCAAATAATTATAAAAATCGGCGAAGACACTTAAGGCTGCTTAAGTGAGGGATTGTGAAAGCACTATAGTCGCTTTTGGTGAAATGATTTTTTGTTGCGCATTTCTTGTCAACGCAAACACTCTTCTGCGTTTCAACCACGCCTCGGATGGGATTAACGAACCGCGCGCCAAGCATGCCCACACACTAGATTGCCCTTAACGCGACGGACCCTACAGCGGCATTCAAGTGGAAACTAATGCCTTTCATTTCATACGCTTTTTTTATACACCCTTGGCATTGTGCCACTTGCTACCCATCGGCTCAGCTGTCCAACGACGCGCGCACAAGGCCACACGCTTGGTCGGCAAGGTGGCTGCGACATTACCTGCGCAATGGCGCAACCACAAGGCACACATTTAGTCAACCATAACCGTGGAGCCGCCATGGCCACCCAGACCGCAATTAACGTGGTATTCTTTTGAAAGGCATTTATTTACTTTCTTTACAGAAACCTCCGAGAGAAATTGGACGTCAAGTTGAGAATTCTGTATGTGGTTTTATGCTTTGCCATCAGCCATTTTTCGTTCATACATTCCCCCACGCTGCTGACTACAACACCGTGTTTTCGCTTATAGGGACATATAATGCATTCGCATCTTAAAAAAATAAATAAATAAAGTTGCTCCAAAAGCTTCTCTCAAAAGATGGAGCTTTTCGCGATACAACATTAAAGCAGAACGGCAAGCTACTTCTAATTGCGCTGTGCCTAACATCGCGTCATTCAGTTCCTAAGTCGGCAAAGCAGCAGCTATTGATGCAAGCATGTGAGTTTACACATAACAAAAACTGTTCTTTAAATCATAACGAGACAGGATTGAGATCACCAAAAAGATCGGCAACGTTTTTATTGCCCATTATTTCTCGGAAGTTGACCTGCCCATGTCCAAACAAATGCGCGCGGACAGCTCATGTCAAATAATTTATATCTAGAAATGAAGAAATCACAGCACACTGAAGCCATTCCTAAGAGTTGTGAATGCGAAAGCACTAGTGTCCATTTTAACGCCACTCAGCGGTCCTTTGGGTTACCAACATCTTGCGGCCAAGCGAGCGCGTTCAGACGCTTGGACAACGCCTCCTAGATAACACACGGCCGGGGAATTCCGATCCGTGACGTCACGCGATATTGCCCCACTGCCATAGAAATTAACGGGGACACGCCAGAGTAAGCCGCGTCATTTTGACGCCATCGTTTTCTTCACATCGGGCTTGCCAATAGAAATTTTGGGCTGAGTAGCATGGTATCATCAAGCAGAGTAGAGAAACCTCCTATCTAGGAGGTGTGGATTAGGCCAGTAGGTAAGACACTCAGCTTGCGTTTTATGTCTTAGTATCGAAACGGAATACCACCAACACTGCTCTATTTCGAATTTACTCTCTTGTGCATTAATTTCTGTATTGCGATTGCGGACGCAAGGTAGGAACGTAGGCGATAGCTTGCAAAGTGAGCATCCGCTGCCTCAATAGGCAGCGGATGCTCCGATTCGCCCACTTTGTTACGTCAAGACGCGCATGTGACGTGGCATCGCAGCCGATGTGAATTTAGGTATCGTTTTCGTGCTATCCAAAGCGGCTTCCTCGGTCATTGGACCACTTGATGCTTTGGCATCAGCCCTTACGAAAGTGGCCTTGACCTTTCAGTCACCCACCAGCCAACCCAGTCACCTCGCTGTAGGCTCGTCCTTCCTGTACACCTATTATGTAGATTGTCTACAGACACCATACAGAGAGCATGCGGTGAAGAGAAGTTTGGGTCGCCACAGTCGCACTGCTGTCGCGCTCCCTCGCCTTTTTGAATTTTGTCGACCTTTTGTCAAATACATTTGTCGAAGACGTCGGACGACTCGCAAAGGTACCTTCCCTACCGGAGGCCGGGTGGGCCTTCGCCTCCCGTCGCTTCGTTAGGAGCCTGCAGAAGAGCCCGATCTGGTCGCGGCGAGAGCTCCATCATGACTACGCCTGACCTGACACTGGGCAAGAGGCCACCGACTGACCCTGCGAGCAACCGTGACTGTAAACGATACAAGGCTACAGAAACAGACGGCGAGTCTACGCTTATTGACGATTGTGGCATAGCTGACATCACAGATCTGGACGATGAAGGCTTCAGGCGCGTGCGTCACCACAAGGAGATTACCATCGGAACCCCAGTTATTGTTACGCCTGCCACAGAAGGAGCCGACCTGAAAAAAGTAAATCGCATTGTTCTGTCTACGGAAATGGAAAAAATTCTTGGCGCATCGCAAGTTAGGTGCCGATTTACTGTTCAAGGAGCCCTGCTTCTAGATGTACAGGCAGAAGCGCATGTGAACTCCCTTCTCAGCTGCAAGTCAATCTCAGGGACTGCCATCTCAGGACCTTTGCCCTATTCGTACCTGCAAAACACCTGCGTTATTAGTGGAGTACCAAAGTGGTACACTGGCGAAGAACTGTTGCTATACCTAAAACCACAAGGAGTTTACCATCCAAGGAGAGTCACGCGACGCGTCCAAATTTCCGGAAACCGATTGGGAGTCCAGGCGAACCAGCTCCGTGGTTCTTATGTTCGCTTCAAGTTCAGACCGTCCAGAGAAGACCAACTTGGGCTTCACAAGACACGAGACCATTGACTACGTTGATACACCACCTCAGTGCTTCAAGTGTCAGCGCTATGGACATGTGGCCAAGTACTGCCGTGGTGAGCAGCGTTGTGAGAAATGTAGAGCACCGCATGAGTTCAAAACATGCGCGTGTAGAGAAAACTTTCTATGTGCAAACTGTAATGGAGGTCATCCAGCTAGTTATAGCAAGTGTCCTACGCGTGCCGCGGCAATAAATGGTAAGAAAACGTTTGTTTTGGGGCCAACAGGAAACGATGAGAAAAATGCGACGAAGAAAAAGACAGAAATTCACAGAGAGTCAGACGAAATGAAATGGAGCTCAAAGAGTGAAACTGATTTTCCAAGCCTGAAGCCACCTCCAGGAATCCAGGAGACAGTGGTGCCATCGCGCAGCGGACCGGCGCAAACAGTCAAATCAATGAACGGAGGCTCCGTAGACGAGAAGACTGCTGAACAACCGGAAAAGCGAACTTATATGTCTATACTGTAGCGACCCCAATCGGGTTGCGACGAAAACAAACCACAAGAGGACTGTCAGCGGGTGCTACGTGCTCTCCTCAAGGCCTTGCGATCACACATAGAGAAGATGCCGGCGAGCTCGATGAAGCAAATGCTCGAAGTACTCCTGGCTCTGGAGTCAGTGATTCTCAGATCTGCCTCTCTTTAAAGCACCTAGCAATATGGATGCGGTCAGGACACACTGTTTACCATCTCGTCCACAGGTGCCATATATTATGCAATGGAACTGTGCGGGTTTTGCGTGCCATTTACCTGAACTGTGGCTTTTCTTACGCAACATGCCTGTGCCAAAATTGGCCCTGTCCAAGGCTTGTCTTCCAAGTTCCAGATCAATTGCTGGTTATGTCGCACATAGAAACCAAAGTATGCCGACATTTCCGAATGGAAGCGCCATGCTATATGTGAGACGTGAAATGCCACATTGCGTTCTACCACTTCAAGACTTTTGCAGCAGTGCTTTGGAAGTCACAGCTCTACAAGTGCGGCTGGGAAACCGAAGCCTTAGCGTGGCCTCCATGTATGTGAGCTCTCGCCTGAAGGTCTCGATGCGAGAAATTATAAGAGACCTCTGCAGCCGCTGCCCAGCTCCTAGGAGTGTATCTGGCGACTTCAACGGGCTCCATACTCTCTGGGGCGACAGGGCGACTGATGCACGTGCAAAGCAAATTGTTAGTGCTCTAAACACCGAGGGCTCTGCGTGGCAAATGACACACAGCCAACGTTTTTTCGACCACCGGCGTCTCACAGTATCATTGACTTGACGTTACACTCAACGGACATCCTCGAATCGTCAACGACTAGTAAAGATAGAATGGGCAGTGATCGTTTTGCTGTCTTCGTTAACATTGCTGGATATAGAACCAACGGGCGAAGATCCTGTCCTGTGACGCATTGGGATACGTACAGGGACGGCCTAAGCGAATCATCTGGAGACCGGTTCGCGGACATGCAACGTTGCAAGAGGTTGGCGACCGCTGAGCCAAAGCTACCCGACCACTTCCCCGCTCCGGATCTAAAGTTCAAAAATCTATGCGCTGCCCGTAGAAGAGCGGAACGGAGGCTGATGAGGACGAAGGGCGACCCACCAATGAAGACTATATATATCAGGATTAACGCAGTAATTCGACGTTATACAAAGAAGCTAAGAAGGGATCAATGGGTATCATTTTGTGCAAGCCTATCGGTCTTCACGCCAGTTCCACGGATATGGTGGGTCGTTAATAACTTTGCTGGAAACTTTCGACCAAACAAGCCATTTGAAGCCCTAGCATTGAAGCTAGGCAAGACACTCGCTTGTCTTGCGAATGCCTTCGCTTAAATATACTCTTCCGGTAGGTCAGCCGGCACAACCAACCCGCCCCCACTGCTATCGTCGTCTCTAATGGATGCTCCTTTCACATTCAGAGAGCTGGAACTAGCTATGAGCAGCCTCCGACGTCGCGGTGCGGTGGGACCTGACCTTATCAGCAATCAGATGTTGATTAACCTACCGGTTGAGAGACAGCGTGATTTGCTGGCATTTTTTACCCCATTGGGGACCGGTTTCCTTTCTTGCTATCTTGAAATAACTCTTATATATTAACTTATCTTTGTACTAATAATTCACATACAAAAAATGATTACTCTTGCATAATTAGTTTTTGAAATATATTTCGTGACCAAATGGTCACACTGTGCCCTTACGCTAAAACGAAATACGCGAAGTGAAAAACATTTATTTCAAGCCATGAAACATCACAAAAAACATACATAGCGAATAGTCGAGCACTTATTTAGTGTGATTTGGTTTGAATCAGGGAATACACATGCCGTCATCATACTTTGTGCGTTGTGTGTGCAGTGCGCTGTTGCAATTATATCATGCACACAACAAAGTGGGCCAAGGTGCAACAAAGTGGGCCACTTGGTCATACCGTGTACCAGTCAGGACATCACCAGTCTTTGGGATTCTGCGTTGACCAGGTCCTCTATGCTTATTGTCCCATCGCATCAGATAGCTTTGTGCAATTTGCCAGCGGAATTCCATCTGCGTGACGCTGAACCCTGTGCTACGAGTTAGCGCCCAAGTGTTTCTGATAGATACATCACAAAGTCAAGTGAAAATCGGCCACCACCACTTTTTGCCACGGATTACAATCCCTTGGGCGCCTACATTTGCATCAATCTGGTCCGCACCTCTCATAAAACTTGCACTGAGCAACAGTGTTTCTTGCGGGCCACCTCAATTTGCTCCTTCTGGAACGAAAGTACCTGTCTGCAGACGACATTGGCTCTACGCCGTGAATGGTGCTTATGATCAATACTGCAGAATTGTCCATCCAGCGGACAACAATTATTCCACTGTCAGTCTGCACGGGCTCTTCGTGCCCGCGAGGTCGGCGCATGACGAATTGAGGTCGAGCGATAGGGCATTCTTTGGGAACACGGTTCTGCTTCACTGTGCCCGTGCCTTCGTAGCCCTGTGCCTTGAGATGCCTGGGGAGCGGCATCCCTGTGAATAAATTATCAAAATAGAAAAAGAAAGAAAATTAAGTCGTGCGTCTCTGCTGCGAGTTCATCCACCATTTGAAGAAGTGGCGCCGCTGCTTTTCCGAAGTCCTTTTCATATTTTTCAGATGTTCCGAGATCCCTTGCTTGCCTTGATACACTTTGAAGTGTACAAGGTATTCGTTCTTGGCATTTAGGCAGCATACGTTATACCCGAAGCGGATAGGCTTTCCGCGTATAAACTGCTTACGGCCATGACGATCATAATACTCAATCATACTTTCGTCATAGCTCAGGTGACGCACAGTTTGAAAGTGCTCCAAAATCTTTGCTTTCAATAGTGCCATCAATGGACGCAACTTTGCCAACTTGTCACTAAGCGTTAGGCTTGCATTTCGCACAGTGCAAGAATCGCATAATCTGTACGAATGATTTCTCCGCAAAGCATTGTAGGCCATCGTGTTGTGCATATCCAAGCCGCTGTCCCAATTCCCTGGCAAGCGGTTATAGCCGGACAAATCGAGCACTCCAAGGAATCTAATTCTTCTTTGGTAACCTCCGGATCGGGCATATTGAAAAATAACGCATACTTTCTTGTTTGTTCGGCTAGCAGCTCCATGACGGCTTCGTGAAAAAAGATTACGAACAACTCAACAGGGGAAAAGGCCCTGTAAGCAGCAAAGTTTGGGTAGGGAAATATGCCAAGGCTTTTCTGGAGATCACGGTCGTCCACTTAGACGCAGTGGATAATTTCGCAGGATTGGCCGCATCAACTACCGCAGAACAAACCTCGCATGTTCCGTCACCTCGCCCGTCTGGGGTCGTCATCGTCCGAGTCGAATCCACCAATGCGGCGTCCGTCACAGAGAACAGTTTCAGCGCAGGCTCATAGCTGCCACCAGATTAGATTGTCAATGAGCCCGCCTGAGTCTTCATCGGCCGACTCTTCATCCGAATAGGTGCCAGCCTCTCGCAGGTCGATATAAACCACTGAAACGTCGTCATCGTCTCCTTCGAGTATCATCGCTATTTATTCCAGCATCAACCTATTGAGACAATAAAATAAGAAATAACCACTGCGGGAATGCGCCAGCAGCCGTGCAAGAGTTGAGAATGCCGACAAAAACAATGAAAAGTTAAGCAGCCTAAAAGCCCAGCTTGACCATATGGCCATGCGCAAGATAACAAGCTCGTTGATGGATAAATCAAACATAAATCTTTCACAAATGGTCATTGAAGGTCACGTATTAGAAGAGCAATATGGAGGCAAGGATATCGCACTATTGCTTAAACAAGTAGCGAAAAAAAAAACACATTACCCCTTGGAGTGATACATGGCGACGCTACTCGCACAGCAACACTTATTCCCGCTTTTGCGAGGGGCTCTAAAAAAACGACTGACACCTGCAGCCACTTGATATCCATTAAGAGAACTCTCATCTGTCTAACGGCATGTCAAAGGCGAATTAAGTGCCGTTTTGTTCATCTTAAATAAATGAAATTCACTGCGCAGACTACCGTGACCATGTGGTCACGCTGGTCTTTAATGGGTTAATCAAGTCTGGGCCAGTGGGGCAATCCCACATTTATGGAATGTAGCATGGGTGGTACCGGTTTCTGAAGCCTGTAAAGAATCCTGCCGCTCTGGACTCATACAGACCCGGTATCACTGACCTCGTGTGCAGCGAAGCTAATGAATAAGATGACGTCCACAAGATTCACTTGGTATGTCGAGCAGGGTCGAAAACTACCATCGTGCATGACTGGGTTTCGGCAGCGTCTAAGCGCTCAAGACAATGTGCTGGACCTGCTAAGCCACATAGAACATTACAGTGTGGATGGCCTGTGGACACTTGCTGTTTTCATGGATGTGTCTAAGGCTTACGACTACGTGTCTCAGAGAGCCATCATCAGCCAGTTGGAAGGTATAGGCGTCACGGGTCATCTCTTGCACTTCACATATACGTTCCTCAATGATCGTCGCATCAGACTTCGTCTTGGCGACACTTTGAGCGATGAAATACGTATATTTCGCGGTGTGCCACAGGGGAGTGTTTTATCTCTCTTAATATTTATCATTGCCATGAGTAGCCTCCCAAGAGTACTAAACCATCGAAAACCAGTGAAGATATCTATATATGCCGATGATATCTGCATATGGGTCTCCGGCTACCAGCATCGCCGCCTCGCACGAATAGCCCAGGGAGCAGTAAAAGCCATTCAGGGCCACTTGGCAACGATTGGATTATCACTATCAGTAGAGAAATCATCATTCGTACTATTTCCTGGAGTGAAAAGAAATCTACACACTTGACGCTGAATTTGGGCGGATACCAGATTCGACAAGTCACCAACGCCCGATTTCTGGACATTACCTTATACCACAGGCTACTCTGGCGCCGCGGTGTTGACCACGTTGTGGCGTCATCGTCACCCAGGCTACATGTGCTCAAGCGAGTCGCTGGCATACGCTGGGGCAACCACCCGACGTCGATGCTACGACTACTTACAGCGTTGGTTACCAGTCGAATCCCGTATCAGCTCCTACGATTGATCCAGCTTGATGATCGATGATACGATGATCCAGCTCCTACGATTGACTGAGTCTACGCTCGGTAGAGCCATCTTACGACGTACATCTAACAGGCCGCACTCACATTTTTATGCAGGATTGAACACGTTTCGCGTATTAGGATTGCGCTGCTCGAGACAGAGGGAAAGGATAGAACCACCCTGGACATTCGAGGACATCACATGCAACTTAGGTGTAGCACAGTTGCAATTAAAGAACTGCATTCCATATGCAGAAGCCAAGTCATAAGTCCTGGAACACCTGAACACAATTAACCCAAATCACCTACAAGTATACACAGATGGCTCTGTCAAGGCAGACGAAGACCGCTGTGCAGCTGCAATCTATATTCCCTCTCTAAGGTATAAGTGGTCTGGCCGTTTGTACTGTATAGCCTCGTCGACAGTTGTGGAAGGCGTAGCAATAGCTTCTGCTCTGCGCAAACTAAAGATTTCGCTTCAGAAGAACTTCAGTTTGGCCTAGTTGGTATTTACTGCAAATCATATTGACCGCAAAAAAGACGGGGACATAGGAAGGAAACACATACACAGTACAGGCGGTAACTTTCAACTGTTTTATTCATAGCAGCCAGTGGGCATATATAGGCAAAAGGAACATGCGCATTCTGCCTCCGCAGAATGCGCATGTGAAAGTGAATGCGCATGAGGCAGCGCATTCTGCATGCAGAATGCGCTGCCTCCGCAGAATGTGGTTGTCCTTACGGACTCAAATGCCGCATTACAACTGATATACCGTGGATTGCCATCCCTCACGTTCCCACGCAAACCACTAGCCATCGTGAAAGAACTCAACAACAAAGGCTTCACAGTAAAGTTTCAGTGGATTCCTTCCCACATTGATATCTCAGGAAACGAAAAACTGATGCGCTAGCATAAGGCAGCATTCTATCATCCTCCAAAAATCAAGGCTCCAAATAATAATCAAGTGCAAAAATCTGGCATTCAAAATCACTTTGCGTCGCTTTGGGTTCCACCACATATGCGCTGCGTAACCAAGGGATTGCACCGAGAGGAAGCCACACTTCAATATCCAATGACAGGATCTGCTAATACACAGGCCTGGTTATTGAAAACGGGGCGAATCGATTCTCCGAACTGTACGGCATGCAATGAGACAGGAGACATTGAGTACTTTTTGTGGTCCTGCCAGTAATTCCAAGATCAAAGAGACACTCTCCTGAAAAATCTACAAAACAAGGACCTTCCGCATGCACGCCTGCAACACCTTATATATCCCGAGGGATCAGTTTTAGCCCGCAAAAAAAACTTGACGTCTCCTCATCGAATTGTTAAGAGAGATTGGTTTGATGGACATGTGGTGAAACCATTCAGCGGTATTGTGCGAGACGCTCGGGCGGAGCAATTGCCGGCCTTGTTCGCCAGGCTAAAACCGCCTGTTGCTACAATTCACCACCACCACCATCACCAGCAGGCGGACTTGCCTATATAATTTGCGTGCGTATATATATATATATATATATATATATATATATATATATATATATATATATATATATATATATATATATATATATATATCTATATATATATATATATATAGATATAGATATATATAATGAGAAGCCAACAAACACTGACACCAAGTACATCGAGAGCATCGCACGTGACATGCGAAGGTTGTGGGTTCGGTTCCCATCTGCGGCAAGTTGTTTTTTCATCCACTTTAATTTCCATTAATTTATCATTAGTTGATTTCATTTATTAAGTACATGCAATTTCCCCTTTGTTGTACTTGGTGTCAGTGTTTGTTGGCTTCTCATTATATGACTAATAATTATCGGGTCCCTCGGTTAACCCCCTTTCTCCTCGTTTATATATATATATATATATATATATATATATATATATATATATACATATATATATATATATAGTCATATAATGAGAAGCCCACAAACACTGACACCAAGTACAACATTGGGGAAATTGCATGTGCTTAATGAATGAATAGGGTTCTACTAGTACACATAAATACCCAAGAAAGTGGATGGGGAAACGCCTCCGCGGTAGCTCAAATGGTAGAGCATCGCACGCGACATGCGAAGGTTGTGGGTTCGGTTCCCACCTGCGGCAAGTTGTTTTTTCATCCACTTTAATTTCCATTAATTTATCATTACTTTATTTCATTCATGAAGCACATGCAATTTCCCCAATGTTGTACTTGGTGTCAGTGTTTGTTGGCTTCTCATTGTATGACTAATAAATATCGGGTCCCTCGGTTAACCCCCTTTCTTCTCGTTCACTACTGTACGAGGGTCTCGAATCCGGCAACATTGATGCCTTCAGGTAGCATATGTGGGTTTATTGACCAGTTGCCTTCACCCGAAAAGATCACGTTCTCGTGACGCCTGCGGCAAAAAAGACGTTCCACGTCCGCCGCCAAGGTCTGTGAGTGGGGGCGCTGGCTAACACTCCCAGGGTTCTACTAGTACACATAAATACCCAAGAAAGTGGATGGGGAAACGCCGCCGCGGTAGCTCAATTGGTAGAGCATCGCACGCGACATGCGAAGGTTGTGGGTTCGGTTCCCACCTGCGGCAAGTTGTTTTTTCATCCACTTTAATTTCCATTAATTTACCATTACTTTATTTCATTCATTAAGCACATGCAATTTCCCCAATGTTGAACTTGGTGTCAGTGTTTGTTGGCTTCTCATTATATGAATAATAAATATCGGGTCCCTCGGTTAACCCCCTTTCTTCTCGTCTATATATATATATATATATATATATATATATATATATATATATATATATATATATATATATGTATATATATATATATATATGTATATATGTATATTTATATATTGTTACGCGCGGAAAAACATGAAAGAGGCTATGTACCGGCTATTTGCACTGGAGCCAGACCGCCAGGCCGACACTCGCCCGTGCCAAGGGCACAAACGCACTTCCACACTTCGTCGTCGTTCTCGCGGCGGCTCGTCCTTTGAGCATCGCTCGATGACATCGTAATACTACCCCCAGCGGCAAAAGCGCCGTGCCGGTGCTGTTAAATATCCAAGGCGCGTGAAGTGTTCTAGGGTTTGAGACGGGTGACTGGATGTCACAGCGGAAGACGTAGTGGGCGTGGCTAGAGCGATTTCGTAGGTGACATCCGTTACTTGGCGAAGCACGCGATATGGGCCTGTGCAGCAGGAAAGCACTTTTTCAAAAAGCCCAACTTTACGCGATGGTGACCAAAGCAACAAAAAGGTGCCGGGCACAAAATAGAAATCACGGTGACGGGGGTCGTAGCATTGCTTTTGTTTGCCTTGAGAGAATTGTAGACGAGTGCGCGCAAGTTGGCGAGCATGGTGAGCATGGGCGATTGCATCCCGGGCATAAGCGCTAGTTGAAGCTGTGGTGGACGGAAGCACAGTGTCCAGTGGTAGCGTGGGTTCACGGCCATACAAGAGGTAAAAAGGCGAAAACGAGCAGTTTCGAGACGGGAAGAGTTATACGCAAATGTAATGTAAGGTTGAGCCTGGTCCCAGTCACGGTGGTGGTCTGAAGCGCATTTGCATAGCATGTCTGTAAGGGTGCGTTTCAAACGCTCAGTGAGGCCGTTCGTTTGAGGGTGGTAGGAAGTAGTAAATTTCTGTTGTATTGAGCAGGCACGCATAATATCGTCAATGACTTTGGTTAAGAAAGCATGGCCACGGTCTGTTAGCAATTGACGCGGGGCACCGTGAATCAAAATTATATCATGGAGGAGGAAGTCCGCAACATGCGTTGCGCGACTGGTCGGAAGAGCGCGGGTTACGGCGTAGCGGGTCGCGTAGTCAGCCGCAACTGCAACCCACTTGTTTCCTGATGTAGACCCGAGAAATGGGCCGAGAAGGTCTAAGCCAACAGGATGGAAGGACTGGGCAGCGATGTCGAGCGGCTTAAGGTAACCGGAGGGGCGCTGGGAATCCTTCTAGCGTCGTTGGCAAAGTTCACAAGCGGCGACGTAACGACGTACGAAACGGGCAAGGTTGGGCCAGAAAAAACGCCGACGTACACGATCATAGGTTCGATATACGCCGAGCTATCCTGCCATTGGTGCGTCGTGAAGCTCCTCTAGAACAGTTGAGCGGAAGTGTTTAGGAATGGCAAGTAGGAACTCAGAGCCGTGCGGATGAAGGTTACGACGGTACAGAGTACCGTCGCTGAGGACGAAGAGACATCGAGTGGCATCGGCCACAGAGTGTTGAAAATGGTCGTCTTGGTGCAGGCGGCCAGACTTGTGGACCACGGTATATGATAATTCTTGTAGCCTCAAAGCCCATCGACCAAGCCGTCCTGTAGGATCTTTTAGCGACGAGCGCCAACAGAGAGCGAGATGGTCAGTGACTACGGGTAAAGGACACCTTATAGGTAAGGATGCAACTTCGCAACCGCCCGGACAACAGCAAGGCATTCTCCTTCCGTAATGGAATAGTTGCGCTCCGATTGTGCTAGGGGGCGGCTCGCATGAGTAATAACGCTATCCTAGCCACACTTACGCTGGGCTAAGGTGGCACCTACGCCATGACCGGTGGCATCTGTACGCAATTCTGTGGAACATCATAATCGAAGTGTGTGAGAATGGGTGGTGAGGTTAGAAGAGTGACGAGACGAGAGAAGGCGGCGGTTCTGAAGTGCCCCACAAGAATTGTAAGCCTTTCTTCAAAAAATAAGCGAGGGGTCTAGCAAGTGTCGCAAAATCTGGAACAAAACGACGAAACTACGAGCATAGTCCTAGAAAACTTCGGACGTCTGCGGCTCTCTTCGGGACCGGAAAATCGCGGACAGCGCGAGGTTTGTCGGAATCAGGCTGTACTCCGGAAGCGTCAACGAGATGGCCCAGAAGAGTAAGTTGACGGTGGCCAACACAACATTTAGACGAGTTAACTTGCAGCTATCGCCTTTCGAAATACGTCAAGTATAGTTGTTGGACGCTTCAGGTGAGTGTCCCACGTTGGCGAGAAGACGATGACGTCGTCGAAGTAGCAGTGGCATGTGGACCATTTAAAACATTGGAACAACGATTGCATCATTCGCTCAAAGGTGGCAGGGGCTTTGCATACTCCAAACGGTATTACTTTAAATTGTATGCGCCATCAGGGGTGATGAACGCGGCTTTTTCTCTGTCCATATCTTCAACAGCAATCTGCCAGTATCGAGAACAAACATCAATGGAAGAGAAACAGCTATATCGTCAGAAGAGAAACAGAATCATCTATACGTGAGAGCGGGTAGGCATCCTTCTTAGTAATGTTCTTCAGATGACGGTAGTCTATACAGAAGCGTCATGTGCCGTTCTTCTTCTTAAGCAACATCAGAGGTGACGTCCAGGGACTCGAAGAGGGCTCAATGATATTTTGATCTAGCATTTTGTTCACTTCACGTTGAATTACTCAGCGTTCCGATGTAGAAACTGGATACGGTCACCGGTGAATAGGCGTAGCACCGCCAGTTGGATTCCGGTGCTTGACCGCGAGTGTCCAGCCTAAAGGGCGATCGGCGAAGTCCAAGATGTCTTTGTAGGACGATAATACTTGGTAAAGCTCTTCAGCCTGCTCAGAGGACAGGTCCATCGCAACCATTTTCTTTATGCAGGGATCGGCACCCATGCCTGGCGCGAGGGGCCTGCGAAGCTCGGAAGAACCATTGGTTGATAACGCTGCCATATAAGGGTCTCCCAGACAATCAATGTTGGCAAGGCAAATACTTTGCGTAAGAATTTGCTTTGCCAATGCAAAGTTAAAGATAGGTATGCGAGGGCAGTTCGCAGTATTTATAGGTATAGTGTGAGACATGGTGACGTCATATAGTAGTGGAATGTCGGGCAGAGGAGTGGCGAGGTACCCGCCATCAGGAACTGGTGGGGAAGACATCAGTTAAAAAAGGATATCTAATTTCGCGGCAGGCGAAGAAAGCCCATGGGGCGTGAGCGGCACTCGGGTGCGTCAGAAGGTTCGGCGAGAAGCGGCAAATCAAGGCGAAGGGCACTGGCACAGCAGTCAATAAGTGCAGCTTGCGAGGAGGGAAAGTCGAGGCCCAGAATTAGGTCGTGGGGGCAATGAGCAATCACGGTGAAGAGGCAAGGAGTGTGGCGGCCGGCGATGCAAACACGTGCCGTACATATGCCTACGATGGGCACTGCACCACCCATCCGCACCGCGGACGACGCGTGCGACGCTGGGGCAGGAGCTCTTCCAGTCGTCGTCAGAAGGCAGCACTCATACTAGTAAGAAGTGCGCCTGTATCGATGAGTGCAGCCACAGGATAGCCGTCAACGTGAACGTCAAGAAGGTGTTGGTTTGTAGGTAACGTCAGCAGGGGATTTGAGGGCAGGGTCGACAACGCAGCTTCCCGTCCAGAAGCTGCAGTGCATAGTTTATCGGCTGGCTCGGGGAGGCGATAGGCGGTGAAGAGAAGCTGCGGGGTTGGGGTGAACGAGACTGATGGCATCGAGGTGAGGGAGAGTGGTTGTAGCGAAGGTTTGGAGCAGGGGCATCAGCAGCAGTGGGTTTATAGTGGGTGGCATAGGGAACAGAAGGTCCAAAGGTGCGGGAATAAGTGGCGGCGTATGCCCGAGCAGATTGTCGCCATCGGTTGCGGTAGTGACGAGCGACGTGGCCGATGCGGCAGCAGTGGAAGCAGACCGGTCTCTCATCAGGGGTACGCCATTCGCATGGTTTGCGGCGAGATGTGTCAAAGAAGGACTGCTGGGTTGGAGGAGGGCAGCTAGAGAACTAGGGAAAGCTGGGTTGAGGCGTTGAAAACACGGAGTTCTGACCCATGTTCTTATATTCCTGTCTGATGACGGGCTGAATCATCGCAATCGTGGTTGCTGATGGACCAGGAGGCGTCGCGGAGAAAGCTGGTGAAATGGCGGCCTCCAGTACGCAGCGAACGATACGGGTTACGTCGTCACAGGTGGTAGTCTGACGCGGTCGACCCTCGCATGTCGACGTAGCAGCAGTGTTGGGTAGCTGCGTGATGTGGTGTGTGATACGGCGGCTCCTAGCTTGTTCAAGGCAACGGCATTCCTTAATGCTCGTGTCGATTGTCGAGACGTTGCCGAAGTCAAGCAAATTGAAAGCGTCGCCAGCGATGCCTTCTAGAACATCTGACACTTTATCTGTTTCAGACATAGCACCGTCAGCTTTGAGGCAAAGAGCCAAGAGGTCGAGGACGTATGAAACGTACGGCTCTGTACATCTCTGAACGCGAGACGGAAGAGCCTTTGTTGCGGCGACCTAGCGGCAAAGGGGGTCGCTGAACAGTACCCGTAGCTCTTCTTTGAAACTGTCCCAACTGGATATCTCGTTGTCATGCGTCTGGTGCCACACGCGTGGGTTGGCGCCGAGATAAAAGATGACATTGGGGAGCATAATCGTTGGGTCCCACCGGTTATTAGCACTGGCATATTCATAGCGCTTCAACGCCCTGTCCCTCCGGGCCACAGAACACAACATGGTCGTGATGTGGGGCAAGCCTGACGATTGGAGCAAATGGACAAGCCGAAGCCGTTACAGGGGAGGACTGGTCACCGAGACACATGGTGACAAGGTCGATGTACCGACCACTTTGGAGTTCCGTGGTGAGGACGGGGATCGATAACCTCCACCAGAATGTTACGTGTAGAAAGACACAGACGAAATAGGCTATTTACAGGCTATTTACACTGGAACCAGACAGCCAGGCCGACACTCGCCCGCGCCAAGGCAAGCATCTCCCGATAATATGGTAATAATATTTACAGCTTAACTGTGAACTACGTAATTAATAAAAGTCGATGAAACTGGGAGTAATGTTATAGCCGTGTGAGCATATAATATGCGTATAATTTGTTGTCGGATAGTTTCAATAAAACAAGTCTCACAGGGGTTTTCTGCAACGATACTCTCAGCAAAAGACCGTGCATTGACAGCAGACGGGAAATCTGCATAGTTTACAACCTCAGTATGAACTATAATTGTGACAAGCAGATGAAACTCGGAGTAATGATACAGTCCTCGTAGCAGCAGATTTGAGTATAATTTTTCTCAAGGTATCTTCAGTAGATTGAGAGGTACAGAGCATTCGCGAGAAACTGGACAGACGCGACGGTCCATCACAGAAGCGACGAAACTCAACGTCACCTGGCTAGGTCCACTCGGGCACCACCAGGTGAAACCTGACGGCTCTCTCGCGAGCCCTCTGGATTGCAAGGCATTTGAGAGATCTGGTCCTGGGCCCTGATGAGCATCATCAATTCCGCTTAGGTGAAAGGGGGACCGACAGACGCGCAACCCCACAGGACATGCTCGAAGTCCGCATAACCACCACACAGAGCGCAGTCCGGGCTTGGGAACCGTTCGGTGTTTATTGTGGGCAGCGCCGGGGGGCTAGGATAAGTGATTCTACGCAGAAGTCTGAGAATGGCTCCCTGGGCCCTTCACAGCGAAGAATGCGGTAAAGGCAGGAGTCTTCTTGATGGATAATTATGTTTGCAGATCTCATTGCATGAGCAGTGAGACTCGGGTCGCGCATTAGAGGACGCGTATCCCGGCGCACGGTCAGTCAAACCTCGTGCAGCCGAGTGCTCCTTCTCGTTGGGGTTGAGGGAAGAAACCAAGAAATTACCTTTTTTGAAACCAAAAATAAGGACCTTTTCTGTAACGCAAGCCTGCAGCCGATGTTCCTAATAAATTTCAATATGCTCAATTATGTTGTCCGCGTGACGTCAGCCTGCCTTTTATTCTTTGTCCGAGCGTTTAGGACCTCTTTAGAGGGCAACTTTACACATACCACATTAATCTCGCTATACCACCTATTCATTCACTCTCATAATAACTACGGCATAATATGTTGGCGTAACACTTATAATACTCACATGACATTCCTCCAGGTTATCCAGAACCAATTCATAAGAAATATTACACGCAGTTCACGCTTTGCGACGGGAAAATCACTACTACATGAAAAGAACATCCTAACCTTTTGAGAACTTGCCAACTATTATCTAGGGATTTTATTCTACAGAAACATGACTATGAACCTACCATCGATCTCCTTCTCACCCTTCGACCTGATAGCTCATAGTCACATTAGATTTGCACTCAGCAGTAATTTCCGTCTACCTAAAGTGCGAACTAACTATGTTAAACAGACTGCGGAACTTTCCTCGATATCGCTTTGGAATACTCTACCACCTATAATCAAAAATGAAAAGGATATTAAACTAAAAGACAACTAAAAGCATTCATAACACATACTTACTGATATTGCCCTCTTTTTTCCAATTTCCTTCTTTTTTTATATTGTCATGCTGTTAACTAGTGATGTAATTACTAACATGCTATAAATATGTTTTGATATTACTCTTAGCTCTCATGTTTACTACTGTTGCTTTTAACAGTGTATACCATAATATTTGTCTATGAACGGAGGTCCCGATACAGTCTTTGACTATGGTACCTCCTTATGTATACCGCGCACATGTAAATTTCTGTATTTTTACTAATAAATAAATTTAAAAATTGTGAAATTTTGAAATACCCACTCTTCCAGAACTTTTCAAGCATTCCTTTGCAGCTGCTACTTGAAACCAGCCTCCATCTTTCCCTCAAAAATGAAATCGATAACTTTTGTTCTTCCATCCCTGCAAACACTTTCAGGAAGAAACAGTGTGGCTTAAATTAGAGAAATAATTCCACAGTATTAGATTACCTAGCTGCATAAATACTATATGCAATGTTTACTTATGCAATGTTTGTTCCTATGTTTACGTGTGCTTCAATGCCATAATGGCCTGTTTTCTTTTTTCTTCGAAAATCTCATCGCTCCACGAGATGAAGCACAGACGCAGAAGCAACAGTCACGTTTCGACACATTTACGGCTTTATTTTATGATAAGTATTTCCTTTCGGGCATTGCGTCGCTAACGTTTCCTGCATTGTATTGTCAAACGCTTATTGATGGGACTAGAATCAGTCGTAACTTCAGGCCGGGCGTCGCCGCCCACACGATACACGAAGCTTCTAGAAGGCTTCCACCATCTGCGCAGTACAGCAGCGTACGCGCTGGCAGACGATCTACGAATACGTCCCTGCTACGAAACGACAGACCGCAGAAATGGACATGTAACCGCACAGACCTTTGCAACCTCATCATTATGAATTGCGCCACAAAATAATGAACAAAACTCGCATCCATATATACTATCCGGTGACTACGACGCCGCATTTCGTTATTGTGCTTCAAATATGAAAGGAAACGGTTAAATCTGGCAACCTGTGGGTACTATATAAGATAATACGCATATCTGGGGCTCTATAACCTGAAACAATTCCAATGTTTTCTATTCCATTCCTGCTATCAGCCCTCCACAATTGGTCAAAAACTTTTTTAGAACACGCCCACTTCACGTGTCTCTCACGCGACGTCACGAAAACCGCGAGACCTCCCTATCTGATATGATGTGTACTCACTGATTATGCATGATTTGACGGAAAAAAGAAAAACAGTTATTTTTCTGATTTGACCCCTTTTCGCCATTAGCCCTCTGCCATTGGTAAAAATTTTCGGGCTGCACCCACTTCACCTGCCTGTCTCGCGACGTCACAAAACCGCACAAACTCACCGCGTCAAAGTGACGTATGCGCGATAAAGATGCATTAATTGGCCGAACAAAACTAAATTTTCTTCTGAATAGCCACAGGCTGCCCCGTTCCGAAAGGAATAAAAGATGGCTACCACCGATCGCTGTGACGCTGGCTACTCGCACCTTCCGTAGAGCATGGGTGCACTTGCGTATAATAAAGCTTCTTGCGTGGCCATGTAACGTTTTTGAGCCTTTTCGGCACGTTTTCCACCTCATTCTGCCAACTCTTCTTTGCTGAGGGTCAGTTTTAGCGTCATTCTTAAGCTTCCGTTGCTTGCCGGCGTGATTTTCGACCAGCCACCACAAGCTAAGTAAGCCAAAGCCGACCAATCGCAGATGCCGGCACCACCCTCTTCATCCGGTTATTGATTTTCAGTGCTCTGGCTCGGCCCCAGTGAATCCCTTTCCACTTGAGCGTTCTCCTCGCTTCTTGTCAGCCAATTAGATACGACAAGCCCCTCAGTGTAGACACTGTTATTCGTTTTTCAAGCAAACAAAAGTCACCTCCTGTGAACGAGGTGAGTGTTTGATTGGTCTGTTCAGACAACGCTGCTGGTGACCGCCCGGTGCTTGCGTCGGTGGTTACGCAAATTTGACGTCAGGAGATTGGAATAGAAACATATTGGAATAGTTTTACGTTATAGGGCCTCTGTATGCAGTTTTGTATTACGCACCTAATTTTATGCACACTACACGCAGCGCCCCATATTCACACCAACTGCATGAGATTGTGCGATTTTACCGATGCATTTACTTATCATGTCACCAGCGTAAACCGGCATTACAGTGGAAACTGACAAATGTGGGTGTCGAAGGAAGCGCAACTTATTTCCAATTTGCCAAGTGGGAGCTAATTTATATGCAGATTATTCCAAGTAGTTCATCACTACAAATTGTTGTTATTGCTGCAATAATCCACACCCTTGAATGGTTACAATATAGACGGGAAGCTAATCGCATCTATTCGATCTTAAAGACCACCAGGTCTGGCCGTTTTTTAGCTGACGAGTGCCGTGCATAAACGCGTGCTAACAATCGTGCCTGCTAAGTATCACCTCTTCACGCGCTGAGAAAAGAGCTCACATTTCGAACCAAACGCAATTTGTCGTTCGCCTCGCGGGCGCCGTGGTCCCAGCAGCAGAGTGACGTGAATCTCGCGAATGCGCTACGCACATCGCCGTGATGTGACGTCACTCTAAATGATAGGTGACTTCGAGAAGTATTCAAGGCAACATCAATTCTTTGCTACAGCTGTCGCCTACAATTAAATAATGGGGTTTGACAAGCCAGAACAACTTTCTCATTACAAGGCAAGGCCGTAGTGGGGGACTCCGAAAATTTCGACCTCCTGGGGTCATTTAACTTGCAGCTAATATCTGAGTACAAGTTTGTTTTCACATTTCGCTCTCATCGAAATACGGCAGCCGTGGCCAGGATTCGATCCCGCAACCTCGTGCTCAGCAGCCCAACATTATAGCCACTAAACAAACATGGCGGGTAAAACTATCGCTTCAATAGAAGAAATAGAGCTTATAGATTTAATAAAACGTACAAGGTCAATGTCTTCGTGTTCTTGTTTTACTTTTTGTCGCCGCAAGAGATATTTACTTCCGTTTCGTGTGCATGTTCCCACGTCGTGGAGTCGCGCATGCAGAGAATGAAACTGTTTCACTTTCTGCCGTCTTCCTGCGCGTGATGATGCTCTGTCGTCCGCTCGTGTTTCCCTCAGTTTTCGTGCACCACTCGCTCATACCGCAAGTCAGGCGTTCTCGCTGCGCGAAACAAGAAAAACGCAACAGCTGGTGCAACAGTCCATTATCGGAAGTGCGCCGCGCAGCAAAGAACCGAGAAAAAAAAATTATAAGCTCTTCCACTCCATGATGTGGAACGAGCAGTGGTGCTCTGGTGTGTTTTGCCTCAATGTACGCATGTATATAGACAGTGTTATTATTATTATTAATATTAGTAGTAGTAGTAGTAGTGGTAGTAGTAGTAGTAGTACTAGTAGTAGTAGTAGTAGTAGTAGTAGTAGCAGTAGTAGTAGTAGTAGTAGTAGTAGTAGCAGTAGTAGTAGTAGTAGTAGCAGTGTTAGTAGTACTTCTAATCAATAATTAGGAAAGTTAGTTTTATTCATTGCTTAGCAGTAAATAATAATTGATTTATCTATACTTAATTAAATAGCTTAAGTAAGGTGGCCTCGGTGACTATGCCGTAACCAGAACACACGACGCCCACTACAACTGTGTTTATATGTTGCAGGTGGCCGTTATAGGGAGCCTCGACGCGACCGATGATATGCTTTGACCGAGCCGCAGTCATAGGAATGCCCGAACCAAAACAAAAGTGTTTATAATTTGCGATTGACCGCCCTTCCAGGTTAATTAGCTCGATAAATCATGGAAGGACTGGAGTCTCATTCTAGCGGACAAACATGGAGGTGTCCGTTTCCCTCCCGTAGAAGTCCATGTATCGACAATAGGCTGAAATTCCACAATACTGTTACGTGTAGAAAGACACAGACGGAAGAGGCTATCTCCAGGCTATTTACACTGCAACCAGACAACCAGGCTGACGCTCGCCTGCGCCAATGCACAGACCAACTTCATCGTCGTTCTCGCGGCGGCTCGTCTATTGAGTATCTCCCGATAATATCGTAATACCACCCCGCGAGCGCAAAAGCGCCGTGATGGTGCTGTTAATAATACAAGGCGCATGGAGAGTTGTAGGACTTCAGTCGGGTGACGTGGACAACGTCACTGGTTGTCACAGCGGAGGACGTAGTGGGCGTGCCTTGAACAATTTCATAGGTGACATTGGTCACTTGGCGGAGCACGCGATATGGTCCTCTGTAACAGGAAAGCAGTTTCTCGCGAAGGGCAACTTTACACGACGGGGACCAAAGCAACACGAGGGTGCCGGGCCCAAAATGAACATCACGGAGACGGAGGTAGTAGCGTTGCTTCCGTTTGTCTTGAGACACTTTTAGACGAATGCGCGCAAGTTGACGAGCGTGGTCAGCACGGCGATTACATCAAGGGTGTAAGCGCTAGCTGAAGCTGTGGTGGACGGAAACAGTGTCCAGTAGTAGCGTCAGTTCGCGGCCACACAAGAGGTAAATCGGGGAAAAGCCAGCAGTTTCGAGACGGGGAGAGTTATGCGCAAAGGTAATGAAAGGTAGAGCAAGGTCCCAGTCACGGTGGTCGTCTGAGACGGATTTCGATAACGTGTCTGTAAGGATGCGGTTCAAACGCTCAGTGAGGCCGTTTGTTTGAGGCTGGTAGGGGGTGGTAACTTTATGGTGTATGGAGCAGACCCGCATGATGTCTTCAATGACTTTGGCCAAAAATGTAAGGCCATGGTCTGTTCGCAATTGACGCGCAGCACCATGCATGAAAATGATATCATGTACAATGAAGTACGCAACATCAATTGCGCAACAGGTCGGAAAAGCACGGGTTACGGCGTAGCTGGTCGCGTCGTCAGCCGCGACTGCAACCCACTCCTTTCCTCATGTAGATTCCAGAAATGGGCCGAGAAGGTCTAAGCCAACACAATGGAAGGGCTGGGCAGGGATGTCGAGCGGCTGAAGGTAACCGGAGGGGACCTGGGAAGTCCTCTAGCGTCGTACACGGTCATATGTTCGTACACGTACACGGTCATAGGTTCAATAAACGCCGAGGTATCCTACCAGTGGTGCGTCGTGACGGTCTTCTAGAACGGTTGAGTGGAGGTGTTTAGGTATTAAAAATAGGAACTCAGAGCCATCCAGATGAAGGTTACGACGGTACGGAGTACCGTCGCGGAGGACGAAGAAGCGTCGAGTGGCATCGGCCACAGAGTGTTCAAAATCGTTGATGAGGGCTCTGATGTAGGCGTCACGAAGTTGCTTGTCGGCCAAATGAAGCAGCTGTGACACAGAGAATACGTAAGCTGCACTGGTAATATTGGAGGAGTCAGGAGCGTCAACAGGGTAACGCGATGAGCTGTCAGCGTCTTGGTGCAGGCGGCCAGACTCAAGCCGTCCTGTAGGATCTCTTACCGACGAGCGCCAACAGAGATCATGATGGTCAGTGACTACGGATAACGGGGGACCTTAAAGGTAAGGACGCAACTTCGACACCGCCCAGACAACAGCAAGGCATTCTCGTTCCGTAATTGAATAGTTGCGCTCTGATGGTGGTAGGAGGCGGCTCGCATAAGCAATAACGTGATCCTGGCCACGCTGACGCTGGGCTAAGGCGGCACCTACGCCATGTCAGGTGGCATCTGTACGCAATTCTGCAGGAGCAGTGGGCAAACATGGGTGGTGAGGTTAGAAGAGTGACAAGACGAGAGAAGGCGGCGGCTTCTGAAGTGCCCCACAAGAATTGTACGCCTTGCAGGTGCAGGTACTTGGTGCAGGTAGGTACCTGCACCAACTGCTAAATTCGTACCTGCAAAACACGTGCAATATTAGAGGAGTACCCAAGTGGTACACTGACGAGGAGCTGTTGCTATACATAAAACCACAAGGAGTTTACCATGCAAGGAGAGTCACGCGACGCGTCGAGATTTGCGAAATCGATTGGGAGTCCAGGCGAACCAGCTCCGTGGTTCTTACGTTCGCTCCAAATACAGACCGTCCAGAGAACAACAACTTGGGCTTCACAAGACACGAGACCATTGACTACGTTGAGAAACCACCTCGGTGCTTCAAGTGTCAGTGCTATGGACATGTGGCCAAGTACTGCCGTGGTGAGCAGCGGTGTAAGAGATGTGGAGGTCCGCACGATTTCAAAACATGCGCGTGCAGAGAGAACTTTCTATGTGCAAACTGTAGTGGTGATCATCCAGCTAGTTATAGCAAGTGTCCTACGCGGGCAGCGACCATAAAGCGTAAGAAAACGTTTATCTTAGGGCCAACAGGAAAGGATGAGAAAAATACGACGAAGAAAAAGACAGAAAGTCACAGAGAGTCAGGCGAAATGAAATGGTCCTCAAAGAGTGAAACTGATTTTCCAAGCCTGAAGCCTCCTCCAGGAATCCAGGGCACAGTGGTGCCATCGCACAGCGGACCGGCTAAAACAGTCAAAACAATGAACAGAGGCCCTGTAGACGAGAAGACTGCTGAACAACCGGAACAGCGAAGTTATTTTTCTGTACTGCAGCGACCCCAATAGCGTTGCGATGAAAACACACCACAGGAGGACTGTCAGCGGGTGCTACGTACCCTCTTCAACGCCTTGCGATCACACATAGAGAAGATGCCGGCGAGCTCGACGAAAGAAAAGCTCGAAGTAGTCCTGGCTCTCGAGTCAGTGATTCTCAGCTCTGCCTCTTTTTAAAGCCCCTAGCAATATGGATGCGGTCAGGGCAGAATGTTCACCATCTCGTCCATAGGTGACATTTATTATGCAGTGGAACTGTGCGGATCTTGCGTGCCATTTACCTGAACTGTCACTTTTCTTACGCAACATGGCTGTGCCAATATTGGCCCTGTCCGAGGCTGGTCTTCCGAGTTCCAGATGAATTGCTGGTTATGTCGCACATGAAAACCAATGTATTCCGACATTTCCGAACGGAAGCGCCATGCTATATGTGATACGTGAAATACCACATTACGTTCTACCAGTTCAAGACCTGTGCAGCAGTGCTTTGGAAGTCACTGCTGTACAAGTGCGGATGGGAAACCGAAGCCTCAGCGCGGCCTCCGTGTATGTGAACTCTCGCCTGAAGGTCTCGATGCGAGAAACTATAAGAGACCTCTGCAGCCGCTGCCCAAATCCTAGGATTATATGTGACGACGTGAACGCACACCATACTCTCTGGGGCGACAAGGCGACTGATGCACGTGGAAAGCAATTTGTTAGTGCTTTAAACACCGAGGAACTCTGCGTGGCAAATGACAAACAGCCAACGTTTTTTCAGCCACCGGCCTCTTACAATGTCATTGACTTGACGTTACACTAAACGGACATCCTCGCATCGTCAACGTCTAGTAAAGATAGAATGGGCAGTGATCATTTTCCTGTCTTCGTTAACATTGCTGGATATAGAACCAACGGCCGAAGATCGTGTCCTGTGACGCATTGGGATACGTACAGGGACGGCCTAAGCGAATCATCTTGAGACCTGTTCGCGGACATTCTACGTAGCATGAGGTTGGCTACCGCTGAGCTGAAGCTACCCGACCACTTCCCCGCTCCGGATCTAAAGCTCAAAAATCTATGCGCTGCCCGTAGAAGAGTGGAACGGGGGCTGATAAGGACGAAGGGCGACCCACCAATGAAGACTATATATAAGAGGATTAACGCAGTAATTCGACGTTATACAAGGAAACTAAGAGATCAATGGGCATCATTTTGCGCAAGCCTATCGGTCTTCACGCCAGCTCCACCGATATGGCGGGTCGTTAATAACCTTGCTGGAAACTTTCGACCAAACAAGCCATTTGAAGCCCTAGCATTGAAGTTAGGCAAGACACTCGCTTGTCTTGCTAATGCCTTCGCAGAAATATACTCTTCCGGAAGGTCAGCCGGCACAACCAACCCGCCCACGCTGCTATCGTCGTCTCTAATGAATGCTCCTTTCACACTCAGAGCTGGAACTCGCTATGAGCAGCCTCCGACGTCGCTGTGCGGTCGGACCTGATCTTATCAGTAATCAGATGTTGACTAACCTACCGGTTGAGAGACGGCGTGATTCGCTGGCATTTTTTTAACCAAGTCTGGGCCAGTGGGGCTATCCCACATTTTTGGCAGCAGCGGCAACGACAAACAGCGACGACGTACTCACAATCGTGTGCTTCTTCCAAGCAGGCCTGTTCTACATCAAGTTTCTTCGGCCTAACGTAGCTGATCACCTAGCTCGTCATATCAGCAAAGTTTCGTCACCTGGCCGTAGGACACGTGCTGCTGGAGGCCTGTGACGTAATCTGGACAGTAATTCCCATTGACTCTTCGAGGAGAAGACTACTACAAAAGCTGCGAGCGCTCCCACTCAAGGTTCATTTTGGCAGCAGCGGCAACGGAAAACAGCGATGACGTACTCACAATCGTGTGCTTTTTCCACGCAGGTCTGTGCTGCACTGTTTCACTGAATTTATTTTTTTTTCTTTTGGTTTCCTACTGTTGCTGCTGCTGCCGCGGTGTATTTTGCTTTGCAAAGTCTAAAGAAATCAGGGCCCTTTTCGAGGAACTGAAACATGAATTTCATGCAGAATTCAAAAATTTTAGAGATACATTCGAGAGAGATTTTCGGAAAGAAATGAGGGAGGTGAAGAACAGCCTGACGTTCATTAGTAAAGAGTATGATAGAATGAAAGTGGAGAACAAAGAACTGAAAGAGGCGAACGTTCAACTTGAAAGTCGGTGCAGTGACCTTGCGCAGCAGTTGAAGGCTCATGAAAGTCGTCTGCTCGATGCCGAACAATACTCTCGTAACACAAATGTTGAAATTAAAGGTGTTCTTTGCAACATGCCAGAGAACCTAACCGAGATAATAGGCAGAATTGCAGCAAAAGTGAATGCCTCTATTTTGCCAACTGACATTGACGTAATTCACCACGTCCCGACAGCAAACTCGGCAGTAAAAAATATATTTGTGCATTTCAATCGGAGGCAGGTCCGTGACGCTTTTCTTCAGAAAGCGCGCGCTGCAAAATTGGTATGCTCTGACATTGGTCTTGATTCTGACATGCGAATTTTTGTTAATGAGCACTTTGCCCTGAACTCAAGCGCATTCTGGGTGAGGCAACTGCGCCGAAGCGCCAAGCCAAATGGAAGCATGTTTGGGTGCGCAATGGTAAAATCTTTGCTCGTAGAACCGACGATACGCGCACAATCAGAATTGCATGCAGAGAGGACATGGTGAGGCTCACTGCGTCATCAGATAGTGACTAAAGCAAAAGCTGTCACTGGCTCAGAAATTGTAACGTTTGAAAATATGTCGCATGTCTATACTTCTGAAACTAAGCGCACTTGGAGTGCGACATGTTTATTCTGTAGAAGTTTTGTCATACCCTCGTACATCCCTTGTGACTATATTATACCCAAAACGAATTGCACCATGTTACGTTGTTGTGACCCGTGCTCAAGGTTGTGGCACTAAACAGTTTCAGTCATGATGAAGCATCCAGTTTGATTGCCCAAGTTTATATCGTACAAATTAACAGGCCCACGTGGTTATTGTTACTGTACCAAGGATATCTGCATATGTCAGCAAGAACTCGGCCTTGCAGTTGCACATGTTGCGTTTGCCAACCATTTTCCGTATAGTCACGTACTTTATTCTTCTTATCGTTTCTTGATGACAGTCAATCGGTATTTTGAACGTGTTTGCCCCTGTTAACTGGGATCTAGTATGAAAAAAAAAGCTTGTTCTCAGCGTTGCATTTAAACATTCACTCAATTAGGCACAAACACGAACAACTAGATCAGCTGATACATAATCTTCCCGTATCTTTTGATTGCTTTATGCTTACTGAAATATGGTGCGCACAAGAAAATGATATCATTTGGATGGAATCATTCTCGCGCTTTTTCTTGAACAGAGGGACCCGCAGGGGCGGCCTGGCAGTTTATATTAAATCTTGTTACGCATTCGAGCTTGTTGATGAACTTACAGTTATAACAAATGACTATGAAATTCTCACATTACGTCATAACCATCAAATCTTATCGCTAGTGTATAGGCCCCCGAGCGGAAACAGTGACCAGTTTCTCAATTATGCAAAAAATGTTTTGAATTCTGCTCTGTAACCGTTATATAGTGGTCATGGGTGGAGATTTAAATATAAATATAGCTGAAGATAATTACACGTCACTTAGTCTTGCCAACATAATTGAATCCAATGGTTTTACAAACATAATAGTGTCGCCCACAAGAATTACGGCTTCCAGCCAGACAACTATAGATTTATACGTCGTGAATGCAGACACTACGGTCGAATACGCTGGCACATTGTCATCCGACTTTAGCGACCACTGTCCAACTTTTGTGTCGGTTGTACAAAAACTTTCAACTTTCACTAGAAAAGCCCTTACTACCTATCAGTCAATTAATGACACAAATCTTAATAAATTCAGAGAAATGATAAACAGTGTTGGCTGGTCCGAAATTTATACTAATAACAGTGCAGATGAAGCGTACAATATATTTATAAATAAATTTCGTGAAATATATGATGCATGTTTCCCGTGGTCCAAAAAGCGCCAATCTAAAAAAATGAGAAAACCATGGAATACGCCGTCTCTTTATAAACAGATAAAAAAGAAAGACAGGATGTTTGAAAAATTTTTATCCAGCCGAGATTTGGCCGATCTGACTGCCTTCAAACAGTTCAGAAATAAATTAAACAGCGAGTTGCGGAAGGTGCGGAAGGAATATTATACGAATATATTTGAGAAAGACGGCCGCTGTGATGCAAAAATAGTTTGGAAATCAGTAAACGCAATCCTTAACATGCCCAAGCCCTCCAATTCTATGGGAGGTCTTACAATGAATGGTAAAGTAAAGCCAATATTGGTAAAGCCAATAATGGCAAAAATGGTAAAGTAAAGCCAATAAAATTTGTAGCTGACCCTCTTGCACCTCACTTATCGTATATATTTACCCTATCGATATCTTCATCTGCCTTCCCAGACAGATAAAAACTAGCTAACATGAATGTTATCCATAAATCTGGGACGACCGTTTCTGCAGCCTGGAAAGAATACTGCCGCTCTGGACTCATACAGACCGGTATCACTGACCTCGTGTGCAGCGAAGCTAATGGAGAAGATGGCGTGCAGAAGACTCACTTGGTATCTCGAGCAGGGTCAAAAACTACCATCATGCATGACTGGGTTTCGGCAGCGTCTAAGCGCTGAAGACAATGCGCTGGACCTGCTAAGCCACATAGAACATTACACTGCGGATGGCCTGTCGACACTTGCTGTTTTCATGGATGTTTCTAAGCTTACGACTACGTGTCTCAAAGAGCCATCTTCAGCCAGTTTCAAGTTATTGGCGTCACGGGTCATCTCTTGCACTTCATACATACGTTCCTCAATGAGCGTCGCATCAGAGTTCGTCTTGGCGACACTTTGAGCGATGAAATACGTATATTTCGCGGTGTGCCACAGGGGAGTGTTTTATCTCCCTTATTATTTAACATTGCCATGAGTAGCCTCCCAAGAGTACTAAACCATCGAACACCAGTGAAGATATCTATATATGCCGATGATATCTGCACATGGGTCTCCGGCTACCAGCATCGCCGCCTCGCACGAATAGGCCAGGGAGCAGTAAAAGCCATTCAGGGCCACTTCGCAACGATTGGACTATCACCATCAGTAGGGAAATCATCATTCGTACTATTTCCTGGAGTGAAAAGAAAATCTACACGCTTGACGCTGAATTCGGACGCATACCAGATTCCACAAGTCACCAACGTCCGATTTCTGGGCGTTACCTTATACCACAGGCTACTCTGGCGCCGCGGTGTTGACCACGTTGTGGCGTCATCGTCACCCAGGCTACATGTGCTCAAGCGAGTCGCTGGCATACGCTGGGGCAACCACCTGACGTCGATGCTACGACTACATACAGCGTTGGTTACCAGTCGAATCCTTTATCAGCGACCTCTGATGTCACCCTCAGACAGCCAATACGAGCGCTTAGAAGCCATCCACAGAAACGGTATCCGACTTTGCCTTGGAGTCTCTCAGCTAGCGTCAAACAAGAAAGTGCTCTACGAAGCTGAGTTACGCCCTCTACTACTTCAGGCTTCCCAGGCTCTGATGATCCAGCGCCTACGATTGAGTGAGTCTACGCCCGGTAGAGCCATCTTACGACGTACAGCTAACAGGCCGCGCTCACATTTTTATGCAGCATTCAACACGCTTTGCGTATCAGGATTGCACTGCTCGAGACAGAGGGAAAGAATAGAACCACCCTGGACATTCGAGGACATCACATGCAACTTAAGTGTACCACGATTGCAATCAAAGAGCTGCATTCCATCTGCAGAAGCCAAGTCATTAGTCCTGGAACACCTGAACACGATTTACCCGAATCACCTACAAGTATACACAGATGGCTCTGTCAAGGCAGATGAAGACCGCTGTGCAGCTGCATTCTATATTCCCTCTCTAAGATATAAGTGGTCTGGCCGTCTGGACTGTACAGCCTCCTCGACAGTTGTGGAAGACGTAGCAATAGCTTCTGCTCTGCGCAAACTAAATACTTTGCATCCGCAGAATGTGGTTCTCCTTACGGACTCAAGAGGCTGCATTACAACAAATATACCGTGGTTCGCCATCCCTCAAGTTCCCACGCAAATCACTAGCCATCGTAAAAGAACTCAACAACAAAGGCTTCCCAGAATGTTTCAGTGGATTCCTTCCCACATTGGTATCTCGGGAAACGAAAAAACTGATGCGCTTGCATACGCAGCACTCTATCATCCTCCCAAAATCAAGGCTCCAAAGAGTAATCAAATGCAAAAATCTAGCATTCGAAATCACTTTGCGTCGCTTTGGGTTCCACCACATATGCCCTGCGTAACCAAGAGATTGCACCGAGAGGAAGCCACACTTCAATATCGAATAAGGACAGGATCTGCTAATACACCGGCCTGGTTATTTAAAACGGGGCGAATCAAATCTCCGGACTGTACGGCATGCAACGAGACAGGAGACATTGAGCACATTTTGTGGTCCTGCCAGCAATTCCAAGATGAAAGAGACACTCTCCTGAAAAATCTGCAAAACAAGGACCTTCCGCATGCGCGCCTGCAATACCTTATATTTCCCGAGGGATCAGTTATAGCCCGCGAAGAAACTTCACGTCTCCTCATCGAATTCTTAAGAGAGACTGGTTTGATGGACATATGGTGAAACCCTTCAGCGGTATTGTGCGAGACGCAAGGGCGGAGCAATTGCCTGCCTTGTTCGCCAGGCTAAACCCGCCTGTTGCTACAATTCACCACCACTAGCATGCGGACTTGCCTATATAATGTGCGTGCGTGCCCAGTGTGCGTTTGGTGTAGTGCCCAGAGTGCCGTTTGGTCGTCGTTCTCGCAGTGGCTCATCTCTTGAGCGTCGCTCGACGGCATTGTTATACTGTCCTACGGCGGCAAAAGCGCCGTCCCGGTGCTGTTAAATATCCAAGGCGCATGGAGTGTTGTGGGGTTCGAGACGGGTGACGGGTTGTCACAGTGGAGGACGTAGTGGGCGTGGCTCGAACAATTTCGTAGGTGACGCCTGTTACTTGGTGAAGCACGCGATATGGGCCTGTGTAGCAAGAAAACAGTTTTTCACAAAGCACAAATTTACGCGATGGTGACCGAAGCAACACGAAGGTGCTGGGCACAAAAAAGACATCACGGTGACGGGGGTCATAGCATTGCTTTTGTTTCCCTTGAGAGACTTGTAGACAAGTGCGCGCAAGTTGGCGAGCATGGGCGATAGCATCCCGGCCATAAGCGCTAGTTGAAGCTGTGGTGGACGGAAGCATAGTGCCCAGTGGTAGCGTGGGTTCACGGCCATACAAGAGGTAAAAAGGCGAAAATCCAGCAGCTTCGAGACGGGAAGAGTTATACGCAAACGTAACTTAAGGTTGAGCCTGGCACCTGTCACGGTTGTGGTCTGAAACGTATTAGAATAGCATATCTGTAAGGGTGCGGTTCAAACGCTCAGTGAGGCCGTTCGTTTAGGGGTGGTAGGAGGCGATAAATTTCTGTTGTATTGAGCAGGCACGCATGATGTCGTCAATGACTTTGGCTAAGAAAGTATGGCTACGGTCTGTCAGCAATTGACGTGGGGCACCGTGAATCAAAATTATATCATGCAGGAGGAAGTCCGCAACATCAGTTGCGCAATTGGTCGGAAGAGCGCGGGTTACGGCGTAGCGGGTCGTGTAGTCAGCTGTGACTGCAACCCACTTCTTTCCTGATCTAGATACCAGAAATTGGCCGACAAGGTCTAAGCCAACACGGTGGAAGGGATGGGCAGCGATGTCGAGCGGCTGAAGGTAACCGGAGGGGAGCTGGGAAGCCTTCTAGCGTCATTGGCAAACTCCACAAGCAGCGACGTAACGACGTACGAAACGGGCATGGTTGGGCCAGAAAAAACGGCGACGTACACGATCTCTAGGTTCGATATACACCGAGGTATCCTGCCATTGGAGCATCGCGAAGCTCTTCTAGAACAGTTGAGCGGAGGTGTTTAGGAATGACAAGTAGGAACTCAGAGCCGTCCGGATGAAGGTTACGACGGTACAGAGTACCGTCGCGGAAGACGAAGAGGCTTCGAGTGGCATCAGCCGCAGAGTGTTGAAAACGGCCGATGAGGGCTCTGATGAAGGCGTGACGGCATTGCTCGTCGGCCAAATAACGCAGCTGTGATACAGAGAATATGCAAGCAGCGCTGGTAATATTGGAAGAGTCAGGGTCGTCAGCAGGGTAACGGGACGAGCTGTCAGCGTCTTGGTGCAGGCGGCCAGACTTGTAGACCATAGAATATGATAATTCTTGTAGCCTCAAAGCCCATCCACCAAGCCGTCCTGTAGGAGCTTTTAGCGACGAGAGCCAACAGAGAGCATGATGGTCAGTGACTACGGATAAAGGTCGACCTTGTAGGTAAGGACGCAACTTCGCAACCGCCCAGACAACAGCAAGGCATTCTCCTTTCGTAATGGAATAGTTGCGCTCCGATGGTGCTAGAAGGCGGCTCGCATAAGCAATAACGTGATCCTGACCACGCTGACGCTGGGCTAAGGCTGGTGGCATCTGTACGCAATTCTGTTGGAGCATCAGAGTCGAAGTGGGCGAGAATGGGTGGTGAGGTTAGAAGAGTAACGAGACGAGAGAAGGCGGCGGCTTCTGAAGTGCCCCACAAGAATTGTACGCCTTTGTTCAAAACAGTAGTGAGGAGTCTAGCAATTGTCGCAAAATCTGTAACAAAACCACGAAAGTATGATCATAGTGATACAAAACTTCGTATGTCTGTGGTTGCCTTGGGAACCGGAAAGTCTCGGAGAGCGCCAGTTTTGTCGGGATCAGGCTGCACTTCAGAAGCGTCAACGAGATGGCCCAGAAGAGTAATATGACGGTGACCAAAACGACATTTGGACGAGTCAACTTGCAGCTATCGCTTTTGGAAATACACCAGCCATAATTGTTAGACGCTCAAGGTGAGTGTCCAACGTTGGCGAGAAGATGATGACGTCGTCTGAGTAGCAGAGGCATGTGGACCATTTGAAACCTTGGAGCAATGATTTCAACATACTCTCAAAGGTGGCAGATGCGTTTCATAATCTAAACGGCATTACTTTAATTTGGTATGGGCCATCAGGGGTGATGAACGTGGTTTTTTCTCTGTCCATCTCGTCAACCGCAATCTGCCCGTATCCAGAACGGAGATCAACAGAAGAGAAACAACTGCCACCATTGAGGCAGTCAAGGGCATCGTGTATACGTGGGAGTGGGCAGGCATCCTTCTTCTTATTAGTATTCCTATTATCTTTTTCCTAATATGTTATTCCTATTATTATTATTCTTAATATTATTATTATTAGGCATAATTTTTACTAATGTTGTTCAGATGATTGTAGTCTACACAGATGTCCCCCTTCTTAAGCAACACCAGTGGTGACGGCCAGGGACACGAAGAGGGCTCAATGATGTTTTTATCTAGCATTCTGCTCACTTCACTTTGAATTACTCGGCGTTCAGGTGCAGAAACTGGATACGGTCATCGGTGAATAGACGTAGCACGGCCAGTAAGATTCCGGTGCTTGACCGCGGGCGTCCGGCCTAAAGGGCGATCGGAGAAGTCCAAAATGTCTCGGCAGGACGATAATACTTGGTAAAGGCCTTCAATCTGCGTAGAGGACAGGTTCATCGCAACCATTTTCTGTATGTTGGGATCGGCACCCGAAGCTGGCGCGAGGGGCCTGCGAAGCACGGAAGAACAGCCGGTTCGTGACGCTACCACATAATGGTCGCCCAGAGAATCAATGTTGGCAAGGCAAATACTTTGCGGAAGAATTCGCTTTGCCACTCCAAAGTTAAAGATAGCTATGCGAAGGCAGTTCGCAGTAATAGTAAATATAGTGTGAGACACGGAGACGTCATAATGTAGTGGAATATTGGGCACAGGAGTGGCGTGGTACTCGCCATCAGGAACTGGTGGGGAAGACATCAGTTCAATTGAGGCTATTGACTTTGTCAGCAGGCGAAGAAAGCCCGTGGGGCGTAAGCGATACTTGGGTGCGTCAAAACATTCTGCGAGCAGCGGCAAATCAAGGCGAAGGGTACTGGCAGAGCAGTCAATAAGTGCTGAATGCGAGGAGGGAAAGTCGAGGCCGAGAATCAGGTCGTGGGGGCAATGAGCAATCACGGTGAAGAGGCCAGGAGTGAGGCGGCCGGCGATGCTGACACGTGCCATACACATGCCTACGATACGCACAGTACCGCCCATCCTCACCGCGGACGACGCGTGCCGACGCTGGGGGAGGAGCTTTTCCAGTCGTCGTCGGAAGGCAGCACTCACAATAGTAAGATGTGCGCCTGTATCGATGAGTGCAGTGACAGGATAGCCCTCGACGTCAACGTCAAGAAGGTTTTGGTTTATAGTTAACGTCAGAAGAGGATTTCAGGGCAGGGTCGACAACGCAGCTTCACGTCCAGAAGCTGCAGTGCCTAGTTTATCGGCTGGCTCGGGGAGGCGATAGGCAGCGAAGAGAAGCTGCGAGGTTGCGGCGAACGAGCTTGATGGCGTCGAGGTGAGGGATAGTGGTGTGTTGCGAAGGTTCGGAGCAGGGGCATCAGCGGCAGTGGGTTTATGGCGGGCGGCATAGGGAACAGAAGGTCCAAAGGTGCGGGAATAAGTGGCGGCGTATGCCCGAGGTGGTGGTGGCCATCGGTTGCAGTAGTCACGAGTGACGTGGCTGATGCGACAGCAGTGGAAGCAGATCGGCCTGTCATCAGGGGTAAGCCATTCGCACGGGTTGTGGCGAGATGTGGCAAAGAAGGACTGCCGGGGACAAGGAGGGCAGCTAGAGAACTGGGGAACCCTGGGTTGAGACGTTGAACACACGGAGTTCAGACCCATGTTCTCATATTCCTGTCTGTCGATGGCCAGAATGATTGCAATCTTGGTTGCTGGTGGATCGGGAGGCGTCGCTGAGAAAGCTGGCGAAATCGCGGCCTCGCGTTCGCAGCGAACAATACGGGTTACGTCGTCACAGGTTATAGTCTGACGCGGTCGACCCTCACATGTCGACGTAACAGCAGTGTTGTGTAGCCGCGTGATGTGGTGTGCGTTACGGCGGCTCTTAGCTTGTTCATGGCAACTCCTAGCTTGTTCATGGCAACGGCATTCTTGAATGATCGTGCCGATTGTCGAGACGTTGCCGAAGTCAAGCAAATTGAAAGCGTCATCGGTGCTGTCTTTTAGAACAACTGACACTTTATCTGTTTCAGACATAGCACCATCAACTTTGCGGCAAAGAGCCAAGACGTCGAGGACGTCTTGGATCTGTGCATTTCTGAACACGAGACGCAAGAGCATTTCTCGTGGCAACTTCGCGGCAAAGGGTCGCCAAACAGTTCCCGCAGCTTTTCTTTGAAACTGTCCCAACTGGTTATCTAGTCGTCATGCGTCTTGTGCCACGCGCGTGTGGTGCCGCCGAGATAAGAGATGACATTGCCGAGCATAATCGTTGGGTCCCACTTGTTATTAGCACTGGCGTGTTCATAGAACTTGAACCAGTCGTTAACATCATGTCCCTCCAGGCCACAGAACACACCAGGGTCGCGAGGTTGGGCAGGCGTGACGATTGGAGCAGTGGGACATGCCTAAGCCGTTACAGGGGAGGTCTGGTCACCGGGACGCATGGTGACAAGTTTGAAGTACCGACCACTTCGGAGCTCTGTGGTGAGGACGGGGATTGACAACCTCCACCAGAGTGTTACGTGTAGAAAGACACAGACGAAATGGGCTATTTGGAAGTCATTTACACTGGAACAAGACAGCCAGGCCGACACACGCCCGCGCCAAGGCAAGTATCTCCCGGTAATACTATAATAGTATTTACAGCTTAACTGTGAACTACATATTTAAGAAAAGTAGATGAAACTGGGAGTTATATGTTATAGTCGTCTAAGCATCTAATAGGCGTATAATTTTTTTCCGATAGTTTCGATAAAACAAGGCTCACATGGGTTTTCTGTAACGATACTCTACGCGAAAGACCATATATTGACACAAGACGGGAAATCTGTATAGTTTACAACCTCAGTGTGAACTATATTGTGACAATAGATGAAACTCGGAGTAATGATACAGTCCTCGTAGCGACAAATTTCAGTATAATTTTTCTCAAGGTATCTTCATTAGATTGAGAGGTACAGAGCATTAGCGAGAAACTGGAGAGTTAGTGAGTAAAACAACTCTATCTCGTCCAGCATAGACGCGATGAAACTCAACGTCACCTGGCTAGGCCCACTCGGGGACCACCAGGTGAAGCCTGGCGGCCCTCTCGCGAGCCCTCTGGACTGCCAGGATTTCAGAGGTCTGGTCCAGGTCTGGTCTTGGTCCTGAGAGGTCTGGTCCTGTTTTTTTTCTTCGGAGATCCCATCGCTCCACGATATGAAGCACAGCCGCAGAAACAACAATCGCGTTTCGAGATATTTACGGCTTTCCTTTAGGATAAGTAATTCCTTTCGGGCATTGTGTCGCTAACGTTTCGTGCATTGTGTTGTCAAACGCATATTGATGGGACTAGAATCAGTCGTAACTTCAGGCCGGCGTGGCCAGCCACACAATACACGAAGCTTCTAGAAGGCTTGCACCGTCTGCGCAGTACAGCAGCGTACCCGCTGGCAGACGATCTACGAATACATCCCTGCAACCAAAGGACAGGCCACAGAAATGGAGGTGTCACCGCACACACCTTTGAAACCTCATCATTATGAACTGCGCCACAAAATAATGAAGAATAATGGCATCCACATAATCTATCCAGTGAGTACTACGTCGCGCTTGATTTTTGTGCTTGAAATATGAGAGGAAGCGGTAAAATCTGGCAACCTTTGGATACTATACATGATAATAAGCATATCTGTATGCAGTATTTGTATTACGCACCTAATGTTATGCACACTACATGCAGTGGCACATATTCACAACAACTGCATGAGAACATGAGATTTTACCGATATATTTACTCATCATGCCATCAGCGTAAACCGACATTACAGGGGAAACTGGCAAATTTGGGAGTGCAAGAAAGTGTAACTTATTTCTAATTTGCCAAGTTGGAGCTAAATTATATACAGATTATTCCAAGTAGTTCATCACTACAAATTGTTATTACTGATGCAATGATTCACAAACTTGAATTGTTACAATAGGGACAGCAAGCTAATCGCATCTCTTTGACCTTAAAGAGCCCCTCACCAAGTCTGGCCATTCATTAGCTGACGAGCGCCGTGCACAAACGCGTGCTAACAATCGTGCCTGCTAAGTATAACCTCTTCACGTGCCGAGAAAAGAGCTCACATTTCGAACCAAACGCCGTTTGTCGTTCTCCTCGCGGGCGCCGTGGTCCCAGCAGCAGAGTGACGTGAATCTCGCGAATGCCCTACGCACGTCGCCGTACTGTGACGTCACTCTCAGTCATAGGTGAGTTCGACAAGTATTCAAGGCAGCAACAATTATTTGCTAAAGCGGTCGCTTAAAATTAAATAATGGGGTTTTGCGTGCCAAAATCATTTTCTGACTACGACGCAGCGCCCTCGTGGGGGACTCCGGAAATTCGGACCTCCTGGCGTCATTTAACGTGCAGCTTAATCTCAGTACATAGGTCTTTTCGCACTTTGTACTCATCGAAATGCCGCCGCCGTGACCAGGATTCAATCCCGCGACCTCATGCTCAGCAGCCCAACAACATAGCCACTAAAAAACAGGGCGGGTAAAACTATCGCTTCATTAGAAGAAATAAAGCTTACAGATATAATGAAACGTACAAGGTCATTGTCATCGTGTTCTTGTTTTACTTTTTGCCGCCGCAAGAGATATGTACTTACGTTTCGTGTGCATCTTCCCACGTCGTGGATTCGTGCGCGCAGAGAATGAAACTGTTTCACTTTCTGCCGTCTTCCAGCGCGTGATGATGCTCTGTCGTCCGCTCGTGTTTCCCTCAGTTTTTGTGCACCACTCACTCATACCGCAAGTCAGGTGCTCTCGCTGCGCGAAACAAGAAAAACGCAGCAGCTGGCGCACCAGTCCGTTAAGGCCCGTTTATAGTCCGACGTAATCGGCGCGCGGGCGAGCGTCGTTCGCGGTCAGTCACGCTACGTCGGTTGCGCTGCGCCAGCCGAGATGCCATCCCCTCTATACTTCAACGCGCGCGCCGTAGGCTGCTATCTTCGGAGCATGCGCAGAAGGTTCACCAAGTGGCGCGCCGTCCGCAAAAGCCGTCTGCGGAGTTGTGTTGGCGCCTTTTTCTTCGCGCGCAGTGCATTGTGGGTCGACGCAGTCGGCGGCGCCGGCGTGCGAATGGAGCAGGAGCCAAATTTGCGCCGGGCCCGTTGGGGCGCGCTGGCAGCCGCCGGTTACGTCGGCGCTGCAGTGCGTCGGACTATAGAAGGAGTTGTTTTTGCCAACGTAACGTAGCGTGCGCGAGCGCGCGCGCGCGCGCGCGCGTTACGTCGGACTATAAACGGCCCTTTATCGGAAATGCGCCGCGCAGCAAAGTACCGAAAAAAAGATTATCTGCTCTTCCACTCGATGATGTGGAACGAGCAGTGGAGCTGTGGTGTGTTTCACCTCAAGCTACGCATGTATACAGGCTGCGTTATTATTATTATCATTATTATTATTATTATTATTATTATTATTATTATTATTATTATTATTATTATTATTATTGTAAGGAAGATAACGAATGTGCGCTCTGGGTCAGCAGCATCGGCAGCATCAAGCGCGCAGCAGAAGCTCGAGCTCGGAAACTGCTCGGTGCATCGTAGAACCGGCGGTCGCTACGAACCCTAATAAATCTCCTTTACAAGTGGTGGAGCCGTGCTGGGTAACGTTCCACTCTACCATCCTGGAACTCCGTTGTCGGACGCTACCCTGTGCCATGCCGAACGCCGACCAGCAGACTCTTCCACCGCCACCCGTCCCTTGCCCTGGCACCATTCACCAACGGGAGCCTCCCATCTTCAGCGGAACCGACGACAACGACGTTGAAGAGTGGCTGTCGTTCTACGAGCGGGTGAGCGTTCATAACAAATGGAATGACTCAGATAAACTGGCTTACGTGTCATTCTATCTCGCGGGCGTGGCCAGTCTCTGGTTCAGAAATCATGAGAGGGATATCCGAACGTGGTCGGCGTTCAAGACTTCGAATACAGAAGTATTTGACCGACCCGCCGTCAGGAAACTCCGAGCCGAGCAGCGTTTGCGTACACGCGCACAGGACACGGGTGAGACATTCACCAGCTATATAGAAGACATTCTCGATTTGTGCAGGCGCGTGAACGCTGCCGTGACGGAAGCGAAAAAGATCAAGCACGTCATGAAGGGAATCGATTATGACGCGTTCCAGATACTTCTGGTCGAGGGCCCACACACTGTTGATGACGTCATCAGCTTGTGCCAGAGCTATGATGAGTTGCGTAAGCAGCGAGCTCTGACAAGGCGACATCCCACACCAAATGCGATGTCACTCTGCAGCCTGGCCACCAGCCCAGAACAAGCCTCCACCACGCACTATGTTGGCTGTCGACGCTCAAAGATCCATCCGGCCGCCTTGCCCGCTTGGCATTGCGAATCCAAGAATATGACATCCGCGTGGTTTACCGTTCCGGGCGAAAGCACTCCGACGCTGACGCGCTATTGCGATCACCGCTTCCCCCGATGGCCAGTCACGACTCTTTCTGCGAGAGCACATTATCCTCTCTGGACGCTGACACTATCGCTGCTGTACAGCGTAATGATCCCTCGACTGCATCTCTGCTCGACCTTCTCTCGGATACGTCAAAAGTTCCAGCGTCACGTATGCTTCGGCGCCAAGTGCCTCATTTTGCGATTCTCGAACACCTACTATATCGACGCAACTATGCACCAGAGGGACGCACCTGGTTATTCGTCATTCCGAGAACCTTGCGATCAGAGCTCTGCTCCTCGTTCCACGTCGACCCTCAGTGTGGCCGAGCAGAAGTCTTCAAAACCTACGAAACACTTCGACACCGCTATTACTGGCGGGGAATGTACAATTTCGCTCGAACATTCGTCCGCTCTTGTCGTGAGTGCCAACGCCGTAAAGCGCCACCGCACAACTCCGCCGGTGAACTCCAGCCTTTGCAATGCCCATCCCGACCCTGTGATCGCGTGGGCATAGATCTCTACGGGCCACATCCGTTGACTCCTACCTGCAACAGGTGGATAATCGTTGCGGTAGACCACTTAACCCGTTATGCGGAGACCGCTGCTCTACCAAATGCTACAGCGCAGGAAGTCGCCAATTTCATACTTCACCGTTTTCTCCTTCGTCATGGCGGTGCACGTGAACTTTTAAGCGACATAGGCCGCGCCTTCTTATCTGAAGTCATCGAACAACTGCTTGCTGAATGTGCAATTGTTCATCGTAAATGCACTGCTTATCACCCACAGACTAACGGTATCACGGAACGCTTTAATCGAACTCTTGGTGACATGCTCGCCATGTATGTTTCACCTGATCACTCCAATTGGGACCTCGTTCTTCCGTTTGTCACCTATGTATACAACACCGCGACTCAGGCCACTACCGGATTCTCACCCTTTTACCTTCTTTATGGCCGTCATCCTTCGCACACAATCGACACCATTCTGCCCTACCGGCCAGACCCCTCTGAATGCCTGCAAATCTCGGAAGCCGCCAGACACGCCGAAGAATATCGCCAGCTGGCCCGTCGATTCACCTCCGACGACCAGAACCGTCAAAAAGCCGTTCACGATGTCCAGAACTCGACTCCCACTTTTCTCCTGGGCGCTCTCGTCTGGTTGTTAGTGCCACAACGCACGCCTGGGCTATCTTCGAAACTCCTTCCGAAGTACGACGGGCCATACCGTGTTCTCGAGAGAACATCACCCGTGAATTACCTGGCTGAGCCGCTAACGCCGCCGTCCGACATGCGACGTCGTAGCCGCGAAGTCGTTCATGTTCAGCGTCTCAAGCCGTATCACCATTCTACCGCCCTTCCAGAAAACTAAGCCACCAGGATGGCTCCTTTATTTCCGCGGGGCCATTGTAAGGAAGATAACGAACGTGCGCACTGGGTCAGCAGCATCGGCACCATGAAGCGCGCAGCAGAAGCTCGAGCTCGGAAACTGCTCGGTGCATCGTAGAACCGGCGGTCGCTACGAACCCTAATAAATCTCCTTTACATTATTATTATTTAAAATATTAAAATAATTGATTTATTAATTATTGTGAGGTCGCCTCGGCGACTGTGACGTAACCAGAACACTCAGCGCCCACTGGAACCATGTGTATAGGCCGCAGGTGGCCGTTAAACCGAGCCTCGACGCGACCGATGCTATGCGTTGACCGAGCCGCAGTCATATGAGTTCCCGAAACAAAACACATTTGTTTATATTGTTGCGGGAAGAAAGCAGGCCCACGAGTGTAAAATAACGTATATTTACAAATGATGGATATGGCGTTCAGGCAACTGCCAGACTTCGTCTTTCTCTACTCCAATTGAACTTCTTCCTTCACTTCAGCGTAACATCACCCTCCCGGCGGGGTAGCGCCGTCCCGGTGCAAGTTATACAGCCTCACGTAATGGGGGGACATAGGGCTTAAGCCTGGTGACGTGAAAAACATCGCTGGTTACGTTGGGAGGCACTGAAGGCAGACCGACTGGGGCGATCGCGTATGTCACGTCGGACAGTTGGACAGATCTGATACGGACCAGAAAAACGGGACAGTAGTTTTTCCGACAAGCCGACGTGAAGTGAACGCGTCCAGAGAAGGACAAGGGAACCAGGTGAAAAATGCAGGTCTCCGTGCCGAAGGTCTTAGCGTCGCTTTTGAGAAGCTTGCGAGACTTTGAGGCGATGACGGGCGACATCTCGGGCCTGGGCGGCTAAGTTAATAGTATCGCGAGCGTAACAAGTGCTGGGTGACTGTACTGCGGAAGGTAGCAACGTGTCAAAAGGCAAGGTGGGGTCGCGGCCATACAAAAAGAAAAATGGTGAAAATCCTGCACTGTCGTGACGGGACGAGTTGTATGCGAAAGGGACGTATGGTAAAGCGACGTCCCAGTCGCGGCCATCGTTGGAAACGTACATGGCGAGCCTTTCAGTGAGTGTGCGGTTGAGTCGCTCGGTGAGGCCGTTCGTTTGAGGGTAGTACGCGGTAGCAATCTGATGTTCTGTAGAACAGGAGCGGAGCAGATCATCAACGACCTTCCATAGAAAGTAGCGGCCGCGGTCCATCAGCAACTGGCGAGGGGCGCCCTGGTGCAGGATGACGTCTTTAATAAGTCGGTGACATCTGTAGCGCAGCTGGTTGGCAGCGCTCGTGCGATGGCATATCTAGTGGCATAATGGGTTGCTACAGCAATCCATTTGTTTTCTTTGATGGAAATTGGAAACGTACCAAGGAGGTCGAGGCCCCCCTTATGAAAATGACTGTTGAAATGCTGTTGGCATATTGTTGACGAACTGTTGACTCAATAGCCTTTCAACAATACCTCAACAATTATTGAAACCACAGAGCACGAATTCAACAGTAAAGTTGTTGGGCAGTTCACAACAAAAAAGTCGTTGACTAAATTCTGTTGGTATAGTGTTGAATAGTATTGAGTATTACTGAGCCATTGTTGAGTAGTTTTCAACAATAAAGTCGTTGACTAAATTCTTTTGATATATTGTTGTATAGTATTGAGTATTATTGAGCCATTGTTGAGTAGTTTCCAACAATAAAGTCGTTGACTATATTCTGTTGATATATTGTTGAATAGCATTGAGTATTATTGAGCTAATGTTGAGTAGTTTTCAACAATAAAGTCGTTGACTAAATTCTCTTGACGTATTGTTGAAAAGTATTGAGTATTGAACCATTGTTGAGTAATTTCCAACAATAAAGTCGTTGACTAAATGCTGTTAACTTATTGTTGAATAACACTGAGTCACGAGCAATATTGAGTTTCGAAGTACATGTGAAAAACACACGCACATATGTATGTGTGCGTGTGTTCTTCTCTGTGACCTCTTTTGCACATATATGTTGCTTTACTGATCACTTGATCACCATTGCATATATACAGGGTGTTGTTTCACGTTACTTGAACCATAGACGTATATACACGGGTTTCAGCTAACTTTACTCAGAGTTTAAAAATATGCCGATGCACCATAAGACGATGCGACCAAATGCATGTTGCTCACTCTTGTACGTGTCACGCTATTCTTGTATTTTTCCTAAGTAGCTAACTAGTCAAGAAAATTAGCCATTCTGAATGAACAAAGTTAGGCGAAAAATTCCAATTAGAAAGTTCTAGAGCACTTTGCAAAACGTCCGATTAGGCAATTTCTAACTTTCTATCTATTAAGCGTTAGTGTTTTTCAGCTTACTGCGGATGCCCGAGAAATACAAAAAATATCACCTGACATACGCGCTTGCGCGCCGTGCGTGCAGCGCTCCCAAACGAGCATACCATCGACCAGGGTGTGTTGCCGCTTAAAAGGCGACAGGGCAGTGACGAAGGCGTTGGCTGTGGTATTGATCGCCAGCGACGCCCTTATGAAAATGACTGTTGAAATGTTGTTGGCATATTGTTGACGAACTGTTGACTCAATACCCTTTCAACAATACCTCAACAATCATTGAAACCACAGAGCACTAATTCAACAGTAAAGTTGTTGGGCAGTTCACAACAAAAAAGTCGTTGACTAAATTCTGTTGGTATAGTGTTGAATAGTATTGAGTATTATTGAGCCATTGTTGAGTAGTTTTCAACAATAAAGTCGTTGACTAAATTCTCTTGATATATTGTTGAATAGTATTGAGTATTATTGAGCCATTGTTGAGTAGTTTCCAACAATAAAGTCGTTGACTATATTCTGTTGATACATTGTTGAATAGTATTGAGTATTATTGAGCTAATGTTGAGTAGTTTTCAACAATAAAGTCGTTGACTAAATTCTTTTGACGTATTGTTGAAAAGTATTGAGTATTGAACCATTGTTGAGTAGTTTCCAACAATAAAGTCGTTGACTAAATGCTGTTAACTTATTGTTGAATAACACTGAGTCACGAGCAATATTGAGTTTCGAAGTACATGTGAAAAACACACGCACATATGTATGTGTGCGTCTTTTGCACATATATGTTGCTTTACTGATCACTTGATCACCATTGCATATATACAGGGTGTTGTTTCACGTTACTTGAACCATAGACGTATTATATACACGGGTTTCAGCTAACTTTACTCAGAGTTTAAAAATATGCCGATGCACCATAAGACGATGCGACCAAATGCATGTTGCTCACTCTTGTACGTGTCACGCTATTCTTGTATTTTTCCTAAGTAGCTAACTAGTCAAGAAAATTAGCCATTCTGAATGAACAAAGTTAGGCGAAAAATTCCAATTAGAAAGTTCTAGAGCACTTTGCAAAACGTCCGATTAGGCAATTTCTAACTTTCTATCTATTAAGTGTTAGTGTTTTTCAGCTTACTGCGGATGCCCGAGAAATACAAAAAATATCACCTGACATACCCGCTTGCGCGCCGTGCGTGCAGCGCTCCCAAACGAGCATACCATCGAGCAGGGTGTGTTGCCGCTTAAAAGGCGACAGGGCAGTGACGAAGGCGTTGGCTGTGGTATTGATCGCCAGCGACGTGCTTCCCTCGCTGCGGTTCATGATGGCGATAAGCAGACGGGTGTTCACACCGGTTAAATGGTATGTTTTCGTTTGTGCGCAGAAGGCTTAGGAGCCGTGCAATCACGACTCGCAGGCGGGCATGTCACGTGGTGCTTTTTGTATTTTGCGAGCATCCGCAGTAAGCTGGAAAACACTAATACTTAACAGATAAAAAGACAGAAACTGTTTATTCGGACGTGTTGCCAACTGCTCTGCAACTTTCTAATTGGAATTTCTTCGCAACTTCCTTGCTTCAGAAGTTGGTTAATTATCCTTGACTAATTAGCCGATTAAGCAATATATAGAAATAGCGCGACACGCTACATACCAAAGGGAGCAACATGCATTTAGTCGCGTCGTCATAGAGGGCATAGAGTTTACACTCGGCCTAAAGTTAGCAGAAACACCCTGCATATATATATATATATATATATATATATATATAGTTTGAGAAGACAAACGTCGCTACAAGCAGTGATAAACAACCGATGATTGGACGCATCCTGCATTTCTATCGGCGTCCATTATAAGGGGCCAGTGCCCTGGCTGAGTGTTAGGAAACGGCATTGCATGCCTCCATGTTAAATATGGTCAAGGTGGCGGGGAACGTTAACAAAATTCAAGTCTGGGGTTTGACGGGCCAAAACCACGCTTTGATTATGAGCCGCACCGTAGTAGGAAACTCCATATTTATTTTGACCATCTGGGGTTCTTTAACCTGCACCAAATTTGGTGCAGGTTAAACGCACAGTACGCGGGCGTTTTTGCATTTCAGCCCCATCGAAATGCAGCCGCCGCCGCCGGCATTAGATTCCAAGCACTCGGGTTAGTAGCGCAACACCTCAGCCGCTATGCCACCACGGCGGGTGCGGCGGAGAAAGGAGTGAACATCGTTTTTACAGAGTAATTTAGCTTAGATGTTACCCGTTAGCGCGCTACAGAACGAAACGAAAAGCTTGGCGGATATGTGCAACATGGTGCTCATATTTCACATGGAGGCCAAATTCTTCTCTGTGACCAAGACGGGGTGCTGGCGAATGTGTTGGGAATCTGCTCGGCCACCAAGCACAACCTGCGCTGCTATACGTTCTCGGTGACAACTCGCACAGCGCAGAAGCACACGCACAAATGTTTAAAGAATGGGACGACAGACCGCCTGCAGTTTGCCATGACGTCGAAATAAGAAGCACAAACAGCGACGTTTCTGTACTTTTGTGGTCAATAGTTCAGTTCGCATGGTTGCGGCACGCATTACTTTTTTTTTTTAAATACAAACGACGAAAACTGTGCGCGGAAACATTAGCACGGCGTTTGCGACGTTTGAATTTGGCGCCTTTTCCCGCGCATGCCATTTGCTCCGGCCGGTGCACTGCGTTACTGCGCCAAAGAAAGTAGTTCATCAAAGAAGTGAAGCAAAAAACTTTTATACACTTCCAAAGCGCTACAATTTTTCTGTAATAACATGAAATCACAGAATTTGTTATCAAATGGTACAATTTATGATAATATAAGCGTGTATTTGTATGAGTGTACATGTATGATTGCGCGTTTGCGCTGTTGAGGCTTGTAGCATTCCGGCGTGATCGTGCATGCCGGTTGTGTGAAAACTTCCTGCGGTTTCTGCGTTCTTTGTGTGCTTCGCTGTGACATCTTTGGAATGTTCCTGCGTGTTGCTCGCTTTTTATGGGCTTGTTGCCTCGAAGATCGCCATGATCGCCTCCGACTCAGCGACATCAAAGGTGAGTTAGTGTTTCGAATTCCCCTTGTTCGTCCGCGCCTGCGGCGCGGACGAAGGGGAATTTCAGCGCCTGTGCGTGTTTTCCGTGCGCCTCTTTTCTAGTTTTCATTCCTAGCACTATCCTTCCGTTGCCAGAATTGGTTGTACCGCACTAGATTCGTGGTATATAACATGGAGCTTTGTCCTGGTTTAACTTTACACTCCGCTTGTGGTGACGTAAGGCAGCTATGTGGTGCCAGCTAAAACAGGGCATGTTGTACGCCATGATTTCTGATACGGTATTCGAGCACCGATTGAGTTAGCCTTATTAATGAGCGCAAAACAATGCGACGTGAAACCATCCGATCTGTACTGTAATCGGAAGATATTTCGTTTGCGCCACGCTAGTACAAGACGTGGGAGCGAGCTTGTAGCGGCGTGGGGCGGTGGGATCGGCGAAAGTGTATTCTGTTGCGCTGAATTCCCTTCAGGAACGAGTGACTAGGCTGCTATCTGACACGCCGTGCGGCCGATGTTCGCGCGATCGGAAAACACAGAGGAGGCTGTCGCGCAATAATAATAAAGAATTTGAAGGGTGTACATGTGATTCTATGCGATACGTGAGATACAATAGAGGGGGATGCCACAGAGTGCTGCGAAATCATCGAGTTATACGCCTTGCTAACCGCGTGTGTTTTGTTTTCCACCAGTTCGCGCGCATTCAGCTTTCTTTTTTCATCTTCGTTCGACGCCATCGAGGGCTTCGCCCCAAACGGCTTCGCGTAGGCGCTCTTAGCATTCACGGAAAGGCAGATTTCATGTCACTCCAGGTCCTACAACATTCAAAATAACGTAATTTCGTGAAATTGCAGCTTTTCGCACTTCAGTAAGTGATTGATTTAACAAAATTTTAAGATCAGTAGAGGAACGAGATGCCTGGCATATCTGCTTTGTCGTCCCACTGGGTTTCGAGGCGGCATGTATACGTTATCGGCAACATAAACATCAATAATTAGCATTGTTTCTTGTGACCATAGAAGTAGCTAGTTATGTCGAAAAGCTATTTTTGCTTTGAATCCGAGCACTAAATAGTGAACAGATTGAAAGGGGAGCGCATAGTTGTGAACTAAATGACAACGCTTTGCCACAAGCTTGGAATAATGCATTGTCGAAAGAGCAGTTCTGTGAAATTCTTTGAGAGTAAGCAAAACTTCAGTAGCATCAGGTAGACGGGGAGTAAAAGAATGCAACACTGTGGTTTTATATGAAGGAGCATCCTTTAATATGTGGCCATAACAGTTCAGTAGATGCATGGAAATAATTTTTAAAATAATAGAGGAATGTGAAATAAATTATTTGACAAGCTCACACTGCCATTGGCAAGAGCGGCCACACTTTAGTGTATTCAATGACTAGTCATTTGTATCCGTCTATTTATGTCAGCCTAATGGTCCATGTAGCTCTTTTGATTGTTGATTTTGCTGCATTGTGGCTTCACATTTTAATACTGACATCTTTTTTCAGATTCAAAATGAGCTGAGAGACACCCAAGCTGGAATGCTAAAGGTGAATTCTTTGGCCATCCATTCTGTAACGTCACCATGATCAAATACCTTGATGCCGTGAAAATGTATTGCAGGAAGCAGAAAAAACAACATTGCTGATGCAACTGCAAGGCATTTGCTCCAGTGATCAATTGGTGCAGAGTGCCTTCATTAGGAGACATGGTGCCTTTAAGCACTCAGCTGAAAGACTGCAACTGCACCGGGACTGGGAGTGAATTTCAGTGTCACTTGTGAACATATTAAAGATAGAATGTGCCTTCTTCAGGGTATATGCCTGATATGGGAGGGGTGTTCAGAAACAGTGTGGATATTAGTGGTCTACGTGAGTGCACATCTTCCGAGTTTTACCTATGTCATGCAGCAGTGCACTGCTAGAGGTATCAAACCAGAGCAGCAGCACCCTTTGAGAAAGTTGGCTGAAGAACGAGCAGTGATCAAAGCTTTCTGCATTTCAAGGGCCAAATTCCAGAAAGATTGATGCCGAGCTGGACGGTGTGAAGTGCCGGTCACCACATACTGTAGCCAGCATGGCATGAATCTCCTTGGCATTATGCCTCGTTAGGATACAGAAATTGCATCACTGCTCATAAAAAAAAAATTGGAAATTGGGAGGTTGAGGGGAAGTGGCAGGGCTCCCCTCTGGAGTAGCCAGTGCATGCCCATTGCTATACTGATAATCCTACCTTAATGAGAACCAGTGATGCATGTTAACCTATTACGCAGCTAAGTGCATTCCTTGTTTTGTATTAAGGGGACACTAATGACACCTTAAATGAATTTAAAATAAAGCATCGCTTTAAATATCTACTTCTGTAAATTTCTTGGTAATTGCTTGATTATTAGAGAAAATAAAGCTCAGCGTTCAATTTTCTGAGTATCGCCCCAAAATCTTCGTGCTGACATCTCATTGTCACATCATGGATTTCAAGTATTTTTACAAACTTGGGTTGTATTGTTTCAGTAAAAGTTCCTGACGGTTCTTATTTTAAGTTTTTGGAATACAATGAAGAACATCTTTATTTGTAAAAAAAAATTGCTGCACCTGAACAGACATCATCAAAATCCATGACGTCACAGCAAGCGGGTGTGGTAACTTCAAGGCAGCACTGCCACCAATCTTTCCTCTTGCTGCTTTTACAATTTACTCACCCTCTTGTCATGGTACGAGTGAATCTCTTGAATTGTAGGAAGGTCATTTACAGATACATCTAAAATAATTTTTCTCTTTAGTGCTTTCTTGCCATAGTTGCTTAGGGGTGTTGGCACAGCGCCGCTAAGCACGAGGTCACATGATCAAACAACCACATTTTGATGGAGGTGAAATACAAAACTGCCCATGTACCTTGCAGCCTGATTTGGTAAAAATTAATCCAGAGTTCCCCACTATGGCGTGCTTAAAGCCTGTTTCACATGCAAGCGAAAATGCTTGCAAATCCTGCCGCCGCGCCGCAGAAATCAGTTTCAACGGTGGGAGCGGCAAGGTTCGGGCAAGTTGGAATTTCATCGCAGCGGCAGAGCGGCAGCACTGCTTCCGAACGACCCACCTCGACACGTGACCAGCGGAGGATTAGTGCTGGAAAGCCTGCGCATAGGATGATGTTTATTTACTTGGTACACGTACAGGCAACATGCCAAGAGAGCTTTTCAACGAATTGTTAAATTGCTAAGCGCAGGATATGTATTTATAAAATAAAAATTTGAGAGGCAGAGACAAAGCTATATTTATGTTGGTAGTCGCAAACTACCGAAACTGGCTGAAAGTCCTGTGTTTTATGCCAGCAACATTGCTATTCGCAGCAGCGGAAAATGCGCGGCGGCAATGCATATGAAACGAAACTTTGCGATAAGCTTTGCAGCGCCGCGTCGCTGTTCGCTCCATTCGCTGAATCGCTTGCATGTGAAACAAGCTTAAACATCAGATTGTCGTTTTGGCACTTAAAACGCCAAAATTTAATTAATTTAATTTTACTTTAGTGCTCCTTTAAGCAGTAGAATTCATGATCTCTGCAAAAACTCATGCTCAAAGTATTTTCCGTAAAGAATAAATAAACAGTAGATATAAGTGTCTATTTATATTTTGAATTCTGTGATACGTGATGACTATTAGTGGTATGAGACAGAATTGTAATACAATGTGTGATGGCACGATGATGCACATCGAGGAAATGACTGAGTCTCCCTAGAGGTCCTTGACATGGACATCAACTGACTGTCCACAAACTTCTGAGTTCACTCCGTGATCTTGTGCAGCCTGTGCTTTGCGAGTAGATTAATTTAATTGAGGTTTAATTTAATTTACTGTCCTTACGGCTTATGTACATTTCATACAGTGGAGTGGAATCTCGCATTACTTCTGGAGCACAGCAAGCGAACGTGATGTGTAGTGGTAATCTTAGTAATGATCGACAATCATGTCCCACTTCGAGCTTCTAATGCTGCTTGCCAACACAAGCAGCAGCATCTGCTCAAGATAGCGTGAAAGAGATTAATTGAAAAATGGCATATGCCCAGGGTCACATACCCAGTCACCCAAGCTGTTCCAACGGTTGGTATTGAACTCTTCCCTCAACATAGCAGCCCAATCTCCCCATTAGACCATGGCTACATATTCACACAAATGGATGGGACAATCGAGACAAACACCTGAAAATATGAAGTATCCCAAGAATGGTAATCACAATAAATAGTACTAGATGTGCATTAGCGCAAGCTCTTGGGCCAGTTGGTGCATGATGAACTTGAAAAAGGGGGGTACCAGCAAAACAAAGGACGCGCACACATGGAAAAGGCGTTAGACAGGGACGAACGCTGGTCAGTCCCAATGTCCGTCCATGTCTAATGCCGTTTCCTTGTGTGCATGTCATTTGTGTTTCGCTGGTGCTCCCCTTTTTCAAGTACTAATGTTTGGATACGTTGGTTTATTTTTCTTGTTTGTGCTGGATTGTTTTTCTGAAACATGGGGCATCCAGACAGCATCAGAAGCTTGTAAGAAGTCAAGTTTAGCATTTTAGATTTGCAACAGGTACTTTTGTAATTGATTTGCAGTAGGGCTGTTGTGTGAATGTACTTGAAAGGCTTAAAACTGTTTTGCTAACATTTACTTAAACATGCAGGTTCACATACGCTGTAAGAGTGCACATTGAGAAGGTTATCCTGGCCCAGCTTACCATGGCCTGCCATGGTGGACCAGGAAAGTTTGCAAGGGCCTTGCTTCACCATGTGTTCACAGAGGAGGAGCTCATGGGCCATTTGGGCTTTGGAAATAACACCAAGGGGCAACAGAGGCTCTTGACCCCATCAGGGTCAGTGCTGTTATAGGCAAGTACCATATACCCTTTCCGGTTGCATTTTTACATTCACATTTCTTTTCTAAATTTATGAACTTGCCATTGGCATAACAAACGACTTTCATGTAGCCTGTGTGTGCAGTTGTGTGCTACAATAGCCTACCATTTGGAATGACTGTTCATATGATCTTGAGTGCCTAATGCCGCCATACTCAAATGCTTCCAAATTTAAAAGCTGCCTTCACTGCCGAAAGTTTTTAGCATCTCCACCAAATAAAATGAGCTGCATTTGTGCATTAGCAGTGCTCCTTGGCTGTCATTGCAAGGAATAGTTGTCTGTGAAGCACGCTCCAAATCTGTTGGCATGGAGGACATGGTTAAGTAGCCTGAAAGTGTTAATACACGAATTGCGGAGAAGCTATGCTCAAGTGTGGTTACTGCTCAGCTCGAGCAGGAGCACGTTCACCAAATTGCAGAAATCAAAACAAAACAGCTCTCCATGTTCTGAGATGTGAAACAGTAGTTTCACCAATTTTAACAGACCACATCAAATCAAAGTTGCTCCTATCTTGAAGCAGGTCCATGTGATCCGAGACAGCAACCTTTCAGCGGAGGGAACCTGAGTGTTGTGGCAATTTTCTTTTGGTAGTTTCAATCAAAGAAACAACAGGGACCGAGTTGCCAGCTTCACAGTCAACAGTACTATGTTTAGTGGATGCTTACTTATTCTAAGCACCTAACCTATGACTCGTATTTATTAACATGCACTGTATCACTTTGTATTCTAAGATAAGAAAAAAAATATTTATGTGGCTTTTCCTCATATACTTCAATAAATGGAGAATAGGCTCTTGGGGCCTAATGTATAAAGCTTCTTACAGACCATCGGACATGTCCACTACTCCCATTCTGAAATTGTTAGAATTGTTTCCTGCTTCCTTACTTCACCTACCTGTTAACATGGTTATGAACCATTGCCAAGTAGATTATGGGCTTAAATTTATCAAAAAGATTAATGGGCTTTTCTGTCGCTCTTGTTTAGCCCGTTGAGGATCACATTTTGGGGAGAAATATGCCTCTAATTTAGGAGTTATATATCTTTTGTAGTGTGCACATACTCAAAACTTTCGACTTGAATAGTGTCCTATTCAATTTAGTCTTTGAATGGTCACTATTTGTAAATGTGAGTATTATTCTAATATTTCGAAACACCAATAAAACATGAGATTTGAGCCAAAGTACGGTAAATTTTCACCTCCAATAACATAGTATAGACGTAAAACGTAAGAACTTGTAAGAATAGCAGACCAGGCTACGTTACTAAAGTAGCTGTACTTTAGAGGCTGTACAGCAATCATTCATGCATACTGAAGAGTCCTGTGCATGTGAAGAAACTTTTTGCTGCTCCATTTGTGCCTTTAATAAACAGCTCTTCATAACATAACAATGACAGAAACTTGCTAACTTTAAGAATACTAGTATGTGAACCTCATCTTACATTAATTGTGATATCAGCTGTTCATTATTCAGAAGCTATCCAATATTTGATTTGCTTCTGGCATTATTCGGTTCAGTCTCAAAAATCACTTTTCGCGCATCCTTAATATTGTTATTGCAGATTTAAGTTCTTCAGGGCGACTTTCCGAGAAAATAAACTGGTAAATAATTTTTTAAAATAACAATAAAGTGGCAATACCATTTCAGTATTTGCAGTTTTACATGTTTTATTGTTTTATGCAGGATAAAGCAGCATAATTTTTTCTGTAATGAAACTTATGGAAACTTGTGGCAGCACTCCCAAATTAGTGCAATGACAGACACCAAGGAGCTAAGTGAAAAATCAGTTTGGGAGAAACCCAAGGAGCGACAGCACTATAAGAATATTTTCTAGAAGTCTCAGAAGGTTGCAGCACCTCCAGTGGGAGGCTAGGCAACACTTTGTTCTGAAAAGGCAAATTTTTTCAGAACGTTCCATCACAGTGACAGATGTATGGCAGTGAACCCTAAAAGGGTTAAAGAAGTCAGTCCTATGGCATATGGCTCTTAAAAGACAGCATTTCTTCGTATCTGTCACATTCTGCATGTGTCATGCTAAGCAGTTTGGCGCACAACTACACGGAATCCTCATTATAACAGTAATTCAGTCGTTGAGGAAGAAAACATACTTCGCTGTAAGCAGTGTCTTCTTTAATGTGGAAAGTCCTAAGTCATTGTAAGGCGAGAAGTACGTTCCGATTGCATGTGAACTCGGGAAACCTAACATCAAATGAAGCTACACTCAATTATAGTGACATGACACTATTGTATTTGGAGCATGGAAAAGCACAGTGAAGTACTGCACATTTTAATTATGAAACTTACAAGAAATAATTTTAGTTGTCAGTTCAGGTTTATTTATGAACGACATGAATTTTTTTCACCATTTTGTTTATCAGCAAGCAAAGTTCACATCTTTGACATTGAAGATATTCATAAAGTTATATTGCTACAGTGTTTTGTTCCTCTTTGCCCTTTCCTGCATTTGACACTTAGTGGAGTCCTGTGCCACACTAAATAAATTTAAATGGTCATGCTGTAAAGCTGTACCCATGGAAAATTGGAATAAAGCAACACAAATACATAAATCAATTTCATTGTAACAAGGGCATATTGCATGCCATTCTTTTGCATGTGGAAGTTGCTTTTTAAAACTTATTCTGGCTTGTTTTTGCAGGCTTCACGTGTCGCAAATTTCCTGGTACCAACATGCCCTATGTAAAGAACTCTGGCCTCGCTTCTCGCATGGGACCTTGCCCCTGAAGCAACTGCCCCTGCCCCTTCACCTCTGAAGAGCCCAAGTTGGACAGCTCAAACCAAAACACAAGTGTTGTGCTTTTGTAACTCTCGACATTTTTATGTTTTATGTTAGTCTCCTGAAGGGCCCAATTTGGATTTCTCAAATGAGCATACAAATGTTGTGCCTTCCTATGCCTTGACATTTTTATGTTAATTTTATTTATGTTAATTATGCTAGTCTCCTGAGAAGCCCACATTGGATTGCTCAATCCAGAATACAAGTGCTGTGCTTTGTTATAGTTCACTACATTTTTATGTTAGTTTTTGATATGGTTCCAGTAAGGATAGTGTTTCCTTATTAATATATTTTTTAAGTAGCTTAAGTCATTTCATGCCAAACCACCCAACAATTTTCTCAAGAACTGTTCCATTATGGCAAACCATTTCAAGTTTGCTTGATTTTGAGTAGGTACAACGAGAAAATTTTTGAGAAAATTTGCTTTCATACATACTCTGAAGTAATTCCAGGGCAACCAACCAGCGTTTTTTTGGCCATCACAGATATAGTTGAAGCTCCGAACTCTTGCTCCCCATTTATTTTCCTTCACAAAAATTTTTTTGAATTTTGGCAAAAATTTATTGTTCTTGCCCAGCTAAGCTAGAAGCCACTGATACACGTTTCTTCTGAAAGGGAAATTGTATGATCCAGATATTCAGGTGGTGTTCATGTCAAGAGACTGAAGTGGTGTGACTGCCAAAATTTGCAGTTTGAATTTTCTTCTAACGTAGGGAAATACAGAAGGCACAAAATGAATATAAAATCAGACTGCTTGACTTGGGATAGCAGCAAAATATTTCAAGCCTTGGAGGTTCAGTTGATCAGCTAAAAAAAACTGTAACGTTGAAATTTTTTGCAAGCTTCGTGTTGAAGGTAAAAAATTAGCTTTGGTGGTTGGCACAAAAGTATGTCACCCATCATTACACAGCCGTACATGTCTGCTATGCATGTGACATGAAACAAAAAGTGATTATTCTTTAAGTGCGATAAGGTATTTTTTATAATGTTCCTTTGTGGATCACACATACAGCATAAATATAGCATGAATATATGAATCCATGTCATCTAGCAAGGAAAGGTTGTTAATATATTAGCCACAAGAACTACTCAACAAACTGACTTGCCTTTTTTATCATTACGAAGGCAGGTGACGTCAAGCGCTGCTGCTGCAGTCTCAGCTCGTATTTTTTTAACATGAACGCAAAAAGTGGTCGCCAATGGTGTCTGACCACATCAGACTGAACATGGCACATATGACTTTTATAGATGAGCATGTTCCAGCTCTGAAACAGTGGTAGCAAACAACACCACAAGAATTTGTTCATACTCATGTAGGTTTTCAGTCTTAATTATGAAGGTGTTTTCTACTTGCATCATCATTGGGCTTCAGGGAGCAGGGCACAAAGTGTCCTGCTCCCTCTATGTTGCATTGCAATGCGACATGCCCTTTAGGATGCTTTGTATGAACAATATCAGTGCTCTTTATAGATTTACTGTCTACATAATAGCTGATATTTCTTTTTCTAAACTGCATGAAACATAACTCTTAGCACTGCAGGATTCCCTCACATATTTATTACGTACGAGGTCTGTTAGGAAAGTATTCGACCTTTTTTTGCGAACACCTGATGAATATGAAACAAGCACGTTTTCATCAGCCGCCCTTGAACCTTTGTGCGCATGCATGAATTTTTTCCCACCTGCCAATAGCGTGAATTGCTGGGACGCAGCGTTTGAATGAGGTAGTACGGTGCTCTCGTCGGTTTTTTATCGCAAGGAAAATGGCAGAGCGACTGGAGCAGTGCTACTGCATCAAATTTTGACAGAAACTGGGCGACAGCCAAGTGGAAACCATCTGGAAGATTCAGAGTGCTTTCGGTGACTGTGCTATGAGCAGCACACAGATTATGGAGTGGTACAACCAGTTTAAAGACGGCCACACATCGGTGGAGAGCGAGCCACGCTCCAGTCGGCCATCAACATGCCGAAATGACCAGGTCATTGCCGAAGTGAACCCCGTGGTGATGCGGGACCGTCGTGTAACTATCCAAGAAATTGCGGAAGAGGTGGGCATCAGCACATTTTATCCACATTCCATTATCACCGAAGATTTGGCCATGAAGAGAGTTGCGGCAAAATTCGTTCACAAGCTGCTCATGGTGGAGCAAAAGCAACTTTGTGTTGAAGTCTCGCAGACATGCTGGATTCCACAAACAGTGACCCCAACTTCATGAACACCATAATCACTTGTGACAAGTCTTGGGTGTATGTTTACGACCTGGAAACCAAATCCCAGTCGTTACAGTGGAAGCATTCCACGTCACCAACCGAAGACTGCTAAGTGTGCAGCAACGTCAAAGTGTTGCTGACTGCTTTCTTTGACTCCCGCAGTGCGGTACACCACGGATACACACCACAGGGTCAAACAATCACTAAAGACTACTACAGGGATGTCCTCCATGGCCTATGTGATGCTGTATGGAGCAAGATACCGAAGTTGTCAACAGGAAATTGGCACATCTTTCAAGACAATGTTTTTCTCACACTTGATTCAGACTTTTTTGGCGAAAAACCAGACTCCTGTAGTTCGACAGGCTCCTTGCTCTCCTGATATGGCGGCCTGCAACTTCTGGCCATTTCCCAAAATCAAGGGGCCATTGAAACAAGCATGATTTCAGACAAGAGAAGACATTATGGCTGCAACGACAGCTGAGCTAAAGTCCATTTGGAAAGAAGCCTTCTCGGAATGCTTCTAACAACGGCAGCACCGCTGGGAGAAGTGGCTGGATTACCAAGGAGACTACTTTGAGGGTGATTAGGTTTCCAACACTTCAGTTATGCCAGTTTTTTTTCTTCAGCCAAAGGTCGGATACTCTTCTAACAGACCTCGTATTGATATTTTATGTGCAATGGCTGTATGGTTTACCTGGCCCACACCAAACACAAGCCTCGTTGCATTAGAGCATGTGTCCCTTAGCAATAAAATGCAGACCCTAACACCGCTTATCTGTCATCTGTGCATACGAAGCCAGCTTTGTCGTCTGCATTCCCGGCCAGCAAGCTGTGCGCACATCAGAGAAAAGTCGGTGCTGACAAAATTTCAAAAAGGAATTTCTCGCTTTTAAAAATGACTTTTTTAACTTCACACATGCATAGCAGACATGTAGAGCATCACATTTTTTCGCCAACTACGAAGGCTGTTTTTTCCTTGAACATGAAGCTTCTTGCAAAAGATTAGAATTTTTTTTTTACAGGCGATCAGCTGAACCTTCAGAGCTTCATATATTTTTCTGCTATACTATGTCACTTGGGCTACCATTCTGTATTTAATTTCTGTCCTGTGAATTTTTTCTTACGAAAAAAAAACTAACGGATTGCAATTTGACTCATTTTTGCCGGTGCCAAAAGCAATTGAAGTATGCAAATATTTGAAAAATTGGCTATTTTGGCAGTTGCATCACTTCACCATATTTCCACGCACACCATTTGAAGGCCTCGATCAATACAATGTGCATTTGAAAAAAAAGGTATTTGAAGCGTTTGAAAAAAAAATGAAAAGCTAGAGGACATTTGATGCCTCTAGCTCAGCTGAACAGGAAAACGAAACTGTCACCTAAAATGCTACAAAATATCTGGCAGAAATAAATAAAAGTGGGTAACAAGCTTTGAACTCTAGTAAACATATGGCAATGTTTCAGATTTATGTGCGGTGTGAAAAAAATGCTTGTCGATTCGGCATGGAATTGCATACCTGCAAGTGCATCTGTGCCATTTCCAGAGTTCAGTAAGAACGGCATTTTACATAACTTTGTAAAAATGGTTTATTGCTATCTAAAATACATGAGTAAAATTAATAGGTATAAGTCGGCTTAACCCCTTACTGCACAATTTTTCGTTTCCTCAAAATATTATTCATGGCGTTGTAGGGAAGCATAATAGTACCTGTACTCCCATGGAAACTTACTTTAGCGAATGTTTGTGGTTTAAATTAGCAGAAAAAGGGTATGTTGCATATTTGCAACAATGTGCCAATAAAGAAGAAGTTGAAAGTAAAAGATAGATTTAGTGCGATTCATACTCAGATGCTTATTTGCACAAGACAATCATTGGTGCACCTATGATTTAGTGTGGAACAAAAAGAAGCACTTGTACATGTTTGTGCAGCACCTGTGGTTCCCACACTTCGTGCAGTACGTCATGCAGATTCCCTTTCAGCCAGGAAACAATGCAGTGTTTTTGGGGTATTGACAAAATGTAGAACATCGAAGCACAGACGTAAAGCTGTGCCCGTGACGACGTGACACGGCAACGTGCGGAGGCACAGCGTACTTTTGAAAAGAAAAAAGGAAATTTGACCAGAGAACATCTTATCCACATATTGAATCGAAACGGACTTACACTCGTGGCTGTCGCGACTAATTGAATAGTCACTGCCTTCACTATCAGGAGGAATTTCTAGGCCATACCAGCATTTCGAAGCCATTTCATTATTCCGAAGAAAATAAACCGTGTACACGTTGTTGCATTTGTGCAACATAGCAACGTTCTGTCGCCAGGAACAAACTATTCCGAAATTACAATATTTTTTTGAACCTGCAGAGTCAGAAGGATGTGGAGCATAGCGTAACAATTTTTTTTTGCGCTTTGTCTTATGGAGAAATACATTTACAATTTGCAAAACTTACCTATATCACTGCTCCTGGGCGCGCCCAGCCTCCGCCACGTTTGTTTTGGTAGAAGATGCAAAGAATTAGCACAGATTGCAGCACAAAGTGCCGCGTTTTAGAGACCAATGTTGCGGATATGCAACAACATGTACAGGAAGCTCGAAACTGACTTTGCTTCGGTTTCTAACGCCGTTCATCAGAATGTTGCGTAAATGCAACAAGGTGCAGTAAAGGGTTAAATTTAATATGCAACAAAACATCTCCAGTAATGGCAATGATGTGCCTTTCATGTTTGCATAAAACCATATCTTCTGAATTCTTTCGTTATTTTTTGTGGCAGCGAATAAAATTGAAATGGAACTCGCACAAGGAGTAACTTTGCTGTATTCCAGCACATCACTAATAGCTGTCTTTGTTTCATATGAAAATCTGAAGCAGTCAATATGAATAAGTCGCTTGATATGGAATTACCTGCGCAGCAACGTTATGGCAGAAAACACAACTGGGTCATGCAACAGCAATGCGGCATAATAAACTGCTCCCATAGGCATCACTTATTGTGATTGCCATGTTTCAAAAGCATGTAAGGTTTACTGAAATTGGCACACACCATTCAACCAACAAATAAGGATTGTACAGTGATCCTTTTTCAGTTTTACAGATATTTAAGTTGTCTGCCAGGTAGCATAATTCTTGTTCTTGAACTGGATTATTCAGAGGTGGACATTACTAGCACAAGAAATGGAAACATTAAACTGATTGTCATAAATTTATTAATTCACTTATAACATCACAGCACATATTTCAGTTTGCAAATTGTAGCCAGTGAGTTTGCAAGACATTCACTTGAAATTAATTTCCAGGATGACACCAGTTTCGATATTTTTCCATAAATGTGAGAGAAATACAAGGGCATTCCGGTTACTTTTGTACTTCGATGCATAGCAGTGCATTTCTACAGCCAGTTTGATGGCATGTGTCTCGTTACTAGTGTCATTCTGGAAATTTATTCTAAGTGCATACACCTTGTAAAATTACCGGCTACAATTCGTAAAAACTTTATTAGGAACTGAGTTTTTGTTAATCAGCTGACTATGGTGTCTTGTTTCTCATGCAAGTAATGTTTGGCACTCTGTATCTAGAATTATGTTAGCTGCAACAGTCAGTCTTCAATAAGTTCCATGAAACTTAAAGATAACCACCCTGCATATCAGGTCTCAGTTGAGTGCTGTGGGCACAAGCAAATTGTGCCATGGTTATAGTACCACTGGCTACCTAATAGAGAAAGCAAGCACCTTTTTTGAGTGTTCTTATTTACAGTCATGTCAGTCTGCTTGTACATTTATTTATTTAGGCATTTATTTTTTAAAATTTATTTCTTTTGGGAAATGTGTTTTACTTGAGAGCCACACTGACTACATCTTCAGTATTCAATTTTGTTATGGTGTCAAGCTGCAGGAAGTTTGTACTGTGCGATAGTTATTAAGAAGTTTCTGATCTCAAACTACAAAGGGGTGTACATTTACAGAGATGTTTGGTTACAAATAAACAGTTCACCTAGAAAAATGGTTTTTGTCTGCATCAGTTCAGCACTCTTGATTTTTCGGAGGACCATTCACTCTGACAATTGAAAAAAGTGGCATAACAGTACTGCTAGCAGTTTTACAATATGGTTTATTACAGGCAATCTAGGAGCATGCTTTTGAGCCCAGGGTGACAGAGGTCTGCTACAAAATGCCTGTATTTAAATTTTATCCTTATCCTCTCACAGCAGACATGCCACCGTGACATCAAAGGTAATTATATGCAACATAGCTCAGCAGTATTTTAAGGTAAGTGCAGGTTTAAACTGCTAAATACCCAGTGGGGCATAAAGGGCTTTCAACGTAATTTGTGTTGATGTTCAACAGATCTGCAACAATGCTTCCATGGGCTTTCAATATTGACGAACTACACATTTCAACAATACCTCCATGGGCTTTCAATTTTGAGGCTCAACACATCTGCAACAATGCTTCAATGGGCTGTCAACATTGACAAACAACACATTTCAACAATACCTCAATGGGCTTTCAATTTTCAGGCTCAACACATTTGCAACAATGCTTCAATGGGCTGTCAACATTGACAAACAACACATTTCAACAATACCTCAATGGGCTTTCAATTTTGAGCTTCAACAATGCTTCAATGGGCTTTCAACATTGACAAACTACACATTTCAACAATACCTCAATGGGCTTTCAACATTGACAAACAACACATCTTCAACACTGCTTCAATGGGCTTTCAAGAGTGAAATACACCATAGTTTCAACGATATGCCAACGATCTTTCAAATTGAGAGGCCACAATGATGTTTCGACAAAATGTCGCGGGCCAATTATCAACACTTGTCAACAATTTCCTCAATGATGTTTCAACAATTCGCCAATGATCTTTCAAGGTCATTTGTTGACGTTGACCAATGATATTTCAATAACCTTTCAACAATTTTTTTTGTAAGGGCGTGCTTCCCTCGCTGCGGTTCATGATGGCGATAAGCAGACGGGTGTTCACACCGGTTAAATGGTATGTTTTCGTTTGTGCGCAGAAGGCTTAGGAGCCGTGCAATCACGACTCGCAGGCGGGCATGTCACGTGGTGCTTTTTGTATTTTGCGAGCATCCGCAGTAAGCTGGAAAACACTAATACTTAACAGATAAAAAGACAGAAACTGTTTATTCGGACGTGTTGCCAACTGCTCTGCAACTTTCTAATTGGAATTTCTTCGCAACTTCCTTGCTTCAGAAGTTGGTTAATTATCCTTGACTAATTAGCCAATTAAGCAATATATAGAAATAGCGCGACACGCTACATACCAAAGGGAGCCACATGCATTTAGTCGCGTCGTCATAGAGGGCATGATATATATATATATATATATATATATATATATATATATATATATATATATATATATATATATATATATAGTTTGAGAAGACAAACGTCGCTACAAGCAGTGATAAACAACCGATGATTGGACGCATCCTGCATTTCTATCGGCGTCCATTATAAGGGGCCAGTGCCCTGGCTGAGTGTTAGGAAACGGCATTGCATGCCTCCATGTTAAATATGGTCAAGGTGGCGGGGAACGTTAACAAAATTCAAGTCTGGGGTTTGACGGGCCAAAACCACGCTTTGATTATGAGCCGCACCGTAGTAAGAAACTCCATATTTATTTTGACCATCTGGGGTCCTTTAACCTGCACCAAATTTGGTGCAGGTTAAACGCACAGTACGCGGGCGTTTTTGCATTTCAGCACCATCGAAATGCAGCCGCCGCCGCCGGCATTAGATTCCAAGCACTCGGGTTAGTAGCGCAACACCTCAGCCGCTATGCCACCACGGCGGGTGCGGCGGAGAAAGGAGTGAACATCGTTTTTACAGAGTAATTTAGCTTAGATGTTACCCGTTAGCGCGCTACAGAACGAAACGAAAAGCTTGGCGGATATGTACAACATGGTGCTCATATTTCACTTGGAGGCCAAATTCTTCTCTGTGACCTAGACGGGGTGCTGGCGAATGTGTTGGGAATCTGCTCGGCCACCAAGCACAACCTGCGCTGCTATACGTTCTCGGTGACAACTCGCACAGCGCAGAAGCACACGCACAAATGTTTAAAGAATGGGACGACAGACCGCCTGCAGTTTGCCATGACGTCGAAATAAGAAGCACAAACAGCGACGTTTCTGTACTTTTGTGGTCAATAGTTCAGTTCGCATGGTTGCGGCACGCATTACTTTTTTTTTTTAATACAAACGACGAAAACTGTGCGCGGAAACATTAGCACGGCGTTTGCGACGTTTGAATTTGGCGCCTTTTCCCGCGCATGCCATTAGCTCCGGCCGGTGCACTGCGTTACTGCGCCAAAGAAAGTAGTTCATCAAAGAAGTGAAGCAAAAAACTTTTATACACTTCCAAAGCGCTACAATTTTTCTGTAATAACATGACATCAAAGAATTTGTTATCAAATGGTAAAATTTATGATAATATAAGCGTGTATTTGTATGAGTGTACATGTATGATTGCGCGTTTGCGCTGTTGAGGCTTGTAGCATTCCGGCGTGATCGTGCATGCCGGTTGTGTGAAAACTTCCTGCGTTTTCTGCGTTCTTTGTGTGCTTCGCTGTGACATCTTTGGAATGTTCCTGCGTGTTGCTCGCTTTTTATGGGCTTGTTGCCTCGAAGATCGCCATGATCGCCTCCGACTCAGCGACATCAAAGGTGAGTTAGTGTTTCGAATTCCCCTTGTTCGTCCGCGCCTGCGGCGCGGACGAAGAGGAATTTCAGCGCCTGTGCGTGTTTTCCGTGCGCCTCTTTTCTAGTTTTCATTCCTAGCACTATCCTTCCGTTGCCAGAATTGGTTGTACCGCACTAGATTCGTGGTATATAACATGGAGCTTTGTCCTGGTTTAACTTTACACTCCGCTTGTGGTGACGTAAGGCAGCTATGTGGTGCCAGCTAAAACAGGGCATGTTGTACGCCATGATTTCTGATACGGTATTCGAGCACCGATTGAGTTAGCCTTATTAATGAGCGCAAAACATTGCGACGTGAAACCATCCGATCTGTACTGTAATCGGAAGATATTTCGTTTGCGCCACGCTAGTACAAGACGTGGGAGCGAGCTTGTAGCGGCGTGGGGCGGTGGGATCGGCGAAAGTGTATTCTGTTGCGCTGAATTCCCTTCAGGAACGAGTGACTAGGCTGCTATCTGACACGCCGTGCGGCCGATGTTCGCGCGATCGGAAAACACAGAGGAGGCTGTCGCGCAATAATAATAAAGAATTTGAAGGGTGTACATGTGATTCTATGCGATACGTGAGATACAATAGAGGGGGATGCCACAGAGTGCTGCGAAATCATCGAGTTATACGCCTTGCTAACCGCGTGTGTTTTGTTTTCCACCAGTTCGCGCGCATTCAGCTTTCTTTTTTCATCTTCGTTCGACGCCATCGAGTGCTTCGCCCCAAACGGCTTCGCGTAGGCGCTCTTAGCATTCACGGAAAGGCAGATTTCATGTCACTCCAGGTCCTACAACATTCAAAATAACGTAATTTCGTGAAATTGCAGCTTTTCGCACTTCAGTAAGTGATTGATTTAACAAAATTTTAAAATCAGTAGAGGAACGAGATGCCTGGCATATCTGCTTTGTCGTCCCACTGGGTTTCGAGGCGGCATGTATACGTTATCGGCAACATAAACATCAATAATTAGCATTGTTTCTTGTGACCATAGAAGTAGCTAGTTATGTCGAAAAGCTATTTTTGCTTTGAATCCGAGCACTAAATAGTGAACAGATTGAAAGGGGAGCGCATAGTTGTGAACTAAATGACAACGCTTTGCCACAAGCTTGGAATAATGCATTGTCGAAAGAGCAGTTCTGTGAAATTCTTTCTTTGAGAGTAAGCAAAACTTCAGTAGCATCAGGTAGACGGGGAGTAAAAGAATGCAACACTGTGGTTTTATATGAAGGAGCATCCTTTAATATGTGGCCATAACAGTTCAGTAGATGCATGGAAATAATTTTTAAAATAATAGAGGAATGTGAAATAAATTATTTGACAAGCTCACACTGCCATTGGCAAGAGCGGCCACACTTTAGTGTATTCAATGACTAGTCATTTGTATCCGTCTATTTATGTCAGCCTAATGGTCCATGTAGCTCTTTTGATTGTTGATTTTGCTGCATTGTGGCTTCACATTTTAATACTGACATCTTTTTTCAGATTCAAAATGAGCTGAGAGACACCCAAGCTGGAATGCTAAAGGTGAATTCTTTGGCCATCCATTCTGTAACGTCACCATGATCAAATACAGTGATGCCGTGAAAATGTATTGCAGGAAGCAGAAAAAACAACATTGCTGATGCAACTGCAAGGCATTTGCTCGAGTGATCAATTGGTGCAGAGTGCCTTCATTAGGAGACATGGTGCCTTTAAGCACTCAGCTGAAAGACTGCAACTGCACCGGGACTGGGAGTGAATTTCAGTGTCACTTGTGAACATATTAAAGATAGAATTTGCCTTCTTCAGGGTATATGCCTGATATGGGAGAGGTGTTCAGAAACAGTGTGGACATTAGTGGTCTACGTGAGTGCACATCTTCCTAGTTTTACCTATGTCATGCAGCAGTGCACTGCTAGAGGTATCAAACCAGAGCAGCACCACCCCGAGCAGTGATCAAAGCTTTCTGCATTTCAAGGGCCAAATTCCAGAAAGATTGATGCCGAGCTGGACGGTGTGAAGTGCCGATCACCACATACTGTAGCCAGCATGGCATGAATCTCCTTGGCATTATGCCTCGTTAGGATACAGAAATTGCATCACTGCTCATAAAAAAAAATTGGAAATTGGGAGGTTGAGGGGAAGTGGCAGGGCTCCCCTCTGGAGTAGCCAGTGCATGCCCATTGCTATACTGATAATCCTACCTTAATGAGAACCAGTGATGCATGTTAACCTATTACGCAGCTAAGTGCATTCCTTGTTTTGTATTAAGGGGACACTAATGACACCTTAAATGAATTTAAAATAAAGCATCGTTTTAAATATCTACTTCTGTAAATTTCTTGGTAATTGCTTGATTATTAGAGAAAATAAAGCTCAGCGTTAAATTTTCTGAGTATCGCCCCAAAATCTTCGTGCTGACATCTCATTGTCACATCGTGCATTTCAAGTATTTTTACAAACTTGGGTTGTATTGTTTCAGTAAAAGTTCCTGACGGTTCTTATTTTAAGTTTTTGGAATACAATGAAGAACATCTTTATTTGTAAAAAAAAATTGCTGCACCTGAACAGACATCAACATCCATGACGTCACAGCAAGCGGGTGTGGTAACTTCAAGGCAGCACTGCCACCAATCTTTCCTCTTGCTGCTTTTACAATTTACTCACCCTCTTGTCATGGTACGAGTGAATCTCTTGAATTGTAGGAAGGTCATTTACAGATACATCTAAAATAATTTTTCTCTTTAGTGCTTTCTTGCCATAGTTGCTTAGGGGTGTTGGCACAGCGCCGCTAAGCACGAGGTCACATGATCAAACAACCGCATTTTGATGGAGGTGAAATACAAAACTGCCCATGTACCTTGCAGCCTGATTTGGTAAAAATTAATCCAGAGTTCCCCACTATGGCGTGCTTAAAGCCTGTTTCACATGCAAGCGAAAATGCTTGCAAATCCTGCCGCCGCGCCGCAGAAATCAGTTTCAACGGTGGGAGCGGCAAGGTTTGGGCAAGTTGAAATTTCATCGCAGCGGCAGAGCGGCAGCACTGCTTCCGAACGACCCACCTCGACACGTGACCAGCGGAGGATTAGTGCTGGAAAGCCTGCGCATAGGATGATGTTTATTTACTTGGTACACGTGGTACAGGCAACATGCCAAGAGAGCTTTTCAACGAATTGTTAAATTGCTAAGCGCAGGATATGTATTTATAAAATAAAAGTTTGAGAGGCAGAGACAAAGCTATGTTTATGTTGGTAGTCGCAAACAACCGAAACTGGCTGAAAGTCCTGTGTTTTATGCCAGCAACATTGCTATTCGCAGCAGCGGAAAATGCGCGGCGGCAATGCATATGAAACGAAACTTTGCGATAAGCTTTGCAGCGCCGCGTCGCTGTTCGCTCCATTCGCTGAATCGCTTGCATGTGAAACAAGCTTAAACATCAGATTGTCGTTTTGGCACTTAAAACGCCAAAATTTAATTAATTTAATTTTACTTTAGTGCTCCTTTAAGCGGTAGAATTCATGATCTCTGCAAAAACTCATCCTCAAAGTATTTTCCGTAAAGATTAAATAAACAGTAGATATAAGTGTCTATTTATATTTTGAATTCTGTGATACGTGATGACTATTAGTGGTACGAGACAGAATTGTAATACAATGTGTGACGGCACGATGATGCACGTCGAGGAAATGACCGAGCCTCCCTAGAGGTCCTTGACATGGACATCAACTGACTGTCCACAAACTTCTGAGTTCACTCCGTGATCTTGTGCAGCGTGTGCTTTGCGAGTAGATTAATTTAATTGAGGTTTAATTTATTTATTTAATTTACTGTCCTTGCGGCTTATGTACATTTCATACAGTGGAGTGGAATCTCGCATTACTTCTGGAGCACAGCAAGCGAACGTGATGTGTAGTGGTAATCTTAGTAATGATCGACAATCATGTCCCACTTCGAGCTCCTAATGCTGCTTGCCAACACAAGCAGCAGCATATGCTCAAGATAGCGTGAAAGAGATTCATTGAAAAGTGGCATATGCCCAGGGTCACATACCCAGTCACCCAAGCTGTTCCAACGGTTGGTATTGAACTCTTCCCTAAACATAGCAGCCCAATCTCCCCATTAGACCATGGCTACATATTCACACAAATGGATGGGACAATCGAGACAAACACCTGAAAATATGAAGTATCCCAAGAATGGTAATCACAATAAATAGTACTAGATGTGCATTAGCGCAAGCTCTTGGGCCAGTTGGTGCATGATGAACTTGAAAAAGGGGGGTACCAGCAAAACAAAGGACGCGCACACATGGAAAAGGCGTTAGACAGGGACGAACGCTGGTCCGTCCCAATGTCCGTCCATGTCTAATGCCGTTTCCTTGTGTGCGTGTCATTTGTGTTTCGCTGGTGCCCCCCTTTTTCAAGTACTAGATGTTTGGATACGTTGGTTTATTTTTCTTGTTTGTGCTGGATTGCTTTTGTGAAACATGGGGCATCCAGACAGCATCAGAAGCTTGTAAGAAGTCAAGTTTAGCATTTTAGATTTGCAACAGGTACTTTTGTAATTGATTTGCAGTAGGGCTGTTGTGTGAATGTACTTGAAAGGCTTAAAACTGTTTTGCTAACATTTACTTAAACATGCAGGTTCACATACGCTGTAAGAGTGCACATTGAGAAGGTTATCCTGGCCCAGCTTACCATGGCCCGCCATGGTGGACCACGAAAGTTTGCAAGGGCCTTGCTTCACCATGTGTTCACAGAGGAGGAGCTCATGGGCCATTTGGGCTTTGGAAATAACACCAAGGGGCAACAGAGGCTCTTGACCCCAGGGTCAGTGCTGTTATATGCAAGTACCATATACCCTTTCCGGTTGCATTTTTACATTCACATTTCTTTTCTAAATTTATGAACTTGCCATTGGCATAACAAACGACTTTCATGTAGCCTGTGTGTGCAGTTGTGTGCTACAATAGCCTACCATTTGGAATGACTGTTCATATGATCTTGAGTGCCTAATGCCGCCATACTCAAATGCTTCCAAATTTAAAAGCTGCCTTCACTGCCGAAAGTTTTTAGCATCTCCACCAAATAAAATGAGCTGCATTTGTGCATTAGCAGTGCTACTTGGCTGTCATTGCAAGGAATAGTTGTCTGTGAAGCACGCTCCAAATCTGTTGGCATGGAGGACATGGTTAAGTAGCCTGAAAGTGTTAATACACGAATTGCGGAGAAGCTATGCTCAAGTGTGGTTACTGCTCAGCTCGAGCAGGAGCACGTTCACCAAATTGCAGAAATCAAAACAAAACAGCTCTCCATGTTCTGAGATGTGAAACAGTAGTTTCACCAATTTTAACAGACCACATCAAATCAAAGTTGCTCCTATCTTGAAGCAGGTCCATGTGATCCGAGACAGCAACCTTTCAGCGGAGGGAACCTGAGTGTTGTGGCAATTTTCTTTTGGTAGTTTCAATCAAAGAAACAACAGGGACCGAGTTGCCAGCTTCACAGTCAACAGTACTATGTTTAGTGGATGCTTACTTATTCTAAGCACCTAACCTATGACTCGTATTTATTAACATGCACTGTATCACTTTGTATTCTAAGATAAGAAAAAAATATTTATGTGGCTTTTCCTCATATACTTCAATACATGGAGAATAGGCTCTTGGGGCCTAATGTATAAAGCTTCTTACAGACCATCGGACATGTCCACTACTCCCATTCTGAAATTGTTAGAATTGTTTCCTGCTTCCTTACTTCACCTACCTGTTAACATGGTTATGAACCATTGCCAAGTAGATTATGGGCTTAAATTTATCAAAAAGATGAATGGGCTTTTCTGTCGCTCTTGTTTAGCCCGGTGAGGATCACATTTTGGGGAGAAATATGCCTCTAATTTAGGAGTTATATATCTTTTGTAGTGTGCACATACTCAAAACTTTCGACTTGAATAGTGTCCTATTCAATTTAGTCTTTGAATGGTCAGTATTTGTAAATGTGAGTATTATTCTAATATTTCGAAACACCAATAAAACATGAGATTTGAGCCAAAGTACGGTAAATTTTCACCTCCAATAACATAGTATAGACGTAAAACGTAAGAACTTGTAAGAATAGCAGACCAGGCTACGTTACTAAAGTAGCTGTACTTTAGAGGCTGTACAGCAATCATTCATGCTTACTGAAGAGTCCTGTGCATGTGAAGAAACTTTTTGCTGCTCCATTTGTGCATTTAATAAACAGCTCTTCATAACAACAATGACAGAAACTTGCTAACTTTAAGAATACTAATATGTGAACCTCATCTTACATTAATTGTGATATCAGCTGTTCATTATTCAGAAGCTATCCAATATTTGATTTGCTTCTGGCATTATTCGGTTCAGTCTCAAAAATCACTTTTCGCGCATCCTTAATATTGTTATTGCACATTTAAGTTCTTCAGGGCGACTTTCCGAGAAAATAAACTGGTAAATAATTTTTTAAAATAACAATAAAGTGGCAATACCATTTCAGTATTTGCAGTTTTACATGTTTTATTGTTTTATGCAGGATAAAGCAGCATAATTTTTTCTGTAATGAAACTTACGGAAACTTGTGGCAGCACTCCCAAATTAGTGCAATGACAGACACCAAGGAGCTAAGTGAAAAATCAGTTTGGGAGAAACCCAAGGAGCGACAGCACTATAAGAATATTTTCTAGAAGTCTCAGAAGGTTGCAGCACCTCCAGTGGGAGGCTAGGCAACACTTTGTTCTGAAAAGGCAAATTTTTTCAGAACGTTCCATCACAGTGACAGATGTATGGCAGTGAACCCTAAAAGGGTTAAAGAAGTCAGTCCTATGGCATATAGCTCTTAAAAGACAGCATTTCTTCGTATCTGTCACATTCTGCATGTGTCATGCTAAGCAGTTTGGCGCACAACTACACGGAATCCTCATTATAACAGTAATTCAGTCGTTGAGGAAGAAAACATACTTCGCTGTAAGCAGCGTCTTCTTTAATGTGGAAAGTCCTAAGTCATTGTAAGGCGAGAAGTACGTTCCGATTGCATGTGAACTCAGGAAACCTAACATCAAATGAAGCTACACTCAATTATAGTGACATGACACTATTGTATTTGGAGCATGGAAAAGCACAGTGAAGTGCTGCACATTTTAATTATGAAACTTACAAGAAATAATTTTAGTTGTCAGTTCAGGTTTATTTATGAACGACATGAATTTTTTTCACCATTTTGTTTATCAGCAAGCAAAGTTCACATCTTTGACATTGAAGATATTCATAAAGTTATATTGCTACAGTGTTTTGTTCCTCTTTGCCCTTTCCTGCATTTGACACTTAGTGGAGTCCTGTGCCACACTAAATAAATTTAAATGGTCATGCTGTAAAGCTGTACCCATGGAAAATTGGAATAAAGCAACACAAATACATAAATCAATTTCATTGTAACAAGGGCATATTGCATGCCATTCTTTTGCATGTGGAAGTTGCTTTTTAAAACTTATTCTGGCTTGTTTTTGCAGGCTTCACGTGTCGCAAATTTCCTGGTACCAACATGCCCTATGTAAAGAACTCTGGCCTCGCTTCTCGCATGGGACCCTGCCCCTTCACCTCTGAAGAGCCCAAGTTGGACAGCTCAAACCAAAACACAAGTGTTGTGCTTTTGTAACTCTCGACATTTTTATGTTTTATGTTAGTCTCCTGAAGGGCCCAATTTGGATTTCTCAAATGAGCATACAAATGTTGTGCCTTCCTATGCCTTGACATTTTTATGTTAATTTTATTTATGTTAATTATGCTAGTATCCTGAGAAGCCCACATTGGATTGCTCAATCCAGAATACAAGTGCTGTGCTTTGTTATAGTTCACTACATTTTTATGTTAGTTTTTGATAAGGTTCCAGTAAGGATAGTGTTTCCTTATTAATATATTTTTTAAGTAGCTTAAGTCATTTCATGCCTAACCACCCAACAATTTTCTCAAGAACTGTTCCATTATGGCAAACCATTTCAAGTTTGCTTGATTTTGAGTAGGTACAAGGAGAAAATTTTTGAGAAAATTTGCTTTCATACATACTCTTAAGTAATTCCAGGGCAACCAACCAGCGTTTTTTTGGCCATCACAGATATAGTTGAAGCTCCGAACTCTTGCTCCCCATTTATTTTCCTTCACAAAAATTTTTTTTGAATTTTGGCAAAAATTTATTGTTCTTGCCCAGCTAAGCTAGAAGCCACTGATACACGTTTCTTCTGAAAGGGAAATTGTATGATCCAGATATTCAGGTGGTGTTCATGTCAAGAGACTGAAGTGGTGTGACTGCCAAAATTTGCAGTTTGAATTTTCTTCTAACGTAGGGAAATACAGAAGGCACAAAATGAATATAAAATCAGTCTGCTTGACTTGGGATAGCAGCAAAATATTTCAAGCCTTGGAGGTTCAGTTGATCAGCTAAAAAAACTGTAACGTTGAAATTTTTTGCAAGCATCGTGTTGAAGGTAAAAAATTAGCTTTGGTGGTTGGCACAAAAGTATGTCACCCATCATTACACAGCCGTACATGTCTGCTATGCATGTGACATGAAACAAAAAGTGATTATTCTTTTAGTGCGATAAGGTATTTTTTATAATGTTCCTTTGTGGATCACACATACAGCATAAATGTAGCATAAATATATGAAGCCATGTCATCTAGCAAGGAAAGGTTGTTAATATATTAGCCACAAGAACTACTCAATAAACTGACTTGCCTTTTTTATCATTACGAAGGCAGGTGACGTCAAGCGCTGCTGCTGCAGTCTCAGCTCGTATTTTTTTAACATGAACGCAAAAAGTGGTCGCCAATGGTGTCTGACCACATCAGACTGAACATGGCACATATGGCTTTTGTAGATGAGCATGTTCCAGCTCTGAAACAGTGGTAGCAAACAACACCACAAGAATTTGTTCATACTCATGTAGGTTTTCAGTCTTAATTATGAAGGTGTTTTCTACTTGCATCATCATTGGGCTTCAGGGAGCAGGGCACAAAGTGTCCTGCTCCCTCTATGTTGCATTGCAATGCGACATGCCCTTTAGGATGCTTTGTATGAACAATATCAGTGCTCTTTATAGATTTACTGTCTACATAATAGCTGATATTTCTTTTTCTAAACTGCATGAAACATATCTTTTAGCACTGCAGGATTCCCTCACATATTTATTACGTACGAGGTCTGTTAGAAAAGTATTCGACCTTTTTTTGTGAACACCTGATGAATATGAAACAAGCGCGTTTTCATCAGCCGCCCTTGAACCTTTGTGCGCATGCATGAATTTTTTCCCACCTGCCAATAGCGTGAATTGCTGGGACGCAGCGTTTGAATGAGGTAGTACGGTGCTCTCGTCGGTTTTTTATCGCAAGGAAAATGGCAGAGCGACTGGAGCAGTGCTACTGCATCAAATTTTGACAGAAACTGGGCGACAGCCAAGTGGAAACCATCTGGAAGATTCAGAGTGCTTTCAGTGACTGTGCTATGAGCAGCACACAGATTATGGAGTGGTACAACCAGTTTAAAGACGGCCACACATCGGTGGAGAGCGAGCCACGCTCCAGTCGGCCATCAACATGCCGAAATGACCAGGTCATTGCCGAAGTGAACCCCGTGGCGATGCGGGACCGTCGTGTAACTATCCAAGAAATTGCGGAAGAGGTGGGCATCAGCACATTTTATCCACATTCCATTATCACCGAAGATTTGGCCATGAAGAGAGTTGCGCCAAAATTCGTTCACAAGCTGCTCATGGTGGAGCAAAAGCAACTTTGTGTTGAAGTCTCGCAGACATGCTGGATTCCACAAACAGTGACCCCAACTTCATGAACACCATAATCACTTGTGACAAGTCTTGGGTGTATGTTTACGACCTGGAAACCAAATCCCAGTCGTTACAGTGGAAGCATTCCACGTCACCAACCAAAGACTGCTAAGTGTGCAGCAACGTCAAAGTGTTGCTGACTGCTTTCTTTGACTCCCGCAGTGTGGTACACCACGGATACACACCACAGGGTCAAACAATCACTAAAGACTACTACAGGGATGTCCTCCATGGCCTATGTGATGCTGTATGGAGCAAGACACCGAAGTTGTCAACAGGAAATTGGCACATCCTTCAAGACAATGTTTTTCTCGCACTTGATTCAGAATTTTTTGGTGAAAAACCAGACTCCTGTAGTTCGACAGGCTCCTTGCTCTCCTGATATGGCGGCCTGCAACTTCTGGCCGTTTCCCAAAATCAAGGGGCCATTGAAACAAGCATGATTTCAGACAAGAGAAGACATTATGGCTGCAACGACAGCTGAGCTAAAGTCCATTTGGAAAGAAGCCTTCTCGGAATGCTTCTAACAACGGCAGCACCGCTGGGAGAAGTGGCTGGATTCCCAAGGAGACTACTTTGAGGGTGATTAGGTTTCCAACACTTCAGTTATGCCAGTTTTTTTTCATCAGCCAAAGGTCGGATACTCTTCTAACAGACCTCGTATTGATCTTTTATGTGCAATGGCTGTATGGTTTACCTGGCCCACACCAAACACAAGCCTCGTTGCATTAGAGCATGTGTCCCTTAGCAATAAAATGCAGACCCTAACACCGCTTATCTGTCATCTGTGCATACGAAGCCAGCTTTGTCGTCTGCATTCCCGGCCAGCAAGCTGTGCGCACATCAGAGAAAAGTCGGTGCTGACAAAATTTCAAAAAGGAATTTCTCGCTTTTAAAAATGACTTTTTTAACTTCACACATGCATAGCAGACATGTAGAGCTATCCAATAATGTATCACATTTTTTCGCCAACCACGAAGGCTGTTTTTTCCTTGAACATGAAGCTTCTTGCAAAAGATTAGAATTTTTTTTTACAGGCGATCAGCTGAACCTTCAGAGCTTCATATATTTTTCTGCTATACTATGTCACTTGGGCTACCATTCTGTATTTAATTTCTGTCCTGTGAATTTTTTCTTACGAAAAAAAAACTAACGGATTGCAATTTGACTCATTTTTGCCGGTGCCTAAAGTAATTGAAGTATGCAAATATTTGAAAAATTGGCTATTTTGGCAGTTGCATCACTTCACCATATTTCCACGCACACCATTTGAAGGCCTCGATCAATACAATGTGCATTTGAAAAAAAAGTATTTGAAGCATTTGAAAAAAAAATGAAAAGCTAGAGGACATTTGATGCCTCTAGCTCAGCTGAACAGGAAAACTAAACTGTCACCTAAAATGCTACAAAATATCTGGCAGAAATAAATAAAAGTGGGTAACAAGCTTTGAACTCTAGTAAACATATGGCAATGTTTCAGATTTATGTGCGGTGTGAAAAAAATGCTTGTCGATTCGGCATGGAATTGCATACCTGCAAGTGCATCTGTGCCATTTCCAGAGTTCAGTAAGAACGGCATTTTACATACCTTTGTAAAAATGGTTTATTGCTATCTAAAATACATGAGTAAAATTAATAGGTATAAGTCGGCTTAAATTTAATATGCAACAAAACATCTCCAGTAATGGCAATGATGTGCCTTTCATGTTTGCATAAAACCATATCTTCTGAATTCTTTCGTTATTTTTTGTGGCAGCGAATAAAATTGAAATGGAACTCGCACAAGGAGTAACTTTGCTGTATTCCAGCACATCACTAATAGCTGTCTTTGTTTCATATGAAAATCTGAAGCAGTCAATATGAATAAGTCGCTTGATATGGAATTACCTGCGCAGCAACGTTATCATGGCAGAAAACACAACTGGATAATGCAACAGCAATGCGGCATAATAAACTGCTCCCATAGGCATCACTTATTGTGATTGCCATGTTTCAAAAGTATGTAAGGTTTACTGAAATTGGCACACACCATTCAACCAACAAATAAGGATTGTACAGTGATCCTTTCTCAGTTTTACAGATATTTAAGTTGTCTGCCAGGTCGCATAATTCTTGTTCTTGAGCTGGATTATTCAGAGGTGGACATTACTAGCACAAGAAATGGAAACATTAAACTGATTGTCATAAATTTATTATATTCACTTATAACATCACAGCACATATTTCAGTTTGCAAATTGTAGCCAGTGAGTTTGCAAGACATTCACTTGAAATTAATTTCCAGGATGACACCAGTTTCGATATTTTTCCATAAATGTGAGAGAAATACAAGGGCATTCCGGTTACTTTTGTACTTCGATGCATAGCAGTGCATTTCTACAGCCAGTTTGATGGCATGTGTCTCGTTACTAGTGTCATTCTGGAAATTCATTCTAAGTGCATACACCTTGTAAAATTACCGGCTACAATTCGTAAAAACTTTATTAGGAACTGAGTTTTTGTTAATCAGCTGACTATGGTGTCTTGTTTCTCATGCAAGTAATGTTTGGCACTCTGTATCTAGAATTATGTTAGCTGCAACAGTCAGTCTTCAATAAGTTCCATGAAACTTAAAGATAACCACCCTGCATATCAGGTCTCAGTTGAGTGCTGTGGGCACAAGCAAATTGTGCCATGGTTATAGTACCACTGGCTACCTAATAGAGAAAGCAAGTACCTTTTTTGAGTGTTCTTATTTACAGTCATGTCAGTCTGCTTGTACATTTATTTATTTAGGCATTTATTTTTTTAAATTTATTTCTTTTGGGAAATGTGTTTTACTTGAGAGCCACACTGACTACATCTTCAGTATTCAATTTTGTTATGGTGTCAAGCTGCAGGAAGTTTGTACTGTGCGATAGTTTTTAAGAAGTTTCTGATCTCAAACTACAAAGGGTTGTACATTTACAGAGATGTTTGGTTACAAATAAACAGTTCACCTAGAAAAATGGTTTTTGTCTGCATCAGTTCAGCACTCTTGATTTTTCGGAGGACCATTCACTCTGACAATTGAAAAAAGTGGCATAACAGTACTGCTAGCAGTTTTATGATATGGTTTATTACAGGCAATCTAGGAGCATGCTTTTGAGCCCAGGGTGACAGAGGTCTGCGGTACAAAATGCCTGTATTTAAATTTCATCCTTATCCTCTCACAGCAGACATGCCACCGTGACATCAAAGGTAATTATATGCAACATAGCTCAGCAGTATTTTAAGGTAAGTGCAGGTTTAAACTGCTAAATAACCAGTGGGGCATAAAGGGCTTTCAACGTAATTTGTGTTGATGTTTAACAGATCTGCAACAATGCTTCCATGGGCTTTCAATATTGACGAACTACACATTTCAACAATACCTCCATGGGCTTTCAATTTTGAGGCTCAACACATCTGCAACAATGCTTCAATGGGCTGTCAACATTGACAAACAACACATTTCAACAATACCTCAATGGGCTTTCAATTTTGAGGCTCAACACATTTGCAACAATGCTTCAATGGGCTGTCAACATTGACAAATAACACATTTCAACAATACCTCAATGGGCTTTCAATTTTGAGCTTCAACAATGCTTCAATGGGCTTTCAACATTGACAAACTACACATTTCAACAATACCTCAATGGGCTTTCAACATTGACAAACAACACATCTTCAACACTGCTTCAATGGGCTTTCAAGAGTGAAATACACCATAGTTTCAACGATATGCCAACGATCTTTCAAATTGAGAGGCCACAATGATGTTTCGACAAATTGTCGCGGGCCAATTATCAACACTTGTCAACAATTTCCTCAATGATGTTTCAACAATTCGCCAATGATCTTTCAAGGTCATTTGTTGACGTTGACCAATGATATTTCAATAACCTTTCAACAATTTTTTTTGTAAGGGCCACACGGAAGAAGGGCTCTGTAGGTATATCAATTGGTTGAAGCGAAACAGCGGGAGGCATAGCAGGCGTCTTCCGGCGCTGACACAGGTCGCAAGAAGCGACATAACGGCGCACAGAGAGATAAATGCCGGGCGAGAAGAAGCGGCGCCGCAGGTGGTCGTAAGTACGAGTGACGGCCAGATCTCCAGCAGTAGGAGCGTCGTGAAGTTGCTGGAGCACGGCGAGTCGAAGGTGCTTGGGGCCGACTAGGAGGAGCTCCGGGCCGTCAGGACGAGCGCTGCGACGGTATAAAGTTCCATCGCGCAAGGTGAACATCCGAAGGGACGGGTCATTGGGCGAGGAGCTTAGGCGTTCCATAAGTGTTCGAAGAGCAGGATCCTTGCGCTGCTCATCGCCAATATGGAGGAAGCCCGAGAGGGACAGAACACTGATGTCCGAGTCTGCATCGGTATCGTCCGGTTGATCCACGGGATTGCGGGACAGGCAGTCGGCGTCTTCATGCAGGCGTCCTGACTTATATAATAGAAAATGCATATTCTTGTAGGCGCAATGCCAAACGTGCAAGTCGTCCATTTGGGTCCTTCAAAGAGGAGAGCCAGCAGAGGGCGTGATGATCGCTTACAACGCAGAAGCTCCGACCGAAAAAGTACAGTCGAAATTTCGCGACCGCCCATACGAGCGCGAGACATCTTCTCTCAGTAATGGAGTAATTTCGCTCGGGCGTGGAAAGAAGGCGGCTAGGATAAGCGATCACACGGTCTTGGCCCTGTTGACGCTGAGCGAGGACATCGCCGATGCCATGACCACTCGCGTCAGTTCGTACTTCAGTGGGCGCAGAAGGGCCAAAGTGTGAGAGAATCGGGGAAGTTGTAAGCCTCTCAATCAGGGTAGAGAAGGCTTTCTTCTGTAGTGGTCCCCAAGAGAAAAAGGCGTCTTTCTTAAGAAGGTCAGTGAGAGGGTGAGCGATGTCGGCAGAATTTTTCACAAATCGCCGGAAATAAGAGCATAAGCCTAGAAAACTACGGACATCGTTCGTTGAACAAGGTACAGGAAAATTTCGCACGGCGTGAACTTTCTGTGGATCAGGTTGGATTCCGGCGGCGTTTACGAGATGACCAAGCATGTTAATTTCACGGCAACCGAAATGGCACTTGGAGGAGTTTAGCTGAAGGGCAGCCCTGCGAAACACGGAGAGTATGGTTGTGAGGCGCCGCAGGTGGCTCTCAAAGTTCGGCGAAAACACAATCACATCGTCGAGGTAACACAGGCATGTGGACCACTTCAAGCCGCGCAAGAGAGAGTCCATCATGCGCTCGAATGTAGCTGGCGCATTGCATAATCCAAAGGGCATGACTTTAGATTGGTACAGACCATCCGGTGTGACGAAGGCGGTTTTCTCGCGGTTCTTCTCATCGACGCTAATCTGCCAATAGCCGGAGCGGAGGTCAATTGATGAAAAGTATTGGGATCCGTGAAGGCAGTCAAGAGCGTCATCAATGCGAGGCAGGGGATAAACATCCTTCTTTGTTAACTGGTTGAGTTGACGGTAGTCAACGCAGAAGCGCCACGAGTTGTCTTTTTTCTTTACTAAGACAACCGGTGATGCCCACGGGCTACTGGAAGGTTCAATGATGTCCTTGTCCATCATCCTGTCTACCTCTTTCTGTATGATGACCCTTTCTGTTGCCGAGACACGATATGGCCGCCTATGAATGGGGCTGGCGTCACCGGTGTTGATGCGATGCGTGACAACAGATGTCTGGCCAAGCGGACGGTCGTCCAAATCAAAGATGTCCCGATAAGATGACAGGAGGTGGCGAAGAGCTGTTGTTTGCTCGGAGGAATGTCGGGGGGCGATCATCTTAGAAACATCGTCCGCAGGCGTCGAGTACGAAGGAGTGGATGAGAAAGGTCCGTTCGTACTGAGGAAGGATTCAGAGGTCAAAAAAAAAATATCCGAAATTCTTCCAAAGGAGTGATATGCGCTATGGCGATACCTTGTGGCAACACATGTGATGAAAACCCAAAATTGAAGATGGGCACGCGAGCGCAGTTTTCGCGGATCCGAATTAAGGTGCTCGGTAGGGCAATATTATGCAACAAAACCACGTCAGTAAGCGGCAACACGACGTACTCGCCATCAGGTACGGGAGGACAGGGTGTCAGGAGGGCATTTGTAGCCGCCTGTGGAGACAGCCTGGCAGATTCAGCAGAACATAAGGGTTGTGGAGCACAAGTGGTTGCGTCGGCAGGAAGCGGCAGGTCCAACTGTACAACACCTGCGGAGCAGTTAATTTGGGCAGAGTGTTTCGAAAGGCAGTCGAGGCCGAGAATTAGGTCGTGTAGACAGTGTTCAAGGACGATGAATACAACAACGGTATAATGGCCGCCAATGGTCGCACGTGCTGTGCACATTCCAAGGACAGGTGACGTACTCCCATCGGCGACTCGCTCGGTGCAGGGTACGGCGGGGGTCAGAACCTTTTTGAGCCATCGGCGGAGAGCAGTACTCATAACTGAAAGCTGCGTTCGTGTATCAACGAGAGAGGTAACAGGAACGCCATCAACTTAAATGTCCAGTAGGTTTCCACATGTAGGCAGGGTCAACAGTGGATTTGTGGGCCGGGTCGGAGTTGCAACTTCACCTCCGGGAGCTGCACTGCCTAGTTTCCCGAAGCGAAGCGACCGGTCACAGAAGGGGTCGAAGAGTGGTGAACGAGAGGCGAACGGGGTCTACGACCTTGTGGAGACGGGGAGCGGCTGGATCTTGGTGGAGCACTGTCGGCATTGATGTTCCTAGTCGGCGTATAGGGCGAGAAAGTACGACTGTCTGGTACTTGGCGGTAGTGACACGGAGACGACCACCGAGGAGGCGGCGACCAGTGGTTGCGGCAATGACGGGCGATGTGTCCAATACCGAAACAATTAAAACAGATGGGTTTGTCATCCGCTGTGCGCCATTCAGCTGGGTTGCGACGGAGTGGTGGAAAACTTTGCGTCTGGGAGCGAGCGTTCGGAGAAATTTGGTAGGTGTTTATATGGCGGACCGAGCAGAGAGATGGAATGCCCAAACTTGCTATTTCCTCCCGAACGACCGCTTGTATAAGGGAGATAACGGCTACGCTTTCCCGACAGTCTGTACAAACTGGAGCCGGGGCCATGGCCTCAAGCTCACGGCGAACGATGCGCGTTATTTCTTCCGGTCCTGTGGGCTGAACGAACCGCGGCGGATCTTCGCAAGAAGATGTCGCGGCGGTATTGGGCAACCGGTCGAAAGTTTGAGTGACGCGGCGGCCCTTCGCTTGTTCGAAGCGCCGGCACTCCTTAATATTTGCATCCACTGTGGCACAATCCTTACGCATCAAGAGATTGAAGGCATCGTCTGCAATACCTTTCAATATATGGCCAATCTTGTCTGCCTCGGTCATGTTGGCATCAGCCTTGCGACAGAGGGCCAGCACATCCTGTATGTACACGACATAGGATTCTGTGGACGTCTGAGCGCGGAACGCAAGTTCTTTTTTTGCTGCCAGCTGACGACCGACAGGTCTGCCAAACAGGTCTCGCATTTTTTCTTTGCAGACATCCCAGATCGTTAGGTCAGCTTCATGTGTGTCATACCATTGCTTCGCGGTTCCCCTCAGATAAAATATTACGTTTTCATGCATCATTGTAGCATCCCACCTGTTCTTGTCGCAAACTCGCTCGTACATCGTAAGCCAGTCCTCGACGTCGGCGTTGTCCGTGCCACAAAATGTTCCCGGGTCCCGTGGGTAAGTGAGGATGACCGTTAGCACGGGCTGCCGAGGCGCTGTCGCTTGTGTTGGTTGATTTGCCATTGTTGCAGCAGGTAGATGACGTCCGCTGCGAAGTTCTGTGGTTGTACCCCGCACCTTCCACCAAAATGTTGCGGGAAGAAAGCAGGCCCACGAGTGTAAAATGACGTATATTTACAAATGATAGATATGGCGTTCAGGCAACTGCTAGACTTCGTCTTTCTCTAGTCCAATTCAACTTCTTCCTTCACTTCACCGTAACAATATTTTGCGATTGTGCGCCCTTCCAAGTTAATTAGCTGAATGAAACTTGCAAGGACTACAGTTTCATTCTAGTGGGCAAACATGGAGGTCTCCGTTTCGCTCCCGTAGAAGCCCATGTATCGAAAGTAGGCTGGAATTCCACACTATTTCCGGCTTAACTGTGAACTACGTAATTAAGAAAAGTAGATGAAAATGGGAGTAATGCTATAGCCGTCTAAGCATCTAACAGGCATATAATTTGTTTCGGAATTATTTAGATAAAACAAGGCTCACACCCATTTTTTGTAACCATACTCTCTCCGTAAACGACCATGTATTTATAGCACAAGGGAAATCTGTATAGTTTACAACCTCACTGTAAACTAACTATGACACTTACTACCCATCGGCTCAGCTGTCCAACGACGCGCGCACAAGGCCACATGCTTGGTCGGCCAGGTGGCTGCGACATTACCTGCGCAATAGCGCAGCCACAAGGCGCACATTTAGTCAACCATAACCGTGGAGCCGCCGTGGCCACCCAGACCGGAATTTACGTGGTATTCTTTTTAAAGGTATTTATTTACATTGTTTACAGAAACCTCCGAGAGAAATTTGAAGTCAAGTCGAGAATTCCTTATGTGGTTTTATGCTTTGCCATCGGCCATCTTTTGTTCCAGCATTCCCCCACGCTGCCGACTACAACACCGTCTTTTCGCTTATTGGGACATATAATGCATTCGCACTAAAAATAAATAAATAAATAAATAAATAAATAAATAAATAAATAAATAAATAAATAAAGTTGCTCCAACAGCTTCTCTCAAAAGATGGAGCTTTTCGCGCTACAACATTACAAACACAATGGCAAGCTACTTCTAATTGCAGTGTGCCTAACACGGCGTCATTCAGTTCCTAAGTAGGCACAGCAGCAGCTATTCATGCCAAGCGTGTGAGTTTACACATAACAAAAAATTGTTGTTAAATCATAGCGAGACAGGATTGAGATCACCAAAAAGATCGGCAACGTTTTTTTTTGCCCATTATTCTCTGAAGTTGACCTACCCATGTCCAAAAAAATGCGCGCGGACACCTCATGTCAGATCATTTATATCTAGAGATGAAGAAATCCCAGCACACTGAAGCCATTTCTATGAGTTGTGAATGCGAAAACACTAATGTCCATTTTAACGCCACTCAGCGGTCCTTTGGGTTACGAAGGCATTGCGACCAAGCGACCGCATTCAGACGCTTGGACAACGCCTCCTAGATAACACATGGCCGGGGAATTCCGATCCGTGACGTCAAGCGGTATCGCCCCACTGCCATAGAAATTAGCGGGGACACGCTAGAGTAAGCCGCGTGATTTAGACGCCATCGTTTTCATCACATCGGGCTTGCCAATTGAAATTTTGGGGTGTGTAGCATGGTATCATCAAGCAGAGTAGAAAGGCCTCCTATCTAGGAAGTGTGGGTTACGTCAGTAGGTAAGACACTCAGCTTAGTTTTATGTCTTTATTTGAAACCGAATACCATCAACATCGCTCCTTTCGAATTTACTCTCTTATACATTGATCTCTGTATAGCGATTACGGAAACAAAGTAGGAACGTAGGCGATAGCTTGCAAAGGCAGCGGATGCTCCGATTCGCCCACTTTGCGACGTCAAGACGTGCATGTGACGTGGCATCGTAGCCGATTGGAATTTAGTTTTCGTTTCCCTGCTATACAAAACGGCTTCCTCGTTCAATGGACCGTTTGATGCTTTGGCAGCAGCCCTTACGAGAATGGCCTTGACCTTTCCGTCACCCACCAGTCAACCCAGTCACTTCGCTGTATACTCGTCCTTCCTGTACACCTATTGTGTAGATTGTCTACTGACACCATACAGAGGGCATGCGGACTTGCCTATGTTATTTGCGCGCTTGCCCAGTATGCGTTTGTTTGTATGTATATATATATATATATATATATATATATATATATTGTTACGTGTGGAGAAACAGATGAAAGAGGCTATATAACGGCTATTTACACTCGAGCCTGGTCAACAGGCCGACACTCGCCCGCACCAAGGGCACAAACCCACTTCCCCACCTCGTCATCGTTCTCGAGGTGGCTCGTCCCTTGAGCATCGCTCGATGACATCGTGATACTAGCCCCCGGCGACAAAAGCGCTGTCCCGGTGCTGCTAAATATCCAAGGCGCATGGAGTGTTGTAGGGTTTTAGATGCGTGACTGGTTGTAACAGCGGAGGACGTAGTGGGCGTGCCTAGAGCGATTTCATAGGTGACATCCGTTACTTGGCGAAGCACGCGATATGGGCCTGTGTAGCAGGAGAGCAGTTTCTCACAAAGCCCAAATTTACGCGATGGTGACCAAAGCAACACGAAGGTGCTGGGCACAAAATAGACATCACGTTGACGGGGGTCTTAGTGTTGCTTTTGTTTGCCTTGAGAGACTTGCACACGAGTGCGCGAGTTGGCGAGCATGGTCAGCATGGGCGATAGCATCCCGGGCATAAGCGCTAGTTGAAGCTGCGGTGGACGGAGGCACAGTGCCCAGTGGTAGCGTCGGTTCACGGCCATACAAGAGGTAAAGAGGAGAAAAGCCAGCAGTTTCGAGACGGGAAGAGTTATACGCAAATGTAATGTAAGGTTGAGCCTGGTCCCAGTCACGGTGGTCATCTGAAACGTACTTGGATAGCATGTCTGTAAGGGTGCGGTTCAAACGCTCAGTGAGGCCGTTCGTTTGAGGGTGGTAGGAGGTGGTAAGGGAGAGAGAGAGAATGAAGAGGAAAGGCAGGGAGGTTAACCAGATATGAGTCTCCGGTTTGCTACCCTACACTGGGGATGGGGGATAGGGGTTAGAAAGATGACGGAGAGGAAAAGGCAAAAAAAAAAAAAACGAACGCGCACACATGGAGACACACACACAAAAGGCGTTCCAGTTAAAGTCGTTCACACAGGCCGGTAGATCGCAAGAAGCGCAAAAGCGCTTGCACGGCCTTCTTCTGGGACGGTAAGTCCTTTCGATGTTGCAGAATTCTTTTTTCGGACAGCGGTTGGTCGTCCAGTTGGTCAAGTTCGTGGCTAAGGCATGCCCTCTGTGGACTGTACTGCGGGCAGGTACACAAAATATGGCCAATTGATTCTTCATGGCCGCAGTGGTCACAGGTTGGGGTGTCGGTCATCCCTATGCGGAAGGCATAGGCTTTAGTAAAGGCAACGCCCAACCAAAGGCGATATAAAAGCGTGGCGTCTCTACGGCGAAGCTGTGATGGCGCTCGAAGACTTAATGTTGGATCAAGTGAGTACAGTCGCGGATTTCTTAAATGTGGCTCATTCCATTGCGACGCGGTGCACTGCCGAGCAAGTAGGCGGAGCTTTCGTGCTGCGTCAGTTCTAGAAAGAGGAATTGGGACGTGGCGCTCCTCATTATGGGCTGAGCGGGCAGCGTGATCCGCCCGTTCATTGCCGATAATCCCGCAGTGACTTGGAAGCCACTGAAAGGTTATTTCGTGGCCTGCATCACTTATATGGTGTAATGTCTCTGTAATATGGAAAATTAGTTGTTCGTGCGGTCCGCGTCGTAAAGGTGACAGTAGAGACTGCAGTGCCGCCTTCGCATCGCAGAATATTGTCCATTTGTGTGGCGGTTCATCACCAATGTGATGAAGAGCAGTAAAGAGCGCTGCGAGCTCTGCTGCCGTCGATGTTGTCGCGTGGGTCGTCTTAAATTTCATTGTTGTAGCTTTCGCTGGTATGACGATTGCCGCCGCGGAGCTGCTTGGAAGGACAGATCCATCAGTGTAAATATGCGTAGAGTCACGGTAGTTCTCGTACAAATATAGTAGCGTGAGCTGTCTAAGGGCTGGTGATGACAGATCAGCTTTTTTCGAGATACCAGGTATTGCGAGGTTGATTTTTGGCTGAGCGAGGCACCATGGAGGGATCGAAGGTCTCGCAGCCGGAGTGAAACAAGCTGGCAATGATTCATCATATGCAGTTATCGTTTGGCTGAAAGATGTGTATGGCCTGTCCGCTGGTAGAGAGGCTAAATGGTGACGAGGAGTCCTGGCTAGATGCCTTATATGGGTCCTGAGTACTTCAATTTCAATGTGGGTCTTGACAAGGTGGTCTCTAGCGATTGCTATCGTAGCCACTGTTGAAGCACTCTGAGGCAGGCCTAGACAGATCCGGAGCACTTCACCCTGAAGACTTTGTATTGTGCGTAGATTGGTTTTGCCTGTGTTGTTTATTGCTGGCAAGCTGTATCGCAGAAATCCCAGAAAAAGCACCCTGTACAGTTGTAACATGGCACTAGGCGACATTCCCCAGGTCTTGCCAGCGAAAAACTTGAACAGGTGGCAGATGCCTGTCAACCGTTTTTTCACGTAAGATATGTGTGGGCTCCATGACAAGTCCCTGTCGATTATGACACCTAGAAACTTGTACGATCGGACCCGACGTATTATTTGGCCATCTATCGTTCCATATGCAGATGTCATCTGCGTACATTGATAGCCTGACTGTGGCTGGCACGTGCTCAAGGAGAGCAATTAGTGTTAGATTAAATAATGCGGGGCTAAGTACACTGCCCTGGGGGACGCCGCGGTAGCTATAATGTAGAGAAGTATGGCCTTCCTCGGTGCTTACAAAGAAGGATCGCATGGATAGATAGCTCCGTATCCATTGAAACATCCGACCACCCACTCCTACCTCTGCGAGAGCAGAGAGGATGGCTTCATGCGTAACGTTGTCATACGCCCCTTTAACGTTGAGGAATAAGGATGCGCAGAGACGCTTACGGCGTTTCTCATAAAGAATGTAGGTCACCAGGTCGACGACGTTATCGATCGATGATCGACCGCGTCGGAAGCCCGCCATGGCATTTGGGTAGGTGTTGTGGTACTCCAGGTACCACTCCAGGCGTCCTAGGACCATCCTCTCCATTACTTTGCCCACACAGCTCGCCAAAGGGATAGGGCGATATGATGAGAGCTCCAACGGCGACTTGCCAGGCTTCAGCAGTGGAACAAGGCGACTTGTCTTCCAGGTTGTTGGTAGCGTGCCATTCCTCCAAGATTCATTGTACACCTCAAGAAGAACCCCTCTCGCTCGCTCCCCCAGGTGACACAGAGCTCGGTAGGAAATTCCGTCAGGTCCTGGCGCTGATGTGCGGCTACACAAAGCTAATGCTGCCTTAAGTTCGTGGATCGAAAATGGTAGATCCAACCGGTGATCACGTGGTGGCAGACAGCTGCTCGAAGGCGATGGAATGTTGGTAGCTGTGAGTTGGCCGGATAATCTGGCGCAGAAATCCTCTGCCACGTCAATGTCCGATCTCTTTTGAGAGAGGGCAAGTGCCTTGAATGGGAATCGCTGTACGGGAAGTGTCCGCAGTCCGCGCACCGTTCTCCATAGTTGCGATAAAGGCTTGCGTGGATCTAGCGACTCACAGAAGGCAGTCCAACGTTGCGATTCGAGCTTGTCTAACCGGCGCTGTATCTTCTTTTGCGTGCGCCTGGCGGTGCGCACGCAAAAGCGCACGCACCTCCAGGCGGTGTGCGCCTGGAGGTGGTAAATTTCTATTGTATTGAGCAGGCACGCATGATGTCGTCAATACTTTGGGTAAGAACGTATGGCCACGGTTCGGGGCACCGCATATTGACGCGGGGCACCATGAATCAAAATTATATCATGTAGGAGGAAGTCCACAACATCACTTGCGCAACAGGTCGGAAGAACGCGGGTTACGGCGTAGCGGGTCACGTAGTCAGCCGCGACTGCAACCCACTTCTTTGCTGATGTAGAGTCCAGATATGGGGCGAGAAGTTCTAAGCTGACACAATGGAAGGGCTGGGCAGGGATGTCGAGCGGCTGAAGGTAACCAGAGGGGAGCTGGGAAGCCTTCTAGCGTCGTTGGCAAAGTTCGCAAGCGGCGGCGTAACGACGTACGAAACGGGCATGGTTGGGCCAGAAAACACGGCGACGTACACGGTCATAGGTTCGATATACGCCGAGGTTTCCTGCCATTGGTGCGTCGTGAAGTTCTTCTAGAACAGTTGAGCGGAGGTGTTTAGGAATGACAAGTAGGAACTCAAAGCCGTCCGGATGATGTTTACGACGGTACAGAGTACCGTCGCGGAGGACAAAGAGGCGTCGAGTGGCATCGGCCGCAGAGTGTTGAAAACGGTCGATGAGTGCTCTAATGTAGGCGTCACGACGTTGCTCGTCAGCGAAATGAAGCAGATGAGACACAGAGAATACACAAGCATAACTGGTAATATTGGAGGAGTCAGGGTCGTCAACAGGGTAACGCGACAAGCTGTCAGCGCCTTGGTGCATGCGGCCAGACTTGTGGACCACTGAATATGAAAATTCTTGTAGCCTCAAAGCCCATCGACCAAGCCGGCCTGCAGGATCTTTTAGCGATGAGAGCCACCAGAGAGCATGATGGTCAGTGACTACAGAAAAAGGGCGAAACTTCGCAACCGCCCAGACTACAGCAAGGCATTCTCGGTCCCTTTTGGAATAGTTGTGCTCCGATGGTGTGAGGAGGTGGCTCGCAGAAGCAATAACGCGATCCTGGCCACGCTGACGTCGGGCTAAGCCGGCACCTACGCCACGACCCCTGGCATCTGTACGCATTTCTGTAGGAGCATCAGGGTCGAAGTGGGCGAGAACGTTGTGGTGAGGAGAGAAGAGTGACGAGACGAGAGAAGGCGGCGGCTTCTGCAGTACCCCGCGAGAATTTCGCTCACACTACCCCGCGAGCAATTGCAGCAAAACCTTGAACAAAATGACGAAAGTACGAGCATAGCCCTATAAAGCTTCGAACATCTGCGGCTGTCTTCGGAACCGGAAAGTCTCGCACAGCGTGATATTTGTCGAGATCAGGCTCTACTCCGGAAACGTCAACGAGGTGGCCCAGAACCGTAATTTGGTGGCGGCCGAAACGATATTTGGACGAGTTAAGTTGCCACTTCGCCTTTCGAAATACATCAAATATAGCTTTTACACGCTCAAGGTGAGTGTCGAACGTGGACGAGCAGAGGATGACGTCGTTGAGGTAGCAGAGACATGTGGACCATTTGAAACCACGGAGCAAGGAGTCCCTGTTACGCTCAAAGGTTGCAGGGGCGTAGCATAATCCAAACGGCATTACTTTAAATTGGTATAGGCCATCAGGTGTGATGAATACAGTTTTTTCTCTGTCCATATCGTCAACAGCAATCTGCTAGTATCCAGAACGAAGATCAGTAGAAGAGAAATAGCTCGAACCGTGCAGGCAGTCAAGTCGCTTCTGTGGCGGTAGTCTGCACAGAAGCGCCACGTGCTATCCTTCTTCTTAACACAACAGGTGACGCCCAGGGACTCGAAGAAGGCTCAATGATGTTTTTGTCTAGCATTTTGTTGACTTCACTTTGATTTACGCGGCGTTGCGACACGGAAACTCGATACGGTCGTCGGTGAATAGGAGTAGCATCGCCAGTAAGAATCCGATGCTTCAACGCGAGTTTCCGGTCTAATGGGCGATCGTCGAAGTTGAAAATGTCTGTGTAAGATAATAATACTTGGTAAAGGTCTTCAGCCTGCGCAAAAGACAGGCCCGTCCCAACCATTTTCTGTATCTTGGGATCGACGGCTGAGGCGGGCGCGATGGGCCTGCTAAGCCCGCGAGAAGTATCGGTGGATGAAGTTGCCACGTGATGGTCGCCGAGACAATCAAGGTTGGCGAGGCAAATACCTTGTGGTAGAATTTGCTTTGCCAATCCAAAGTTAAAGGTAGGCATGAAAGTGCGGTTCGCAGTAACAGTAAGTATACTGTGAGGCATGGTAACGTGATACTGTAGTGGAATGTCGGGCAGAGAAGTGACGAAGTACTCGCCATCAGGGACTGGAGGGGAAGACAATAGTTCAATATAGGCTATTGGTTTTGGCGGCAGGCGAATAAAGCCGGTGGAGCGTAGGCAGAACTGGGGTGCGTCAGAAGGTTTTGCGAGAATCGGCAACTCAAGGCGAAGGGTACTGGAAGAGCAGTCAATAAGAGCAGAATGCGCGGAGAGAAGATCGAGACCGAGAATGAGGTCGTGGGGGCAATGAGCAATCACGTTGAAGAGGACAGGAGTGTGACGGTCGGCGATGCTAAGACGTGCCGTACATATGCCCATGATATGCACAGTACCGCCATCCGCAACGCGGGCGACGCGTGCCGATGCTGGGGTCAGGAGCTTGTTCAGTCGTCGTCGGAAGGCAGCACTTATAATAGAAAGATGTGCACCTGTATCGATAAGTGCCGTGACAAGATAGCCCTCAACGTCAACGTCGAGAAGGTTTTGGTTCGTGTGTAACGTGAGCAGAGGATTTGAGGGCAGGGTGGACAACGCAGCTTCACCTCCAGAAACTGCAGTGCCTAGTATTCCGACTGGATCCGGGAGGCGATAGGCCACGGAGAGAAGCAACGGGGTTAGGGCGAACGAGACTGATGGCGTCGAGGTGAGGGCGAGCGGCTGTAGCAAATGTTCGGGGCACGAGCGCCAGCGGCATTGGGTTTATTGCGGGTGGCATGGGGAACAGAAGCGGGAGTGAGCGGCGGTGTATATCCTAGGAGATGGTGGCCATCGGCTGCGGTAGTGACGAGCGACGTGGTCGATGCGACAGCAGCGGAAGCAGATCGGCCTGTCATCAGGGGTACGCCATTCGGACGGGTTGCGGCGATATGTGGCAGAAAAGGACTGCCGGGGATGAGCAGGACTGTTAGGGATCTGGGGAACCGTGGGTGAAGACGATGAACACATGGAGTTGAGACCCATGTTCTCAAATTCCTGTCTGACGACGGCCTGAATAAGCGCAATTCTGGTCGCTGGTGGATCGAGAGGAGCCGTAAAGAAAGCTGGCAGACAGCCGGCCTCGAGCTCGCGGCGAACAATACGGGCTACGTTGTCACAGGGGGTGGTCTTACGCGGTCAACCTTCACATGTCGACGAAGCAGCAGTGTTGGGTAACCGCGTGATGTGATGTGTGATACGGCCGCTCTTAGCTTGTTCAAGGCGACGGCATTCCTTGATGATGGCGTCGATAGTCGAGACGTGGCCGAAAACAAGCCAATTGAAAGCATCGTTGGCGATGCGCTTTAGCAGATGCGACACTTTATCTCCTTCAGACATGGTATCGTCAACTTTGCGGCAGAGAGCCAAGACGTCGAGGATGGATGAAACGTACGGCTCTGTAGATGTCTCAACACGAGACGCAAGAGCCTCATGCGCCAAATGGGGTCACCGAACAGTTCCCTGAGCTTTTCTTTGATACTGTCCCAACTTTTTATCTCGTCGTCATGCGTTTGGTGCCACACGCGTGGGGTGCCACTCAGATAAAAGAAGACATTGGCGTGCATGATCGTTGGATCTCACCTGCTATTAGCACTGGCATGTTCATAGTGCTTTATCCATTCGTCAACGTCCTCTCCCTCCAGGCCAACGAACACACAAGGGTCGCGATGTTGGGCAACCGAGATGATTGAAGCAGTCGGACAAGCCGAGGCCGTTGCGGAGGCGGTCTCGTCACCGCGAGACATGGTGAGAAGCTCGATGTACGGGCCACTCCGGAGTTCCATGGTGAGGACGGGGATCGCTGACCTCCACCAGAATGTTACGTGTGGAAAAACACAGATGAAAAAGGCTATATACAGGCTATTTACACTGGAGCCAGACCGCCAGGCTGATACTCGCCCGCGCTAAGGCACAGGGGCACAGAACCACTTCCGCACTTCGTCGTCTTTCCCGCGGCGGCTCGTCCCTTGAGCATGGCTCGATGACATCGTAAATATATATATATATATATATATATATATATATATATATATATATATATATATATATATATATATACGAGGGTCGTTAAAATCAATCGGGGACTTTTTTGAAAACAAATAGAAGAACAAATTTCAAAGTGTGGAAAAGGGGCTTATTTTGCCACGTAACCTCCAGCTACAGTCATACACTTATCCCGACGTTTAACTAAGACCTGAAATGCTTCGGCATAGAAAGATTTCTTATTACCACGGAACCATTGTAGGACACCATTCTTGACTTCATCATCAGTGTCGAAATGTTTTCCTCCAAGGAATTCATTCAGGGGCCCAAACAGGTGGAAATCACTTCGTGCTAATTCAGGACTATGGGGGGAGGGGGGTGGTAATGTCTCCCAGCCAAGTTTCTCGATTGTTTGGAATGTGTGCTGAGCGGTATGCGATCGTGCATTGTCTCGCAAAAGGACCACACCCTTTGTGATCAAACCCGGACGTTTCTTCGTTAACTGTTTAGCATATCACGCAGAACACGGCAGTAATACTCACTGCTGATAGTGACACCACGGGGTGAAAAAATCAAGGTGAATAATTCCCTCTTTATCCCAGAACATACTTGCCATCACTTTGCCAGCAGACGCAACTGTTCGAAATTTCTTGGGAGGTGGTGATTCCGTATGTTTCCACTGCATCGATGCTCTTTTGGATTCTTGGGTGAAATGGCGAACCCATGTTTCGTCACATGTCATGATGCGATTAAGAAAATTCTTCCCTTCCCTATCAAATGGTTCCTTCAGTTCTGTATAGATTTCAACTCTTCTGTGTCTGTCAAAAGCAGACAGCTGATTGGAGAGACAGCGTGCAACACTTTTCGGTACAACACGTGATCATAAATTATTGTGTTCACTGTTCCTAACGACAGGTTATGAGACGATTGTCTGTGATCAGCTGCTCCGCGCACTGAATGTTCTCAGGAATGACTACCGTGGGCTGTAATCCACCACGGCCTGGATCATCAGTAATTGAGATACGACCCTCTTTGAAGCGCTTACACCATTCAAATGCCTTACTGCGACTGAGTGTCTCATCACCGTACTGAGCCTGAAGTATTGTGTAAAATTCAGCAGGTTTTATGCCCTTCCTCACTAAAAACTTCCTAACAACACACTGTTCCACGTAGCCATTCACACGTTTGTCCGCTATCTTGAATAACAGTCTGTGCAGAAGCGCGGGAAATCAGCGCCGTCTACCAGTAACAGGACTCAGGTGCAAATTTCGACTGGACACAAAACCTCTAGCCTAGGCGTCCCTTTAAACCTGGCAAGAAAAAATAATTCCGGGATTGAGAATAACCCTCGTGTATGTGTGTATATATATATATATATATATATATATATATATATACATATATATATATATATATATATATATATATATGGGTTGTATATTTATTACCCAAATTCAACAACATTACCTGATTTAGGTTACTGCTATGTTCAGAGTGGGCTTGCAGAAATTAATGGTAAAGCTAACTGTAAATGTACAATGTGCCATGGTTCAGAATGTATATATATATATATATATATATATATATATATATATATATATATATATATATATATATATATATATATATATATATAGTTTTGCTTTGAATAGCTTTGCCATTCTGACGTTTCGCAAACTTTACCATTAATTTCTGCAAGCCCAGCGTTATCATAGCAGTAACCGAAATAAGGTAATATTATTTAATTTGGGTACTATATCTACAACCTGCATTAAATGCAGCAGTTTTACTATGGCTAGATTCACTGCCCATATGTGGGCACGTATATGCATGGTGTCACACTTCGCCGTCACCATCTATACAATTAACGAAAGCATGGTAGCTTGCAGAGCCGGCAACCAGGACAAAGAAAGCGCTAACGGCCATAAGTACGACAGTCGACGTCGGCGCGCCACAGCAAGGATACCGGAAGCTATGTTAAGTGGTCACAGGCGATTTGGATCAGTTCTGCGCACAAAAAGTACGATTCCTCTCGGCACAGTGTACAGAATGGTAAACTATAACATCAGCCGGCGTCAATGCAGCGCGCAGACGCAGTGGCAGCCGAAGACGGGAAAATAATATCTGTAATTTTACCGGTGGACAGATGTATCTTATGAGCGTCCCCTTTGGAAGAGGGTGGTGAGTTGCGCCCCCAAGCTCTGGCAATTCTACTGCCTAATGTCCTACCTAGTAAATCCCTTGCATGGGCGAGTTGGCTCATGCTTGAATTAGTAAAGGCCAGGCGCAGAAGACCAGGACTCAAGAAGAACCCAAATGACCGGACCGGCGCCGACGCCGGTCCTGGTCTGGTCCTGGTCTTCTGCGCCTTGCTTTTACTAATTGAAGCCCAACCTATGTTAAACAATAAAAAATAATAAAAAGAACACGTTGATCTCTAACAACCAAATTTTCGGACCCCTTATTGTGAACTTAGCTTTTGCACGTATCCGTTTTGTTTTCGTTTCACTACTTTTCCTCCACCAATCTTCCTATCACCTCTTACTAATCTGTATTGCGGACATGTTTACTTCTCGCCTGCTCTCGCTGAACCCAAGGGACCGAGATAGGGGAAAGTAAACATGTGCGCAATAGAGATTAGTAAGAGGCGATGGGAAGATTGGTGGAAGGAAATTAAGGAAACGACAAAAACATGGAGACGTACAAAAGCAATGTTCTCAAAAGGGGGCCAGTATGTGTGGTTGTTGGAATTCATAGGGTTTTCTTTCGTTTTTTTTTCTATTTTAAGTTGGGTACCACATTAGGCAGTATAATAGCAAGAGCTCGGCAGTGCAACCCCCCGCCCCGTTCCAAAGGGGACGCTCATAACGTCCATCCATCCATCCGAGGTTCTCCAGGTTATGTGGAAAGGTGTAGTAATTCCAGGACTTACTTTTGGAAATGCGGTTGTTTGTTTGAAATAAGGGGTAGAAACAGGACTGCATGGGAACCAAAGGTCAGTGGGACGCCTCTCAAGGGAAGACTACAAATGAAGCTGTGGTGGATGGTATGGGCTGGAGTAGTTTTTTAGTGAGGGAAATTCATGATTATATTGCGCTCAGTGTTACACAGGCGAACGATAGGGACAGCACGCGGACGTACGTAGAGCGTGCTGTCCCTATCGTTCGTCTTTGTAACACTAAGCGCAATATAATCATGAACGGCCACCAACTAGCCCCGTTTATTGCTTTACTAAGTGAGGGAAGTTCAGGGTAAAATTAATTATGAAGCACGACTGAGGAATATGGAAAAAAAGTAAATGGGATGGAAGAGTGCTGAGGTATTTGTACAGGAGAAACATTGATTCACAGTGGAGGAAAAGAGCTAGGAAGCTTACCAGCAGGTATGTCGTCGGTAGGTTGAGTAACACAGCAACAAAGAACGTCAAACGCAACGTCAGAGAGGCTGAAATTTTCTCATTGGTGGCGGCAATTGGAAAGAAACATGCCCTGAGTAACTACATAAGAGGAAAACACGAAATCAGGAAACAATTTATGATAACTCAAAGGGTTACTCATTAATTTTCGAATCGAGATCATGATGCCTTGGAAAACGCACCTATAAAGCGGATATTAGAATGAAGAGGAAGCATGTGCTTGCTTTGGTAGAGCCCGGGAAACGATGGAGCACGTTTTATTAGAATGTGAAGACATCTGCCCAGCGGTCGATTTAAGCACTACTGGCCTCCTTGAAGCCATCACGTTCAGCAGGAGTAGGGGAAAAGTAAACATGTCCGCATTTGAGATTAGTAAGAGGCGATTGGAAGATTGGTGGAAGAAAAGTATGGAAACGAGAAAAGCGGAGACGTACAATAGCTAAGTTCAAAAAAGAGGGTCAGAAAATGTGGTTATCGGACTTCATCGTTTTCTTTTTCTTTTTTAACCTAGGTATAACTTTAGGCATTATCATAGCAAGAGCTCGGTGGCGCAACTCGCCAAGGTTTTCTAAAGGGGACGCACATGATATACATCTATCTATCCGGTAAAATTACATATATTATTTTCCCGTCTTCACCTGCCACTTCGTTTGCGCACTGCATTGACGCTGACCGATGTTATAGATTAACATTATGTGCGCTGTGCCGAGAGAAATCGTACTTTTTGTGAGCGGAATTGATCCAAATCGGCTGGGACCGCTTAACATACCTCGCGGTATCCTTTGGGTGGCGCGCCGATGTCTATTGTACTACAGTCGCACTACACTGCAGAAACTGCTAAAGGTTGTCCTATCACATGCTGAAGCCCATCTGCATTTTTAGTCGCCAAGACGGAAGGGACCTGCACGAACGGTCCTTGTCCCGGTGCTTATACGATACCGCAGCACATGTTACACAAAGGAGTGTGTAGCGACCGCCCGTCACTTCGTTGTCCTCGCCGTGGCGGTCATTGCCGCTTGCCCGGGAAAACCATCTTGAGTCGCCGTAGGCGACATTGCCCCTGCTCTTTCTTGGAACAGAAGAGCGGCTGCCCGATTGGGGCGCCACCACTGCCACTCGGCAAACCTGCTTTTACTCTTGGATAAAGCCAGTCGACTCTCCATTTTCAAGCTATAAAACATGTATTGCTTGCCTCCACAATACTGAGGTCTAACCAAGTGGTGAACCAGGATATTTACTTTATATTTTCGAACACTAGCCATGGACGACGCTGCTCCTACTCCTGCTGAAAGAGACAACGCCACGATTACGTCTCCTGTCATCGCCGCATCGCTTCACCTGCCCAGCTTCTGGCTGAAAAATCCTAGAGTTTGGTTTATACGGGTAGATGATCGTTTTCAACTACCGCACGTCAATTCACTGAAAGCAAATTACCTGCACATTGTCGCCACGCAACCATCCGACATCGCCGTTGCCATAGACGACTTGGTAGCTGGTAGGCCTTCGGTCACAGCTCACGGCTACCTTAGACGTACGGTCCTCCAGTGCCTCAAGCCGTCGCGGCAGAGTAGGCTCCAACAGATCCTTTCCGAAGAACTGGGCGACCAAACACTGTCAGAACTCCTGCACCACTTGCGTCAGTCACTGGGTGAACACTTCACAAAGGGGGCCACCTTCCAATTTTGCACGCGCTATTCTTGCAACGCCTTCCGCAGTCTGCACCTGTGCATGGTAGTGGCGAATTACGATGAAACGAGTCTCAATCGGCTAGCTATACTCGCTGACCACATATGCGACTGCTCATCTACGGCAGAGTTACCTATCACTGCTGCGAGAGTCTCAGAGAAATGAAACCGACTCTCACGCCTGGAAAAAGCAGTCAACCGCCTTACTAGTGCGCTGGAGAAGCCGAAGACGGTTGGCAACACTGGGGACCAACTTCGCCGCAGGGATTCACCTTCACTGTCTCGCGGTGCACCTAGAGACTCGCCGCGGCAGTTGCGCTGGTATCATCGTCGCTTTCGCGAACAAGCAGGTCGCTGCACACAGCGCTGTTTGTGGACGGGAAACGCAAGGGCCAGTTGCAAACAGAGGCATGCGGCATCGGCACTCAGGCTTAGTATTCGACGGCTTCACCGGCACTCACCTCGTCGTGGACGCGGAAGCCGAGCTGTCTATCGTTCCCGCCATGACCGCAGGTCACCAAAGTGCCAAGTCCACACCCACGCTCTAGACAGTGAAGAACACTGTCATCGAATCGTATGGCCTCTGGTCCATAACAATAGACGTCGTGTTTCGGCGCTTGGACCGGTGAGTGTATTAGATCTTGGATGTCAGCTTTGCAAAACTAGGAGCGGATTTCCACAGCCATTTAAACTTAGATGTGAGTGTTCGCCATCGGTGCCTAAATGATAACGTGACATCGTACTTGGCCGGCTCTCCAACCTTACCACCCCAGTTTTCGCCGGTCGCAACAAGAGACTTGCTGAGTACCCGCTACTCAGGAAGCCCCGAAATGATGTGCTACCTGTGAAGCACATTGTGAAGCGTCATATTCATCACTACAGGCCCACATGTCGTCGCCCGGCCATGGAGGTCCACCGGGCGGAGATTCTAAGTTGCCCGCCATGAGTTCGAGCACATGCTTCAGCTCGGCGTTACTCATACTTCCTTCAGCGATTGGTCTTCACCTCTATCTGGTTCTAAAGCAGGACAACGCGATTAGTGGCCTTGTGGTTATTACCGACCTTAACATGTCTTGACTACTCCGCTTCGATATACCCTTCCCCACATATATGACTCTGGCGCTGTATATACAACACATACATCAATTGCACATAAGCAGCATATAAACATATACATACATAAACATATTTAAACATATAAAACAAATATATAGCGAAATCGAATGATCAGCGTCTACGACCAAATTCCTGTCGAATCCAGCGACACTAGGAATAAAACAATCACTACCCCATTTGGCCGTTTTGAGGTTGCCCTTATGGCTTATTGTTTGAAGAATGGAGCGCAAACTTTTCAAAGGTCTATGGACGAAGTGACGAGCGGACTGCTGTTCATTTTCTTCAACCTCGACGACATTACCATTGCAAGACGCACAGAAGAAGTCAACAAAGGGCACCTTCACCGTCTATTTAAGCGGCTCAATGAACATGGCATGTTGCTAAAGTTCGAAAGGCATTTTAGGAGTTGAAGCCGTGGATTTTCTCGGGCATCTCATTTCACCCCAAGGCATTAGGCGACAGTAATGACGAGCGGGCAATCGAGGTCTTCCCCTCTCCAATCTCCTCACAAAACTTTCGCGAGTTTCTGGGCTCTTACGTTTCCACAGCGCTTTTTACCATGCTATGCGCTATTTCTTCAGCCGCTTACTCACCAACAGCGTCACGACTAAAAAAAAATAACGCCTGCCTACCACGGTCCTCGGAGCAAAGAATTCATTCCATGAAGCAAAAACGTGCTCAGAGACTTCAGTATTGCTCGTTCATCCGTTGCCCGGTGCGCCAACTAACCTTATGGTAGACGCATCTACCACGGAAGTGGGTGCAGCACTGCAACAGCACGATGGCACAAACGGGGGTGCACTGGGTTTCTCAAAGCTCCTGAAACCTACAGAAGCTCGCTACAGCACCTCTAGGTGGGAAATGTTGGCCACATATTGCGCTGTGATGCATTTCCCTTTTTTCTTAAAAGCTGTAGTTTTTTTTTATTCTGACCGACAACAAGCCTTTAACCTTCATTTCAAAGAACAGTTCCTAACACTCAGATCGCGAGCTTCGGCCACTTTCCTCTATCTACGAATTTTCTACGGACATCCGCGATATCCGAAAATTAGGCAGCTGACGCACTGACGAAGATCGGCGCTGTGCCTGATGACTCTGTGGATTTCGAAGCTCTAGCCATCGCCCAGCAAAAGAACCCCGAGCTGCACCAATTGAGAAAAGAAGGCCTGTCGCTTCAGATTTCTGAGGTGCCGCTTTTCTACACAACAAGGTTTGTCACGTGCGACCCATCGCAGATACCTCGTTGCCCGTTCGTGCCCCATCTGTTTCGTCAGCCAGTACTCGCTTCCCTGCACGGGCTACGCCATCCCGGCATCGGAGCGACACAGAGGTCTATGACAGACCGCTTCGTCTGACCGGAGATCAACAAAGATGTTCGAACCTGGACAAGTAACCGCCAAGCCTGTCGAGCTATTGGAGTGACCCGCCACACGCGTCTAGTGGTGCAGCCGTTTTGACCACCAAAAAGCCGTTTCGATCACGCCTATTTATAATTGGTGGGGACTCTGCCAAGGTTCCACGCACCTCTTCCCGCGTGTCGACCGGTAATCAAGGTGGCCTGAAGCGACGCCACTACTAGACATCATGGTCGAAACAGAGGCGGAAGCATTTGTTGCTACGTAGGCGTTGCCTTGTGCGCATAACTACTGACCGAGGCGGACAATTACAAAGCTTGCTTTTTTCTGCCCTGGCGAGGGTGCTCGGGCTCGTGCCTTCATAACAGCATGGCTTGCTACCCACAGAGCAACGCCATGGTGAAGCGTCTCCACCGACAACTGAAGGCATCACTGACCTCCACACTCAACATACAGCACTGGGTGGAAAAGCTACCTCTAATGCTACTGGTGCTTAGAGCAACAGTCAAGGATGACCTCGATGTCAGCGCATCCAGATGCTCCATGGGTCAACAATCCGCGTTTCAGGCCAGTTTTTGGGCACTCAGTAAGGCACTCCTCCAGGGGCCGCACAGCACTTATGGAGTCTACATTCGCGACTCGACCAGTTTCTACCTGCACCGCCACGTATAACCCGACTAACGATGTCCACAGTAGTGATTAGTAAGCACTATTGGAAGTTTGGTGGCAGAAAAGTAGGGAGACCATAAACAACCGGAGGTGTACAACAACAAAATCCCCAATGGTGGTTCAGAAAGCTTGATGCTTGTAATGCTTGGTGTGTATGTGTTTTAACCATAGCAAGGGCATTCGGCTAAATAATAAGAGCTTCATGGCGCCGCCCATCGGCCTTTTTCAAAGGGGACGCTCATATCATCCATCCACCCATAAATGCATCGCTGAGGCGACAATCATCATTCGGGTGCGGCTTTTCTGCACAAAACGAGAGAAAGCCGGACATAGGAGGATTAACTTGACTCATAGTTGAATGATTCGAACAGTTCTTGCGGCGTGAAATTCGTGAGACCACTTACTTTAATAATTAGGCCAATATAGGACCATTTTGAAAATTTTTTCAGGGTCCCTTTAAGCGCTTGACAGCCGGGTGACACCGCAAACCCCATTGCGTAAAAGCACCAGTTCGTTAGTGCTGAAATTAAACAAAGATAGCAGTATCAATATAACCATATTTATTTGGGTTTTAAGAAAAATTCAAAACTTTTTTCTAACAGTCAAGGTAGCATGCGCTTTTAGCCTGAGAAATCTGGACCCGCATTCACAAAAAATCCTTACGCTAAAAGCGTTCATGCCAGCGAATAGCGATGTGGGACCTATTACTAGCGAAAGCTATCAGTCAATAAAAAACAGCACTTACGAACGAAAAAGTGTGAGGATTCAACCGCTGAAATTTACGTTTACGATCTGAAAACATTTGCCGTCGCCTTTGTCGTTCACAGGTAAATTAACACAAAGCCCTTTCCTAAAAAAATGAGCAAATCAGCCATAATTTGAGAAACAGGAACGTTTAAATAAAAGATTACGTAATTAGGAACAAAAAAAAAGCCTACTTCTTACAGCACCGCTCTTGAAGGGCCCCTAAACCACCCACTGGTCGGAATTCAGTTGCAGTGTTAAAGTTGCGCACGAGCTTGCAACTAACACGTAGCCGCGAGAATATTCAGAAATGGTTCCGTAATAAGCCCCAAGAACGACCTACAGGGGCGGTGCGAGCGCCGCGCGCGTGACGTCAGGGCACGGACTCACGCCTGTCGTCTGCTGCAATTCGTGCGGCGTCCTGGTGCCTTCTAAAGCGTTTACGTTTGTTGGTTAAAGTTCCATATGCTTGCAAACCTATGACGGCTGCCTGAAATATATTTTTACCACGTCTTCGTTTGCGAAAATATATTTAAATAGGTTATTTCCTAGACGACGTTATATTTATACAAGGTAAGGCTAAAGTGCCAGCCGAGAAAGTTCCGACCAGCCCATTCCGAGTTCTTAATGCGCGGATCTACACTTTGTGTTGGTAGCTCAAGTAAATAATAAAAGCATAGGCGCAAAAAACACCCATTGCAATCAAGCTATAATATCATACCTGCCGTGAGGCAACAAGCATCTCACAAACGCTGGCTATATGACTTCGATAACGTTTGCCTTGATTTTAATCCGCAAAAACATGTTTGCTCACGGCGAGTAGTTCATGGTACAAACAAAATTTTTGCATTTCTTCACAGTGACGCTCTGCAGTAACACGAGAACTTAGGACTACACTTTCGGTTCTAGCAGAACAACGTGCTTATTCAACTGCTTATCCAACCGGCAACTTGTGACGCTAAGTTCAGCACTACCGCGCCCGCGACATTTTTCAATACATGCGGCCCGTGCCCTACTACGGTCGCTACTGCTCCCAAAGATACATCTGTGATGTTATTTATAAGGTACACCGCCTAAGGCCTGAGAAAGCTATGATCCGCCACGATTGACTCAGCACGAGCGCCGCACGTGGGAGACAGTCTGTCCGATACAGCGGCCGCCAAATTGGGCGTCATTGCCTACTGCTTAACCTACTTTACAGAGCCGGCAGTGAGCGTCCGAGCGTGAACAAACTCAACCCCAGTACGCTTTGCCGGGACGCCTAGAGACAAATACCTACAACACGCGCTAGGAAACAAGAGAAGAAACCTCCTCCGTAGTGCCTAGGCAGAGTCATATATTCAAGGAGCAAAATCCTCCAGATTTTCTCTCTCGCGCCCACTCTTTGTCGCGCCTGACCTTCTATCTCCTTTACTCCCATGACGGCCACCCCGCAGGCGCTGAGCCGTGCTTCCTCAAGGGTTGCACAAGATAGTGCCAGCCTTTCCTCCTCCCCCCCCCCCCCCCCGCAATAACCACTTCCCTGCGCATAAAAGGCCGAAGATTCCTCAAATGAACGTCTCGTGCCCTATCCTGTTCTCGTCCTAAGAGAAAAGTGTGCAGAACATGGCCTAAAGGTTTTACTGTCTTTTACCGTTTTTTTATTCCTTTTGCTGTAGCGACCATGCTTTCGGGTCACAATGGCGCGTTTGTTATGTTTCTTTGCGCGCACCCCCCCACCAGCGGTTGCTCCGTAGTTTTCGTACCATGGCATAGGCGCCGTGGCTTTGCGTTAGCCTCCGTGTTTTGTTGCGCTGTGTTATCTGGACCGTGCTTTCCCGGATGCTGCCGTGGCCAGGTTGGAAAGGAGGAACTCAGGCTCGTGAAGTGAACGCGCCTGCTGTATGCAATGTACCGCACCACTGCCATGGCAACGGACCAAGGAATATCCGCAGAAAATTCTGCCCTCTTCGGCGGAATCATGCTAACGTGCCACTGTAGGCCGAAACCAATGCGTTTCACAATCTGTGCAATGAACGCCTTGCAAACCAGTGATTCCTGCTTTTGACAACGCATGCTGCATTTGCGGCACGCGGAACGTACGTTATGCAGGAATGCATAGCCCTGGTTTTAGAATTTCATGTCCAGTAGCTACTTACTTTTGTGCATGTTAAAACACATGTTGCCTACGTGTTGTTTGTTTCTCGCAATACTCGGGACAGCAAGAAATCTTTTTAGCAGAGAGCGTTCGAGGTATATGTACACCTGCACAGGTGTATCACAACACACGTGCTGATAAAGCATTAACATTTTTCTACCCTCGGCACCATGGGCCGGCCAGTCCACGCTTCATGCAGGAAGGTTAGAAAGAAGCGGCTGCTTTTTTACTCAAGGAACGAAGCCTCCCTATCAAAGTCCTATCTCTTCTGTGCGCTCGAGAAGGGCATGGAAGTGAACGCCAGTGGATGCGCTGCAAGCGTAACCAAGGCTCCACAGAAGTTACGCCTGCGAACACATCAAACGGCTGAGTTGAGTTGAGTGGTTGTAGGCTACTGGTGGGATTAGCCTTGCAATAGCTGCCGGCAATTGCTCCACCGTAGCGACACTTAAAATACATAAATCATATGAAATTAGACACAGACCTAACAACTACACATAGCCACTCCTAAGGTCACCATGCGTAGGCCAAAGTCGTGTCCTGCGGGTAATTTAAAAGAAGGTGAGTAACCTCCTTCCTATCTAACTGGTTGCCGCGCGGGAAAACAATGTCCTGAAGAGAACTGTGGGGAATTCCTGTCTTCTTGAGGGACCCCAACAACACACTCCTTTCCGTGTTACACAGAGTACAGCACATAAGGGAATGTTCTATGTCACCGCACGCACCACACGTTGAACATAATCGAGACACCGCCAGTCCAGTCTTATACATCCACGCAGGGGTACGAGCAGAGCCCGTGCGAATGCGGAGCAGTAAAGTGGCTTGGTTTCTTTTGAGACCCTTGGTTACACATGGCTTGTGAGGTGAGCTCCACAAAGAACTGAAGTGGCATAACACCGCTTCTCTGAAGAGTCTCTTGTCCTCTTGAGGCACTTTTCTCAAAGGATTACCAGACAGCGCTCTATGGGCGAGGCTGTCCGCCTTCTCGTTGCCTATAATACCTACGCGCGAGGGCATCCAGTGGAATCGTATGGAGAAGCCTTTGATATGGAGATTGTGCATCGAGCGTAGGGAGCTTAGACATAAGGCATCAGTAGGAAACCCGTGCTCTAACCTGTGAATCTGTGAATCTAACCTGTGTATCTGTGAAAATGGCAGCAGGTTGAGGCGTACAAATTCGTAGCTTCTTTAGAGCTGCCTCAATGGCAACGCTTTCGGACTGCAGTGAAGCGAACCGACCGATCATACTTCAAAGAGGGAATGTGAAAAGCAGATGCACTAGATCCTCTGACCGTGTCCACAGAGCCATCAGTAAAAATTTTAAGAAGACGTGCATATTCAGTTTCAAGATGTTCCACTACGAGCGAATGCGTGACCGCCAAAGGAGAACTCCGCTTAGCATGAACGTGAGGAATTGTCAACGAAGAATCGGGGCACGCAAAGTACCAACGTGGTTTCAAACATTTATTTCGACCTCTAGCGTCAAGACCCAGGTAACCAAGAGTATTAGGGCCAAGTACGCTCGGGACTCAAATATCTTTCGAGGGCTCTGCTGAAGGGCTCGCCCGGCTATCGTCTGTTTGAGGCGGCCAATTTGTATCAATAACCTTTGTGAAGCGACTAGGCTAAGAGGTCTCGATAGAGACTCATAAAGTACTGCATTATTAGGAGCAGTCTGCGGCACGCCAAGAGCCCTTCTCAGGCGCTTTCTGTGCAACGGCTCAAGTCGTTCCAGCTGTGATAGAGAGGGGGAAATTAAAGGAAGCTGGTAGATTATTCGACTCGTAACTAGTGCATCGTGCAGCCTGATCATTGAAGAAGGGTTATTTCCCCATTGCTCACTTGCAACTCTACGGATCACATTGAGACGCGGAAATAGTGATGTAACAATAGAGTCCACTGCTCGTCACCACGGTAGACGGTAGTCAACAATTACGCCCCAAAAGCACTTGTGCTTCAATTGACGAAGGCAAGATTGATCAAGATCTATCTTCAGCCGCGCATGCCGTCTTCCTCTACCTGGAAACATGATGAAGCCAGATTTTTCCCCCGAGAGGGTCAACCCGACACCTTGAAGGTAATTTTGAACTTAAAGTAATGCCTGTCGAGATATCAGAGTTAACGCTTGGGTTTGATATCCGCTTAACTAAATGCAAATGTCGTCCGCATATATCGACATATGGATATGCCTGCAATGTTTTTGCACTTCAGCGGGAAGACCAGCCATTACAACATTAAACAGCATCGGGGAAAGTACACTTCCTTGAGGTACACCTTGGAATACCGCTCTTTTACTGCTTATGGTACTTCCTAAGCGCACTTAAATTTTACCATCACTGATAAGTGAGTGAACTCATCGCAGAAGATAGCCCTGCACGCCTATGGCCTGCAAGCTATTTAGTATTGAGCTCTCATGGACACTATCATAAGCCTTTCATACATCTAGGAAAATAGCTAGTGTTGAGAGGCCGAAAGCTCTTTGATGTGCGATGTGGCTTATCAAGTTCGAGACGCTATCTTGCGCGCTTAAACCTGTGCGGAATCCACTCATGCATGTTGTCAGAGCCCTTCTATCTTCCAGCCACCATGATAAATGCTTACTTTCCAGCTTCTCCATGAGGTTAGCCACACACGACGTCAGTGATACAGGACGATACGAGGCCAAGTCTGTCATTTCTTTGCTGGGCTTCAGCACTGGGACAACACAAGCCACCTTCCATGAAGGAGGAACGTCGCCAGTCTCCCATACTCAATTGAGATAGCTTAGGAGCATCTTCTGGTGTTGTAAAGGTAGATTCTGCATCATCTGGTTGGTAATGCCGTCAGGACTTGTTGCACACCGACGCCGCAGGCTGCTGAGTGCTGTCCGTAGCTCTCGAAGTGTGAACGGGGTGTCCATAACAGACGTAGGTGTTGCAGGCAGAGCACATGGATGAAGTCCTTAGCTTGCACATAAAAATGCATCTGCAAATTTCTATGACAAGCACGCGAGAGTTTTCTGTTTGAGCAGTGCAAGCGCTTCGAAAGGCTTACTAGAACAAGAATCACCAGCAAGGCAACCAACGACTCGCCTAATTCTCGCCATCGGTGAAAAAACACTCAAGCTAGCGCAGAAGAACGCCCACTGCGACCTGCAGAGTTTGTTCGTATGACGTCGAATGGCAGAATTAAACCGGCTGAGGGTCGTCTTCAAGGATATGTCGTGCTTTTTCCGCATCAGTTGTCACTCCGTCCTTCTGCGCGCTGCTCAAAGGTTCCTGAGATTTGGCCACGCACAGCTCCAAACTGTCGATAACTTCTACAAGTTTGCGGCCGCGGGAGTCTGTGTTCCTGTCACCCCAGACAGAGTGATGGGCGTTGAAGTCACCGAAGATAATTTGGGGCACTGGGCCATGGTAAAAATCTGCTGGAAAAACAAATCCATTGCTACTTTGTTCCGCGGAGACACGTATACGGATGCAACAGAAAGAGTTCGGAAGGCGAGCCGTATCCTCACAGTCGCTACCTCAATACTATCGGTGCAAAGATCGGTGATGTTCACAGCCACATGAGGGGTCTTGCTTCCTATGTAAAGGGCGGCACTTCCTGCGGGAAATGAATTTATGCTGCAATTCTTGCGTGCGACATATCCTGTCAAAGATCTCCCCCATGGTATGCCAGCCTCCGAGAGGGCCAATACTGGAACACAAGTTTTTTTTAAAAATTATTTCAGTTGTTCTAATCGACGTATAGTCTCAGCGCAGTTACATTGCATAATAAACGGGACTTTTCGGTAATCTTTAGTTGCACGAGGTTGAAGAAAACTAGCCATATCATAAAGTAAAGTTCACTGCGAAGGCGGTAATTATGGACTCAAAGGAATGAGCGAGTGGTACAAAGTTCTTCAAGGTGCCAGTCTGCATAGCTTGAATTTATGAACGGAGGACTTCAAACAAAACTCGCAGAAGGTCGGACAGATCCCGATTTTTGAGCTCCTTATTTTGCTGGACGCACTGCCTCACAACTTCAACAAAAGACGCGGACTGGTACCCACTCTTGGCCGCTGCAGCTGCTTTCTTCGTCTCTTTTGAGGCAAGGGAATATTCTCCATGTCTTCCAGTCTGGTTGTGATCCGGTCGCTGAGGAACTTGGACACTTTTGGCTGAAGCAGATCGAGCAACCGATTCACCCACAGAGGACTTTGCCGTCTTGCTAGGGTCAGGTAGCTCACTCACGTTGCTTGTTACTACACACTAAACAAAAATAACGCGAAACGGGAGTAAACCGCTCGTCCTGTATCGCATTCCCGTTTCTGGGTTTTTTTTACTACGTACCAGTCGAGGTAAAAATTTACTACCATGCTGACCAAGGTTTTTGTATGTAGAAACGAGAGTAATTTTTTAATCTGTGGGGAGGTTTTTAGGGACGATAGTGGGACTATATTTTTACTGCCATCACGAAGTTCTAGAGGCTATTCCTGAGAGTTATTTTTCAAGCCCATTCGCGAGTTTCTTGGGTCTGATGTGGGAGTATTTTTTTACCTCATTCATCCAGTTTTCTAGGCTATTCCTGGGAGTTATTTTTAGGCCTATTCTCGAGTTTGTTGGTACTGATGTCAGGGTATTTTCTTACCTCGTTATCAAGGTTTCGTAGCTCTACCTGAGAGTAATTTTTCAAGCCCATTCTGTGGTTTGTTGGAGCTGATCTCGGAGTATTTTTTTACCTCGTTCATCAGGTTTTCTCGGTTCTTTCCGAGAGTAATTTTTCAAGCCCGTTCTGGAGTTTCTTGGGCCTGATGTGGAAATATTTCGAAGACAATTGAAAGATTACAAAGATGATTTCATGGATCCCAAGCATGAGGGATTGTTTATTAGTTCTGACATGTTTCTCATAAAAAAGTCAGGCATGAGTTAATCATCACAAAACTATAGCCTTATAAGATGCTGTGATAAGCATAATAAATATTTGTACTAACACACAGACTGGGGGCTGGTAACTGCCCATTAGATCTCTCATAGCAAAATAAAATACATCACAACACATTCAACGTGCAATCCCACTAAAGTACAGTGAAAACAAGCAACATACAATATAAAATCTAACTTATAAATATACAGTCAGTACTAGAGACGTTCACATAAAACTCACTGAATATGCAGGTCATTCCTTCAAACAGGCAGTTGTCCAGAACATGGGTGTGCAGTGCATTCAATGGATTAGTATGAACATAACTATGCAACATAAAAATATTGCACTCAAGGCCAAATGGCATCTGCTGCTAATGGCCATTACTGCACTAGACAAAATGAAACAACCATGTGGTAAATACAGCAAGCATTCGTACTATCATATTAGTGCCGGCGACTGCCCACCATATCTCTCACTGCAAAAGGAAAACTATCAACGCATTCATGATGTAGTGCAACTAAAGCACACTGAAAACAAAATGACACACAATACAAAATCTAACTCACAAATACAGAGGCAGTACTAGAGATGTTCACATTAGACACACTGAATATGCAGATCATTCCTTCAAACAGGCAGTTGTCCAGAACATGGGTCTGCAGTGCATTCAATGGATTATTATGGACAAAACTATTCAACATAAAAATATTGCACATAAGGCCACATGACATCTGCTGCTAACGGCCACTAGTGCCTCAGACGAAATGAAACAACCATGTGGTAAATACAGCAAGCATTCGTACTATCACATTAGTGCCGGCAACTGCCCACCACATCTGTCACGGCAAAATAAAAACTATCACAACACATTCAAGATGTAGTGAAGCAAAGTCAGTAGTAGAGATGTTCACATTAGACCCACTGAATATGCAGACAATTTCTTCAAACAGGCAGTTGTCCACAACATGCGCGTGCAGTGCATTCAATGGATCATGAACAATAATATGCAACATAAAAACATTGCACTTAAGGGCAGCTAGCATCTGCTGCTAATGACCATTAGTGCCCCAGCGAAATGAAACAATCGTGATAAATACAGCAAGCATTTATACTATCACATTAGTGTTGGCAACTGTCCACCATATCTTTCATTGCAAAAGAAAAACTATCACAACACATTCAAGATGTAGTGAAACTAAAGTACAGTGAAAATAAACAAGTGACACAATATACAAAACTCTTCAGTATTGCAACAAGCAAATGAGAGGGCACTAGAGATTACCATTAGACCCATCGATAGCATACTAACCTTCAAACAGCTAGTTGCCCAAGACATGGGTGCACAGTGCAATGAATGGATAGTTAGGAAGAAAACTGCAACAACCATGAGCAACATGTTCTATAAACTTTCAAACTTTCTAAAAAATGACCTCACTCAGATAAGGAAAATGGTGATTGCTAATACACACGACAAAACATATATGTGAAAACAGCCATTAACTGATACTAAAGCCCCTTCATACACGTTTCCGTCGACCAGGTTAAGTACCGCCAACCTACCCTCTTCCTCCACGCTCCTCTGCCACTCACCCCCTTAGCTTCCGGTGTCAAGCGGAATTTCCGTAGCTGCAGCTTCCTGTTCCGAGTGGAAGTAACGCTATGTTCTTCTTAACGTTGTTTACTTTCGCGTCGATGGAGAGGCTTTAATTGCACCAGCTGCGGTTTAAACTGTGAATGCGATTCCATCCAAGTACCACCGCCTATTGCAATCAGTGATCTGATCGTGTTCGCTGTTTCGCGTCAACCTGCGACGGGTTGTGCCCCGAGAGACAACGTACAGTGGAACGTAGTGCCTGGGCGCTTGGAGACCACTGCCGTTTTTCATGCATTTAGAAAACAGCGACCACGAATTACTACTTCAGCGGAATACAACAGCTTGTCGCCTTTGCATTCTTCTCATGGTGACTCACACAGCTCTGCTAAGAAAGCGTGGGCGTCTCACCATCGGCAGTCAAAGCGGAAATTCCCGCAGCACAACTTCAGGAAGCGGTAACGCCGGAACCGGAAACTTTTAAAGTGGAAATGCTGGAACCGGATTTCGTGTGAGGGGAAAAGGAGGCGCACAACAAAGGTTGTCGCTACTTAAGAAAGCGGCAGTGGCACGTGGATGGAGGGGCTCTAACTGATACCACTCCCCCTTGTGCTCAAAGAAAACATATGCAGCCCTTTTTCCACACAAGAGGAACACGTTGCACAACTGTATTGCAGTACTTATGGGTACAAGCCAGATTTCAATTTCGTTGCCTAAAAATTGAAGTGCTTCTTAGATAGAGTAAAAGGGAATTGAGTGTGTGGCCCTTGTCCGTTTCTAGGCATGCAGTTGTGATGGATGCCATATGCTTGTGTGACAAATTGAACATGGTGCTATAGGTACGACTACAAGGATGTATATTTGTAGCTGCCCTCAAACCCCTTCATGTTGCCAGTCAGCATCTATGGTGTATCTTTGTATTGCTCATCTAACACTGTTTACACACAGAAGGCATGTCTGAATACCAAAGCACCTTATTCTCCACAGTTACTTTAAAGTGAATGCGTTGTGACAAAGTGTAATGTGAGAAGTCCATGATAAAGAAAAAACAATAGCTAATTCAACTCCCTCCTGAATTACCAATTTCTGGGCCATTAAGTTTTGCATAATACACTTGTGGTGATTAACACAGAGCCACGTTGGCCTAACGCTAGTGGCACAGGATATCCTTCAAGTTACCAGTTGGTACAGAATCATTGAGCATGCTGCTGGTGCTTTTGCCCCCGCTGAGAATACCTGTGGAATACTAACAAACATTTTGTTGCTGAAGGTCCATTACAGAAATACTAAAGTGAAACAGTAAATCATTTTAGACTAATAAAACAATCTTTCAGAACTGTATTCATGAACATTGTGGCAATAAGCGGATTATTAGATGAGAAAATGAAGATTTAACTTTCATTTTTCAAGTTTTATGCAGTGCCCGCACATCAGTGTGGAGTCATACTTCAACTAAGTATATTCTTTGACACCTTTACAACAGAATTCATCAATATTGGCCAGTAGAACATTAGCTAGACCCGAACAGACACCGTCAAATTCCATATCACAGCGAGCTGGTACAGGAACTATAAGGTGGTGGTGGCGACACCAGTTTTCGTTTTTGCAAGTTATCTGGCTTATCAAGCCAATTCTCATGGTGGGAGTTGTTTTTTCGGTGTTGTAGAAGAATGATTTAATAAAGCTCAATTAAATTTTCTTTTTCGTGTCCCTTTAAAGCAAGCACTGTGCTACATGGCTTGGCCAACCTGTCAGCCACAGAACCCACGAGTGCTTTTGTTAGGCAAAATAATTTTGACAGAAACTTTCTTGAGGATATGCATCTGAAAATTTTTTTGCCTAGCAATAGTTCTTGTAAAAATTGACTAAATCCAATGCTTTCACCTGCGGCTTTGTGTAGCAAAAATCCAGAAAGCAGTGCTCAATAAATGTCAAAATCCTGTGGGCCTTTTTCGAGTAGATAATGTGGAAGACCCAGAACAAAGCGAAAAGGCAGGCCAGGCCTGCCAGCAGTGACGCTGTCACAAACAATCGCTGCGCATCCATGTGTAGCGCCTCCCTTCAATCTCTTCTTTTGTAAAAGGAGCCTTAAGGAGGCCCCCCGCAAACTGAAAGCCCGAGTTGTTAGCATCCAGGCGCAGCCTCTTCAGCAGGCCCTTTTCAACATATACACCGTCGCCGATGTCTACCTGTGAAACAACAGAACAAGCACAGATTGATTTTCTACACTTTTGATCAAGGAAAGGTTAGGAAATAAGGTAAGGTTTGCAAAAACGGAAGTAGCTGCTTCTTGTTGATACGGTTTAAAGAACAAAGTACCCTTACGTATACCATACATGCGTTGTGCTGAGCTGTGTACTTTCACCTAAGACTAGAAAGTATTGGGAACTTCAATGCAAAAGAAAGACATTCATCTGCCTAGCTCTAAGCAAATGCGTTCCACCCCTTGGCACAGAATGAAATCTGGTGCTGTTCTAGCGGTTAGCACACATTGAAAGCTTCAAGCCTGATTTAGTATTAGGCCAAGGGTCAAGCTGTGCTCGATTATAGTCGGATACAACTTTAGAAAAACAGGGGCCTTTACTCCTCCGAGGCGGATGTACACGAGCATCCACTAATGGGTGCGCACTCTGGACTGACGTCATGCGCCGGACGGCCGGTGGCCCGCCGTCGAAGATGGCCGCCCGGGCTTCGAACTGGGCCAAGTCGCGTCAGCTGTGCGTGTCAATGCCTCGTCACAGTGAATTCCCAATCTGTTTGTCATTGTCTATCATGCCGGAAATATTACTGTGAGCTTACAATGCGGCATCTGTGCCGCGTGCGTTTATTCTAAGCCGTGATCCGGCGAAGAAACATTGCAGCGAGCATCGCTGATGCTGCGCTACGCTTTGTCTGAAAATAGAATGCCTCGGTGATTGCTGCACACACATCCTGCCTGTTTGTTTCATGTCTTTTTTATTTCGCTCCTGAGTGAAGTTAAGACAAGAAAATTTGCCAAAGTCTGGTGCCTGCTGTCAGCGGCGGGTGAGTTCGTGTACCGTGTTGCTGCATTTTTCGTCGGACGGGGTAAAGTGATGGAGCAAAACCATTCTGAGGAGAAATTAGAAAAGTGTGCGCGCGTAAAACAAACCTACGAGCGTCTCAACAGAAAATATTTGACAATGAAGCCTCCAATGCAAAGATTTGTCGCCGTCAACTTAGCGTGAGTGATCGTTGTAAACAGTGAGATAGCCGAGCGTCTAATGGCGGTGTTCGAGCGTTGTGTATAGCACCGTCGATTGATTTCTTTCCACCAGTGCTCACCGCGCACGCAAGCTGTAGAATGCGTGCTGTGGCACAGTCACGCATAAGTTGTGTTGCCAGCGTTCCTGCTTCCATGCGTGTTTGCACTTACTCATATTTGTCCTTTTATTTTATATTAGCATTTGTTTTTGATAGTTTTCGTTCAGCAAAGTCTTTACACATCTCATTCAAAGCACTAACTCCTGTACACTGCAGGACTGGCCTCTTCCATCTCTTTAAAACCTTTCTCACTGGTCTACCTCGTCTTCTCAACCTGCCTACTCGCTGCGTTTACTGTCCTTGTTTCTTGTATTGTTGCTGCAATGTGATTAACCAACTTGCTCAAAACATATTTTGATCGCCTATCAAAACAGAAAGGTTTAGAGATACATTTTCTTAAAAGCGTCATGTGGGTTGCACAGCAACTTTGTCTCTTACCTCTGCTCACGTTTATGCATCAGTGCATGTGGCAGCTAGCCAGAAGTGCACATGAAAGGCTGCATATTGTGAAACACCTTGCTATGCTGTTGCATTTTTCATGCATTCAGTCTTAGTAAACAAACGGTTTCGCTGCCTATCACATATGATGGCGAAAATTTTCAGCACGAATAACAATGTGCAGCGGGGTGTGATTTCTGTCTGACGCTTTCGCCGTTGCAAAGACATTCTTCAGTGAATGGAGCCCAGCAAAGCAGTGCACTGAGAGCTTTTGCAACTTTCACCATTTATTACTTCACAAATTACATTGTCTTAACCTGGCCGTTGATCGACATGCCCATGGCTTGTAAATTAAATAATTGCCTCAATAAAACAAATTCAACTTCACTCAGCATTTTTTAGCACAATGCTAGCAGAGCTATTCAGGGTGAATAATTGTGCTTACATTGGTGTTACTTGCCCGGTCAGATAAATAAATACAACAATGACTGCGGTATGACTGTGATTTGAGGTGCAGACTGCTAATGGTGCCTTTGAAGCGTGCCCTCGACTACTGCTATTAATAGCTACCCGACTGAGTATATTGGGCCTAACTAAGCTAATGATGTTTGATAATTGTTCTTATTTGCATTACTTGCCTAGGCCAGGTAACCAAAATAAACAATGCCACCACATGAATGTGTGTTTGCATGCAAGCTGCCAACAGTGGCTGTCACTGTCGCATTGGTTGCTGCCGTTTCACCAACAGTGGTGACGGCTTGACTGGGCTTTGACGTGCAGACTGCTAAAGGTGCCTTTGAAGCGTGCCCTGATGACTGTTATTTCATCACAGGGCCCGTCATGCTCATAGGTGGCTGCCCACTAGAGTATTTTGGGCCTTCTGACATTGGCATTATTCATCTCAACGGGCTGGAAAAAACAGTAGGGGCAGCACAACTGCACGCAAAGCACAATGTGCTTTGGCGTGCAGGCTGCTAAGAGTGGCTGTCAATTTCATTCAGGTTGACTACTGCTTTTTCGTGTGAAGCTGGACAGTGGCTGCCCGAATGAGCATTTCGGGCCCCACATAGTTATTCAGAGTTAATAACTGCATTTGCATTCAGATTGTTCCGGCATTTCAGCACGTTTCCATGCCAACGCTTATATTGAGCATGATCTGTGCAGGACGTTGCTTTTTCAGAATTGGGCTTCCATTAGAAGGAATATGTCATCAAATGAACCGCTTATTTATTTGAGAGGTCACGGGAGAATGCTTGGCTGCTGTGCTTGACACACAGTACACCGCTTCAGTGATGGGAGATCCATTGTTGCGTTTGCCGAGGTATGTGTGGCTGGCAGGAGGTCTGGACCTCGCTTCACGCAGAGTCAGAGACGAGGAGAGTTTTCTCTGCGAATAATTCTTTATACATTGTTTACATGTTGTCTTCATTATCAGGACAGAGACAACAGAGCAGCTGCAAGCTGCTTAAATAACACCCCTCAGTCCAAAGATCCCCCAGACAGTCCCCAAGGACGAAACAAGGTCGTGAGAGAGAGGGTCTGGGCAGCCTGCGGGGTCCTAACGCCGCTCTCGGTGGCCGGCGCTTCCTTGAACCGCGCTGCGGCGTCAGGACGATTTGGCAGTTGGTCAGAATGGTGCGCCGGGCAAGTTTTATGGCTCGCATAGGACAAAGGGAACCAACTGCAAGGCACCGGGTCGAAACACAGCCCTCCTTTGGAAACTGTCCCAAACACAGCGGGAGTCGTTTGTGGTGTGGGCGCCGCCGGAGAAAGGAGGGGGGGGGGTTGCATTGCTGCCGGGACAGGGAGGGGCCGAATAGCAGTCCGTGATCCGGTGGCTGCTTCCATCGTGGACGCCGTGCAGCCGCGAGGAAACTCGAGCCGTGCACGTAGTCGTGTCCGAAGCAGGCAGGCACCATGCGGTCGACAACCTCGACGGTCGACAAACCATAGCACTGGCCTTCCGTCAGGCAAATCCCAGGGCACAAACATAACACAATATACGCTTCGAGAACTCGTTAGTGATCTTCTCGATCGTCGGTATCTCGTTGTGGTGAAAGAAATCGTGCACACGACCTCAGCGCACACGTGTCCTACTTCGTGCTTCTTCTTCTTTTCTCCACATTTTGTGGGCGTTTTCGTGAGGGCGACGATAGTTTGCCACCCAAAATATATATAGCTTTAACACGGTGCTTTCGCTGACACTGAGCATCTTGGGTTTGTAATGGTTGCGATAAATACATTGTTTTATATAAGTACTTGTTCAGTAGCAACTGATTCATTTGAAGCTCGGAACAGGAGTAGTAAATGTGCCGTGTACATGTAAACAAGCACAAATGCCATGCAGAGTTGCTCTTTCTACTTTTGCCACTTGCAATGAAGCTAAAGAGCAGACGACGGGCAGCGTTGTGGAAGGCACGGGGTTATTTTTCTGTTGCGATCTGGCATGTGCTGTAGCACATGAGAGCTCCACTAAACCAGTCATCAAAGTCTTTATTTATACTGGGAATTGCGCGTTTCCTAAGCACGATTTTTTGAGCGGGATTATTTTAGTCGCGGAGGCAATCGGACGTCGCGCTTCATTCATCTGGGCGGGGCCTCCCCTTTTTTCTAAATTTGTATCCGACTATAGTGACGCACAAGTGCTCGAGAAGTATTGAACAAGACGCAATTGTTTTCGATTTACTGACTGCACTTGGGTGTAAAGCTTCTGTCTGAGAAATGAATAAACCACATACACAAGCAGCATTTTCTTAGCACAGTCTTTAATAGGTACTGATACCTTCAATTTAGAAAGCCCTGTATATTGGGCCTCATCAAACTAATTTCATAAAAGTTTTGGCAAGGTAGAAGCATAGAATTTTAGAGTCATTAGAAGACAGGTGAAATGAGTTATTTATTGCAATTATTACTCAAATTTAAAATTTAGACCACTCATCCCAATGAGAAATTGATGCAAGCAGTTTGTACATGCCACATAAGCATTTAGATATCAAAAATACGGATTAGAGAAAACCTTTTCTAGGAGGTTCATTATTGCAAGCAGTCATGCCCTCGAGGAGAAATAACTTCTTTTTCTGTAGGCAGAAATGAGGCTCGAGTATTTTATTGACACATATGTATGCCCATGCATATATGTTATCTCTCTCGTAAACCTTTTTTTCATGTATATGCAAGGTGTGTGTGTAACATCTCATTGTGCACAAAATCAAATCCATAGCAACCCGACAAGAAGCTAAACAAACAAGAGAGCAATCCCAGTGACAAGCCATGTTAAACCAACGAGGTAGCCATCCCAGTAACAAACCGTATCAAAAATTTTACTGACATGAATTCTGACCTTTGAAACATAACATGTGTATATGAATACTATCTACATTAGAGCAATGGGCAACTTTAAGCAATGGCTACGCCAACATCAGAACGATGTGGATGAGAAAAGAGTGGCATCAAATGCTTTTTCAGAGCATGCAGCAATGACTAAACACAATAGTGACTGGATAGTGTCTAGCATAATCGGCCAGGAAAGAAATTGGAAGCCATGCCTGTACCCGGATTCCCTGGAGATGCAATCAACAGGACACACGTTTGTCTCAAAGGTACCGAGGCACCGACGTCTTTCTGGCGCAAGCACTGTAGAACTTCCGATGAACTCCAGCTCCACAAAAGCACAACCTTCAACAGCCTTCCATACACTACGATTCGAAGCTCCAGTACCAGACTTTTCACGAGAGCGCGGGCAGGCAGCTCGGCAGAACAAAGGCAGCTCGGACGGGCGCTGTAGTAAGACACTCACTGTCGACACTGATAGATCGCACGAAACACACGGCGAACTAACGGCGTTACACGAGTCCGGAGGGTTTGCGATGGTTACTGCACACGACAAGGAGCACATTTTGTCTAGGCACTTCTAAAACATAACTCAAATACCGCCTAATTTCACCAGAACCAACGTGGTACGTCGACCAAACGAATACTGCAGTGGCGCCACTCTGCGGTTTTTAGAAAAATGTGTCGTAAATGAGAAAATTACGTGTTTTTTCCTAACAACAATCGGTAGGGACACTTTAACAAATTTCTTGAGTCCAAAAGTGTTAACTTTGTATAAATATGCACTTTTTTATACGAAGTTCAAGAAAATGTACTGTATATGTATAAAAAAAAACGAAGCGGATGTCGCCTTCAAGATTCGCAACCGATTCGGTCGCATGCAGTTTGCAAAACACGGCCTTCGAAATCAGACTTTGTCGCTCAAACGAAACTGTAGCTGGGAGGAGGGCAGGCATTTAGGCCCCAATTGTTGGGTTTACAGTGCCTAAGTAGGCTTCCTTATTTATAAAGAATATACAGGGACTAACGCCGAACCATGAGCGAGCTTTAAGCAGGGGACACACGGTACGATTCGGCGTCCGATCCAACGTGCGTGTATCCGAACGGTCGAGCGGCGCGTAAGCTCCGCCCAGATCCAGCCCCCCTCCCCCCTTCCCAGCTTGAGTTTAGATTCCCGTCGAGAAACGCAATATAAAAACTCTGCACAACACTGCTTCGCTTTACGTGAACACTGTCAATAACATTATGCCCCTGCAAGTGACAGAACACTTCACGACGGCGCGTTGTCCACTGACGGCTCCGGTAACAGCCAGCGATACGGCCGGCAGGCATAGCTAGGCGGACGCTGCGGCCGACGGCGCTTGATTCAGCCCGAGCTCTATGAAGAGGGCTTATTTTTGCCAAAACAATTAACGCTGTGCACTTAGGTAGCCCGTAATCAAATACAATTGGTTTACTCGACGCAGTCGTTGCGAAGGGCAAACGTGCAAGCGAAGCGAGCAGCCTCGCTCGGACGGTCGGTGCATAGAGATCGGTGTGTGCTGTTTGTCCGCGGAAAGGCCCTCGCGTCGCGGCTCCCGATTTCGACGGTAGCTTAGTGCTAGTGTACTAGGCGCTGTTTTGCATCATAAGCACATGTTCGAGATAACTTTATTGAACTGGTAACTATTTCGTGTCGGCAACAAACTGCAGCAGGCAAGGGGGAAAAAAAAAGACGGCGAGCCAGCGCCGCCTCCGTGGAGGGAACGTCAGAGAACGTCACATCAGCTGCGGCCAAACGACGGTGCGGAGTGTGCGGTTGTCGGACACATCGGACGATGAAAATTTGCCGGGTTTGTCGCATGCCGGACGTCCGATCCGGCGCTTCGGCACGACAAAACACCTCGATTCCGGCTGCCGTTCAGGCGCGTCGGACGCCGGATCGGACACCGAATCGGACCGTGTGTCTCCCACTTTAGTTGGCGAACACGAGCCCATCAGCGCGCCGTCCGTGCACCTCCATCTGCTTGCAATGGTGGATGGCCTACGGGCTTCTTTGACGCCTACTGAGCACAAATTCATGATCACCGCTCGTATACACGCTTCCTACAGCGCTAGCTGTCGTGTTTACGAGATTATGTGCCCTCACCTTGAATTGGTGAGACCGCTCGACATGATCGCATCTATTTCTAGTGCGTGAGGCTTTCCATTGACTGTCACTACAACTAACCAACGTTTTGTTTATTTTGTGCTACAGTGGGTCGTGACGATTCCGTTCACAGCTTCAAAGTGGACAAGAGACAGTCATTTTCTCGCTCGTAGAAGCATGAAAAAGTGGGATTGTGCGTGGCAATGAGCTTTGACCGACACGCTTGCTTCCGGCCGGAGCAGCAGACGCGACAACTCGCCGTTTGTAGGCTGCCGGCTGATGGCGGTAACCCTCGCGAACGGCAAGATATTTACCTGCCGTAGAGAGGATCGGTCCAGGAACGATTCTTGAGGCGATTTTTGTCGCTGAATGCGAGCATGGCCATGCCGGTTCGCCGTGCAGAGCGGAATCGGAACATTATTTTTCGATGAGTTCGCACTGACGCAATGCAGTCGATCGGCTAGTCGGTCGTGCAACGGGCGGCGCGCCGGCAGGAAGCCGCGTCCACTTGAGACACATCTTACGCGACGTATGTAGTACATACGTTCCAAGTTTCCAACGTTCTGCCCTTCCGCTGGTGGATGCACCGCCACGGCATCGATCTTTGCCATTCCTGCCACGGCCGTGCCTGTCGCCGAGCGTAGGCTTAACTGGATTGGGCGGAGCTTGCAACCTTGGGGAGTAAAGTGGTAGTATTTAATCACGTGATCTTCAGGTTGGTTCCAGATCACGTGGTTTTAAACTCTCAATAGATGGTTTTTGGTCACGTGATCTAAAACTCTGTACGTCGTAAAGCCGGCTCATGACATCCTTTTACTACGTTTCTCAGAGATGGTAGTAAAACGATGTAATGTAACGCATTTTACTGCCTCATGCCAGAGTAATTTTCTGGTGCAAGGTAGTCTTCAAAGCTCATGAGCCGCAAAAACCCCAATGTCGGCTAACTTTTGCTTACAGTGTACGCCACGAACTTCGGACTCTAACGCAGGGAACTCAACTTCGGACTCTAACGCAGGGAAGTTGTCCTTTGCAGGTATCGGCTACTCAGTATGTTGAGGTTTGGGACCACTAATGAAGGTCACTCGACGGTGTAAGGCGCTTACACGGAAGGGGCAGCCACTGAAACTCGCTGGATTGTCACCCTCACAATTAGCGCAAGCAAAATCTGCCTTGCAGGCTTTGTAATCGTGGGCGTCACCACATCATTTGCAACGTTTATCTTTCATGCAAAGTTTGGCTACATGCCCAAAGCGTTGGCACTTCAAGCATCGGGGAGGAGTTTCAACGAATTCTTTGACTGCGTGCTTGGTAAAGCCGAGGTGCATTTTTTCTGGGCGCTCGGTGTTGGGCGCAAACGTTAGCACAGCAGAGTTGGTAGGCTTTGCTGCCCATTCTTTTTCTTGAGTCTCCACCCGGCGCATCATACGGCTCACGTGCAAAACACCTCGTGGTTTCATGTAGTCAAGAAGGTCGCTTTCCGGATACCACACTGGTACTCGCCTAATAACACATGTGTTAGTCATGTAGGAGTGGGGCAACCGGGCTTTAACTCTATGTCATCAATCTGAGAGCATCGGAGAAGAATGTCAACTTGCTCTTCCGTTGCGATATCTTGATGAAGAGCACCTTGCGTTGTGAAGCGACTGCGAGTCTGAGCAGATCCCAGCAGTACTTTATTGGCTTCGAAGAGCCTGATAAGGTTCCGCTCTCTCAAATCAACACCTTTCTCTGTTGGTTAAACTACCACTGGGATTCCGACCGTTTTTTTGCTTCTGATGACTCACCACCTTGAAGCCGTCGCTGTACACTTCCGCCATAACAGCCATTTCCTCGTCAGGGTCGACGATAGTTGAGTCGTCCCCACTCAGCGATGATGACGCACTGGACTGCTGATCGTCCCTGATGACTCCCAGCTCCACGCCTTGCGACGCCATGGCCGCCTCCGCCACGCTGGCTTCCTTCGGATGACGGTGTCCCTTTAAAGATGCCGGCGCCGGAGCAGGCGTTCCCTTTCGATAGGGACACTATCGCCTTAAAGATGCGGCTGTCTTCCAAGGATATAAATAACTCACTCAATGAAAAGGAAAACGTATGGAAAAATTACCGAGCTGAGGTGGCAACAGATCTAACAGCACCGTCTTCTTCTTCTCTCTCCCAAACGGCTGCTCCGTGGTCACACGTAGTCCTGTTCTACGCGCGTACTGTTCTGCACCGTGCGCAGTCTATCGCAAAACTTTGCTTCGGTGATAGTTCACTTACCGCGGGAAGAATTCACCTCAGGCAGCAGTAAATGAACGTAAACGCGGAGTCAGAAATCACATTCTACCTCATCGCCTGCGCGCTGTCGTTGTGATGGGCGGCCAGTTTCTTCAATAAACCACGTCGATTACTCAAGCCACAGCGAGAATATGTATTTGTGCTCATAAACTCCAAATGGATCGCAAATGGGTCGGTGTGTCGTACGAGTCTTCAGTGCGTTCTTGCAGTGGAATGAGAATGCGTATATTTTTTTCGTGTCGCCAGACGTCTAGCTCGCAAGTCCGTCTGAGAGCCCCATGAAGTCGAAGCAGAGAAAACCAAGTAGAAAGGAGCGATTAAGGTGATCGTCTTTAAGAACAGGCAAGAAGTGGGAAGCGGCCTGCACCTGTGGTTAACGAGAACAGTTGACTGGGCTGATAAAGCGCGCTTATTTTCATAAAAGCTGGCATAAGCAGCCGATTCGACCTCACGGCCTAATTTGCGAAGTTCATGATGAACTTCTTTCAACATGACTTCGGCAACGGTAATGCAATGAGACATTGCGGTCACATCCTTTTGTTTAGTATTTCTGCGGTGCGCGCGCGTCCGAGCAGCCCTGTGGCGCGAAGCGTGGCGTGGTTTCGCGAGAAATGTAAACAGGAGACGGGAATTAAGACGGCAAGCTGGGCGAGTTGGCGATTGAACATGTTCCTATGGGTATGCAGCACAGCCAGGAGGAAGGAGGAGAGGAAGTACGCAATACGAGCGCAGACTATCAACAGTTGTTAGGCGGCGCTCGTATTGTGTACTTCCTCTCGTCCTTCGTCCGGGTTGCGATGCTCACCGATAAGAGAGGAGAGCTGGCCCGATATGATTGGGGAGAAACGCCAAATTCCGGCTTCACTTAGCTTCACAAATAGTGATGTCAGAGCCCCGCCTCCGTTTTCTTTCCTCCATGCCTCCCGCCGAGTGCTCCTCCAAATGTCACGTGACAAACGTCGTCACCAACGCGCTTTTCAAAACGCTGTCCGCTTCCGGTTTGCCGCGACTCCGCACTTCAGGCTACCCGCAGCAACAGGCTACCCGCTGTTGCTGCCCAGCCAGAGCGTGCTCGTGCGAAGCGTGCTGCTATAGACTCCGAGTAGCGCGCACATCTAGAAAGGCTCGCCTATATAATGGATCCGTACGGTTTCACGTCGTGGCCAAGTATCTCCGCTGGAGATGAACAGCCGCTGTCGCCACCTTGTCAACATCGTTGAGACGATAAGGGTTGCTGCTTTCTGGTGTCTTCGCCCACTGGTCGTAGGCCAGTTCCGCGCTAATGGCATCATCAAGGCAGGTGTGCATGAGGTCATAGCGTGACGAGTACAAATTCAGAGGAGAACGTTTGCTGCAGGGAGGTGACAGAAGTTGTTGCTAAAGGAAACGATGACTGCATTACGCGGCACCCAGTCTTCCCCAGCACATGCCTGAGTCGTGGTGTCCTCGAGGCGGCGTACTACGCACTACGGGAGCTCGGGACGCAGATAGAGTTACACAAGTGAGCAAATATGCGTTCATTACACTGTTACTAGGTTAACTCATTGAAACAGCTGACATCCGCTCAAGTGTGGCATTGAGCAGGACATCATAATGAGCCTGTCTGTGTCGCGTCGTTTCATTTCTTTTTCCACTCGGCGCTCTGCAGCCAAGCACCGCGAATAGATGTCTTAATTCTAGCCATCGCAAAACAGAGTTGAATTCTGTACGCGATGCTAATCAAACCACTAGGCACGACTGTGTTGAAAGGCGAGCCATTTGGCACTTGCATTTCGGGCCGTAGCTACCTATTCGCAAGTGCGCACAAGTCAGTACCACGACAAGGAAGATCAGGGAGAGCGCTTACCGGCTAGCAGACTAGCAGGAAGTCGTAGCCTTTTATTTGATCAATCGACGCTGTCTACTCGCAATGACGTCACCAGATGCGCCTTGGTGATTTCACGACGAACGTCGAGGATACCGGAAAAGCCCGGAGCGGAACATGGGGTTGGTTCTTTTATTTTGTGGCGCGCCCGAAGCACTTAGCGCTGCCGCGTTTGGCATCGCTGATGGTGGCGGCATTCTGAACTGCACGCACGTGTTTACTTGAAACGGTTAAAAAAATATCGGAGGTGGTTTAGGGGTCCTTTAACAGAATCAGCAGCATGGTCTACGCTGCTGAAAAAAATAATATCGCTAAGTGCCGATGCCACTTTTGATCATGTGGTGACGTTCACCTCCAGCATATAAAGGCTGCCCTCTCATTCCATAACATCTGAAGATGAATACCATTATATAAGCCCAAGGAACATCCGCAACCATACTTCGCAGCTATCGAGGAATTTAATTTATTCGCTATTCTCAGTAATACATTTGCAGGCAGATTTTAAGGCAGTTTTATGGGCAAAGCATAAAAGTGATCTTCAACATGAATGCCGAAACAATAAAAACTTAATCAGCGCTGTTTTTGCAAGAAGCGAACAATAGGATATCAGTTCAACATTAATTCCAGAAACATTCATTCTCTAACTCTTTTGGTCACTTTGTTTTATACATCCTGGTAGTGTGTGCTCGTTGAATGCAAAATGCGACTATATATACAAAAACATGTTATGTTGCGCTAGCAATTATGTGGATTCTCCAAGCGCACTTCTACCGTGAGCGTCGCCATTGCCCTGATGTTCTGTTCTAAGGGCGATTTGTACCCCGCAGGGGCGTCTGCGTCAGCAGGCGTTTGGTGTGTTGCGACACCACGTACCCGAGCACACGAGGGTTGGACCCACCCGCGTGTAGCCGTGCGCGGCTGAGCCGTGTCTGGGGAAAGGGGGAGCCTGGGGGTTGAGCTGATGCTGGGTGTTTGGACCTTTAAGGCCCCTCGGCGGAGGCAACACACCCCTTTGGCCTCTGCTTCACATAGACGGCACCACTGGACTGACCCACCCGGGGGAAATGGGTAGTTGCCTTCTCCTATCTCTCTCTCTCTTAAACCTTCGTCTTTCTCTCTCACTTTCCACCTTTCCTGTCTTCTTCTCACTTTGTTAACTTCCAATTCTCCAGGCAGCAAAGGTTAACCTGGTGTAGTTCATCCAACCTTGGATCTATTATATTGGGTTATAGTAGCTATATACAGCTGGCGTCTGCGTTCCCTTCGGGTCTCGCAGCGTCCCCTTGTAGGGCTCGGTGGTGGGTGGCTGGCATAGCTGCCGAAATGTAATAAATTATTGGTGGCTTTAAGCACCTTTCCCCGACTTCCTGATCGCCCTCTTTCGAAAAGAGGGCGCACCGAAGAAACTTTTCAATTCTTTGCCCAACGCAAGGAATCCTTCCCGCGTTACCACGTCATACATAGTCAGTGCCCTGATAAGACAGTAAGAACCCTTTCACCATTCACCGTTGCGAAAGTTCTCACCGATGTTCTTGGTCCTGGACACAAGATCACTAAAATGGCTAGCGGCGACCTGCTGCTTGAAGTACGTGACCAGTTCCAACGTGAAAAGATTTCAAATATTCTGGCTTTTGGTGATGTCGAAGTCACAGTGACGCCACATCGATCTATGAACACATCCAGAGGTGTGGTATCAGACGCTGATCTTTTGAACCTCAGTGAAGAACTACTCGAAGGATGGAAGGAACAAGAAGTTGTCAAAGTACAAAGAATAACGATCAAGCGCGACAACAAAGCAATTCCTACAAAACATCTCGTTCTCACGTTTGCTACAAGTGTTCTGCCAGAATCTCTCGATACAGGATGCACAAAAACACGAGTTCCAAATCCACGTAGATGTTTCCAATGTCAAAGATTTGGCCATGGCTTACAAAGCTGCCGAGGCCGTCTCACTTGAGCAAAATGTGGTCAAGAGCACGCTTCCGACAACTGCACTGGCGCACTCCACTGTGTCAACTGCGACGGTGATCACGCCACATATTCCCGATCATGTCCGACGTGGAAAAAAGAAAATGATATCATTACACTGAAAGTTAAAGAGAATATGTCGTTTCAAGAAGCGTGGAAACGTGTTTCATTCATTCATACCGCACGCTATGTTGGTGCGGCCCGTAAGGGGGTAACGCCGCAGCAGACTCCGGCATCAGCCCGGCCCACAAAGAGTGTGGCCGAGTTTGTGCCACCAGCCCCCTCGGCGATAGCAGCCAGCGCTGCTTCACCGTCACAGAAAGAGGGCCCATCGACCTCAGGGTTGGTAGGCACGAAGGTCTCATCTGTTCAGGTGAAGCCTTCACGACAAACGCGCCGCTCACAAGAGCGGACGTCCAGTGTCTCTCAAGAGGCAATGGACACTACTGCAAGCCAGACGGCGCAGCAAGCGCCCAAGGACCACCGCCAGTCTCAGGACGGCAGCGAGAAAGACAAACTCCGCACTACAGGGTCTGGGATGGCCCTGAATTCTAAATCAAATTTCCTGTCTCAACACACAGCACACACATACACTATTAACTATGGAGACACAAATATTACAATGGATCGTCAGGGGTCTCCTACATAACCTCGATGATGTCAAGGAACTCTTGCGTAAATATGATCCAAAGGTGCTGTGTGTACAAGAGACCTATTTAAAACTTACACAGACAGGATTTCTACCCCAATTTAACATTTTTCGCAAGGACCGTGACGATGCTTTTGCTTCGTCCGGTGGTGTCGCAATTATAGTTGATAAGCGTGTAGCATGCCAGGCCTTGGAACTCCGAACGCCTCTTGAGGTACTTGCGGTTCGAGCCTTACTGTTAGGTAAACTCATTACAATCTCTTCTGTGTATATACCACCCCATTGTCGACTCCAAAGAACAGAATTTCTTACTCTAATCGATGAGCTGCCTGAGCCCTACGTACTCGTTGGATATTTCAACGCGCACCATACTCTCTGGGGAGACTCTCGATGCGATGTCAAAGGGCGCCTAATAGAAAATTTTGTTGTTTCTTCGGGTGCATGCATAATAAATAAAAAGAGCCGACATTCTATAGCACAATGCATGGCACGTACTCTGTGATAGATTTAGCTATCTGCTCGGCTACACTTGTACGTTGCCTAGAATGGAGGTAGTCAAAAACCCATATGGGAGTGATCATTTTCCCATCTGCCTCAAAGCTTTAGAACAAAATGAATTCCTACCACACCCCCCTCAATGGAACGTTGCATCCGCAGATTGGAAAACATTTGAGGAAATCACCCAGATGCAGCGAAACACTTTTAAAGACTTTAGTGTGAACGATGCTATTTCTTATTTTACAGCTTTTATAAATGACGCTGCAATAGAGTGCATTCCACAAACGAAGGGGACTGTAAAAAAGAGGCACGTGCCGTGGTGGAATGAGCAATGAAAGAATGCGCGTAAGGAGCAAAACAAAGCCTGGCGTTTACTACGTCAATCTCCAATGGCAGAAAACCTCATCAACTTTAAGCACGTGAAATCCAAAGGCAGACGAACGCATCGTATCGCTAAAAGAGAAAGCTGGGAAAAATACGTCGCAAGCATAAATTTCTATACACAAGAAGCAAAAGTCTGGAACAGGCTAAGTAAATTATTACTCGACAAACCTACAACACGCCTTTAGTTGATGATGAAGGCCACAGCCCTCAAGACGAGGCGAATGCTCTGGGAGGACACTTCATGCGAGTTTCTAGCTCTGCGAACTACTCGCAGTCATTCCAGCAACATCAACAGATAGCTGAAAGTAAGGCACTGAACCGTAAAACTAGTGGAAGTGAACCGTACACTCATCCTTTTAGCATTGCTGAGTTCAAAGGTTCCTTGAACGGCTGCACGCAATCGGCGCCAGGAGCCGACAGAGTCATGTACATAATGATAAAACATCTTCACCCTGACACGCAGATGGCTCTGTTGTCTATTTTCAACACTATCTGGGAAACAGGAGACATTCCATTGGCAGGGAAAGAGGCGACTGTAGTCCCTGTCTTGAAACAAGGTAAAGATCCGTCCTCTGTGGCAAGCTACCAACCCATAGCACTCACAAGTTGTCTATGTAAGCTCTTTGAAAAAATGATAAATCGCAGGCTCTTGCACTTCCTTGAATCAAACAAGCTCCTTGACCCATATCAGTGTGGTTTTAGGGAAAGCCTATCGACGACAGAATACCTCGTTCGCATTGAAGCAGATATTGGCGACGCTTTCATACACAAACAGTTCTTTCTTTCTGTATTCTTAGACATGGAAAAGGCTTACGATACCATGTGGCGGTATGGAATTCTACGTGACTTATCAGAGTTCGGCATCCGTGGAAAAATGCTTAATGTAATGGAAAGCTATTTATTAAATCGCACATTCCGTGTCAGAATTGGTAATGTTCTCTCGGGACCATTTCTACAGGAAACTGGGGTACCGCAGGGTGGCGTGCTTAGCTGCACACTTTATATCATAAAAATGAATTCCTTGCGCTCCACAATACCGCGTAGTATATTTTATTCAATATATGTTGATGACGTTCAGAGTGGATTTGTGTCATGTAATCTCGCTATCTGCGAGCGACAAGTACAGCTTTGTTTAAACAAGGTGTCTAAGTGGGCTGATGAAAATGGCTTTACGTTCAATGTCAGCAAGAGTACCTGTCTTCTTTTCACTCAAGAAAGAGGTCTCATAGCAAACCATGAAGTTGAACTTCAGGGACAGCACATACCTGTGAGCACAGAACACAAATTTTAGGCGTTATTTTAGACACGAAATTAACCTTTATTTCATACCTAAAGTACCTCAGAAACAAATGCCTAAAAACCATGAACATTCTTAAAATTTTGTCACACCCAACGTGGGGTAGTGATAAGAAATGCATCCTGAGCCTTTACAAGAGCATCATTCGAACACGCTTAGATTATGGGGCAATTGTTTATCATTCTAGAAGATTGAAGATGCTGGATCCTGTCCATCACCAAGGTATCCGACTGGCGACCGGTGCCTTCAGAACAAGTCCTCTGTAGAGTCTTTACGTTGAAGTTAAATGAGTAATTGCTTCATCTTCAGAGGTCGTACTCAAGTTTTATGTATATTCTGAAGGTAATATTGCAAACCGTGAGCATCCCTCTTACCAAAGTGTAAACAACATGACATCTGCAACTTTATTTAATAATCGACCGGCAGTTAGAGAACCCTTCTCACTGCGTGTACGGAAACTCAGTCAAGAAATGGATATTCCACTTTTTGAAAATCCTCTTATGGCTCCTGTCATGCTATGTCCGCCGTGGAAATGGCAGCTCATTGAGTGTGATACTTCGTTCGTTGAAATAACTAAGAATGCTCCTCAGGTACACATTGAAATGCACTTTCTTGAACTTCAGTCGAAGTACTCCTGCCAGGAATTTTACACAGATGCCTCAAAGTCGCATGCCGGCGTTTCGTATGCAGCCATAGGGCCATCATTTTCAGACTCCAACGTCCTGCACCCAGAAACAAGCATATTCACTGCTGAGGCATATGCTGTACTGACAGCTGTTAAACATATCAAGAAAATGAAATTGCAAAAGGCTATTATATTCACAGACTCCCTTATTGTCGTAAAATCTCTAATGTCACTCCAGAAACGCAACAGTCCTGCACTCAATGAGCTATATTCGTTCCTGTGCACAGCATATACATCTAATCAGCACGTCATAATATGTTGGGTACCTGGGCACAGAGACATTAAGGGCAACATGCTTGCAGATGAAATTGCCACATCCATTGCAACGAAAGCTGGCAACTGTTCCGTAGGTATCCCTGCCTTAGACTTAAAGCCATTTTTGCGCAAAAAACTTAGGCGGTATTGGCAACAGAAGTGGGACACCGAAACCTTTAATAAACCCCATTTGATCGAGCCACAATTACGAAATTTCCCACCGATAACAAATATACGGCGAATCGAGGTCATTTTCTGCGGCCTTCGGATAGGTCATACGTATGGCACGCACTCTTATCTCTTGACCGGTAGCGAACCTCCCATATGCTGTAGATGTGGCAAGACACTAACCATCCTCCATGTCTTGCTGGAGTGTAGAGAAGTGGAAACTGAAAGGAAAAAACACTTCCCTCTAGCCTACCGACAAAACATTCCTTTTCATCCTGCAATGTTGCTTGGTGCTGACCCATTTTTTCACAGAAAGTCAGTTTTTAACTTTCCGGAAGATGTTAGCTCATTGCAAATTATAGGCCGAAGAGATTCGTAGCACAACATCTTACCGGAGGCTGCTGCTGCGATAGTAGCATTTTGTAGAGCACGTGCCTACAGGCCCTTGCACTTAAGGGCCGCTTGAGGCAATAGTGCTATTGGCATTTACATATTTTATTCCATCCCTCCATGAAAACATATCTTTTAAATTCATAGTACATCTAAAAAGTCACTGTGACAATTTTAATAGATATATATTAACTTTACTCTTGTTTTAAGGCCCCTCTACAGCCAGGTTCCATTGTTATAGCCAACCACGACGCAATTGATCATTACTTACATCACTGACTCCATTAAAACATTGCTTGGCGCTCTTTGGCCATGAGTGGCCCTTGCGGCATAAAACCCCACATATCATCCCCATCATCATCATCAGCGATATGTTCGTCGCCGCATGCCGTATCCTGTATGTGCGAGCGACAACGTGTGAGTTTGGTGCCTATTGAAAATGTACCCGCTAGAGCGAAAACAATCGGTTCGAGCGCCCGCATCGCAATGCGATTTTTATAGGGCTCATTCCACACGATCGCGAATTCAACAACCTGATTGGTGCGACGCCCAGGGTTGCTTGCTCTCAAGTTTTCAGACACACGCTGTTAATTAGTTTAATGCAACACCGAAACGTGTTGTAATAATATTCAACTGTCTTGATCAGCAGCAAATAATAGGCGTGTTTTGTTATGTAAAGACGTTTTGAAGTTTAAATTTGTTTTGGACTGCGGAACAGCGGTTCCTGAAGTCGAGAGCATAGACACGGGCTATGGAAAAAGTTGTTTGTAGCTGGTTGCTTAGCGTTGTGGGTTGTCTAACGTGCCATCTATGTCCATGTCTTTCTGGCAGCTCTGCAACAAATTCTAATACGAGCTATCAAGAAGCCCCCATAGCTACCCTCGACATATATGCAGTATGCGGCTGCAGCGAAGTCGTCCTGCAAGCGCAACGAGATCCCCGCGCTACACGTGTTCAGCGTTACTTTATTATGAAAAACATGTGTATATTGCTCGTGATTGCCCATAAGGGGTTCCTTTAAGTAAATTCTGAGATTTTACGCGACAAAACCACGATTTGATTATGAGCCACGCCGCCGTGCGGGACTCCGCAAATTTGGATCACACCAAGCTCTTTAACGTGCATTAACTCTAGGTAAACTCGTTTTACCACCACAGAAATGTGGCCGCTATGGCCGGGATTTTCTCCCGTGACTTCGCGCTTAGCAGCCCCACACCATAACCACTAAGTAACCAGGGTGGCTAAGCGGTTCCTGCTCCTATCCGTATTTTTGCGCCAAACGCAACAGCAAGCACCAGCCATAATGCAGACGTCTGTCCTTGAAGCAAGCCCCAAATTATCTGTGTGTGATTACCAAATGTGAACTGTAATTCGTGTTGTAAAATTAAATCTTTTACCTGACTTACATTCTGCAACACATCCTTTTATAGGCATCTACACGCTACAAGTTGAACGTGTTAAAGCCTTTGTTAAGCTACAGAAGAAACCTTTCATCGTTGAAATGAAAACAATCGCGATTGATTCCTTGGTGATCTCCTTCAAAACAACTTTTCCTTGAATCCATCTTCAGTACACTATAAGCAGCAGCAGAGCATTCTCTCAAGTTATAGTGTATTAGGAAGTTCCTAGGGTAATAATGCTTTCTTTGCCTATTTGCGTGATTTCTGCAATGGTACTTTATCTACTATGTGTCACTTAATTGATCATTGTATGATATATACAAACTTTATGGTGCAACGGCATATCATGTAACGCACTTCGCATTTACGATTCTTGCGTACCCGCCGTGGTTGCTCAGTGGCTATGGTGTTGGGCTGCTGAGCACGAGGTCGCGGGATCGAATCCCGGCCACGGCGGCCGCATTTCGATGGGGGCGAAATGCGAAAACACCCGTGTGCTTAGATTTAGGTGCACGTTAAAGAACCCCAGGTGGTCGAAATTTCCGGAGTCCTCCACTACGGCGTGCCTCATAATCAGAAAGTGGTTTTGGCACGTAAAACCCCATAATTTAATTTAATTCTTGCGTGATTTATGGTTAAGGTAAGTTGCCATCTGATGATATTTACAGCGCCACGTCAACAAACTAACTTCATGGTGCAATTCATCGCTAATAAGTATGAATACTTATAAGCGAGCAAACATGCAACTTCTTTGCTGCCAGGAATATTCCTCCAGGCTAGTGTACCAGTACTGTATCTTTAATAAATGTTGGGGCGTTCCTATCACTTGTTTATCTTACCATACCTAAGAGCCTGCTAGCTTTACATTGGGTTCGGTTCGTCGTGCTTTGTGTTCCTCTTAACAGTGAGAGTAATTAAATTGCTTGCAAACTTTTAATTTACTCGGAGCTTGAATACCCATCTTTAATAGAAATTCTCAGTCATTTACAATGACAAATCCTTTGGGATATTAACTAATCAACGCAGCTCGTCTTATACTCCAGTGAACAATTAGTTCACTGAACATTAGTTTACATTAGTTACATTAGTTACATTAGTGAACATTAGTTTTGTAGCTTTACGTGCCGGAACCACGATCTGATTACCAGGTATGCCATAGTTAAAGACTGTGGGATCATTTTGGCAACCTTGGTTTGTTTCATGTGCACTGAATGCACGGTACATAGGTGGTTTTGCACTTTGCCCCTATTGGATTGTGACCGCACCGGCCGGCATTACATCCCGCGACTTCATTCTTCGCCTTGACGACGGATACCATGTTATTCTTTCCTTTTACATCGGGCAAGGCAGTATCTGATGCAAAAGCAGCTCTCTCTACAAAGAATTGCTGATAGGTACTCTCTTCATTCTTTCATAAGCGTACGTATTGCATAATGCACTCTAAGATGTCTTTTTCGCTGCTTACCACACACTCATATCTGCCAGAATTCAAAACTCGTGAAAAAGCATTGTGCATGATATAGCATGAGCATTCAAATTTGTTTAAATACTTACTTCTGCATAACCAGCTGCCTTATCAAGTACTTATTATTCCTTATCATGCCTGTCTGTGCAGCGTTGTTGAATGAAACATATTACGCAATGAATGTTGTCCACATTCAAGTATCGCAAAGCTGTTTTCTTTACAATTGTGTCCTCCGCTTGCGTTTGATGTTAGTATTGTTCGTTAGATTTTGGACATGCATGCCACCCTTATGGCAATTGTTTTCGGAAGTTCAAGAGTTCAAGTAAATCTGAGTTAATGAGCTTTGTGCTTTGCCTGTGGCTACCATCCTAATCCGACTGCCACTACTCGCACTTCAACTCCTCGCATTGTGTTAGCAGCAGAATGCCACAGCCACATTGGCAGGTGAATAAATCTAGGAAGAATTTCGTTCTCGACAGCTTTGCTTTTTTTCCTTGCATGTATGTACGTGAAAATTGCAGTGAATGAGTGTGTCAGTGTAAAAAAGAAAATGTACTCGTGGCACTTCATTTATTAAACTGAATCTGTTAATTCTTCAAATGATGGAATTTCTTTAAAAACCGGAAGCTGAAGCGTTCTTGCAAGTAGCATGCTAATTCATTACTTATTAAAGGGAAAATGAGACATCCTCACAAATGCAGCTAATTGCTACAAAGGAAACCCCTATTGTTTCTACGAAGGAAGGGTCTCGCAATTGAAAAAAAAATCGTCCTGTTACGGGACTTCCCCGTGCCATCTGCTAGCCGCTTTGTTATCTCAGGTGGTAGAGCGGCTGCTCCGGAAAAGCAGTGGACCCTGGTCCGTGTTCCAGACAAAGATGAATTTTTCTTCAACAGTGAGGGTTCTGTTTTGGGAAACTTTCCTTTGTAGCAATTCGCTAGGTTTGGGTGGATGTCTCATTTTCTATTTAATAATTATTCCTCTCCACTTGACGGGTTCCCGCAGAGCTATTATTTAATACTTTACTACCTCGAAAGGTGGTAATGTGAGGTAATATGATTATATTGGTTTACGCACAAATTAAGGGTGTCACACATTACATAGATGCGCTATTTCTGCACGCTTCTTTAGCTGCGGACGAGAACGAACTATTTATACTGATGGGTTGCAATCGTTCAGAGGAGGTGACGTAACTGGCTGATTTGACTGCACAGTTTTAATTTGCTTTATTTTATTTGTCCCATTTTCTACCGTTTCATCTACAGGAGAACAGGCGGTTTGCCTGCTTTTCAAATTGTTGCACGAGTTTGAATTGACGTTGCCGAAGAAAGAGTTGCCAGAGTTACACTATGGGAAGTCAGTGATGTTATACAACTGTACAGTTAATTACCGTTCGTATAATGGCTAATGCGGATGCAGTAGGGATACAAAGGATACGAAGAATCCAAAGTGCAGATTACACACGCAAAAAAAGAATTCCCCACCGGAGAAGAGATTCAACTTAACCTGCATGAAATATTCAAAAACAAATTGACGACGCTGTTTGCTAAAGCCACGGAGTTATATGTGCTATCGCATGAAAATCATTACGACAACCTCCACGTTGGGCATTTCAAATTTAATAAACATGTGAAGTAAGACAATCTGTCAAGATGCATCGGGAAACTTACGCGCGACAGGAAAACCAACTGGACAGGTGTGCAACTAAGGGCTCGCGCGTCCACAGCAACTTTGACACTTCGGGTACGTTGCTGCCTTATACGCCCTTGCCGATGTTGCAATTATTTAGGCTTCTCCGTACGCGCCATTTTGTATGCTACTCAACAGTACAGAAAATTATGACGACCCCGAAAAACCTTTCGTCTCCTGAGGATAAAACACATCGCAGCATTGGCAACTCGAAAAGGTGTGTAGTAAGTACTACATCTACAGCATACGACGACGAAGTGTGTTTGTGTGGAACGCTGCTTTTTTGTCTCTGCGAATTTGAAGCTACTTTGTTGGGGACACCTCTCCCTTATCTACGGTGATGGACGTGGAGTTACTTGGAGGGGAGCCGGGTCCTTCCACGTCATCAGCGCCGCACCGAGCAAGCGGTCTATGTCGCCCGAGTGACACCGACAGGGATCTCATCTATTCAGCGACAAGTGCTGAGACCTCGGATGACAGTGACTTCGTTCCCGTAGCAAATTACAAAGCAAAGAGAAGACACATCAGGACATCTCCTTCCAGAAGTAAGATAACTCTGGTCCCGACGCGAAAATCATCGGTCCACACAATTTTATTTGTGCCTGTGGCTGCAACCGAAAATCTAAACCGGCTCAACGACCAAAGTATATCTGTGTCGCTCGGGACCCTTATTCCGGACAGATCAAAGAGGTAAGGATCAACGCCCGTATGAACATTCTCGCTATATATGTCAAACACCGCAGCGCTAGACGTTTTGAGTAACGTTAAGGTTCTGGATAGCGTCAATGTAATATTTTACGTAATTTTTCCAATGATATAGCTAACATTGTATAATGAGCGAATATTGTATTTTTCTTGTACGTTTTGCTTGTATATTAACACCACTCCCCTCTGTAATGCCTTTGGCCCTGAGGGTATCATAAATAAATAAATAAATAAATGTACGCTGCTATAAACAAGACGATGATGACTCTACTGCCGCGGTGTGGTCTATGACGTAGATAATTCCATAGGCGAAGCTGAATTGCATATACTCACCAAGCCAGCAACAGAGAGAATTGCAATACTGCAAGCCCGTCGCCTGGGGAATTTGAAGTGTGTGAAGCCAACTTTTAAAGGAGACAGCCTATGTCACACGTCAAGGTCGGGCACATCAGACACGTAGTACGGCCTTTCTGCCAAAGCCGCTTCAGTGCCGGAAGCGCGAATGGATAAGGACATCAGTGCGGTTTGCACAAATGCTACCGTGTGTTCACGATGCTCTGGGTCGTACCGCTCCAACGCCTGTCGTGCAGAAAACAAAAAGTGCGCCAATTGTCAAGGCTCTCACGATGCATCTTCAAAGAATTGCCCACACGTGAAAAATGAGCTTAAGATCTTGAGCCAAAGGGTCAGGGGATTGTTCGTGAGACAGGGAGGCTGCCCATACGGTGCGACGTCGGCGTTGACACCACCAGAGACGTAGGGAACCCACTGCTATTGCTAAGGATACACCGTGTCCACTGATAGTCCACAAACTTCTACAGACAACTATCAATACTAGCAACGAAGTTCCTAAGCAGAAAGCTTCCAATATCATTGCCACATGCGAGGAGTGGCCACTGTTTCCACGGCTAGACTAACCAGTGGAGAAACAAGATGCAGCACGCTCGCCGACTTATGCTTCACCGTCTGACAGCAGCCCAGATGCCGACAAACAAGTCCTCACCAGGAAGCGGTGCCTCTCACGTTTTTGCCGGCACATCGCATCTCAGCTTTGAGGCAGTCTTTTGGCGACGCCATTTCATGTACGTCAACTGCGACTTCCCCCTTTTGGTCTGGCATGTGCCTTGATGGATCAGCGAATGGCACTTCGTCTGCTGCTCACGACAACGAATCCACAAGCATAGCCGCTGACTTCGGCCGATGTACCGTGCTGTTCAAGGGACACTGGTGCAGTGATCGCCTTATCGTCAGCCTACAAATACCGGGATCTGGCAGTCACCCAGGGGGGCGTGGAACCGGCATGGCAGAAGCGGTGCCTCTCACGTTTTTCTTGCTGCTTTTCCAGGCACATCGCATCTCAGCTTTGAAGCAGTCTTTTGGCGACGCCGTTTCATGTACGTCAACTGCAACTTCCCCCTTTTGGTCTGGGATGTGCGTTGATGGATCAGCGAATGGAACTTCGTCTGCTGCTCACGACGACGAATCGACAAGCATAGCCGCTGACTTCGGCCGATGTACCGTGCTGTTCAAGGGACACTGGTGCAGTGATCGCCTTATCGTCAGCCTACAAATACCGGGACCTGGCAGTCACCCAGAGGGGCGTGGAACCGGCATGGCAGAAGCGGTGCCGCTCACGTTTTTCTTGCTGCTTTTCCAGGCACATCGCATCTCAGCTTTGAAACAGTCTTTTGCGACGCCGTTTCATGTACGTCAACTACGAGTTCACCTTTTTGGTCTGGGATGTGCGTTGATGGATCAGCGAATGGAACTTCGTCTGCTGCTCACCACGACGAATCGACAAGCATAGCCGCTGACTTCGGCCGATGTACCATACTGATCCAGGAACACTGGTGCAGTGATTGCCTTATCTTCAGCCTACAAATACCGGGATCTGGCAGTCACCCAGAGGGGCGTGGAACCGGCATGGCAGAAGCGGTGCCACTCACGTTTTTCTTGCTGCTTTTGCAGGTTAGTATCCGAACTTGCATTGCTTTCGCACGCATTTTGTTTTGCCGGTTCCACCCCAAATGTTATTGGCTTGCCTGAAAACTCACTCGGAAGTGAAAGATTATTCGCGTCATGGCTTTCGATTATTGCGTCGTATTTCCTTTTATCTGTTGCGGCTACTTTTAAGTGGCGACGTTGAGCTTAACCCTGGCCCGACCACTGCCGAAACTCTGCAAAGGCTCCTCGATGGTCAAGATAGCATTAAGGCCAAGTTAAATGCAATAGAACTAACCCAAGTTGAAAGTAAACGCGCTATGAATGATCTCAGTGCCCGTGTAGCGTCTATAGAATCTAACATATCTAGTATTGACCAAATTAACTGCGAAGTTTAAGAATGTATAAGAAACAATGTGAAGAACACCAGCGCATGCTGGGTTCAGTTATGGCGAAGGTAGACTATCTCGAGAACCAGAGTAGGCGTTGTAATTTGCTTTTTTTATGGTGTAGAAGATACAAAACCAAACGAGTCAAGTGAGGACTCGAGTATGTGTAATTGATATGCGCAAATCATAATTGGGTATCCAATCAGTGAAAATGGCAGATTCTCACAGGCTAGGCAAATTCAAAACTGGTAGCAATCGTCCTTTAATAGCGACTTTCGCTTCCTACGTTCACAAACAAAATGTTTTAAAACGTGCTTATAAATTAAAGGAAGCAATGTCAGTATTTCAGAGGACTTTTCTGAGGATGCACGTAGAAAGAGAAAGCATCTGTGGCAGTTCGCGAAATCGCGACCACAAAGTGGCGACAAGATCATTCTTAAGTACGACACCCTTATTATAAATGGTCAGAAGTACTTGTTTGATGACAATACAAAGGAGGTGGTACCAGTAATAAAAGACAAAGCAGATGCTACAAAGGGAGTAGAACCGGTTGGATGACGGCGTCGGCATAATGCAGCGCATATTTCCTTTCTTGTAATTAACTGCCGAAGCATTACGAACAAGGTTGATGAATTGGCATCTCTAGTTGACATGGTAAAGCCGTCTATTATTCTCGGTACTGAATCATGGTTAGCAAATGAAGTTGCTGATGGTGAAGTATTCTCAGGTCGATTTAAGTGTTATAGAAAGGACAGAGACTTGCATGGTGGAGGTGTATCTATTCTTGTGGATTCTAAAATTCCTTCTTCTCAGATAAATGCTGGCACCGATGAATGTGAAGCTGTATGGTGCAGACTGACGCTTAATAATAGCAGTTTTAACTGTGTGTTCGTTCTACCGCCCACCTGATTCATCCGTTGATGTGCTTAGGTAGTCGGCAGTGACAGTTGACGCAGTTCAAACAGACTCCATGGTAGTTGGAGGTGATTCCAACCTGCCTAATAATAATTGTAGTCATCAAACTCACTTTCACTCTTTTTCGGGTCGGTCCAGTCAGGAACTGATTAACTTGGTTGAATCTTTTGAGTTACGTCAAACTGTATTGGAACCGACATGTGAGAACCATATCTTAGATTTGTTATTCACAAATAAACCTGAATTTGTCCGGTCTATTTACGTGCTACCTGGAATAAGCGATCATAATGCTGTGTTTTGTGAAATGAATGTTAAACATTTAAGAAGTATTGGAACAGCAAACAGACGAGTATATATAACTACGAAAAAGCAAATGTATGCGAGATAAATAAAGCGTTGAATGAGTACCGGACGGTATTTGAAACATATGCCGACTACACTGGAGTAACTGAAATATGGTCTATATTTAAGGAGAAGATGTTTGAGCTGAGGCAGCGCTTTGTTCCGGCGTTGACATTAACCAAAAGAAGAAGTAAAAGTAAACCTTGGTTTACTCGGGAGTTACGCAGTCTAACACGCAAGAGGCAACTAGCTTACAGTAAGTACAAAGGAAAGCCGACACGTGATTATTGGTGAAAGCTGCATGAAACTACCGAAAAAAATGAAAGTTGCAGTGGTAGCTGCAAAGCATTCATTTGGAATTTCAATGGAGTCGAAATTAAAGGATAATCCGAAGGAATTCTGGAAACATGCAAAGAGAAATGGAAAAGACACTGTGACTATACCACCGTTTGTGTCTCGTAACAGCTTTATTGATGATGACGTAGGAAAAGCTGAGTTCTTTAATACGTATTTTAGCTCTGTTTTCAGCTGTGCATTGCAACAGAGACATGATATGAGTACCTTGAATTTCCACCCGGTGGTGAGTGATATGGATGATGTTGTTATTAGCATTAATGGCATAGAGTCTGTGCTGCAGAATCTGAAGATTGGTAAGGCTCGGTGTCCTGATGACTTGCCAAACAAGTTTTATAAATTTTGTGCTCAGTCGGTTGCACCGTAATTGAAGATTATTTTTGAAAAATCGCTTGAGGAATCCTGCCTTCCAGATGACTGGAAAATCGCAAGCGTAGTGACAATTCACAAATCTGGTCCTCGTGACACCGTCTCAAATTATAGGCCAGTATCACTAACTTCAGTTGCGTACAGGACTCTTGAACATATTTTGTGTACTAGTATAGTAGCACATATGGACGCACATTCGTTGTTTAATCATCTGCAAAATGGTTTTCGAAGGGGCCGATCTTGTACTACGCAGTTGACTGAACTTGTACACGAGCTGGCAGAAGCACTGGTCAGGCGACTTAGCGTGGACTGTGTGTTCTTGGATTTCAAAAATGCATTTGATACCGTGACGCACTGTTTACTAATAAAAAAATGGCCTTTTACAATATCAGTCCTCAAGTAATATCATGGGCAGAAGATTACCTACGCTTACGTCAGCAGTTTGTGGTGGTGAGTGGTACTCAGTCACAAAAGGTGCAAGTTGTGTCCGGTGTTCCGCAAGGCTCCGTGTTGGGGCCGCTATTGTTCTTGCTGTACGTGAACGACATTAGTGACGGAATAGTGTCTCAAATGCGGTTATTTGCGGACGACTGCGTTCTCTATAGAGTAGTCACTTGTGACCGCGATGCTGAGATTTTTCAGGAAGACTTGAACAGAATCTCAGAGTGGTGTGTCAAATGGAATATGGATTTGAATTTGTCTAAAACTGTTCATGTGAAATTTACAAGAAAGAAAAAGCTTGATATGCAACCGTATGTTATTAGGAATGTAATGTTGGAACAGGTATTCGAATTTAAATATTTAGGTGTTTATTTTACCCCCGCTTTGAATTGGCGCCGCCAAGTCGATTAAGTCACTGCTAAAGCATGCAAAATCCTGGCATTTCTTCGCCGAAATGCAAACACTTTTCCACAGTCATGTCGGGACATCTTGTACAAGGCCTTAGTGAGGTCAATTCTGGAACACGCGTGTACGGTTTGGGACCCGCATACTCGTAGAGATAAAGATAAGCTGGAGCGGGTGCAGAACATTGCCGCTCGTTTCGTATCTGGCATACGCGGGGCTCAATACAGTGCATCGCGTACGAAGGACGCACTCAACTGGGAATTGCTAGACACGCGCCGTAAGAAATTGAGGCTGAAGTTTTTCCATGCTATTTATTATTCAGTTGCTCGGATTGATCGCGAAAAGTTTGTGCAAGAGCCTTTTTATAGATCCAATTGTGTGGACCATGATTGTAAGGTCCGTCAATTTGCGAAAAAAAAACTGAATTCTTTAGAATGTCTTTCTTTCCTAAAACTATTAGGGAATGGAATAGACTGCCGAGTGATGTGAGGATTGAATCAAACTATGCTTTCGTTTTGATCTTGTAGATTGTACATGTGCATTGCTAAGGGCTTTGCATTTTTTTCAGTTTTTTTGTCGTTTTTCCTGTTCTGTTATCACTTTTAACACTGTACAGGAGCAGAGGTGTCGTATGTATTTCTTCTTGTACCCCCGCCCCCCCCCCCCCCCCACTGTAATGCCTTGGTGCTGTGGGTTCCTTAATAAATAAAATAAATAAATACGGGGCCTTATGAACACGCTACGAGTACTACTGACTGCCCTACACACTCCGGTGGCTCGAGGTGCACTTTAAATACTGAATACCCTGAGTCCGGTACTGTCCGGTCTTGAGAAGCACCATTGCTGCTCCTTAGCACCCGTTCCTTAAACAAGTTGTTGAAGACCAGGAAGCGGAGTCAAAGTAGAGAACGCCTTGTTTATTCGACGCTTGCAAACAACTAAAAAAATGTAGGCGCGCGCTCGGGTCCACGCTCGTTTCTAACTTCTGCTTCTCTTATTTTCCGGAGCATAATATTTAACAGCTCCAGGGCGAACAATTTGCGTGTGCTTGTTTCTTTTCAAGACGGAGCTTTTCCAGCAGATTCTAGGTCCTACAGCATCTGTACCGGTCTGCACTGTGCCATCTGTACTGTACAAGCTCGAGATGAACCTCTCTGACGACTGCACATGTGAAGATGAGTATATTGGATGCTTGCCAAATAACTAAAAAATGCACGCACGCGCTCAGGTACACGCTCCTTTCCAACTTCGGCTTCTGATTTTTTTCCTGAGCATGATATTTAACACAACTCCTGGAACCATACATCTTCCAGCGCAATGCCAGATGTCTTCAATCCCGCATTTAGGGATTTCGTCCGTTTGTTTTTAAGCAAAAATTTCCAATCATTGTCATTTGTGAGCCAAACATTGAGAGTGCCATTCGCCCATCAGGACATGAAGCTTTCATGTCTGCCACCTGTTGCGACCGCAGCAAAGCCATCGTTTACGTCAGATGCAATTTCACCTATGCTTTAAACCCAGTGGCACCTGATGACGACAATTAGTACGTATGTTTGACTATAAAATGCAAGAGCAATTCACTCACGCTCGTAGGTGCCTGTATTTCACCTTCGAATCGATTTGACAACGCAAGACTAAGTGCACTTTTAACAGCGACACCTTGACCATGGATTCTCACCGGCGATTTCAATGCACACCACCCGCTATGGGGAAGCTTGAAGATGGATCGTCGAGGAAGACGTGTACTATCCTTCGGGTCGGACCATGAATTCTGCTGCCTAAATCATGGCAGTCCCACCGTTCAGCAGGGATTGTCATACAGCAGCTGCCTGGACTTGACTTTTGTTTCAAGATGCCTCAGTGCCACTTCAAAATGATTTCCGGACAACAAAAGACATGGCAGTGACCACGTTCCACCATATGTTCAAATTTACGGCATAAGCAAGTCACACTCTACCAGTTATTCAACGCATTGACTAGTCTAAATACACTTGCTCATGGAGATGAATTGCCAAAAAATCCAGCACTATCCACCTGGCAACATCGAGGAGCTCATTAACGACGCTGCTCAAAAAGCCACAAGAGTTTTTAGGCCTATTCATAAATTTTCTGAATTGGAAGCAGAATTGGAGTGGCTTCGAGCAATTCGCCGTCACGCGGAACGAAGGTACAAATGCACCAAGTCCATCTATGGCCTAATGGAGGCGAGACGCATACAGAAGATCCAGCGTTGGATCAAATCCCTGCAGTCTATCAAATGGAAGACTTTTTGTGATTCCCTCAACCCACATAAAACCCTATCACATATATGAAGAAGAGTGCGCGGTATTCGAACATAACCACAACAACGACACTCCTTTAAACGCCTAGGTCTCTGTCATGGCAGCCGAGAGATCTACGTAGCGGAGGGTTTCTCTTTCAAGGTTGCTCGTCTACCGTCCTCGTTCCCAGTACATGACCCCCTTCATGCCCCAATCTCGCGCAATTCTCGTATGGGCAATCTGTTTTCCATCGAGGAGATGCAAGCTGCGTTGGCAGCGTGCAGTCGTTCCTCATCGCCTGGGCCTGACGCGGTGACATACGCAGCTCTTGGCAACCTCGGTCAAACAGCCCGGTATGCTTTTCTAGATGTTTACGAAAATTCATTGCGTGAAGGAGTGTTTCCTGCTGCATGGAAGTCCTGCCGCTTTGTGCCTCTGCTCAAACCAGGTAAGTCAGCCCTAGACGTGGTGTCTTATCGTCCCATTGCTCTGGCAAGTTGTCTGGGAAAGGTGATGAAGAGGATGGTGCTGATGTGCCTAGAACGGTATCTAAAACACTACAAGATATACCGTGATGCTATGGCAGGCTTGCGACGCGGACGATCTTCTGCAGACGTCATAGATCTTGTCTCCTCTGTTTAGCACAACAAAGCCTAAGGAGACTGTCAGCGCCGATGTTCCTGGACGTTCCTAGACCTGGTTCATACCTTTCCACAATCCGTCCGTGTGTCGATATATGCAGACGATATATGCATTTGGCCATTAGGAACGACGCGTCCACAGGTGCGCGCCAGACTCCAAAAAGCGGCCGCACTAGCATCAAGTTATCTTCGAGTACGGGGTTTGGAATCCTCTGAGAAGTGCTCCATGATCGCTTTCACGCGCAAAGTAATGAGACTGTACGCTGTTAGTGTTGTACGTACGTTGTGTTAATTATTGGACAGCCTATTGCCTACGAGAAGACGAAGTGCTTTCTAGAAGTGAGAATAGATCGAGACCGCTCCTGGAGTCTTTATGTTTCCTACCTAAATATGAAGCTAGGCATGATAACACACGTGCTCAGATTTCTTGCAGGAAAGTCATGAGGTGCGTCTGTGAGTGAGATGCTCCAACTGTATAACGCACTGTTCCTGGGTCTCCTACGCTACAGCTTACCTGTACTGGTGGGACCGGTAAGGCCAACCTCCGAGCCCTCCAGTCTGTGGAAGCTCAAGTTCTACGACTTGGTCACGGCCTTCCCATGTGTGCATCTACGACAACAACAATATTAATCGCGCATGACCGCCCCATCAATAAGTATATTCATGTCGATTCTTTAAGGATGCATGTTAGCCACTATGGCTGACTTCCATCACATCGTCTCGCCTCCCTTCCTGCCGCTCGAGCTCGTTCAGTGTTTTGTAGAATTATTGCCGCCAACCATGGAACTTTACCGCCAAACATTACACCTGCAGTGCGACCATCTCTACCGACGTGGTGCCTGCATCCACACCAGGCCCTTCTTGTCATTCAAGACATCAAAAATAAAACGGAGATGTCATATTTCGCCCTCAAACAAAGCGGGCTTTCATTCCTACATGACAAGCACAACAAACACACCCACTTTTACACGGACAGTTCTGTCTCTTCTAAAAGTTCAGCTGGAGCAGTGGCGATTCCCGCTCAATCTGTCACCATCAAATTCAATATGTGTTGCGTTACATCATCGATGGCTTCAGAACTCGCAGCCATTCGTTCTGCTTTGGAGTTTATTGGTCCCAAATCACCACATTCATCGTTTATCTTGTGTGATTTATAGGCACCTCTGCAGTGTCTGTTGTCCCATTTAAACCAAGGACCTATTGTGCAATTAGTCGCAGACATCCGACTGCTGAACCATCCCGCAATCAACAAGGGGCACAACGTCATCTACCAGTGAATACGGGGTCACTGCGGAATTGCCGGAAATCGCAGTGCTGATGACGCTGCCCGGTGGGCCCACTATGGCGCCCATATTATACCCATAAAACTATCAAGAAAAGATTCAGCCACAAGTCTTCGCTCCCTTGCACGCGAGCTTAGGCAAACTCTGTGGAACACCAATGAATTCACGTACGCACGTCTTCCCAAATTGGAAGACGTGCGTACGTGCGTACGAAGACGTGCGTCTTCCCACGTTTGCAACTCCGTCTTCCGCCAGGGCTACCATGAGCGGAAGCAACACTTTTGTGCCACCTATGGCTTGGCGTGGCATTCACAAATTTATATTCCTTCCACATGGTTATGGCCTACTGCCCTGCTTGCGACACCTGTGGCTGCGAGAAGATGATCGCGCACCTCCTCTGTGACTGTCCACGTTACAATATGCCAAGAAAAGTGCTCGTGACGGCGCTAGAACTGGACAATCACCCCTTCACAGAAGAGAAAGTTCTAGGGCGCTGGTGCTGACGGATTTTGGCACTCGAGGCCTTAAGAGCTTTGGTGAAGTTTTTAAGAGCCTGTGAATTGGACGACCACCGTTGGCTGTTGCGCGTAGCATCGCGTGACTGCGTGAATTTTTTTCGTTTTTTAAGTCTTTTTTCTCCTTTTATTCCATTACCCTTTTCCCCAGCACAGGGTTGCGAGCCGTTACTTACACTGGCTGATTTCCCTGTTTTTCCTTCCGTTTTTGTCTTTCTATCTCTCTCTCTCTCTCTCTCTCTCTCTACACCATACGAATCAAACGTGAAAATACACCTCATTTGTTACGTTGTGTTTCAACGCACACCTAGAAATTGCAGAATCAAATCTGCACACAAATCTTTTATTCTCCCTTCCCGTTTCAGTGCTACGTAATGGATCCGTCAATCTACGTCTTCGCTGCATTGTGTTTGTTAAGCAAGACGCTATTTCTTAAAACAAACTGCGAAAGAGCTCTTGGCGCAATTCCGACGAAAAATCGCAGCAATCGCTGTGACGTGCAACCAGCCGTTTAGTTGACGTAAAAAAGGAAGGTCGGCACTGCTATTCCGATCTCCCGTCACATGCGACGGAAATCGCACTTCCAGTGGAATGAAAATTTCGTCATGCGAAGAAGGCTTCAGTCGACGATGGCAGCTCGTTCTCACGCGTGAGGAGAGAAAACCAGGGAAGAAGCACGAGTCTTTCGTCGCGCGCAAGACTCAGGGGGGAGGTGAAAGGGGTGATAATTTTATTCCAGGAGCAGCTGGGTATGGCTCGACCACGTGGGCCCTATCCTGTAAGAGATCTGAGTGGTTGTGCATTGTTTTCAAAGCTTAGCTTGCGCAGAAGCCAGAGGCAGCAAAGAGGGGAATGCGCTCGCTGCTGCTTCCGCACTTCCTTCCACTGTAGTTTTGAGAGCAGAGTTTCTGCGGTGAGTGAGTGAGGCGTTTCAGTACTTGCATGTTTAGATAGTAAGCGCAGGTTTACACATTTACACTTCCCATAAAACTACTACCCTAATTTCTCATATCTGTCTACTACTTTGCTTTGGCAATCAATCTATCATCTTCAGGGCGAAGCTGCCACTTTTTAAAACGATAAGCATTTTGAGGACTCTTTACAGATTTTAAAGTACTACCTTCCTGCCGATATTTCCGTCGGGCTGATGCTCTAGCCATTTTCTCACCAACTCGCATCCCTGTGTCGTGCTTGGTCGTACGCTTAGAGTGTTGGGCTGCTGTGCTGAGTAAACCCGGTGCGTAATCAATACGCACACCAACTGGTGTCACCCGCCGTGGTTGCTTGGTGGTGTAGTGTTGGGCTGATAAGCACGAGGTCATGGGATCGAATCCCGGTCGACGCGATCGAAGTGCGAAAACACCCTTGTACTTAGATTTAGGTGCACGTTAAAGAACCCGAGGTGGTCCAAATTTCCGGAGACTCCCACTACAGATTTCGTCATAATCACGAGCACACATAAATGGATTTCTCCACTCTCTCTGCGCATGCGCGAGGAGCACTGGCTGCGAGAGAGAAATATGGGGACTTTCAGTCCTTGAGATTTCTCTTTGCCTAGGTACTACTGGGAAGAAAGTTGTTAGCTCCGTTCGTCCCTAGCCGAGCTGGCAACACGCTTGAGACAGAATGGGTGGCCGGCAAGGTGAAGAAGCTGTGTCCAAGGTGAGTTTGTTGCTATTTTGTTGCGATGGTAGCATATTAAGTTTTTCTAGTCGCATGGGGATACGTCTGGAAGTGAGGTGTCTTTTCGGATGATTTTGAGGCAAAACATTACATCGTGCATTGTTGATTAGTGTCGTTTAGCAAGGTCGCCATACCGCATGCTTCAGGAGATTCGCGGGAACGGAAACAGTTTACGAATTCGACTGCCGTGCCGATGTGAGTTCATTGGCTTTTTTGTTTTCTGGCGGCGGCCACCGCCACAACAAAATGGCAACAAACTCACCTTGGACACGCCACGCATTCTGTCGATTGCGTTGCCACCTCGGCTAGGGACGAACGCAGCTAACAACTTTCTTCTCCGTAGTACCTAGTCGAAGAAAAATCTCAAGGAATGAAAGTCCCGACATTTCTCTCTCGCGACCACTGCTCCTTGTGCATGCGCAAAAAGAGTGGAGAAATCCAATTATGATGTGCTCGCGTCCTAATCAAGCCGTAGTTCTGGCATGTAAAACTCCATAATTTAATTTAATTTAACCACCTGGCGTCACTAGCGATCTACTCTTCCACGAACCTCTTTGTCACCAACTTGTGTATCTGGTGCAGTGCGGAATGTCTGTTCCTCTGCTGGGCTGTGCCGTGGTAATAAAGATATTAGGCAAAAGATGCTCAATGAAGCTAAACCCATGTTGAACGTGGCTTATGACGCAGCCCGATCGATGAAGGTCAACAAAGTGCTTATTCTATACTGCGGTACCTTGACCAAATAGAGCTGCAGGCATTTATTTGTAGCCGCTCCGTTAATATCGGAGCATGTGCCTAGGAGATACTCCCGGAATAACAAAAAAGTATCCCTGATTCTGGGTGGAATCAAACCCGCGTTGTGCGTATTCAGACAACTTTGTCTGAATACAAAGTGATACACGCTCTATGCAACAACTGCACGGTGTCACCGCCATGTGGCGCTGCATGTTCAGAAGGACATGCGATAGACGAGCTGCGCTAAATACATGCCTCAGACATCAATATGTGTCCTACAGTGCATTGATGCTTATCGTATTAACGTCGAAATTCATTGAGAGATAGGTACTGTCACATTTTTTCATGTAACGAGGCGTTTCTACGTTTACTTTTTTTGCGTGAATGAGTGCACTTTTTTAAGTGAGAAGGCAGAGATTGCATGCAACATTGCCAAATTGAGCACAAGACGACAGCGCGCATCTCATTTGACAAAGTGTTTGACGATCAGCCAGAATCAATGGGCTCAATATGGCTTACCCTGCCTTGGTCACCTACTAAAGAGGGCAGATATTTCTAGATATAATACCGAACGCAAATATACGAGATTGTAAAATTCATCAGCGAGTATTGAGAACCGGCCATGACTTCGACAGTTGTGGACAGACTTAGGTCGTTTCGAAGACCCATTACTTATAGGCATTGATAGTGCCTTCATGTTCCACTAAATGCAATTTTTTGAAAGCCCATTTGCATACTGGCAATGACTTGCTGTTCGCTCCGCATGACATATTGTAGACTTCTTCCATCGGCTATATAGTTTCATAAAGGATAGTTGTGAGTTTAATAACAATAGAATGTGTATTATGAACTTTACGCACCATTGTTTGCTTTTCATCGCCATCGCAGCAATTTATTCAGTGCTAAGAAGCCTACCTAGAATTCTGCACAATGTCCTGTTCGTGTACTTTTGTATATTGCTATCCCATCAGACATCATGTCTGATGCGATAATGCTGTTACTGGCAAAAATTGTATTTTTGTGTCTTTCACATGCTAAGTACGGTGAATCATATGCTTTTACTATGTTCTTCTAGCTTGGACGCGACTTTGCCATCAAGTTTCCAGAAAACTTCGATGCATACGAGGGCCTAACCGTTCGCGTCTTCGGCTACATTCGCGACGCGGATCCGACGTGAGCTGCTATTTCAATGTTATTATTCACAAAAATACAGACAATGGACCCAACTCACCTAAATGTGTCCTGACATTATGTTTGTATAACCCTAATGTATTGTTAACTCGACAGGGATCTTACTGCTCAATTTTTATTAGACATGTACACTCGCAAAAGATTTCACATTTTGCAGTTTGCCGGTAAGGTTATCCTTTTGACATGCAATTTAACGTATTTCCACTCCTTGAGAGGCAGCTAATCAAATATGTGAAACATAGAAATGTCAATTTTTGCATCTACGTTCAATTTACTACAATTGTTGTTGGCCAATTCGCCATTTATACGTTGAGAACATAATTGCCGATTTAGTCATACGCGCATGTACAAAATAATGCGGAGAATTTACCCGGTGCGCGCCGAATAGCGGTCAAGGTAAATATACCTGGTAGCGAAGCTTCCATAGGAACCCATACGTTCAAAACATGGCGGTTCATCACCGGTTCATGGGGCTTAGCGCCATCTGTATGTGGTGGGAACACTTCCGCCGGAAGAAAAAATAACGTGACGCCATGTCCGTTAAAAGCACAAGTGACGTCATTTTGTTTTCGTAGGCGCGAAATTTGTTTTGTTGTTCTTCCTTTGGAGCTATATATTCAAATGCCCCGCCATTCGACTTGATGGGCGTTTCGAGCTTTCAGCGTGGAAAACGATGCAGGAAAAGGCCAGCCGTACGGTTGTCGAAATCGCATCCCTGCACAGAACATACTTTCTTTGGAGGCCGACGAAAGCTTTAGGTGTAGAGTGCTGATCCTATTGTCGGATGCCAAGCCCGTCGGCCAGTGCAGGCGCACGAAAACAACCACACAATTATCTGTCGGTCGTAATTCACTACTTTTGACTGAACAGATTAAGAAGCAATGAAACTGCCCGCGTCACCAAATTCAGACAAACTTCGACAAGCAAGAAAGCACAAATTGTGAGGGGGGCGTATTTCAACAGGTGATACAAGTGCGCCTTTCTGCCCATTTCAAGACGTGCATTGCACTGCGAGTGACAGTGGCGTCAACGCCGCCTGTAGCAATGGGCGCTGAAAAGAAATGCATTTAATAATAATAATAAAATTAAACGTATTTTTTTAACTCATCACGAATATATAAAATTGACTAGGAATTTTATTTTCGTTGAATGAATCTAACTGTGTCTCGTTTGAATTAAAAAACGCGTTTTTCTTTCCCAATGTTTGTTCCCTCCAAACATAGTCGCACTTCAATCGCTGCTCCCATAACCCCCCATGCTGATGTCGGTGACAATCTGTAGTGAACCGCTTTTCGCCCGAAGCTTCGCGACCTATTTGAATCGACCTTGTAGCGGTGGTGAACAAGAAACGTGCCCTTATAAAATTCAGCCGGCTGCTTAATAACAACATAGGATGCATCGACATGCGCAGTGAAAGCGCTGACGTGGCCACGACAATGCTACAACATAACTGCATAGTATCATGCACAAAAAATCCCACCCAGTACGTGTTTAGGCGCCCTTACTTCAGAAAGAAAGAACAAAAAAACGACAGACAATTTTAACTGAGAGCGGAGGTGTCAACCACAGTAAATTTGTTCAAAAGCCGATGTTTTCAATTAAAATTTTAGTTGTTATTCAGTCTCCCTAACATCGTCAAATAATGTTTTCTCAATTCACTTGAAACTGAATTTAAATGTAGCCTATTCATTTTAGGGTGGTCATATAGGTATCTGTAGGTTTCGCTAAAGGAACGTAATTACAAATATTTATCCTCTCTCGACTGCCTTTGCTGAAACAGCAAAAATACATCTTAGCGGCAGTCGTAAAATTAAAAAAAACATCCCTGCCATGGGCAGATAAATAAACATGATAAAGCACCTCTGCGTGGCTCCGACTGGTTCCATGGGCCCTCCGTTCACACAAGCTGGCATCACTTCGAGATGCCAATCAAGACTGGTCATTTTTTACACTTGAGAAATAATGATCGACTGTGCGGAGGGTTCTAGTGGTGGAACATAAGGCGATATGCCGAGTCTTATGCTGCCACTTGCACAACGGACCACTTATATAAAATGACGACTGTTTGGAAGCCGCCGATGTAGAGCTTTGAGCCACTAACAGGCACCTTTGGAAACGTGGGTATTTTGCACGTTGGTCGTTTTATGAAAACCATTTCTGGCAAATTAAACTTGTTACGCAATAAATTAGGAGATTGCAAGAAAGCCACGTATAGGACACGGTACAGCACACGTGCTCAGGCAGCAGTTCGCTGTCCTGCCCGTGACGTTTTTCTGGTGTTCTGATGTATTGCGTATCATACACCAATTACACCGACATGGTGTCTGGGTTCCATGCTCCATGTTGAATGATCCTTTTTCTCACACAATTCATAATTTAGCATCGGTGCTTCCTGATGTAAAAGACGCTCATACAATGAACACATTTGTTTCAGAACAACACAGTCGCCGGCATATATTACGATAAATATGATTAGGTATGACGTGAACTAAATTGTTAATACAATTACAAGTTACACACAACTTGCGGTATACCTGAAGTAGCACTCAGAATGGAGGACAAACTCGGGCCTCAAGACTGATCGCTGTGTATAAATTATTCCGCTCAATCATATCTGGCAAAACACGATACTTTCAGGTTTGAATACTAACTCTTCAAGAGGCACTTTATCCAAAGAAATATAAAATATCTAAACACAGCAGATATATTAGCTCAGGTATTAAGCGTCTGAGAAAATCGATGGACTATACTCACAAGCAGCGTTACTGTAGTTACTTTAAACACATGCATGTTTGGAAATTAACAGCGCGAAACAGACAAGTGCGAAGAAAAGAAAGAACACGACACTGGCGCTGACTCACAACTAACGTTCATTTTGACGAAAATCACATTTATACACCACTGCCAACACAGAAGCAGATGTCAACAACTGAGCTACAGTACTTGCATATTAGGAACTATCCTGGTAAGTTGTGGAAACGCACGTCCAAAACATCAGTGCGTCATTAAGCGGATAAAATCAGTGCGTCGAAATATAAAAACCAAAAACCCAGTAACAAACGTCGCTCTCAAACTTAACAACAATCAATCGTGAAACACTTTCTTCCAAATATCTCACCTATTTTTTTACTAACAGTGACAAATGGTCTACCGACGCACCTTTCCCCTTTCTTATCAATATGAAAAGCTCCCATAATATTCCTTGTGGGTTGATCTTTATGCCAGACCGAACAAACGTTTTTTTTTTCCACTAATGGTCGTCACCCGCAATCTGTTGAATGCAAAGACAAGTGCAAAGCTCCCGTACTTTTTAATAATGACTTGTGCTCATTTAATCGAATGTTCCGGTAGCGGCTGCTCTGGTCCACATAAACCTTCCCGCATGACAAGGGCAACCTATACACAACGGAAGATGTACATATAACGAATCTATTTTGCAACTTCTTGCAACAGAAACTGTGCTGCGCCGTGAAATTCCGAAACATGGATCGCCATCAACTCAACCAAATTTATCTTCTAGTGTTAACATACATTTTGTGGATCTGTGGACCACCTTTCCTGCCTTCAACTGGTCATCCTGTCCCATGGGCATAATGGAAGCAGGCTTTAGAGATGTACATGGTGGCATCCAGAGCTTCTGGGCTTCCATCGGAACACCGCAGAGCGATTCTGCTCACCTTCATTCGCATGGGGCGGCCGCTGATTTTAACGCGATAGCGTTAAGGAGCTCGTGTCGCAGAAAAGCCGGTGTCGTCGGCGTCGGCGGCGTTGACCGTGAGCGATAAATCACGGCAGGCGCTTCATAAATAAAAAGCAACTTCCAAGATTGGCCCGGTGGGAATCGAACCCAGGTCTCCGGAGTGTGAGACGGAGACGCTACCACTCAGCCACGAGTTCGATGCTTCCAAGCGGTGCAAACGCGCCTCTAGTGAATGCGGTGTTGCCTTCAAAACGAGCCGTGGAAAGTTATACTGCGGTGTATATCGGTAATTATGAACATGTAACGTACAGAAGTCACAATTACACGAGTTGCGAAGTGCGTTTCCGCTGCATTTCTTCTGCGCTTTCCGCACACGCAGAGCCATCTTGCGGCAAACACAGAAGACCCCCTCCTCTCAATGTACGGCGCTGCCCCGACAGGAGGCGCGCCGCGCGCGCATTGGGACCGCTGCCAGGCGCGTCGCGGGACTCCCTCTCCCCTGACGACGCTTCGCCGTGCTTCCGGTTTAGATTACTATCTATCTCTCTGCCCGTGCCGATCACGACGTTTGGCTGGCGTAGATCGTTTCCCCTCCGAGACACCGAGTTTTCTATGCACTGAAGTCAGCAAACTTGTCATCGAGCTTTTCTGCCGGTCATTAGAGCGCAGCTCATTGAACGATGACTACACTCTGGAACTTGCAATTAGATCCAAATGTCCAAATCTTGGTTTAGACGTCCAGTACATAACATGAGTACATTAATTTTTACATGTCCTGTTTAAAACAATCTTCGGACATACAAACGTTCGAACTTCTGGAATATAAACAAATTCCAGAACTTTAACCCCAGGGATGTCCGAAGGATGCTTGTTGGGAATCAGCATGCGCCGCTGACACGTGTTTGTTTGGTTAGATTCACCGGCCATGCCTCTTGTGAATCCTCAGTGGCTGCGGCTGACGTCACAAGATAAGGACTATAAAAGCTACACTAACCTTTAATAAAGCGTTCGTTCATTGCCAACTGCTTCTCGAGTTACTTCAGTGGCGATGAGGCTGCCCACCACCGGGCCGTGCCTGCTCCATGGCAGCCCACGTTGGACGACCGGGTTTCGACGAAACGGAAGACAGTTGGAACGCCTACCAGGTGCGTCTGCAGTCCTACTTTGAAGCTTACGGTGAGGCACGGGACACGGGACATATGCGAAGCACGGGACAGGATGCTACGAGACAGACTTGTTTGTGGTCTACGTGATGCCGGCGTTCGTCGGAAGCTTTTGGCCAGACCTTCGGTGACGCTTAAAGAAGCCGAAGATAAAGCGTTAGCAGCAGAGATGGCAGCTCTCAACGTTGAACGCATGGAGAGGACACAGGATTATGGCGACGTCCATGCCGTGAGGAGCAAGGTGCAAGGTCAACCGTATTACCACAAGACTCATCCGAGCACTTTTCGACCAAGCGAAGACGTCGTTTGCCCGTGCTGTGGTAGCACTAAGCACAAGGCAGCAAAGTGCAAGTTTCGCCGGGCAGAGTGTTTTCGCTGCCGACGTAAAGGGCACCTAGCTAAGATGTGTGTATGGAAACAAGGGGTGGCCCTTTGTGGGGAGCATTCTTCAGAGAGCGACGCCAATGAACTTTGTCTACTGAGTTTGTACACCACGTCGGTAAACTTGGTCAAGTCTGTGGTTCGCACCCTCTGCTGGAGCGGAATTCCGCTGACAATGCAAGTGGACACCGGATCGCCTGTCTCCATCATTACGTGGAAAACATACTGCAAGCATCGGCATGCCTGGCCTACGCTCCGCGAGACGTCCTTGCAGTTGTCCTGCTTTCTTGGCAAGCTGCCCGTGAGGGGTCAGCTGAAACTTCCGGTCTCGTACGCGGGAAAGACCCTAGATGCAACTCTAACCGTACTGCAATGCGATGGTCCGAACTTGTGCGGGCGAGATGTCATCAACGCATTTGAGCTTAGCGGGAGGCCCGTCTTCAGCATTCTCGGCGAGGAAACCTCCGGTGAGCAAAATGTCCCTGACAGTACTTTGGTTAGCGCACTCTTAGAGGAGTTCGGCAGTTTGTTTACGCCAAGTCTAGGGCTAATTGATGGCCCCGCAGTCCATTTGTGGTTGCGGGAAAATGCGATGCCGCGGTTTTGCAAAGCACGTTCTGTGCCGTATGCAATGCGGGAGCAAGTGTCAAATGAAATAGACAGACTTGTTAAGCATGGCATTCTCTCGCCTGTCGACAGTGCAGAGTGAGCCACGCCTTTGGTTCCCGTTATCAAAAAGAATGGTTCCATTCGGTTGTATGGCGATTTTAAGGTGACCGCAAATGCTGCATGTGTCACGGAGCAGTACCCTTTGCCAAAAATAAGTGATATCTTGGCAAACCTAAACGGTGGTGAAGTATTCAGCACCATCGACTTGAAGGATGCTTACAGGCAGCTGCCGCTTGACGAGGAAACGAAGAAAATATTGGTCGTAAACACTCCGAAAGGCCTGTTTTGCTTTAATAGGCTTCCTTTTGGTGTAGCCTCTGCTCCTGTGATTTTTCAGAGACGTATGGACGGCATCCTGCAAGGCATTCCGGGCATTTAAGTATATTTGGACGACGTGGTAGTCGCGGAGAAACGCGGCAACTGTGACACGCTGCGTCAAGTTTTCACACACTTCCGGCAACACGGTGTCAAGCTGAATCCGCAGAAATGCAAGTTCCGACAAGCAGAAGTTGAATTTCTGGGACATCGTATAAATACGAACGGATTGTTAAGATGGAAAACATTGCTGCAATAATGAAAATGCCGAAGACAACCGTTGTTGCGGAACTACGGATGTTTTTGGACTTCGTCACCTACTACCACTAATTTCTGGGAAACTTGGCTACTGTTCTTGAGCCACTGCATGCACTGCTAAAAAAGAACACACGCTGGCAGTGGGGAGCCAGACAAGATAACGCGTTCCGAGCAACAAAGCAGCTGCTAGAGGAAGCTAAGTTCTTGGCGCACTACGATTCAAGTAAGCCGCTTATCTTGGAAACCGATGCGTCGTCGTGTGGCGTCGGCGCAGTGCTATATCACAGAGTAAATGGGCAAGATCGACCAATTGGGTTTCGGTCGCGAACGCTTTCAGCTGCTGAGCGTATTTACGCGCAAATTGAAAGAGAGGCATTGGCAGTTGTCTTCGGGGTTACAAAGTTCCGGGAATATCTGCTCGGGAATCATTTCACGCTTGTTACAGATCACAAACCTCTTCTGAGCCTTTTCAGCCCCGACAAGCCCGTTCCCGCCATGGCTGCTGCCCGGATTCAGCGTTGGTCCCTCTTGCTAAGCGCCTACAACTACAAAATTCAGTTCAAGCCAGGAAAGACGTTGATTCCTGCAGACACCCTCAGCCGTTTACGGGTACGGCAGGAGCATAACAACACTAAGGCTGCAGAAGATGACGCTCGTGAGTATGTTCTTCTGATCGATCACCTCAATACCTGTCCTCTGTCGGCAAGCGACTTGGCTAAAATGACTGTTGCCGACAGCGACCTCGCGCAAGTCCGCGATTACATTTAGAATGGCTGGTCACGGTACTTGCAACAGGCTCAGGAGCCGTTACGCGTGTACATGCACAGGAAAGACGAACTGACGTACAGCCACGGAATTGTGTACTGAGGCCATCGAGCGGTTATTCCAACAAGTGCGCGGCAGTCAATGCTGTGTATGCTGCATGATGCACATCAAGGGATAACGGCTATGAAAAACTTGGCACGTTCTGTTTTCTGGTACCCAGGGCTCGATCGGGACATTGAGAAGCTGGTCAACGCGTGTCCAACATGCATAGAATGAGGCAGCATGCCTCCTGCCCGACAACCCGTGCCTTGGCCGGAAACAGAGGAGCCATGGTCTAGGGTCCATGTCGATTTTGCGGGTCCTGTGGAAGGTAACATTTCGATGATCGTGGTTGATTCCCATACGAAATGGATCGAGGTTACCGCCATGAAGACCGCCAGTTCGGCAAAGGCAATTGAAGCACTGCAGATTATGTTCAGCCAGCCGGTTCGGTTTGCCGAGGACCCTGGTAAGGGACAACGGGCCGCAGTTTACTAGTGAAGAGTTCAGGGCATTTATGAAGCGCAATGGCATCGCTCATTTGCGGACAGCTCCCTACAAACCGCAGTCTAATGGCCTGACGGAAAGAGCAGTACGGACTGTCAAACAGGGGTTAAACAAAAACACACGCGGCAGTTTGCAAGCTCGGCTGGACCACATTCTTTCGCATTATCGGCGCACTCCCTTGCCAAATAAGCAAACCCCAGCTCTTATGCTTCTCGGATATCAGCCATGTTCTTTATAGCACAACGTCGTGTCACGACCATTCCCTTCTGCAGGTGCGTGCAACAGTGGCCCACCACTGAGCAAAGACGTCTGGTTCAAGAACTACGGAGTGGGTGACAAATGGAAACGAGGCGCGGTAGAGTCCACCGAAGGCTCGCGAATGGCAACGGTAAAGACAGCAGATGGGGAGCAACATTGCCGCCACCTCGACCACCTAAAAACCAGGAGGACCAGCGTGGGAGAAGCGGTGGAACCCGAGACCCCCATGCAAGTGCCAACGACTAAAGGTAGCCAGAACGCAGCGGCAGACTCGCAGTCTCAAGGACACGACAGCAGTCACAGTCACGCTCAAGTAGGCACCGATATTCGAACGCCGTCAGACGGGCGGGCCGAAGCCGAGGTCGCTACCAGCGACCCGCAAGTGACTGACTGGGCTGAAGTGACACTGCGTAGGTCGAAGCGGAAGCCCCGGCCCCCGGACCACTTCACTCCTTAAGGGGGAAGAATTGTGAATCAGCATGCGCCGCTGGCACGTGTTTGTTTGGTTAGATTCACCGGCCATGCTTCTTGTGAATCGGCAGTGCCTGCGGCTGATGTCACACGATAAGGACTATAAAAGCTACACTAACCTTCATTAAAGCGTTCGTTCTTTGCCAACTGCTTCTCGAGTTACTTCAATGTTTGTAACAGGATTTCCATACTGGACATATTTGGGACCAAGACACACAATCCAACACGTAGTACGTGATCATATCGCCGAATGTTAAGTGTCTTTCTGAAGCTGCTGCACTCAGGATCTAACTTCCAGTGCAGAGGATAAATGGAGACGCAGCTATGAACGACCGAAACTGATCGAGCATATCGGAGGAAACGTCACAAATTGGTAGGTAGAGCACCGTAACAGCTGCGCATTACCACGCATTGTGAACTACGGCAAGCGTAAGCGAAGCAATCGTGTCCCACGCTCCCGCTCTCTCCGAAGATGTCGAGAAAACCAAGCACTGCTACTTCTGCGACGGATGCAACTACTGCTGTAGAACGGAGCAGTAACTGCCTTTAGCCATTCAAAAGACCAATCTCTCTTATTTGTACGCTTTGTGCTCATTTGCGCCTAGTCGGTCACATGACCTAAGGCCGCCATTTTATTGCATCTCTTCGCCCTTATCTGTAGACTCGGAATGCCTTAAGGTTGGTGCGCCCAGCGTTCAGTCTGCGCGTTTTCACTGGACGTGGTGGTCGTGTCATCTACTCATGAGTTCCAGCATGAACGTTTGTCACTTCCAGGTGAACGCTTTCATCGTTCGCTTAGGACCTCGATCTCCGCGGCACCTGTACGCCTTACGAATATCAAGATGTAAGTTAAAGTTCATAAAGTCTGTGTTTTTCTATTAGCAGCCCTGCAAGCTTTTCGACTAATCTTTCGTCGTGTCTGGGCCCAGTCGAATCACAGGAATTGCACATCCCCATGCTTTGCGGCGACGGTAACATCAATAAGCGATTGACCATGTGTTGTGCTGCGTTTCGTTCCATCCTACTGCTTTTCTGCAAATTCCCGAGCTTACTCTGGCCTATATTGTTTCTGGGCAGCGCTTGGGTACAATAAAAAATTTCTGAATGAGGAACTTTAGAACCGCTAACTTCCATGCAGCCCATTGGATGGGTCCGTGAGAGTTATGGCTTGTGTCTTTCCTGAACAGTGGTTAATAATAACAAAATTATATGAATCAAATAACTATTCCAGACAGCACTGTCCGCAATAGCCTTGCTTGAGCTTTGTTTCCTTTTTTGGTTATATAACCGCGAATGCGAGAGCAATCGTACAACTGCGTAAGGTTGGAATAGCTGAAATTCGCACGCATAAATTTGTATCGCGATTGGCGCACTTACTGCATATATGGCCAGCCGCGCTGCCGAATTTTAACCCGCCTGTCTTTAGGGCTGCTATATTGTTCTCGCAAACAGTGCTATGTATGTTTCTTCGAATAATGAATCTTTTGGGCGACTTGTTTGAGTTCTGCTTACTTCCAAGTAGTCGGAACTAGTATGGTGGTGACATCAAGAGGAGTTTAGTCTTCAGCCATCTTTCACGAACGAAACCTCTGCGCTGAATTATTGCTCGTTCGCACGTGGTCGTATTTTCTAGTAAGTAACAGCGAAACTTTTTCCCAATTCACTGTTTGTTTAACGCGCTCGTAGGGACAACCGTGTCGTTTCAATTTCGGTAAATGTGTTGTTGGCGTTTTGTTTGCGTAACCACGATTGCGAAAGTATTTGTAAAACTACATACGTTCGAAATAACAGACCCGCAGGGGCGTCTGCGCAAGCAGGCGTTTGGGGTGTTGCGACACGTGCAGCCGTGTAGCCGACACGTGTGTCGCCGGTGTGTAACCATCCAGTGTGTAACCGACACGTGTAGCCGACACGTGTGTCCCACGTGTGGCCGTGCACGGCCTAGCCGTGTCTGGGGAAAGGGGGATCCTGGGGGTTGAGCTGATGCTGGGTGTTTGGACCTTTAAGGCCCCCCGGCGGAGGCAACACACCCCTTTGGCCTCTGCTTCACATAGACAGCACCCCCGGACTGACCCACCCGGGCGAAATCGGTAGTTGCCTTTTCCTGTCTCTCTCTCCCTACAGCCTTTGTCTTTTCCTTACTTTCCACCTTTCCTGTCTCCTTCGCATTTCTTTGTTACTTCCGACCTTCCTGGCAGCAAGGGTTAACCTTGTGTGAGTAGCCAACCTTGGTTATGTCATATTTGGGTATAGCGGCAGCGTACAGCGGGCGCTTGTAGGCCCTGTTTTACAGGCCCTGCAGCGTCCCCTTGTTGGGCTCCATGGTGGGTGGCTGGCGCTAATGCCGAAAAATACACTCCCACTTATGGTTAGTTCTTTCCCTTCACTATCTGATCGCTCCATGAAAAGGGGGCGCACCGAAGAAATCTTTGAATTTTCTGGACGCCAAAAACAAACTTTCCCGTGATTCCATGTAATCCATTCTGAAAAACAAGGAAAACAAGCGCGAACACTCGCACCTTTTGTTGTTTGAAAAACTCTAACTCGGGCATTTGGACCAGGATATAAAGCATCAAAGATGGCTATCGATGATCTCCTTTTGGAGCTCCGCGACAAAAAACAACACGAGAAACTTCCTAACCTTCTATCATTTGGAGATGTCCCAGTCACATTTACCCCGCACCGCACGATGAACACCACCCGTGGTGAAGTTTCGGATGATGACGTCATGGAACTTACGGACGCTGAACTATTAGAAGGCTGGAGCGATCAAAACGTAATCAACGTTAAGAGAATTCTGCTAAGGCGCGATGGAAAAGAGATCAAAACAAAACATCTAATTCACACCTTTGGTTCGAGTTTGCTCCCTGAGAGTATTGAGACAGGAAATGTGAAGCTCCGGGTCAGACCATATGTGCCAAACCCTCTGAGATGTTTTAAATGCCAGCGATTTGACCACAGCTAATCGAACTGCTGCGGCCGCCAAACCTGTGCAAAATTCAGTGTTCCTGAGCACTCCGCTGAATCGTGTGAAAACACTCTCCACTGTGTGAACTGTGATGGGGAGCACGCCGTGTACTCGCGGTCATGCCCATCTTGGAAAAAAGAGAAAGAGATTGTAACGATCAAAGTGAAAGAAAACATAAGTTTCAAAGAAGCACGCAGGCGGGTATCGTTCCTGCCAAAGCACACCTTTGCCGATGTGGCGCGTCGGGAGGCAGCGCCACAACGGTCTCCGGCGGCTGTCCGACCCACAGCCAGCGAGGTGGAAGTGACGCCATCTGCCCCCCCCCCCCCCCGGCGGCTGCAGCTGACGCTGCTACGCCAACACAGCAGACGGGGCCATCGACCCCGAAGGTTGGCGCAGCCGAGGCTGCCGCAACCTCCCAGGCCCCTTCCAGTGCTGGCAACAGCCGGCGCAGCCAAATCCCTCAGGGAGCCCCATCTGCCTCCGCGCTGGTGGGCGCAGGGGTCTCGCCTTCCGAGGTGAGACTCTCAAAAAACTTCTCGCTCTCAAGAGCGCGTGTCCAGTCCCTCACAAGAGGCCATGGACACAACACCTATTTCTCGGCGCTCCAAGCGCCAAAAGAGCGGCGAGGCTCCCTCGAATGCTCCAAAAAAGGCAGAACCCCGGTTACTGGGCCTCGCAAGAGCTCCGTAATCTAAGACATCACTTCTGTTTCCGTAAACACAGCACCAATTCACTTTAACTATGGATACACAAATGATAGAATGGAATGCCAGAGGTCTTCTGAGAAACCTTGATGATGTACAAGAACTCAACCACAACACAATCCAAAAGCGCTGCGTTTACAGGAAACACACATAAAATCAAAACACACAAACGTTCTCCGACAGTATATAGCTTTTCGCAAAGATGGCGATGACGGTGTCGCATCATCGGGCGGTGTTGCCATTGCCATCCATAAAAGCATTGCGTGTCAACCTTTACAGCTACAAACGCCTCTTGAAGCAGTGGCGGTTCGAGCTGTTCTTCTAAACAAACTTATCACTATTAGCTCTATTTACATCCCCCCCCATTCCAAATTAACGAAGCACGAATCCCAATCCTTTATTGATCAATTGCCAGAACATTGCATTGTTCTTGGCGATTTCAATGTGCCCAGCTCCCTGTGGGGCGACTCTCGTATAGATGCTCGAGGTCGTCTTGCTGAACAGTTCCTTTTCTCTTCCGGTGCGTGCCTTCTGAATAAGAAGAAACCCACATATTACTGTCTTGCAAACAATACATTTTCTTCAATTGATCTGAGCATAGTTTCTCCGTCCACACTGCCTGACCTATAATGGGAAGTTACGAACGATCCTTACGGAAGCGACCACTTCCCCGTACTATTAGGAACACTTAAACAAGACGAATCTCCACCACAGGCTCCTAGGTGGAAGACTGAGACAGCAGACGGGGAGAAATTCCGAAACTTAACTAGTATATCATGGGATGACATGTCCTCGTTAGGAATTGATGCTGCCGTGGAATATTTTACAGCCTTCATAATAGATGCCGCAACTAAATTTATATCACAAGTACATGGATTGGCATGCAAACGGCGTGTCCCGTGGTGGAACGACGATTGTAGGATCGCTCGTAAGAAACAAAACAAAGCGTGGGGGTTGCTACGCGCCTCCACCACTGCGGAGAATCTTATCAATTTTAAGAAAGTAAAATTCCAAGACAGGCGAACCCTCCGGCAAGCCAGAAGAGAAAGTTGGCAGAAGTTTTTATCTGCTATCAACTCCTATACAGATGAGGCCAAAGTCTGGAACAAGGTTAACAGGATAAAAAGGCGAGAAGCAAATTAACTTCCTTTGGTGAACACACAAGGTGAAACACTGAAAGATCAGGCAGACACACTTGGAGAACACTTTGAGAGCGTGTAGAGTTCAAACCATTATTCGCAATCCTTTTTGAAATACAAACAAATAGAAGAATGTATGCCAATAATAAGAAAATCCAGACAGAATGAACCTTATAACCGGCCGTTCAGTATTGCAAAGTTGAGAGCTGCTTTAACCACATGCAAAAGCTCTGCACCAGGACCTGATAGAGTCATGTACGAAATGATCAGAAACTCAAACACTGACATCAAACTTACACTACTTACACTTTCAACGCTATTTGGGCTACGGGATACCTCCAATCCACATGGAAAGAAGCGATTGTGGTCTCTGTTCATAAGCAGGGTAAAGACCCTTCCTTGGCGGGAAGTTAACGTCTGATAGCTCTTACAAATTGTCTTTGTAAGCTTTTTGAAAAAATGGTTAACTGCAGACTTGTACATTTCCTTGAACTCAACAATATACTCGATCCCTTTCAGTGTGGCCTCAGAGAAGGGCGGTCCACAACCGATCACCTTGTGCGCACTGAGGGAAACATTCGCGACGCCTTTCTACATAAACAATATTTCCTATCCGTATTCCTCGATATGGAGAAGGCATACGAGACTACGTGGCGCTATGGAATCTTAAGAGACTTGTCGGGAATTGGCTTCCGTGGCAATATGCTCGTCCTAATATAAAGCTGATTGTCCAACCGTACATTCCGCGTGAAAGTCGGCAATCTATTGTCGCGACCTTTTATACAGGAAACTGGTGTACCTCAAGGAGGTTTACTTAGCTCCACGCTCTTCATCGTGAAAATGAACACCCTTCGTGCTTCATTACCGCCAGCCATTTTTTATTCTGTTTACGTAGACGACATACAGATAGGTTTCAAATCCTGTAACCTTACTGTATGTGAGAGGCAAGTTTAACAGGGCTTGAACAAAGTGTCCAAATGGGCAGAAGAAAACGGATTTGAAGTTAACCCCAACATAAGTTCTTGTGCGCTTTTCACAAGAAAGAGAGGGCTCATTGCAGAAGCCAGTATCGAAATGTATGGTCAGCGAATTCCTGTGAACAAAGAACACAAGTTCGTAGGCTTCATACTTGATTCGAAATTAACGTTTATTCCACACATAAAGTACCGAAAGGTCAAATGCTTAAAAACAATGAACTTACCTAAAGTGTTATACCACACAACATGGGGCAGCGACAGGATATGTTTAATGAATCTTTACAAGAGCGTCATCCGATCACGGTTGGACTGCGGTGCCGTGATCTATCATTCTGCAGCCCCGAGCGCGCTAAAGATTCTAGATCCGGTCCACCATTTAGGAATCCGGCTGGCCATTGGAGCTATCAGAACAAGTCCTATTGAAAGCTTATATGCAGAATCAAATGAGTGGCCACTTCATCTGCAGAGAACATACATCAGCCAAACATATTTTTTGAAAGTCCACTCTAATCCTCAATATCCGTGTTTTAATACCACTAACGATACGACATATGCTACACTGTTTCATAATCCTCCCTCCGTAAGACAGCCTTTATCGCTACGTGTGAGGGAGCTTAGTGACGAAATGCGTTTCCCAATCCTCGAGCTTCGCCCAATGCATCCAGCTAAGCTGCTACCTCCTTGGGAGTGGCAGCTAATACAATCCGATATATCCTTCATGCAAGTTACAAAACATGCTCCAGAGATGGAAATCCAAATGCATTTCCGGGAACTCCAGCACAAATACTCCTGCACGGAGTTCTACACAGACGCATCGAAGTCACACGAGGGGGTGTCCTATGCAGCCCTCGGCCCATCCTTCTCTGAAACCGATGTACTGCATCCGGAAACTAGTATCTTTACTGCTGAGGTTTACGCACTGCTGTCGGTCGCAAAGCATATAAGTAAATAAAAACTCCAGAAATCACTTATATATACGGACTCCCTTAGTGTTGTGAAGGCTTTGATGTCTTTCTGTAGCCACAAAAATCCGGTAATTAATCAACTCTACTCCGCACTGTGTAAAACATATATATCTAACCAACATGTGATTAAATGCTGGGTACCTGGTCATAGGGGTATTGGGGGAAACGTACTAGTGGACCAGATGGCCACATCCATTTCATTGCATGCAGTTGGTCCTACTGCTTCGGTCACTGTCACAGACCATAAGCCTTTCTTTAGAAGGAAACTGCGAAACCACTGGCAACGTATGGCAGGATGTGGGACGCAGAAGTCAATAATAAACTGCACGTAATAAAGCCACAGTTAGGTTCTTGGCCCTAGGTAACAAAATCACGGCGAACAGATGTCCTATTCTGTCGCCTCAGAATAGGACACACGTTTGGCACGCATAACTTTCTACTCACTGGAAATGATACTCGAACCTGTGGTAGATGCGGGGAGAGGCTGACCGTCCTCCACGTCCTCCTGGAGTGTCGGGCAGCCGAATCTGAAAGAAGGAGACATTTTTCCATAGCATACCGGCAGCACATCCCCCTACATCCTGTAATGCTACTCGGCCCAGAACCTTTATTTGACGCCCACGCAGTGCTAAGTTTTCTTAAAGATGTTGTCTTGCATGTTTTTAGCCCCACATGTTCGTAGCCGGTCCTCTCTTCAGAAGATGCCGCTGCGATAGCTTTTTAGTATAGCACATGCCTCTAGGCCCTTGTGTTTCAAGGGCTATGGCGAGGCAGCAGAGCTCCAAGTAATTTTACCATTCTATATGTTTTTATTTTGCATCATTCTTCTACGATGGATTTTAATGTTCATAGTATTCATCATTAAGCATCGCCATAATTTTATAGTACATAGATTTTACGCATTTACAGCGACTATTTTTAGGCCACTTTACAGCCAAGTCACATCTTCCATAATACATCGTTAACACTACCAATTGTCATGGCGCTCTTTGGCCAAACCTGGCCCTTGCGCCACAAAACACCACACATCATCATTGGAATAACAGAACTATTGTTGGCGCTTTTCTTCCGATCTGAGAATTTGCCTCTCTTAATAGCCGGTCGCATTCCTGAATATGACCATATGTGTATTTCCGGCTTGTATTGTTTTTGCCTAACAGTGTCATGCATGTTGTTGTAATAACAAAACATTTGGGAGACTTGTTAGACATCTGTTTATGTAAACGTGAATGTATGCCTGCTAGTATGGCGTTAACGTCATCTTCACGTCTCAGCTCTGTAACGGCGAAACGTGTGCGCTGACTAGCTTGTCCGCATGTGTTCGCATTTTCTTTTATTATGAAGGTTTGTCAGAGTTGGGAGTCTGTCGCGGGCTCGTAGTGATTAACCCTGTCACTTAAGGGAACAGGGTAGGCAAAATTTCCGAAAAAACATCAATTTTTTTGTTTTTGTGTAATTTCAAATCTTCATTTTTTCCTTAACATGGTCCAGTGTTTCATTCGCGCACGCGAAATATTTACCTAAAAATCAACATTTTTCGAAACATAGGCAGCATCCAGCCACGAACCCTTTGACACATGCTCGGCATCTGTGCCTCTCCTAAACTGGAAAAAAAAAATTTTCAACACATCATTGCTGTGACGTTTAGCGGAATGGCTGTCACTCATCTGACAACAATTAAAACCTAGCTAGCATTTTTCACTTCGCCAAACAAATCATAACACGCAGCTGGATTACTCGCAACGCGCGGCATTTTGCTCGTGCTTCGGCGTGTTTTCGCGGACAATCGAATTTGTTTATACTTTGGTGCTGGTTATTTAGCGGTACTGCAATGACGAAGCCAAAGAAGTGCTTTAAAAAACTATCTTCCACTGAAACCGGCACAAGTGGCTCTCCAATGACACCAATTCTCCACAACCCAATACAGGAGTGGGCGCCGCGGCCACCACGTGTGCGGCTGCATCGAAGCTTTCGCACTCGGCGGAACGCTTGAAAAACCCAAAGCCAAGTGATAGTGACCGCGGTTACGGCCAGAGTGACATTGGCCTTCTCTCGTGTGCCATTGCCGAAAACTGTGCGTGTAAACCGTGCGGTGGCAACAAGCAGCTTGTTAAAGACAGTGCACGAAAAGGAGTTGCTTGCGCGTTTTTCCTGCCCTGTGTGAAGTGCTTCTCAGCGCACCGGTTCGACACAACGAGACGGACAACATCAGGCCTTTACAAAATCAATGTGAGGATTGTTTACGCATTGTCATGCGTAGGAAAAGGCGCAGCTGCCGGGACTACGTTGTGTGCGATGCTCAACTTGCCAAAACCACCCACAATATTTCGCGCGGTACAATGATGAACTACTGAGTCATGTTACCGCCGCCGCTGAAAGATTAATGGAATGCGCAGCTAAAGCAACGGACCGCAGTGACGGAGATATTGATATCGCTATTGCTGTTGACGGAAGCTTGCAGAAGCGAGGGCACGCCTCAAATAATGGCATAGTGTCCGCAACCAGTGTTGACTCTGGCAAGGTCATTGATGTGGAAGTAATGACGAAACATTTCGGAATGTGTGTGTCGAAAGCCACCTCTCGTGCCGACTTAGACAAGCATCATTACCAACGGATCTATGAAGGTTCAAGCGGAGGAATGGAGACCGAAAGAGTTTTGCATATATTTCAAAGGAGCAAACAACTGCGCGGGGTTCGATACACTAATTATTAGGAGATAGCGACAGCAGAGGCTTCCTAGCTGTGCAAGCAGCAAAGCCACATGGAGATCATGTTGACGTTTCAAAGCTAGAGTGTATTGGCCACGTCCGAAAAGGGTGGGGACCCCGTTGAAGAACCGGAAGCCGGGACCGGGACCGGGACCCGGACCCGGATGAAGAAGGAAGCAAAGGAAATAATCTGCCTGACGGAAAAGTCAGTTCTGGCCGGGGACGCTTGACTGACACAGTGATCAAAAAACTTCAGACATATTATGGCCATTAGGAGACAATGTTGGGAGCTTGGATGACATGCGGAAGACCTTATGGGCGACCTATTTTCATACGGCGTCCCCTGATGCCCATCCTTCGCATGGCCTGTGTCCAAAGGTTCCCGACACGGGGTGCCCATTCAACAAGAGTGAGATGAATGGCGAACCTTATATCCACAAGGATTCCCTCCCGGCACCGGTCCTTGAGGCAGTGAAGCCGGTGTTTCAGCAGCTCTGAAAGCCTGAGCTTCTCCAGAAATGTCTCCATGGAAAAACTCAGAACGCGAATGAGGCGTTGAACAACGTTGTATGGGAACGCGCTCCGATGAATGCTTTCTCGGTGTCATGACACTGAAAATAGCGACAATGGATGCTGTGCTAAATTTTCACGACGGCAGCATTGTTCGAGCCGATATTCTGAGGTCATTCGGAGCTTATCCAGGATGGTTCACAGTCCAGTGGTTTGCGCGAAGCTGGCTGGCGGCGACTGTACTTTGCAGAGAAAGCTGCACGGCTGGTCACTAAGGAGGCCCGGAAAACAAGGCAGCTAGCACAGAAAAGTGTTGGCGACGGAGGGGACTACCAGGCTGGTGGCCATTGAAAAAATGCGTCAGAATTTGTTTGTGTAATCCTATGTTGCAATAAACTTTTTCTTCCACTTCAAATTCAAATATCTCAAAACACCAAATTTTGCTGCATTTGGGCCTTCTTTCAGAAACTACAAGCGCTAGGGAGATTTTTTACAGATATTGAGCATACATTACAGACAGTCTGTTGAACTAGGATTATATATTTTATTGTAGGGCAGTTTTACTTACAGGCTATGTACTGCAGATCTTGGTTCTAAAATTTGGTGGGTCCAGTAAAAAAAAAGGAAAACAAAAAACTAATCTTTAAAAAAATAATCCTAGTTCAATAACGCTGCCTAAGTTCGCTGATTACAATGCCACAAAGCTTAATGTTCTAACCCCAGCAGATCATGAGAAAAAAGGGTCAGCCTAAAATGCATGGCAAGAATCCTGTCCCCTTAAGCTTCGTCTGCGATTGGCGTTTCGTTTGCGTAACGATCGCGAAAACAATAGTAAAAATGGCTGAAGGCTTAGCTTGGTTAAGCCTGGAAGATTGCGAAAGCAATACGCTTGGCTGCGCCTTGGTTCGGCTGATGGTGTGGACATGATTGCCCTTGGTAAACTTATGGCTATACATCATCCGACGTAGCGCAAGGCAGCGCGCCTACCACTGCGAGGAGCCGAGCTGTAGCCCCATTTATCCTCCTAGCGTGACGTCACACCAGTGAGCGCCCTCTCTGGGTAGCGCCGCAGCAGTGGCGCACAAGGCTTCGCCTCCACCATCGATGCCGCAAGCTGGGGCCCCGTCTGTCGGTCTGGCGTGACTTCGCACTGTCACGTGATGCGCAACTGTGTAAGCAGGCGCCACGACCACCGATGGGCCGAAAGTGCGAGCAGTATTGCTTTCGCAATAAAACTGTGTTAGGAGCCGATGGAAGGAGGGTGCCCGATGGCAGTGCAGCACGTTTGCCAAACACTAAATAACAAGGGGGATATTCTACGCTGTCATGCCGTGACGAATCCTACACGAACGTAACAAATCGCAACATGTGGTTCCAGCCATGTTATCGGGTGATACATACATGCTTAGCATCTGAGTTAGCGTTCGGTTCAGCTACTCTGTAAGTCCAATCGTCTGTGGATGATTAGTTATGGTGAGCTTACTTTCAATAGAGCAGGCATGAAGGAGGTCATCTACCACTCGTTAGAGAAAATACCTCCCACGATTGGTGAGAGGTAGAGAGAGAGAGAATAACTTTATGGAACTGGGGAAAGGGTGATAGGGGATCACGAGCTTGGTGGGTGGCGCCCCAAGTCCAGGACGCCACTGGCTTCTGCTGCTAGCCGAATGGGACCCAGAAGAGCCTTTTGCACCTTCGGCTCTGAGCTGGCGAGTTGAGCCTCCCATTGTTCCAGTATGTTCCTTAGATTATAGCTAACTAAGTGGGCATTTAAACGTGGTGGTCTATTTTGACATCCCCATGAGCTGTGGTACAAACGCGTTGACGAGTAACTACAACACTGACAAGCGCGCGCATACGTCGGTGGGAAAATTTTGCTCAAGCCTAATAAATTTGCTTACACCCCCGTTTGAATCCTGCGGAGATCAATTGCGTCTTCCCCTTGCCATGATATGTGGGGGGTGCCGTATCTTTGCCGCGTGCCGTACTGGTGAGCAAGAATATCGCGCGTTGTCATACGTGCCGGATCGTTATCCCGCTCCTTTCAACGGCTCTCCTGTAAAGTGGCGGGCTGTCAATGGGAGGGCAATGGTTGCTCTGCTCCGTTCATCGTCTCTCGAGCTAGACACCCGCCGTGGTTGCTCAGTGGCTATGGTGTTAGGCTGCTGAGCACGAGGTCGCGGGATCGAATCCCGGCCACGGCGGCCGCATTTCGATGGGGGCGAAATGCGAAAACACCCGTGTACTTAGATTTAGGTGCACGTTAAAGAACCCCAGGTGGTCGAAATTTCCGGAGTCCTCCACTACGGCGTGCCTCATAATCAGAAAGTGGTTTTGGCACGTAAAACCCCATAATTTTTTTTTCTCTCGAGCTAGAGCGCAGCTATCTCACTCCCTTCCAGTCCTGCGTGTTCCGGGCCCCTGACTAGTCTGTATACATTCTTGAGTGCCTTTCCAAGGAGGTTGGCAACCTTGAAAGGGAGACGGCCATTCATAGAGATGGGGAATGCCTGCGGAAGGTCTGAGATGATGGTGCTGTACGACTGCCCCGTCCGTTGCCGGTCCTGAATTGCCAAGGCGATGGGGAAGAATTTTGCCTTCGTAGTACATTACGTGATGAGTGAGGCGCTTCAGATTAGGTTAGTCTTGTCATTGCCTATGATCTTGACTACCGCACGCTTGCAGTTGTACTGAGAGGCGTCATTATTTTCATTGTTTCTGACTAGTTTGCCTAACCATTTCGCCCTCATTTCTCTTCTGTCTTTGTTTCTGTCTTTGTGCATATTTCTCAGGACAGGAGCGACTTACACCTTACTGCGAACTGCCCCGGGAATATCTACTCGTCAATGTTTTGGGGGATGTCCTTATCATTATGTCTCTGCCTGATCTTGTCTGGCTTTATGTCTGGCTTTGTGAAATTAAAGTTGCCACCTTGAGCTCGGCGTATGCTTGTATACACCAAGACCAAGGTACTTGTCTGTCAGGGTGCCTCCCCGTAAGAACAAGGCCCCCTTGTTGGCGCCTCTGACAATAGAATCACCCAACTCCTCCTCCTTTTTGTTTAGTGTGTGATGTAAGGGAGAAGACGAGGAAAAGTGCGGGGAGGTGAGGAAGAAGTGAGAATAAACAAGGATGGCTACCTCGTCTAATTGACGTATCTTAGCTTTATTACGAATTTGGCACAGTCGACAGGACTCGAACCTGTGTTTTGCATCTCATCCGCTTCGTTTCACTGAGGACCATTTGCTTGGACGCTATGGGAATCTGCGTGGACGGCGAAAGAAACACGGGCGTGGCAAGCCTTTTCCACGGAGGACGGTTCGCTGTTGAGGGTGAACGGTGGTGCAACGTAACCGTGTACGACCAGCATGAGTGAACAAGGTCGAATATATGAGAGAGCGCAAGCCATATTTCATCATATAATGGAACTCGAGCAGAGAAACAGCGAACACCAGCAACAAATAGTAGAGCTTGTGACGAAAAACTTCCTCCAGCATTCTCGGAGCCCGTCGTTGGAACCGGTAAAACCGGGTGTTTACGACGGTTCGTCCCCTGCAAACGCGCATGCTTGGCTGAGTTTTCAGGAGTACGCGTGCGACTAAGATGGTTGGCGACATCACCTTGACAAGGTTATGAATATGCGCTTGTACCTATGAGGCATAGCAAAAACCTGGCATGACATCAGAATCACCCAAAGAGTGCACCGGTCGTGGGCTGAGTGGAGAAAGTTTTTTAATGTCTTTCTCCGAGAATAAGCCCCAGAGCTGGGACAGCGCTATAGCCTTCAATTATAATTCGGGCACTCTGGTAGAATATTTGTGAGAAGAGAAGGCTGCTACATAATGCTGACTCCACGTTATCGGACTCGTCACTCGTACCTTTGATTATATTAGGATTGGCGAAGAGCACGCAGTAAGAGGTACAATGACGAACTCCACATACTGTTGGTGACTTGCTTAAAATATGAAATATTTATGCACTTTGTAGCATCATGTGACTGCTTTTAACGGCTACAGTACTTCATTCAATGAATATAAAACACTGGTGTGTAAAAACGGGACCAAGTTGATGTCGGGGGTGACCCTCTCTCATTTAAAAAGACCATCTTTCTTACCGATCGTGCCAAGCTTGTGTAGATTTCTGAGCTAGCAAATGGGAGGGACGTCAAGGTTTTAGTAGATAGTGGAGCTTGGATACCAGTTGTAAATAAGAGCGAAAGTCCGGAGCTAAGCATCGTGGAACATTATCCTCTGATAGTGTATAGCTACGACGGCAAAGAACAGACGTATAATGAGTGGGTGGAAGTGTTGATCACGTATAAAGGAAGAAAGCACCTTAACTATGGCTGTCGTACTCAATGGACTAAAATTTCCGCTCCTCTTGTCTCGCCCAGTCATGCAACAGCTACGACTTAACCTCTACTGGGATCGAGAAGTCACTACTCGAGATCACCACCAAATGTCTTCGCTTTCACTTGCTGAACATCAACAGAACCGATTACAGCGGTGGGCGTTATCAAGCTGTATCCAGAGCTAATATGCTTCGGGGCTATCCGAAGGCTACATCAAAGTTTGGACTACCATTTGAAGTTCGCGACAAGAGTGTAGTTAAACGCAAGACGTTTAATATGTCGCGGGAGAAGAAACATTGATTGCAGGAAGAAATACAGAAGATGCTCGACGCAGGTGTAATCCGCCCATCAACCTCTGCCTTCGTTTTTTCGATCGCTATTGCTCCTAAAGCAGATGGCACATTTCTTCTCTGTACTGATTACAGGTAAGTCAACAAACAGACTGACTTAGTTCCCTTTCCAGTGCCACTTATCAGCGATATCATCAATTAAACCAGGAGCTGTAAGATATTTTCTCGCTTGGACTTGTGCAAAATCTTCTGACAAGTGTCACTGTCAGAGGAGACTAAAAGGTTTTCCGCCTTGATGACACCATTCGACATATACGAAAATAACAGGCTACATTTTGGCTGAAAGAACTCACCCGCATGTTTCCAGAAGATGATGCACAATGTGCTAAAGCCATACATGGTAATTTTTTGCAATGTTTACATTGATTACATCATTTTGTATTCTAGGTCTGAGCAGGAGCGCACCGAACACCTGGCGAAGGTCTTACAACCTCTCAGCAATGTCGATCTGAAGATAAACGAAAAAAAGAGTAATTTATTTCAGCCCAAGGTCTTTTTTCTCGGTAGAGAGTTCCACGGTGCTACCAAAAGTACCAAGCAAGAGTCTGTACATCGTTTTTCCACACCTAAGAAGCCGCACGATCTTGATTAGCTGGGAGTCTTCCTTGGACTAGCAGGCCACTTCAGGGCTTTCATCAAGGACTTTGCAAAGATGACGAAGTGCATGACCGAGTTGACAAAAAGGGATGTTCCTTTTATATGGTTGGGTGATTGTGAAGTTGCCTATCAAGAAGTAGTGTGCCGCATCTCGTCTGACCCAGTACTAACTCTAACTGACTTCAGCCTGCCGTTTGAAATGAACACAGACGCGTCAAATTGTGGTACAGTGGCAGTGCTGTATCAGAGGAGCTGCAGTTCTTCACTAAATCGACAACTTCGTGTCGTAGGGTACTGTGCCTGAAGCTTTAACACTTCGCAGCTCAACTACTCTACGACGGCGAAAGACGCCCTTGCTGTCCTCATGGCAGTGCGATACTTTAGATCATGCATAGACGACGGAAAGTTCAAACTGTATACGGACCATCAGGCTCTGACCTATCTCCTCAGTCAGTCGGAGCCAAGAGCAAAGCTGGCGCGCTGGATAAACGAACTGCAGCCGTATGATTTTGTGGTTATCCACCGGGTAGGCAGCGGCTTGACGGATGCAGATGCGTTATCTAGACTGGTGGTCGAAATTACACATGAAGTGTTAAGCATGACGAAACTATGGGAAGGATCCGAAAGTCTACATTTTGCCAATGGAAGCTTCGGGGTGCCGGAGACTCTCGTTCCAAAAGTGCTCCACATGTAGCATGACACTCCTGACTCTAGCGATCGTGATGGTTTCTGGCGAACCTATAATAAACTTCTACAAAGGTTCACATAGAAGAATATGAAGAGAGACAGAGACAAATGTGTTCGGCCATGTCACTTGTGCGAGGTCAATAAGGCAAAGTACCGGCCCCCTCCCGACGAGCTCGTATTACCGCGTCACTCAGACGCACCTCTTGAAGTAGTGCATGTAGACTTTGCTGAGTTGAAACAGAAGAGCGTAGGTGCGCGCTAAACACAGTCATTTCTAGTTACAGTTGACCAGTGCACAAGAATGGAAGCTGCACGCCCTGGAAAAGAAGATATAAATAGTGTTATCGCGCATCTTGACCGGGCAATGTTTTCGAATTTGAAAGTCGTAGTTTCTGACAACGGGCGCGCATTCATAAGAAGAAGTTTCAGCAGTGGGCAGATAGTCGCGGGGCCGTGCCTCGGCACTGCTCACCCCCAGGCCAGTGGATTGGCAGAGAGAGTTATCCGTGATATAAAGCAGTTGATGTCCATGTACCCAAAATTCCGAGGAGGATGAAAATGCTGCCTAGAAGCAATCTTTGCACACCATAACCGGACACATGCCACAAGCCTTGGATGTAGCCCCCATTTTACTACGCATGGTGATTTGCCGAAACTGACCACCGACCAGGAGCTTTGAATTTCCGACAAACTTCAGCTATTGAACGAATCAAAACCACTGAGGAACACAGCAGGTATCGCGAAGCGATGAAACGCCAGTTTGAGAAGAGGCATCGGGGACATATACTTGATATCAAGTTAAACGACTTTGTGCTTGTGCGAAAGGGAATACCAGGAACCGACGTAAAACTTATTGGTCCGTTCTAGGTGGCGAAAACATGTGCGCAGAAAGGCCTACTCAAGATTGTTGGGTATATGAACAGTGGGCAATGATAGGTTGCAGCTGTCAGCAAAGTCCTTCCGTATCACCGCCGCAGGGATGAGGCTTAAAAGATGGGGAGTGTAAGGGAGAAGAAGAGGAAAGGTGAGGGGAGTAGAGGAACAAGTGAGAATAAACAAGGATGGCTACCTTGTCATATTGACGTATCTCAGTTTTATTGCATGTGACAAGCGACGCTGTATCTTAGTTTGCTGATTACAAACGGAAAGTGTCATTTTCTTTCATGCCTTGGTTGTGCAAGACTATTTAAATCATGCTTGTCACTTCTTTTGTTGCAGACTTTAGTAATTTGATGGTGTGGCCGGCCCTGCCGTTGCTATGAACCCAGAATCCCAAGATTCAAGCAACAGTGACTTCTTTGATTTGCTGATTTTCGATTTCAACTTCTATGTTCCCATTACTTCTATTTCGTTTCCTGTGGATGTGAATTATCTCGGATTTTTCGGAGAGCGCAGTTGGGGCTGTTGGCCCTGGCACAATCTTCAACTGCATTTGCCGCCTCTTGGAGGGCTCGCTCCTTTGCTAGGAACCCGCGCGAGGCCCAAATGGTGATGCTGTCCGCGTAAATAGTATAACCCAGTAGCGGGACACCGTCTAGGGTCCACGCAAGTCGACACATGGCGATGCTTAGTAGTAGAGGAGAGATTATCGCTCCCTGAGGCGTACCGTTCTTTGGCATTGGAAACAAATTGGATTTGACATGCGGTATTCCTATTGTAGCCTCCCTCCCCACGAAGAATACTCTAATGTAGTAAAGACATTTTCTCCACAGCCGGTTATATTGCTACCGAACAGTATTTGCGATGACGAAGAGGCGAGCAGGCGATTAGACGCTACCGCGGGCTGTAGCCTTTTTGCCAAGTGTGGCGTATTTTCTTGTAAATATACTTGTATATAGCTTTTATTCTGCGTCTTCCTACGTAACATACCTGGTGGAAGTGCGGGGTGTCGATCCGAGGTCATCTCGCATGGGATCATAGTACTTTACACAGTTTTATCTATTACGACGAATTGCGTCTGCCTACCAGTGGTCAATTTTGGCTTGACGACACAGGTGCTCCCACGCGGGATTTCTCTGGCCCAGGTTTGCTCATTCGAGGATCACTGAGTAGCATCTTTAGCAGTAGACGACAGTGCAGCCGAAAATCCTCTACAATCGCAGTCAACTTATACCATCGCCGACTTACAGAAAATGATTGCGCCCGACATGATGTGCGAGCACGCTCGTGAGCTCTACCGCACCCTGTTTTCCTACCACGATATTTTTTACTTTAACGATCGTTCTTTTGCCCAAACTACAGCTGCTAAACATCGCATTAATACCGCCGATGCCCCTCTTATTCATCGCCGCCCGTATCGCGTGTCACCGGCTGAGCGTCAAGTTATTCAAGCAGAAGTTCGAAAAATGCTTGCCAAGAACATTATTGAACTGTCATGTAGTCCATGGGTGTCACCTGTTGTACTGGTAAAAAAACAAGAATGGCTTATGCGCTTTTGCGTGTATTATCGGCACCTTATCAGGGTTACCAAAAAGGACGTGAATCCCCTACGTCGGATTGATGACGCCCTTGACTGCCTCCATGGTGCTCGCTATTTCTCATCTATTGACTTTCGCTCCGGCTACAGGTAGATTGCCGTGGACGATCTCGACCGCGAGAAGAGTGCTTTTTTAACACCCGACGGTCTTTATTAATTAAAAATAATGCCGTTCTGTCTATGTAACGCTCCTGCAACTTTTCAACGCATGATGGACTCCCTTCTTCACGGTTTCAAATGGTCCACGTCCCTGTGCTACTTTGACTACGTTATAGTATTCTCCCCAACGTTCGCTACACACCTCGAGCGCCTCTCAACCGTCCTGGACGTTTTTCTTCGAGCCTGTCTGCAACTCAACCTATCGATGTGCCAATTCAATCATCGCCAGATTTTCGTCCTTGGATATCTCGTTGACGCTAACGGAGTGCAAACGGAGCCAGGCAAGATACATGCTGTTACGCACTTCCCTGTTCCGAAGTGTGTCAAGGATGTGCGCAGCTTCATCGGCCTTTCTTCGTATTTACGCCGTTTCTTGAAAAATTTTGAGGCCATAGCATGACCACTAGCCGAGCTTTTGAAGAAAGACGTCCCTTTCCAGTGGGCCGAGAACGAGGACTCTGCACTCTCGCATCTAATCGAACTCCTCACAACGCCTCCCGTTCTGGCCCATTTCGATCCTTCTGTGCCTGCCGACGTCCGTACTGATACCAGCGGTCGCGGAATTGGCGCAGTACTGGCACAACACCGCGCGGCAACGACCATGTTATCTCTTACGCCTGGAGGCTGCTCTCACCCTCGGAGCGCAACTATTCCATCAATGAGCGTCAGTGTCTAGCCCTAGTTTGAGTGGTTGCGCAGTTCCGCGCCTACTTATATGGCCAACCATTTTCCTTTGTCACAGACCATCACGCGCTTTACTGGTTATGCTCACTGAAAGATCCTACAGGAAGACTTGGTCGCTGGGCCTTACGCCCTTCAAGAATATTCGTATTCTGTCACCTACAAATGTGCCGACTACCAAATGACGCTGACTGCCTGTCTGACTACCCGATAGACTAGCCTGACCACGGTGACAGTAATAACGGGAACGGCATTTTCTCTGTGTCTGCCTTCGCTAACATCGCCGATGAGCAGTACCGAGACCTATCGCTGCGAGCACTCATCGAGCGTCTGTGCTCTACACCTACCGACCCATTCGTTCGCCGATATGTCCTCCAGGGCGGCATTCTCTACCGACGGAACTTTCTGCCTGACGGATCTGATCTTCTTGTCGTGCCAAAGCAACTACCACAGACTGTGCTCTTTGAGACGCATGACGCCCCCACTGCAGGACATCTTGGGGTAACCCGCACGTACGACGGCGTCCGCCGCCGCTTCTACTGACCTGGTCTCGCTGGCTCCGTCCGACGATATGTTGCTCCCTGTGATCCCTGCCAGCGTCGGAAAATACCTCACGTGATACCTGCTGGTCATCTGCAGCCTATCACCCGTCCCTGTGGAACCGTTCTTTCGTGTAGGTTTAGACCTCCTCGGCCCCTTTCCCACTTCATCCTCTGGGAACAAATGGGTAGCCGTCGCAACTGATTACCCCACCCGATGCGCTATCACGCGCGCTCTCGCTACCACTTATTGCGTCTCTGACGTTCCGGACTTTCTCTTGCATGACGTTATCTTGCTTCATGGCGCCCCGCGAAAGCTGCTAACTGACCGTGGTCGTAACTACCCCTCGAAAGTAATCGCCGGCATTGTGCGTTCCTCCTCCATTCAACACAAGCTGACTACCTCATACCATCCTGAAAGCAATGGCCTGACTGAGCGGTTAAACCGTGCTCTTACCGATATGCTGTCGAAGTACGTTTCCAAGGAACACCACGACTCTGACATTGTTCTTCCTTAAGTCACATTTGCGTATAATTCTTCCCGGCACGACACCGCTGGATTTTCTCCCATTTTATCTACTCTACGGTCGCGAACCACCTTGCCCTTGACACCGCACTTCCTCCTACTGAGATCACAAGAATCGAGTATGCGCGTGATGCCATCGCCCTGGCCGACCATGCGCGCCAGCTCGCCCGTACTCGGCTGACGGCCTCTCAAAACCCTCAACAGCGTCAGTTCAACGCCCGCCACCACGACGTACAGTTTTCGCCTGCTGCGCTCGTGCTCCTGTGGTCGCCCTCTCGTCACGTCAGACTTTCAGGGAAGCTGCTTTCGCGATACACAGGGCCCTCCCACGTGCTACGCTAGGTGACGCCTGTGGCGTGCGAAATCGCTCCTGTGGATTCGACCTCGTTCTTTACGCTGGCATCTAGCAATGTCGTGCACGTCACTACACTGCTACACTGCTACTACACTACACACTACTACACTGCTTCCGAGTCTGGCCTTTAGTCACTCCGGGACGGCGCTTTTGCCACCGGGGGCGGTGCTATGGAACAGTATTTGCGATGACGTAGAGGCGAGCAGTGTGAAGACGACGACGACGATTAGAGGCTAGCGCGCACTGTTGCCTCTGGGACAAGTACGGCGTATTTTCTTCTAAATATACTTGCATATAGCTTTACGTCTGCGTCTTTCCACGTAACATTATGCAGCTCGGATAGTATGGCTTCATGTGGCATGTTGCCAAAGGCGCCCTGCAGGTTAAGAGCTAGCAGTAGGTGCTCGCCACCCTTGGGTACGCCTTTGAGTACTTCCTGTAGCAGGAGGAACACGTATTGTGCCGAAAGGCCGTTGCGGAAGCCCAATATGGTGGCCGGGAACAAGCCCCAGTCTTCAGTGAAATTTTTAAGCCTAGTGTTTATCACCCGTTGGAAGAGCTTTCCCATGCAAGACATCAGTGAAATACGCCTGAGCGCCTGCAGGGATGGCTTCTTTCGGGGTTTTCTAAGTCTAATAATTTTTGCAGTTTTTCACTCTTCGGGGATCTCTCCCTTAAGCCCACAGTTTTCATTAAATTCCCTTGCCATAGCTTCTGTGAATTTATCGTTGTTTTCTAAGCATAGCGCTGGTAATCCAATAGGTGCCAGGAGTGAGTGAGTGAGTGAGTGAGTGAGTGAGTGAGTGAGTGAGTGAGTGAGTGAGTGAGTGAGTGAGTGAGTGAGTGAGTGAGTGAGTGAGTGAGTGAGTGAGTGAGTGAGTGAGTGAGTGAGTGAGTGAGTGAGTGAGTGAGTGAAACAACTTTATTTGATCCACTATAGAGGTAAGCGAACTCCAAGACACCTGACTAGGCCCACTCGGGGACCATCAGGTGAAACCTGACGGCCCTCTCGCGAGCCCTCTGGACTGCCAGGATTTGAGAGGTCTGATTCTGGGCCCTGATTAGCTTCAACATTTCCTCTTGAGTGAAAGGGGGACCGGCGGAGACGCAGCCCCACAGGACATGTTCGAAGTCCGCATAACCACCACGCAGAGGGCAGTCCGGGCTCGGCAACCGTTCGGCGTACATTATGTGCAGCGCCGCGGGGCTCAGATAATTGCTTGTTTGCAGAAGCCTGAGAATGACTGCCTGGGCCCTGTACAGCGAGGAGTGCTGCGAAGGTAGGAGTCTTCTGGACAGATAATTATATTTGCAGATTTCGTTGTACGAGTGAGAGGCTCGGGTCACCCAGGAGTGGACGTGTTGCCCAGCGCACGGTCAGTCAAACCTCGTACAGCCGAGTGCGCCTTCTCAGTGGGGTTGATCGAGGCACCCTCAATGGTTCCAAGGTGCGCAGGGAACCACACCAAAGAGTGATGTTTCATGTCATTGGCACTTTGAATGATACGTAGGGCCTGGAGAGCCATCATTCCCATATGAAAGGCCCTGACAGCGGCCTTGGAATCCGAACAAATCGAGTCATGTACCCTGTCCGTCAATGCAAGAGCAATAGCAACCTGCTCTGGAATGCTGGAATTAGAAGTGCGGATGGTAGCGCAGCTAAGGATTTCAGAATTACAGTCGAAGACCACTGAGGAGAAGGCCTCTTCCTGAACGTACGAAGCAGCGTCTACGAAGCACGTTTGATTTTTGTTCAAGCGGGCACTGGCGAGCAGAGCTTTACCCCTGGCTCGTCTTTGTCCTTCGTTGTAGGTGGGATGCATATCTCGCGGCATCCGGTCTATGTAAATCTTGGACCTTACGTCGCTGGGCAGCTTCACAGCGTCGAAACTGACGACCGTGGGGTTACATCCCAGCTTGCCAAGTATGGCTCGGCCCGCTGGGGTACCGACGAGTCGGACAAACTGGGAAAATTCTTGGGCTTCAACAATTTCTTCGAGCGTGTTGTGAATTCCCAAATTGAGGAGGTCTTTTGTGTGCGTTCGGATGGGAAGGCCGAGGGCAAGCTTGAAGACTCTTATGATCAGGCCATTGGTCTTGTTGCGCTCCCATACGAGCCAGTTGTGCATAGCTCCTAAATAAGCGAGGTGGCATAGCACGAAGGCGTGGATAATGCGGATCTGATTGTCTTTCTTGATTCCGCGGTATCTGTTGGCGATTCTTCGGATCAGGCCGAGTGCGCTTTCGGTCTTCGAACAAATGCGTTTGAGGGCGGCTCCATTCGCCCTGTTCGACTCGATAAACATTCCTAGGACCCTGATAGTGTCTACCCGCGGTACTGGAGAGCCCTTACCGGTGAATAATGTAATGTTGCTCTCTGTTGCTGGCTTCCAGGACCGTCGTGAACCGCCTTTTGGGCCTCTTCTTGTAAAGCAACAGCTCGGATTTAGCGGGCGAGCACCTTAGCCCGGTGGGGATAAGATACCGCTCCGTCACATCGATGGCCCCTTGCAAAGCGCCCTCGGCCTGCCCTTCACATCCACTGGAGCACCACATTGTGATGTCATCCGCGTAGATCACGTGGTTAATGCTCAGGATTTTGTTCAAGGCTCTCGACAGGTTGATCAGGGAGATGTTGAACAGCGACGGGGAGATCACCGCCCCCTGAGGCGTTCCCTCTGGCCCAGACTGGATTTCGTGGGTCAAAAGCTCGTCAATCTTGATTCTAGTGGACCTTGAGGAAAGGAAGGAGCGCACGAAATTGTGCGCCCGTTTGCCGACATTACACTCTGTCAGGCTCTTGAGAATAAAGGCGTGCGATATGTCGTCAAAAGCCTTTTCCTGATCCAAGCCGAGAATTGCCTTAGTGTCGGCGGAGGTAGAGTCAATGATCTGGTGCTTGGTCAGTCTCACGGCGTCCTGAGTCGAAAGCCCCGCCCGAAGGCCAATCATGTTTTGTGTATAGCATTCGTTAGACTCGAGATGGTCAGTGAGGCGGTTAAGCATGGCGTGCTCGGCCATCTTTCCAACACACGACGTCAGGGAGATGGGCCTTAAATGGTCGATGCTCGGCGCCTTACCTGGCTTCGGTATGACTACTGTGTAGGCTGCTTTCCAGCTCTTGGGAATGAGGCCGCTGCACCAGATATCGTTCATCTTGTGCGTAAGAAACTCGATTGGGTCGTCGTCGAGATGCTTGAGCATATTGTTGGTGATCCCGTCTGACCCAGGGGCAGATCTGCCGTTGAGGGATGCGAGAACTCACTTGACCTCAGTCAGGGTAAAATCCTCGTCAATAGATGATACTTCACGCCCTTCGTACTCGGGAAATTGGAGGGGGGGAGGCACCGGATCGCCCGTGGCCGCCAGGTACTTGTCTATGAGGTGCTCCGTGACTGCCTCATCTGGAGTCGAGTTGGTGGCCAAATGGACAGCTTTCGCCAAAGCTCTCTTCTGGTTAGACTTGGCGTTGCCATCGAGCAGTAGGTGCCTAAGGAGACCCCAGCTTTTACCGTTCTTGAACTGGCCCTCCACAGAGTCGCAACAGCTCGTCCCATTGGTGCTTGCATAGCACCTTGCAATGAGCCTCTTTCATCTTGTTTATATCGGAAATTTCCTTGCGTAGTCTTCTGTTATGGCGCTGAGTCTTCCATCTCGCGAGGAGTGCCTCCTTGGCTTCCAATAGATGCGCCAGCCTACTGTCCATCCTGTCCATCTCCAGGTTGGTTGTCACCTCCTTGGTGGCTCTAGCCGCATCCTTCTTTATCTCGTCGCACCAAGAGTCTGGGTCCATATCATCGTTAAGGACGCGCTCGGAACGGTTCGCTCGGAACAAGTCCCAGTCAGTGAACCTAAAGGTCCTCGTTTTGTTACGGGCAGGCTTGATCACCACTGGGATGATGCAATGATCGCTGCCGAGGTCGATGGCTGTGTTGGTGCACTTGACATTTTCCAGGTTCTTGACAAAGGTAAGATCAGGAGTCGTATCTCGGCACACCGAGTTCCCCCTCCTGGTTGGAAAGTCTTTATCGGTTATCAGCGTAAGATCTTCCTCCGTTGCCGCGTCCCATATGTCTCTACCCTTCTTCGTATTGGTACAATAGCCCCACGCCTGATGCTGGGCATTAAAATCCCCCATGACGACTAGAGGCTGACAGCCGGCCAAATGCACGGCCTTCTTTAGAATACCACCAGGCCTGGCTCTGTGAACGCTGGGTCTGCAGTAAACATTCAGTATGAAGATACTGTTTCTTCTTAAGCGCTGCATAAGGGGGTCGACAAGGAGTGCGGCCATGACGTACTCAATGCCATTGTGCGCGGGACAAAGGTCTCGCTGAAGGCACGTGAACTTTTTACTGACAAGGATAGCGACTCCCCTTCCTCCTTCAGTGTAAGCCACCGTAAGGAAACCGAGGAGCTTGATAGGTGATGATGTGATTGTTCCTTGCAAGGCGATTACTTGGGGTTTGTCCATTAAGCTTTTTAGGTATTGTCGCAGGGTCGCCCGTTTGCTGACGAACCCTGCGAAATTCCACTGCCAAATTGTTATGACGTTAGTTCTGGTATCCATGTTTGGGCTTGGGAATGGATTGCGAAAGGGCCGCATTCATAATGGCACCCTCTGTCGGTGAGGCAATGACGTTGTGCTGCTTTGGGTGTTGTGCTGTAGATGTGCTTGGGAAATATCCGTGGCTGGTCTCCTCCAGCCTAAGTGTTCTAGCGCTGAGGGCGACCACACTCAGCTGAGGGTGCGCGATCATTCCTTGTACCTGAGAGAGACCTGTCTGTAAGTTGGAGATGGCGTTCTTGAGATCAGACAGGAGTTCTACCATCTCGTCTCCCCTTGAGTCATCCATGGCATGCCGCTTCACTGCAACCGTCTTCGCAGGGGCCTCCACTGTGCCCATGGCCGAAGAGCGTGCGGCCGGCTGAGAAGCTGGCTGTGTGAGCGCCAATATTCGTATTTCCGCCATCTCGGCGGCTAGACGGCTGATTTCCTGCTTGAACAGAGCGTTTTTCTTCCTAAGACTATCATTGGCACGCCTAAGTTCGAGCTCATCCGTGAGACGCAGGTCGTGCGAGTCTTGAGAGTTGGACGCCTGCGTTTGGTAGCCACGGGCCCTATCAGCCCATGTTAGAGAGGACTTGCCTTTACCGCCATTGGGAGTCTTCGAACGTGAGCTGTTGGATGAGTCGCTCCCAGTACAGGACTTGGAGCAGCTTCTGGAGATGGAGCGCGCTGGAAAAGGCGATGTGAGTCGCGATCTTGAGGTAGAGCGACTTCTGGAGCCCCGTCGGCTTGTAGAGCGGCTTCTCGAGTGCAAGCGTCTTCTGTCCCTAAGGTTGGTGCTGGATGAGGCTTGCAGATCGGAGGATCGAATGATCGATGGCGTGGGGAGCTCCTCTTCCTGCCTGCACGCTCGAAGCGTCGACGGCGAACGGTGTACGGCGTCTTGAATCTTTGCGCACACTCTCTACCGGCTGTAAGGTGCGGACCACCGCAGATCTTGCATTTTGGGTCGCATTGATGCTGCTCATCAGGATTTGGCAGGCTGCATCCCCGACAGATCACGTCGCTCGGTGTAGGACATACATCGGCGCGATGCCCGACTCTTCCACAGGCGTGGCGCCACATGCGTGAACTTGCTTTCGATATAGGGAACATTTCATCAGGAGCGTTCGGTACCTGACAAAATTCGATACCCGCTGCCCGTCAAAGGCGATGATGATGGTCCCAGTCTGAGGGATTCTCTTGGCTGCTAGCGCAAGATGGTTGTCTGGTTAACAATCTTGCCATCCACCGTCGCTGGGTCGTCTTGTAACGGTATGCCACGTATGACCCCCTTGCACGTGGAGTGCGGGGCTGTCTCGTACGCGCAGAGTTCGTGGATCGTGCCTGTGATGCGGATTTGCTTGATGCGTGTATATCGATCGGCATTCTCCCGTTTGGGAGTTCTGGCCACCATGACGCTTTGTTATAGGTTCGGGCACAGAGTGTCTTGTGTGAGCTCGTGCTGGCTAATGCCGGAGGCTGCAAGTATTGCGTCAGCCACCGTGGCCGCTCCAATTTTGGAAATATTCTGCCCACCTCTTGGTCTAATAACGATCTTCGTGTCTTCTTTTGGGAAGAACAGGCATTTGGCTTGCCCTAATATTCTTGGTCTTAAGCGCTGCGCCGCTAGACTTGTAGCTATGGCCAGCCACGGGCGTTGGCATGGCATTCGGGTTAGCTTACCGCGATTTGGCGCCAGCTCTTCTAGCACCGGCGGCTTGCCATCCCTACTCTTGAGTGACTTCCTCCAGGAGCATATTTTCCCCCTCTACTTGATATTCCCCCCGCAGGGGCGTCTGCGCAAGCAGGCGTTTGGTGTGTGGCGACACCACGTACCCGAACACACAAGGGTTGGAACCTCCCACGTGTAGCCATGCGCGGTTTAGCCGTGTCTGGGGAAAGGGGGATCCTGGGGGTTGAGCTGATGCTGGGTGCTTGGACCTTTAAGGCCCCCCGGCGGAGACAACACACCCCTTTGGCCTCTGCTTCACATAGACGGCACCCCCGGACTGACCCACTCGGGGGAAATCGGTAGTTGCCTTTTCCTGTCTCTCTCTCCCTACAGCCTTCGTCTTTTCCTTACTTTCCACCTTTCCTGTCTCCTTCGCATTTCTTTATTAATTCCGACCTTCCTGGCAGCAAGGGTTAACCTTGTGTGAGTAGCCAAGCTTGGTTATATCATATTTCGTTATAGCGGCAGCGTACAGCTGGCGCTTGTAGGCCCTGTTTTACAGGCCCTGCAGCGTCCCCTTGTTGGGCTCCATGGTGTGTGCCTGGCGCTACCGCCGAAAAATACACTCCCACTTATGGCTAGTTCTTTCCCTCCACTATCTGATCGCTCCCTGAAAAGAGGGTACACCGAAGAAATCTTTGAATTTTTTGGACGCCAAAAAGAAACTTTCCCGCGATTCCATGTAATCCATTCTGAAAAACAAGGAAAACAAGCGCGAACACTCGCACCTTTTGTTGTTTGAAAAACTCTAACTCAGGCATTTGGACCAGGATATAAAGCATCAAAGATGGCTAGCGGTGATCTCCTTTTGGAGCTCCACGACAAAAAACAACACGAGAAACTGCCTAACCTTCTATCGTTTGAAGATGTCCCAGTCACATTTACCCCGCACCGCACGATGAATACCACCCGTGGTGTAGTTTCGGATGATGACCTGATGGAACTTACGGACGCTGAGCTATTATAAGGCTGGAGTGATCAAAACGTAATCAATGTTAAGAGAATTCTGCTAAGTCGCGATGGAAAAGAGATCAAAACAATACATCTAATTCTCAACTTTGGTTCAAGTGTGCTCCCTGAGAGTATTGAGACAGGATATGTGAAGCTCCGGGTCAGACCAAATGTCCCAAACCCTCTGAGATGTTTTAAATGCCAGCGATTTGGCCACAGCTCAGCGAACTGCCGCGGCCGCCAAACCTGTGCGAAATGCAGTGCTCATGAGCACTCCGCTGAATCGCGTGAAAACACTCTCCACTGTGTGAACTGCGATGGGGAGCACGCCGCGCACTCGCGGTCGTGCCAATCTTGGAAAAAAGAGACTGTAACGATCAAAGTAAAAGAAAACATAGGTTTCAAAGAAGCGCACAGGCGGGTATCCTTCCAGCCAAAGCACACCTTTGCCGACGTGGCGCGTCAGGGGGCAGCGCCACAACGGTCTCCAGCGGCTGTCTGACCCACACCCAGTGACGCGGCAGTGACGCCATTCGCCCCCCAGCGGCTGCAGCTGACGCTGCTACGCCAACACAGCAGACAGGGCCATCGACCCCGAAGTTGGGTGCAGCCGAGGCTGCCCCAACCTCCGAGGCCCCTTCCAGCGCTGGCACCAGCCGGCGCAGCCAAATCCCCCAGGGAGCCCCATCGAACTCCGGGCTGGTGGGCGCATTGTCTCGCCTTCCGAGGTGAGACTCTCTCAAAAAACTTCTCGCTCTGAAGAGCGCGTGTCCGGCGCCTCACAAGAGGCAATGAACACAACACGTATCCCCACAATGCTCCAAGTGCCTAAGGAGCGGCGAGGCTTCCTCGAACGCTTCAAAAAAGGCAGAACCCCGGTTACAGGGCCTCGCAAGAGCTCCGTAATCTAAGACATCACTTCCGTTTCCTTAAACACAGCACCGATTCACTTTAAATATGGATACACAAGTCATACAATGGAAAGTCAGAGGTGTTCTGAGAAACCTTGATGATGTACAAGATCTCATTCACCAACACAATCCAAAAGTGCTGTGTTTACAGGAAACACAAATAAAATCAAAACACACAAACTTTCTCCGACAGTATATAACTTTTCGCAAAGATCGCGATGACGGTGTCACATCATCGGGCGGTGTTGCCATGGTCATCCATAAAAGCATTGCGTGTCAACCGTTACAGCTACAAACGCCTCTTGAAGCAGTGGCGGTTCGAGCAGTTCTTCGAAACCAACTTATCACTATTAGCTCTCTTTACATACCCCCACATTACAACTTAACGAAGCATGAAGTCCAATCTTTATTGATCAATTGCCAGAACCTTACATTGTTCTTGGCGATTTCAATGCGCACAGCTCCGTGTGGGGCGACTCTCGTATAGATGCGCGAGGTCGTCTTGTTGAACAGTTCCTTTTCTCTTCTGGTGCGTGCCTTCTGAATACGAAGAAACCTACATATTACTGCCTTGCAAACAATACCTTTTCTTCAATTGATCTGAGCATAGTTTCTACGTCCATACTGCCTGAACTAGAATTGGAAGTTACGAACGATCCTTACGGAAGCGACCACTTCCCCGCAATATTAGGAACACTTAAACACAACGAATATCTACCACAGGCTCCTAGGTGGAAGACTTAGACAGCAGACTGGTAGAAATTCCGAAACTTAACTAGTATATCATGGGATTACGTGTCCTCGTTAGGAATTGATGCTGCCGTGGAATATTTTACAGCCTTCGTAATAGATGCCGCAACTAAATCTATATCACAAGTAAATGGATTGGCATGCAAACGGCGTGTCCCGTGGTGGAACGACGATTGTAGGATCGCTCGTAAGAAACAAAACAATGTGTGGGGGTTGCTACGCGCCTCCCCCACTGCGGAGAATCTCATCAATTTAAAAAAAGTAAATTCCCAAGGCAGGCGAACCCGCCGACAAGCCAGAAGAGGAAGTTGGCAGAAGTTTTTACCTGCTATCAACTCCTATGCAGATGAGGCCTAAGTCTGGAACAGGGTTAACAGGATAAGAGGGCGACAAACATATTCACTTCCTTTGGTGAACACACAAGGTGAAACACTGAAAAATCAGGCAGACACACTTGGAGAACACTTTGAGAGCGTGTCGAGTTCAAACCATTATTCGCAATCCTTTTTGAAATACAAACAAGTAGACGAATGTAAGCCAATAATACGAAAATCCAGACAGAATGAACCTCATATCCAGCAGTTCAGTATGGCAGAGTTGAGAGCTGCTTTGACCACATGCAAAAGCTCTGCACCGGGACCTGATAGAGTCATGTACGAAATGATCAAAAACTTACACACTGACACCAAACTTACACTACTCACGCTTTTCAACGCTATTTGGGCTACGGGATACCTCCCATCCACATGGAAAGAAGCGATTGTGGTCCCTGTTCTTAAGCAGGGTAGAGACTCTTCCTTGGCGTCAAGTTACCGTCCGATAGCTCTTACAAATTGTCGTTGTAAGTTTTCTGAAAAAAATGGTTAACCGCAGACTTGTACATTTCCTTGAACTCAACAATATCCTCGATCCCTTTCAGTGTGGCCTCAGAGAAGGGCGGTCCACAACCGATCACCTTGCGCGCACTGAGGGAAACATTCGCGACGCCTTTCTACATAAACAATATTTCCTATCCGTATTCCTCGATATGGCGAAGGCGTACGACACTACGTGGCGCTATGGAATCTTGAGAGACTTGTCGGGAATTGGCATCCGTGGCAATATGCTCGTCCTAATAGAAAGCTATTTATCCAATCGTACATTCTGCGTGAAAGTCGGCAATGTATGGTAGCGACCTTTTATACAGGAAACTGGTGTACCTCAAGGAGGTGTACTTAGCTGCACGCTCTTCATCGTGAAAATGAACACCCTTCGTGTTTCATTACCACCAGCCATTTTTATTCTGTTTACGTAGACGACATACAGATAGGTTTCAAATCCTGTAACCTTACTCTATGTGAGAGGCAAGTTCAACAGGGCTTGAACAAAGTGTCCAAATGGGCAGAAGAAAACGGATTTAAAGTTAAGCCCAACAAAATTCTTGTGTGCTTTTCACAAGAAATCGAGGGCTCATTGCAGAATCCAGTATTGAAATGTATGGAAATGTATCGAAATTGCTGTGAACAAAGAGCACAAGTTCTTAGGCATCATACTTGATTCGAAATTAACGTTTATTCCACACATTGAGTACCTCAAGATCAAATGCATAAAAACAATGAACTTACTTAAAGTGTTATACCACACAACATGGGGCAGCAACAAGAAATGATTAATGAATCTTTACAAGAGCCTCATCCGATCACGGTTGGACTACGGTGCCGTGATCTATCATTCTGCAGCCCCGAGCGCGCTAAAGATGCTAGATCCGGTCCACCATCTAGGAATCCGACTGGCCACTGGAGTTTTCAGAACAAGTCCTATTAAAAGCTTATATGCAGAATCAAATGAGTGGCCACTTCATCTGCAGAGAACATACATCAGCCAAACATATTTTTTAAATTCCACTCTAATCCTCAACATCCGTGTTTTAATACCATTAACGATACGACATATGCTACACTATTTCATAATCCTCCCTCCGTAAGACAGCCTTTCTCGCTGCGTGTGAGGGAGCTTAGTCACGAAATGCGTGTCCCTATCCTCGAGCTTCGCCCAATGCATCCAGCCAAGCTGCTACCTCCTTGGGAGTGGCAGCTAATACAATGCGATATATCCTTCATGCAAGTTACAAAACTGGCTCCAGAGATTGAAATCCAAATGCATTTCCGGGAACTCCAGCACATTGGCAACCGCTCTTGAGCGTTGTTTTCTCAATAAACAAATAAACAAACAAAACACACAAATACTCCTGCACGGAGTTCTACACAGATGCATCGAAGTCAGAGGACGGGGTGTCCTATGTAGCCGTCGGCCTATCCTTCTCTGAAACCGAAGTACAGCATCCGAAAACTAGTATCTTTACGGCTGAGGCTTACGCACTGCTCTCGGTCGCAAAGCATATAAATTAATCAATACTCCAGAAATCAGTTATATATACGGACTCACTTAGTGTTGTGAAGGCCCTGATGTCTTTCTGTAGCCACAAAAATCCGGTAATTAATCAACTCTACTCCGCACTGTGTAAAGCATATATATCTAACCAACATGTGATTATATGCTGGGTACCTGGTCATAGGGGTATTGGGGGAAACGTACTAGTGGACCTGATGGCCACATCCATTTCATTGCATGCAGTTGGTCCTACTGCTTCGGTCACTGTCACAGACCATAAGCCTTTCTTTAGAAGGAAACTGCGAAACCACTGGCAACGTATGGCAGGATGTGGGACGCAGAAGTCAATAATAAACTGCACGTAATAAAGCCACAGTTAGTTTCTTGGCCCTAGGTAACAAAATCACGGCGAACAGATGTCCTATTCTGTCGCCTCAGAATAGGACACACGTTTGGCACGCATAACTTTCTACTCACTGGAAATGATACTCGAACCTGTGGTAGATGCGGGGAGAGGCTGACCGTCCTCCACGTCCTCCTGGAGTGTCGGGCAGCCGAATCTGAAAGAAGGAGACATTTTTCCCTAGCATACCAGCAGCACATCCCCCTACATCCCGTAACGCTACTCGACCCAGAACCTCTATTTGACACCAACGCAGTCCTACGTTTTCTGAAAGATGTTGTCTTGCATGTTTTTAGCCCAACATGTTCGTATCGGGTCCTCTCTTCAGACGAAGCCACTGCGATAGCTCTTTAGTATAGCACATGCCTCAAGGCCCTTGTGTTTCAAGGGCTCTGGAGAGGCAGCAGTGCTTCAAGTAATTTTACCATCCTATATATTTTTATTTTGCATCATTCTTCTACCATGGATTTTAGTGTTCATAGTATTCGTAATTAGCCATTGCCATAATTTTATAGTACATAGATTTTACGCATTTACAGCGACTAATTTTAGGCCACTTTACAGCCAAGTCACATCTTCCATAATACATCGTTAACACTACCACTTGTCATGCCGCTCTTTGAACAAACCTGGCCCTTGCGCCACAAAACACCACACATCATCATCATTACTTGATATTCCATGATGGTAGTGGACGAGTGGCACTGAGCCGCCCCGGAGGCCAAGGCGTGGTCTCCGAAGTGCTTGTTAGACGCCACCAAAGGATGTACAGGAATGTCCGTAAAATGGTGAAAAATCATTCACTGTGGCAAAAAGGGTATCCACGTGGTATTCTTGGGTGCCTGGGCTGCCACAAAAACCAGCTCCGTGGATATTCGGAAGTCCACCTTCCCATTTTGGACACAGGTATAAAGGTTTTTTCCGGTTGGCTGTACCGCACTCGCTTCGACGTATATTTGCTTGAGAGCCTCTATTAATTCCTCATTAGGGCCTTGAAATTACTCGGCGATTCTTTGCAGTGTTCTGGTTGTCACTGATTTGGACTTTTCCGGGTCTAAAATATTCGTCACGATGGCCCAGGTTTTTGTGGTGCTCAGTATTCGCTGTAGCGAACTGCAGAAGTGGAACCACCCCTCAGTTGCCAATTTATTAGCATATCAATTTGCTTCCTCTGCCAGAGCTGCGATCCTGCTCAGAACGTTTCTGTTAAACGTTGTTTTCGCCACCTTTCTTACAGCTTACGCCTGCTTTCTCACAAGCTCAGGAGGTGGCTATCCACCACCGGTGTTTCCACCTCCATGTAATCTATTTCAATGCCTGCCCGTGTGCTGCAGTAATAAAATCGGATCATTCGCCCATGGACTCCAGTTCGATTGTGGGTGGAGGGTAGTGTAGTTCGAACATTGTCCCCGCCACCCGGCATAGTCTGGGAGTCGGTAAGGAAATGCTGATGAGACAGTGACCACTCGCTATATTTTTACCTAGCTTGGTCCAGATGGCGTTGCAGATGTTGCGTGTGAAAGCGAGTTCCGGCAACGTGTCTCTACTCATGATGTTGCCGATCCTGGTGGGCATGGTGCGGAGCGTGATCAAGCTCAGCGCCAGCCTGGATGCAGCGTGTTCGCAACTCGTTCCCTTGGGTGTGTTTTTTGGATTGCCCCATGCGGCGCTGGGAGCGTTGAAATCTCCCAGCACCACAAAGTGGTCCTTGGTGCCTGAGTCTCAGTACCCGAGCATCTGCAAGGAGTTTGCTAAAATCTTCATTCCTGTTTATTTGGGCGGACTGTGCAAATTTACTATTATAGTTCTTGCCTGGCCTCATTTTAGAGGCAATAAGCTTATTGTTTGATGATTGATTTGAAGATTTTCTATCTACTCTGATTTGGCCGTGATAGTTCTGATCACCAAGGTGGCCACGCGGGGATATTTTGAATTTAGCAGTGTGTAATATACTCGCCGCTTGACCACGTTGGGGACAATTTACTGCTGGCGTACTACATCCGGTCGGACTCGTGCACCGTTTATATAATTTTTATGTACAGCAGGGTGCTTGTTAAAAGTGCGGCAATCCTATTGCCAAATTTCTGATTGTTTCTCGCGTTTAAATTTAGTTTGAGCCATGATATACGAGAGCCTCCACGTCGTCCCGACCCCCATTTGATGGTTTGTGGGTTACAATCGGTCCATAAGAGGGCTCTTATTATTTGCTTTCGGCAAGTCTCCCACAGTCTTGTTTACATATTGTTTCCGGATTCTTAATTCCTCGGCGATGAGCGATTTTATGCCTTACATAAAATTCGTTAAAAGTTAGTGGAGATACGCAATGCTACTTCTATATTCGCGGACTTGGTTCTGGATCTGTTTTATAAGATTGTGACTATGCGTGGGGATGCCAAGACGTTCGTCACCTCTTCCCTCGCCTATTTACAGTTTGCTTTCTTGGGTGGGATGTATTTCCGTCTTGTTCCCCTCAGGGCTGACAGCCGGGCCAGAGGCCTGCAGTATTTTAATTGTGTTTTCGAACTTATTTTGCAATGAGGAGATTGTCAATTGGAATTCTTTGTGCTCGGCCGCCATTTTAATCTTAAGCTGTTCATTTTCTTTCATTAGTTTTTGTTTTCATCTACGATTTTTCTGTATTGCTCACTGTCTGTTAGTAGAGCACTGGACTTTACCGCCCCCACCAAGCTCACCTGACTGTTTGGTTGGTCAGCAGCTGCTCCTTCTACTCCGGTTCCTGCCGGAGTGGGGGGGGGGGGGGGGGGGTTCCGGTCCTTTTTATTGGCCGAGGTGTTCTTGAGGTTCGGTGTCCAAGTACTGTCCTCTGGTTTGTTGGCTTTGGTTTGGGACGTCCTCGATGCAGGTCTTGATCGTGATCGTGATCTTAATGTGACTTCCTTTGGCTCATCGATTCCTGCCGTTCCAAGCTAAACCATCGTGGGGGTCACTGTTGCTTTATTTCAGGGAGTCTTTTTTCAAATTATTCCACAACAAATTTCGTTGACGCTGCTCGATTCGAGAAGTACAGGGGGCGATGTTCTTTAGCTTCTTTCTGCATAAACGGTCGCCCGTCGCGTGTTCGTCACCACTGATGGAACACTTCGGTGAGCACTCGCGGCGAGCACCCCGCAATTGAAACACACGCTGATATCGGGTGTTTGGCACACATTGGTAGATGATCCGTGGACCGACATATTTTACAAACCTGCATTGTGGGTTTGTATTTGTAGCAGACCGCTATGGCTCCAATGAAGTACACACACCTTGGAAGGACCATTCCGTTGAGTAACTATCACCGATTTTTATGAGCCCAGCATGCGGGCTTTTTCAATCTTCACACCTTGAGTGCGCAACCGCAGATTCCCCATTAGTTCCGCGTGAGCTGTTCCGAGTGGGAAGCCGTGACCAATGCCTCGCAGAACATCTAGGTCTGCCCCACATGCGGACCACTCATCACTGCGGACCACTCATCAACTGCAGAAAATGAGAAGACATTGTCGGGCTGACTCCAAATATTGGAATGTCGTTGCTTGATCTACTTTTCCTTGTTCAGGAGGTAGTTTTAAAGTGTTCTTTTTTAAGGCGAACCCGACGCTCACATGCCTCCAATTTGAGACTAGGCGCATCGTGCCAGCTCCAGCGTCAGTAGCACTGGCTTTTAGTCGAACTCACGGCCGGCCCTCGTATGTTTGACATTTTCAGAAATTCTGCCACTTTCCACGCAGTTGTGACCATTTGCTTACGTTTGGAGGCCGTGCCTGGTGAAAGATGCAATCTCCACAGATTGCTAGAACAATATTCCTTTTCGGCAAAACAGTGTTTGCTCAGGTGTTCGGTGTAAATTTTATGGATGAATCTATCTCGGACCATGATGTCCTGGGGAAATATTGATCTGTAACCTTTTGCTTTCATCGTCCCTAATCTTGACAAGCCAATAACCGTCAGAAATCGAAAAATATATTCAATGATAGTTTTTAGCTCACTGTTATAGCAGCTTAACTACACTTCTGGCAGTGGGCGATGAATATAGAATACATAATAGCTCAATATTTCGAAAGGCTTGATATGAATGTTCTTCGTTAATGCCATCACCACTATCTAGAAACTAGCCCGATCGAGTGACTTTCGCGCGACCAGCACGCACACCTTTTCGAATGAGTCGGAGCGGACGTATTAAGCAGGATAGTACACTGATGTTTTCACCGTCGATGTGATTGAAGTGCCGACAGAAAGGCAGGAGTTCAACCCAAGACCCCTAACTTTTGTCGGAAAAGTACTTCATATTGCCATGCAGATTGCAGTCGCCCTGGAGCGCTATAACGTAAAACTATGGCCGTTTAATGTAAAACTATTCGAATATATTTTTATTCCAATCTCCTGACGTCACATTTGGGTGGCCGCCAACGTAAGCATGAGGTGGTCACCCGCAGGGTTGTCTGAACAAACCAATCAAATGCTCCCCTCGTCTATGGAGCTCACTTTTGTTTGTTTCAAAAACGAAAGACATCGCTTGCACTGAGCGGCTTGTCTTATCTAATTGGCTCACATCAGGCGAAGAACCATGCAAGTGGAGAGGGATTCGAAGGGGCCGAGCCAGTGCACTGAATATTGATAAACGGATGAATAGGGTGCTGCGGGCATCTTCGATTAGTCCGCTTTCTCTTACTTAGCTTGTGGTTGCTCGTCGACAATCGCGGTCGCATGCAATGGAAGCTTAAGAATAGCGCTAAAACGGATTCTCACCAAAGAAGAGTTGGCAGAACGAGGGCGTAAATGTGCCGAAAGTTATCGAAAATGTTACATGCCATGCAAAAAGTTTTATTACACGCAAATAAACCCATGCTCTCCGGCAGATGCGAGTAGCCAGCGTCTGAGTGATCGGCGGCAGCCATATTTTATTACTTTCGGAACGGGGCAGCCTGCGGCTATTCCGAAGAAATTTCAGTTTTGTTCGGCATATAAATACATGTTTATCGCGTACACGTCGCTTTGACGTGGTGACTTCTTGAAGTTTTGTGACGTCACGTGACAGGCAGGTGAAGTGGGTGCAGCCCAAAAACTATTTACCAATAGCCGAGCGTAAACGGCGAAAAAGGGTCGAGTAAGAAATACCTATTTTTGTTTTGTTCGGTCAAATTATGCATAATCAATGTGTACACGTCATATCAGATGGGGAGCAATCGCGGTTTTCGTAACGTCGCGTGACAGACAGGTGAAGCGGGCGTGGTCCAAAAAAGTTTTTGACCAGTCGCGGTGTGCTAATTGCATAATTTCAAAAGAAAAGTTTGGAATAGTTTTACGTTATAGCGCCCCTATTCTAAACTTTTATATTCCAATTGTGCAATCAGCCCTCCGCGATTGGTCAGAAGCCTTTTTTGGACCACCCCCACTTCACCTGTCTGTCACGCAAGGTCACGAAAACTGCGATAGCTCCCTGTCTGATATGACGTGTACACGTTGATTATGCATGTTTGGACTGAACAAAAGAAAAATAGTTATTTCCGATTCGACGCTTTTCGCCATTCGCCCTCTGCTACTGGTCAAAAGTTTTCGGGCTGCAGCCACTTCACCTGCATGTCACGTGACGTCACAAAGCCGCGAGGGCTCACCGCGTCAAAGTGACGTGTACGCGTTAAAGGTGCATGAATATGCAGAACAAAAGTGATTTTTCTTCTGAAAGCCGCAAGCTGTCCCGTTCCGAAAGGAATAAAAGATGGCTGCAGCCGATTGCTCAGGCATTGGTTACTCACACCTGCCGTAGAGCATGAATTCGTTTGCGTTTAATAAAACATTTTGCGTGGCCGTATAACGTTTTCGAGAACTTTCGGCACATTTGCGACCTCATTCTTCCAACCCTTCTTTGCTGAGTACCTGTTTTAGCGTCATTATTAAGCTGCCGTTGAATGAAGCGATTTTGGACAAGCCACCGCAAGCTAAGTAAGAGAAAATGGACCAATCACAGGCGCCGGCACCACCCTATTCATCCGTTTATCGAGTGCAGTGGCTCAGCCCCATTGAATCCCTCTGCCCTTGAGCGTGCTCATCACCTCTTGTCAGCCAATTAGATAAGACAACCCGCTCAGTACAGGCAATGTTATTCGTTTTCCAGCAAATAAAAGTGACCTTCCATGAAAGAGGAGAGCGTTTGATTGGTCTGTTCAGACAACCCTGCGACTGACCGCCCGATGCTTGCGTTGGTGGTTACGCATATTTGATAAAAACATATTGGAATAGTTTTACGCTATAGGGCCCCTGGTTGCTTTTTTTTATATAATAAGGGCTAACAAGGCGAGTTGTCGTCGATAATAGCATGTCTTAAACCAAGAAGCAATACCAAATCATGTGCATTCTAATCTTCAACCTGGCATGCGCAATAATGGGAGAGCTTGTTTTGTTCGTCAGCAAGCGGCCAGCGCTAACGCGTAAACACTCGACCAGATTGAACTACATTTCCGTTCCTCAGTGCACCACTGTTTCTAATCCAGCAGCAGTTCCACAGCCCTTTAAACCCACTTCACAGGACCCACTTCCCAATTCATTTATGTCGTTTTTGAAGAGAATGGGGTGCATTCAACGATAAACAAAAGTGGTGTAGATATGACAAGAAAGCTGCGCTAGTTGGTAAGGATTCGTTATGCAAACAAGAGGTGAGACGTGCAGACAGGACGCAATAGTGGATAAGTTGCGTTCGTGTTGTGAGGCATATCTACACGCCTCACCTCTTTTTCGCATAATGGTGTAGATATGCCTGTTTTTTGCAACCAAGCCATCATGAAATGTAAACGTGGCTTTCTAGAATGTTTTTTGTCAGAAACAGGGAGTTTATTCGAAGGCGCGTTCCAACTCATTAGTATCTACTTAGGTGTAATAATAAACTGATACTTATGTCTAACATGCCTCCCATTTCTGAAATTCCTCTTTACTATGTGCGACAAATGTGTGCTTCTTTTCTTTCAGATACGAGCATGGGATCGGTGGGATCGATGAAAGCAAGGAATGCAAGCTGAAGTTTTCCGAGCTTAAGCCACTCGCAGTGATAAACGGCAAGGGCTTCAATAGCAAAGAAAACGACCATGTTTATGGATCTGGTGCATTCTATAGCTTCGCAATTCGTGCGATAAAAGAGAGTTACTTTGGCGAATCTTTCCAGGTGAGTTCATTCTTTTCATAACCCCACAAGACGTCAAAGTAAAACTCAACGAACGCTTGCGCACATCCGACGTACATCTTCGCATCTGTGTGGTGCGAACTCTGGTGAACAACTTATTCAATTTCTATATCGATTCGTCTATTTCGTTCTTGTGGCGTTGCAAGCAAACATGCGCGGGCATGCGCTCGACTACACCTGTGCTACGCGTCGTGGGACCCCTGGCGATTAGGTCAAATTGTTGTTTGCCGTTGGTGCGATGGAAGCATGTGTCCTATTATTGCCTGATGGTAAGTGTCCCAGGCTGCTGTGCTGGGGGACCGAAGCTCGCTCTCAGCTTCGAGAAGAGATTAATTTTTTTTTCAAAACTGTTAGACTTTCAGAGAAGCGGCGAGAGGTCATGCAAACACAATAAAAAAAGGCTTCATGAAAGAGGAAAAGATAACACTCAAGGCATTTTCACAGCGTAGCGACGTTAACAGTTCCCAAAACTATCGTGAATGTAGTAACTCTCTTTTTATTGGGTCGGTTTCGAGGCTCAAAGTAAATGAACGAGAATTGCTGGGTGGCGTTTTTGGTCGGGGGAGGAGGAGAAAATAAAAACGGAAGGCAGGATGTTAACCAGAAATAGTGGAATGTCCTAAGGTAGTCGAGGGGCCAAGCAGCACTACTAGACGTAACTATTACCGTGAGGGCGTCTTCTTTTGCCCGCGTTCCTGCTATCTGTACTGTACTCTGTCACATAATGAGTGATCATTTTAAAATTTTGCACAATTTTGAAAAGCACTTGTTGCGGATAGCATAACTCCATTACATCAGCCGGAATAGTCAAAAGGGTGGACATGCACGGAGACTGGCCACTTAGTGGCAAACATTCATTATCCCTACAGAACAGAACAAATTACCGAAATCTGACTAACGGTAATAATAAAGCAACATCAGTAAATTAACGTTACAATTAAAGAATTACCGTAACCAATTAACAAACACTTTATGATTAGCTTTTTATTACTGCCTTAAAGCCGGTGTATGTAATGAATGTGAAGGCAGCAGGCGCATTTTGTATGGCACCCTCATTCAGCTTTTCAATCTTGAAGGGACCCTAAAGGGAAAAAAAATTTCATCTACATCAGTAAACTACATTTCTACGACGACAAAAACACCACTCTTACCACGATAAGAGAGAGAAAGAAGTTTAATGACACGAAATGCCGAGAGGTCGGCCTGAGGTATATTCATCTAGCCAGCTACTCGGCATTGGGGGAAGGGGAAGTGGGAAAGAAAGAGGGAAGAAAGAGGTGCATGATGGGTGACGATGACGATAGAAGGAAGATGTAGAAAATATGGCAAGCAATTGGGCATGCTCAAAGTCTGCAGTCCAGGCCTGTAATTTTTAAAAAGTTCAGTAATGCCTTGATGGCCTTAAAACTCGACTGAGCGTCTGGCCAAGAGCCTAAAATAATATCCTCCGACAACGGTGCACTGTCGAGGCGCGTAAGGTCCTTGACCAACCTATCACGCTCTTCCACGAACTTAGGGCAGTCACAAAGCACATGACCTATAGTTTCAGTCACATTGCACACCTCACAGTGTGGAGACTCGGTGCGTCGCACGATAAGACGCTTGTTAATCCAGTAGAAGCGCAAGAAATAAAGACGGGTGGCGATGCCTCCTTCAAGGTCTCGCACCTGGCCGCTGTGACGTGATAGATTTTGACGCATCCTCTAGGGCCTATTTAAGTAAATAGCGGTACATATTGACTACATTGTGTTCTAAAGGAACCAAATGTTAAACATGGCAAGTTCCGCGAGCCTTTACTCAGTCAACCCAGCCCAAGTTCGAAAACATACTTTGGAATCCCTGACGTCACACTGACGTACCAGCGTCGGGGTTTCGGCGCGAAATTCAAATACTGATACTTCGACCTTCATTTTCTCGTCTAATAATCAATCTATTAGTTTGAAATGACTGCCTGCAGAGTTCTCACACAATGCTTTCTTAGTCTAAACTGATTTACTGTTTCGCTTTAGTGTCCCTTTAAAGGTCGCACCTAATTCGGCATATTTTCGCGAAATTTCAACGATAAATACCCACACTATGAGGAATAAGCATCGCCCTATCATAACACATGGGAATCTCCCCATGCAATGACACCACCCACCACCACACATCCCACAATAGAACAGTGGGTGGCCGTCTAGTCCTGCTCGGACCTGTGTAACCACTGATAGCTGGTGTGCCGAGCCCAGCAGGCATCCAAACGGGCAGAATTTCTGCACGGATGACACCCTGCCCCAGGCGTAAGCATGAAAACAAAAGTCAGGTTGCGTTCCTTCTTCCTGACGTGTTTTTTTTTTTGTAGGAAAGTAAGTCTTGTTTCCTCCTTGTTCGCACTATAATTACCTGAATCGCACGCAGGCTTCGATAGCAGATGGAGGACTTGCATACAAAAAGCGAAAGTTGGTGAATGTTTCGGGAATTCTAAAGTAAACCAGGGCGTCTGAGTTAAGAATGTGGGCACTTCGCAATTCGAGTCGTAGTTTTGCATTCTCCAATGTTTGTCAGCAAGATTATTACACAGGACGTTACGGTGAGTGATGTATAAATAGGTGACACTTCACGTACACGACATTTCTTTACAGTACAGTTCTTCGTTACCGATATCTCACAAGTCCAAGTAAGAAGATACATAATTACGTTTCAGTTTTGGCAGTGTTTATTTCTTCACCGTGGCTAGGAAGTGACAACATTGTCACAATCTGAAAGTGTTATGAAGACGCAGCTATACTGCGGGAAATTTATCACTGTGTGAAAATTTTACGCAAATATGAGTAGCCACGCAATACCCTTACGAAAAGTCATTTCTACATTGAACGAAAGCCTTAGTAGTTATTCTGCATCATTACTGTTTTTCTATTGTCAGTCCATTTACAGTTTATTTTGGAATCTTCACACGCTCCTCTATACAAAATATTGTTCCATAAGCAATGGCGTTTGCAACACGGCCAGCCATTTTTGGCGCCGTCAGTATTTTGTTCATATCGATCGTACACTGATCACAATATATTTTATCTAAACGAATGCACCCTTATATTATTTCGTTTCTTTCTTCTTCAGGCCATTGTGGAAGAAGAGGCGGTGAATTATGCAGCATTTCCGTGGAGCGGTAAGTACTCTTCCAGGGAGCTCGTGGAAATATGGAAATACTTGGTTTATAATAGTGCGCAAATGCTATAAGATATGATGTCCCACTAATTTCCGTTAATTCCTAGATTAACAAATTTTTTACATTGTGTTTCTGCGGAGAAAGCTATTATAAAAAAAATTGAATTACCATCCCGGTCCTGCGAAAACATATGCCCATTGAACCTGTTGAAAGCCACAACTACAACTGCTGATGGCTGTGCGATGGTTTATGGCTTTAGAGTAATAGCAGTATTGCTACCTTAGAGTAATGCTAGCAGGGTGTCTACCAACCGGGAAAACCGGGAAAACCTGGAATTCTCAGGGAATTTGAACAGTCTGGAAAAACTCAGGGAAAACTCAGGGAATTTGTGCTTCCATCAGGGAAAATTAGCTGTCTCTTCATTGAAAGGGAACGAAAGTCGTGTTAATGCTGGCTCCAGTAACAGAGGAATCGCAACGAATCGTCATTGACGCCGTGTCATCGGCACGATGTATTGCCAGAGCAGTTAACGACCGATTCTCTAGACGCCCGATTTTTCGGACATGCCCGATAATTTGCACGGTTTTGCGGCACCACCACGTACTCCATATAGTCAATGTATATCGCCCTGACTGCAGGTCTGAAATGGCATTAATCAAAGCCGCCACCGCCGCTATTTTGATTATCTCGCTGCCTCGAACCGGCACTCTCGCAGGCAGATCCGCTGGCAGCCGTAACCACCACCGCGGCAACGTTAGGCCTAGCTGCTTCTATGTTCGCTATTAAGCTTCTTGCCGTGCGGTGCTGTTTTTTTTCATTGAAAGAATTCGCCGCTATCACCAATGGCACCGACTCCGCCTTTGTAATCCTCGCGATTGGCTTTGAAGCTCGCAAAGCACAGCGCGTTGCGTAATGCCAGTCTCCGAAAGTTAGCTTCGCCTCAGCACATTACTGTTAGGCGGCGAAGCATAACAAGCGTGGGAAGGGGACAATTGTCACGGGACACAGTATGTGTTCCTTAATTACACATGCGTGCACCCCGTCTCCTGTCACAGTACAAGCCCTGATATGCCTAATAAGCATACTGGCAGGCCTTCAGAGCTTTTTCAGACGTGCCTGTGGTAATTTTAGCCCTTAAAGGCAGTTAAAGACATGCATTAATTTTTTTCATTTCAGACTGCCCGTTTTTTTTTTCAATTTTTTTTGCGGCCCCTCGGAAGTCCGAAAAATCAAATGTTGACTGTACAACTGACCAAGAGGATGCTTCAGATGATCCATGTGGTGAAAGCATTGTAGAAGGAGGATGAGAAGAGAAAGGACCGACGCACTGAGGAATTAACGGGAAAGGAAGGGTGCCGCCGCCTTTTTGAAGGAGCTCGAGCAAAAAAACTAAGTGTTGGCTGACGCTGAGACACAGGTGTCCCTCATCCAAACCAAAATAAATTGTTTAAGCAGTGAAACCCAACACTGAGATGTTGTGTACGGGCTGAATATGTCAGGACAGTTGAGGTTGACTTCCCAGCTGCTGAGAGAGAACCTTAGTTGTGACAAAGTTCAGGACCTCATACAGATAAGCTTGCTATCAGTTGATAGAAATAGCTGATATTAAAAAATATTTACTTATGTACGCATCTCCTTTTCATTCGTATTTGAAAATGTTCGACTCAGTTTGGAATGGGCTTTACCATTTCTTTCGCTGTGCATTTTATTAACACCTTCCATCTGTTTTCTTTTTAAATAAATTGATATTACTCCTTACTATTCAAACTGGATCAAGTCATTTTTTTGTTTCATCATGCTTACTAGAGAGTGACAGCATCGGGCAACGTGGTGTCAGCCTGTCTTAACATAAAACAAAGTTCTGGCTCATTCAGGGAATTTCGCAAAGGTGCTCAGGGAAAACCTGGAAAACTCAGGGAATTTGGAAATGTCAACTTGGTAGACACCCTGGCTAGTAATAGGAGTAATGGTGATTCTGACAGCACGCTGCCAACCATAGCAGTGCTGCAACTGATAGGTCGGTTATATTTTGGACGAAAGCCTAGGGTCGTCACTCCCGACGTTACAAGCTGCCGTCGCCACGGCAGCTTGTCTAACACAAATATTTACAGGGAAACGAGTGCGGAGTTGGCTACGTGCTCCGCATTGCACGTAGGTGCAGGAGCTCCTTATCATCAATTATGCGGTTCAGATGCTTGCATTGAGATTGTTCTTTCTTGAATTATATGTTGTCCGGTTTGTTCTATGCGTAATTGCAAGGAATGCATACACTGTTCGCTTCAGTTTGCTGAGTTCTTGTAGCCTCTGCGTTAAGCAGGTATGAGCCATTGCATTGGCGTATGAGACATTGATGATAGTTTGCGGTCGATATTACGCCACGAAGAAATCCCTGGATCCTTGCCTTAGAGTGCTTCGCTATAAATACGGTCATTTTCAAATGAAAGGCCACAGCCTTCAAGGACATGTTGTCAGTTGTGGCGACCACGATGTGAAGGTGATACGCGGCAAATATACACAAATAAGAAAAATATATGCATTAACTTTTGAACATTTGTTTCAGCAGCCTCATCGCAATTGACAAATTCAAGAAAACTCTCCGCACAAGACATATCAACTTTTGATGTGGGCAAATATTATTACCTGCGGAACTGTTGCATGAGGAACTTCGGCTGTGAGAGCACACGAAACAGAAAATAGGAAGCTGCAACGAGCACTAGGCCGTGCCCTTCCAAGCGGCGCTGGCTTTACGTGGCCAAGCAAGGCCAGCGCGCCATTGCCCCGTGCTCGTCGCTGTCCACTGCTAGTACGTCATACTACGTCGCATCTACTGGCCACTAGGCTGGGTATACGGTTGGCTAGGACGTACCCATTGCTTGTATTTGTCGAAATACTTCCCCGTCAGTGTGACGCGTGTGCGAGAAGCTTGACCAGTATACATGCAGGATTTGTCAGGTCTCCTAATTGTCTTTCATGCTGTACCTTGTCATGCTATACCTATACCCTTTATACTATATCCGCACTCTTCAATAGCAGATACGGAAGGCCAAAAGGCTGTCGACTTAAGGAAAGTCATCGTGAATAACTCCTAATACTTATTTGTGTTCAATAGTTGTGGGACCTTTAAGGGCATCAATAAGGAATGTTGGCCGCTTGGAGAATGTGATAGGGGACACACAAAGCAAATTGTTCGCACAGTGAATGTGGGAAGATTGTTCTCCGTGCAGTCATCGAAGAATGGCACTATGTAAATATTTTATGTGCTGTGCCAGAGTTAGAGTGCGAAACTTAAGCCCCGACTCACCCTGCTACGACTGGCAGCCACGTATCTCGCTTATATAGGCAATCGCCCGAGAGCTGACGAACGCTAGCGTCGACCACAGGGCTGACTGCGTCTCTGTTCAATTTCTATCGGCATTCTCACCTTATTTCGCAGCTCTGGGTTTTAGCCGAACTCCTTCCACTGTCAATTTACTCGTTCCGAAAGTTGGCCGCCCTGTCAACGATATAGGTTTTTGTCACTAATTTGACAAATTTAGCACTGTGCTAAGATTTCAAGCGATTTCACCTTTCTACAAGTGGCAGCTTTTTTACCGGCCTGTGTTCATATATTGAAAAATTTTTATCGACATTGAAATTATAACACACCTGTTGATGATGCAAGTCAAAAATTATTTTTATATTCCTGAGGCCTGCTGCAAGCTTCAGCTTTTTTTTCCCGCTCATCAGCCTCATTTGGTATGGTATGAAGAATTTTATTTAGGTCCTGAGGGATCAGTCTGGGACTGAGGCGGGCCGCTCACATGTCGGTACAGAGAGGCCGAGCCCCTCTGCCGTCACACGGGCCCTCTGGACAGCCCTGAGGTGGTCCGCCAACACTTCACTGTGCTGCATCCGCTGCCACCACTGTTCATCTCGAGAACCATCACCGGCCAACGCCAAGCAGCGCCACAGCATGTGCTCTAAATCGAGCAAACCCTCACACTTACTACAATAGACTGAAACCCCAAAGTCCGGTTTAATGATATTCATGATGACCAGCCTCATCGAATCACTGTCGATTCTAGCCTATTACGACGACTTCGATCTCACGAAAGTCGGTAATGATGCAAACGCCATCGGGTTGAAGCCGCCTAATGTCAACTTCACCATAGACACGACTACGCAGTTTTTTTTTCTCTGAGAATGAAAGTAGTTAAATAATTAGCACAATTTTTATGTCAATAACGAACAGTAAAAAATTTTATTTTTCATATTTGTTGGCAAACACACGCATTTCGCCATGTGTCATTCCGTCATTCGCAGGATTTCATCACTGCGAAGCTCAGCTGGCCGACTGGGCCCCATGGTATTGTGCTTTCAGGAGTACCCTTGCCAGGTTTTGGAGGCATACCATAGTTTCTTTCAGCAAAAATCTGCAGACGTTTTCAGTGCAAGCATAATGTTCGCCTAAGGAATCAACGGTTCGTATCCGGAGCGTATGATTTTCTTGGAAACCATTGAATTTGAGAGCTCTTGTCTCGGAAGAAGTTGTATTAGTTAGAAGACCAATGTCGTAAATAAACAGCTGGCCATAGCTTTCAGCTGTTGTGACAGTTCAGAGATATCATGGGTAACATCAACAGCGTTGCTCAATCCGTGAATCTCCGTGGCGCCCTGGAAAGTATACGTGGCCACTGTGGCAGGTCGCTGCGGTGGTGGTTGCAAGTAGTGATACATTCTTCCCTTGTGCATGCGGCAAAGAAGTGGGATGTCTGAGCGGGGGGGTAGCGTCAGCCTAAGAATATACGGTCACGACAAAGTGCACTTCCTGAATCCGTGGGATTGCGGTTCCGCACTGAAGTGCTGTCGATGGAATAGAAAGAATTTTCTGAAGCCCTCTGTTTAACGCTGGTTCGTCTAAAACCTGGCTGTTCGCCGACTGCGCCATTGAAGTCTAAGAACAGACACGAAGCGCCGTTCCCTCCTAAATCTGTGTTTTATTCTTCTTCCTGAGGTAAGACATTGCAAGCTTCAGTTTGAAGAATACGTTTAGAAAGCTGTCGTCTGCGAGCTTTGGCCTCCGTTGAGCATTGCCGTTTTGCATCGTCGCCTTGCTGCCTTCGCAATTCAGGTTCTCCGGCTTCTTTTTGACCCTTGGTTGACCGTTGCACATTCGTATAGAGGAGTCGGACACGCGCCAACAACGTTTCCCTTGTGTGTTTAGAATAAGTTTGTTTCGACAAGAGACGGTATGAACACTGAATTACAATCCGCGCTCCATTCCTCCTGGACGAAAACATATGAAACACGAAACACGGCACGTTTTCAAAGTGATGTCCAAGTCCTCACTCACCAAAGTAAAGCACATATACCCACGCAAAGCACAGTTGCACATACACTAAATGTCACATGTACAAAAGATGTTCCATATATACAGTGTGCACAATGGTTACGTACATTGATGATGTGACAGAACACTTTATACAATTTTGCACGAGATGTGTGTATACAAAAATGGTCATGTGTACGAGAGCACACACACACAGAGAAATCACGGGCACCTTTATGCTGTGCGCATTAAATAAGTACTTCTGATGGCCTGGCTACAAGAAACAGGCTGGTCGGAAATTAAGCCATACGCGTCCATGAGCCACAGACAGGAAACAGCATGACCACTGACGAAGCAACTCATCTTCTCCAAGCAAGGAGAACTCCTTTGACAGAAATGACAGTAGCTCAAAGTAAAGCCTCGCCAGAAGTGGAAACAAAGTGCGGCAACAACGTCCCGCGGCAACTGCCTCGCACCAGTTGCGCCATAGACAAAAGGCCCCGCAGCAATTAAAGTCGCCTGAAGCAGCACGTGAGTAGCGACCAGGTGTAATAAAGTGGTTAACTCCAAGACCACAGAAACCAGTATAGAGGGCCCTCCCAAATATCCCGGCAACGACGCAGTGCAGCAGCGCATGTTTATCGGATTCTTGAAGAGGGCGAGTCAGACACAGCGAAGATGGGACAACGCCCTGCCAATCTAGCCTGTCACCAGCTGAAATCCCTTGCCACCCTAGACGCCACATCAAGTCGCGTGGGCGGCCAGGCAGAAATAACTGCGTTATCGCATCCCCTGACACATTATTGGAACATGCGAGGTGCGTTCGGGGAACTAGACGAAGCAGTAAGGCTGACATAGCGTCTGCTACACGCGTTTGGAGAACGTGTACATTATGACATACATGTTGTTGGGGGCGATAAAATACCACGGCCGTGCAGTAAAATCTATGTGCGTGTAATACTTTTGGTCCGCGATTTAAGTGCACCCCCGGTAACATGTAATGAATTTTTTGCGCCAAGGAAATACCAATCGCGTTAACGCGTAGGACACTTATGACACTGTAACAGGCGGAGCAGAAATCGCAGAGAAAGCAGCCGGAAGCGGACAGACACTGATGGGAACGCGAACCCAGCGCGAGAACGTGGCTGCCCAAGCACCGCGCGACAGACAAGTGCTGTACGGCTCGACCAGAAGAAGGAATCGAGAAAGGACTGCAAGGACCTAATAACCCTTAATGGTGGCTGTACATGGTGAGAAACCTACAGCGCGCGGCCGCAAAATACAGACTGTGCTAACTACCTTCTTTATAATAGAGTAAATATACCCTTGAACTTCTTGGATATTTCGCCTTACATCTTCAAGAATTGAGAGCCACACAGAGTCTGATATGCCATCATAGGTATAATCAAGGCCTAAAATACGAAGAGAATTGCTCTTTTGGAGACTGAAAAATGGACTTAAACGTGCCTGCGGTGAACCAATGAACAATTAACTACATTTTGAAAAATTTACCACAGCACCTGAAATATTTTCGTAATCAATGAAAATTCGAAGGCTACGGGTTAAGCTATCTTCATTCCTGAGATATAATGTGATGTCACCAGTGAAGGCTGTCACCTTCACATCACCGCTGGAAGGCAGTGCGTGACCGCATACGTAAGGGTCTCTCACTACTGAGCGCAGAAATGGCTCAAGGCTGAGAAGAAATAGTACTAGGGATAGAGTGCACCCTGGACGAAGGCCACGATTAACGACAAATGGTGCACTTTTATGACCATCAAGGAAGAATGTACTTCGGATATTTGAATAAGCATTCCGAATGTGTTCAACAAAATTTGACGAAAAGCAGAACGAGGTGAGTACACTAAATATCTACCTATGTTCAAGGCGATCGAATGCGCTTTCTTGATCTAGTGAAACTAAGAGACCACGTGCTGACCTGGTCACCGTGTAGGTCATTATGTCATGCGTAACGAACGAAAGACTGTGTAGTTCTCTGCCAGAGACCGAGCATGCATGATGGTGTCCTAGTAAGGAAGGCATCAGGCTTCCCAAACGCAGGGTGACAGTAGTTGTGAAGGTTTTGTAGTTAACGTTGAGAGAAGCGCGATTGGCCTTCATTCCTCTCGACGAACTGCTGATGGATCGTGCTTAGCTATCAGCACAATACGGCCGTCGCAAAAACTGGACGGAAATTAAAGGTTCTCAAAATAGCGGCTGATATCACATACGAAAGCGGCACCAATATCTTCCCTGAACGTCAGATAAAACTCAACGGATAACCCGACTGGCCCTGGAGCCAAGCCACGCTTCATGAAAAATAATGTTGCCTTAACTTCAGCCGGTGATTGTCGTGCACAAAGACGGTCAGCTGCCGCAGGTGGAACCTGAGGCAGCCGACTAAGCATTGCACGAAATCCTCGAAAGCCAGAATCTATTTGCATAGTAGTACGCGGCATGTTTTCAAAATGCGTCAAAAACAGCGAATGATCACGCGTGGGAGGCGACGTAACGGAAAGTGCTCTTGAGGCCGTAGAACCGAATGCATTCGCCTGTCTAAAAAGCGAGTTTCTTGCAAACCGCAGAACTTCAGGGTGTGCACACGGATTACGTCTGCATCGCCAACCAGCACCTGACAAAGACGACGCTGCGATGAGACGTTGGAAACACTTCCGTAGCGCACGCTGCCATGACCGCATCAACGCCATCACTAGATTAACCCGAAATGCAATACAGAACTTCGTTGCAGTATCCGCAAAATCTTCCAGCATACGTTGTCTGAGTGCACGTCCTTCAACTGAACGATGCAGACGCCACGGCACCTTCAACGCGTCACGTGACACTGGGTCAGATCTAGAAACAGACGCGTGCAAGACTCTTCACAAAAAGAGCGTTAGCGCGCGTGATGTAGAACGCGAATGTCTAGCGCTAAAGTTTTACTGATGAGGAAGTAGGGAAGCGAATTTCGAGTTTAACTATTATGTGGTCGGAAAGGTAAACAGGGGATGAAGGTAATGTTGTCACATCAGATCGGGTGACATACCGAGCTAAATATCTTGGCGAATAGGTACGTTCTAACCTGCTTGACGACACGCCGCGTCACCACGTCTAGGCAGCTAAAGAACCGTAAAAGGATCGGGCTGTATCCAGCAACGAAACGTGCTAGACAAGGTGACGCAACTCCCGTGCCTTCCAATCAGGGTGACCCCAACCCGGGCCTTGCGCATCTGCTAGGCTGTCCGAGACACAGTAAAAATCCTCAACAGGCACCACATGACAAACTTCCAGGAAATACACGTCCAGGCCACGAAAATATCGTTGGACTTAATGGCCTGCGAGGGTCCATATATCCACAAGATTCGTAACCTATATAATATAGTACGCCCTGAAATGCCAATATTTGCGCTGTCCCATCAAAGAAGACATGACGATCTCAAGAGAGAGTTCTGTTGATCAGCTTGATGTTGCGAATGAGAAAAAACAGTCTAGGTTGAAAGTGCTTTTGAAAGCAAGAACATGTCCAATTGTGAAAAAAATTCTTTCTTGCAAACGCAGTATATCACATTTTTTTTTGCGCGGACCACGCTGATAATTTGGGCTTGTTTTGCAGGACTTCGGAACGCTTGTGCGTTTAAATAAGTAATGTTCAAGGTGCCCTCCCTATTTAATTAAAAGTATCACCAAACTGACCTGGTCGTGTTCTCCAAGTTGGCGCCCCGGGAATAAGTCCGGGGGTGATGCAGTGCACACGTCACTTCTTTGACGCTCTCGAAGAAGGCCGAGATTTTTCGGGCCTCTGTAACTCTGCACTGCGATCCGGGCCGCCATCCGAGCCAGAAGCTTACGCATGGAAACAATTCACGTCTCGTGGGGCCGCCATTTCTATGTCGAGTTCATCCAGGCTTGGCGAGAATTCAACGCTGATGTCAATTCCGAGGCTGAAGCTGTTCTCTGATGAGGAAGATGTCGGTAGCGGTAGGACGGCGGGATTGATTTCGTCGTCGCCGAAAACTTCGGCAGCCGCGGGCTCATTCACATGTACCGGATGCGGCGTTGTAGGCGATTTAACTGAGGCGGGTGAAGCCACAGCAGATTTCGTGGTTGTATCGACCATAGTAATCGCAAGATCAGGTGTTTTGTCTGTATCTAAAGCCTCGCCGCAATGAGGAGGACTGACAGAAGCAGCCGAAGTGGAGGCGCTGTCGGCCACTGCATGCGTGACCTGCTCTGCTTGGAAGGCCAGCGAACATTGCGTGTTGCGATTCGCCACGTCACGGTTTTCTTTTTCAGTAGAAAAGGCCGGCGAACATGGCTGCACACCTCTTATTTTTCATTTTTCGATGCTGGTTGAATGGCGTCAGGGCAGTTTCTTTGCTCAATGCGTGAAGCGCAGTCGCAACTGCAACTGACGCCGGCGGTAAGGGTGGAAAGACTCCAGCAGCAGCGTCCGAGTATAAACGCCACTCAGTTCACGCGACCGTAGGGTGACCATCCCCGTAACGCCGACAAGGACGGTCACATGCGTCACTTTCTTGGGCATGGACACCACAACAGCCAGAGAACGCTGCGGTGCACTGTGCACGGTAGTGGTCGCTAGAGCCGCGCCGACGACACACGCGTTGCAAGCCGTGGTAGTCAAACGTCTCACGATGTCCAGAGACTGGCCGATAATTGCGGACCGCGGTTGTAGTACTCACTTCCTTACGAACGAAGCGTGTACCCGTGAGCACGCCACGTCGTCCGCTCATAAGACCGCCGTTGACAGATAGAACCTTGTCGTATGGTGATAGTGCCTGCTTGACGACATCGGAACGAAGGACGGCAAAAAGAGGCAGGTTACGTTGGTGACTTGCAGGCTGACGGGAACGACAGGACAACACTCGCCATTATTCAAAGGACTAGCGCAATATAGCAGGGACAAAGTCAGAGAAGGCGACAGGACGAGCGCTCGTCCTGTTGTCTTTGCTGTCTTTGTCCCCGCTATTTTGCGCTAGTCTTGAATAATGAGGACACACCAACTAGCCCAGTTTTTTGCCTTGATCAACGCTCGCCACCGATGACAAGGCAGCCAGCATCGACGATTAGAGTCGTCCAAGCCATGCTTTTGACGGTGACTTGGAGGTTGAAGCCTCCCATGGAGAACCATTGAGGCCGTCGCGTCGACGACGGTCTCGGTACCATTTTCCGTACAACGTCGAAGACGTGGGCCTTCGAGGGAGTACTCGATGCTCTAGGCGCCATGGCATAAGAGATGGACGTCCCCGACGTGGAACACGCAGGGACGTCAGCAGAAACTCTTAACTGTTGTTCTGTTCTTCTTCTTTCCTGGGCAGTAAAAGCTGATGATCCCTTCAGCAGGGAAAAGCTGCGATCACGGTCATTTGCCTTGCTTCTGCCGCTTCGCACTTAGTATCTTGATTCTCGCTTTGCAAGCAAACTTAGGATTCAGCGTTCTTCAAGGTGAGGTATGCAATGCTGTTTTGGTTTGATTTGGATGGTTCTGATGCTAGGTTTGAGTTTCTTCTTTACTGAAACGTATTCTGCCCGTTGAGCTGCATGGGTGATTTCAGTGGATGCATGCACTATTCGCTTCAGTTTGCTGGGTGTTGGTAGCCCCTGCCTTAAGAGGGTATGAGCCATTGCATTTTGCTTGCTTATGGGGGTATGAGCTATTGCTAACGAGGTGTATGAGCCGTTGGAATGAATGAATGAACTTTATTCCCCTTTTAAGAAAGGGGAGGAGCCGGGGGGGAGAGAGGGAGGTCTAAGTAGTCCAGTCCCAGCAGGCGTCCATCACCACATTATGTGGCTAGAAGTCCGTCTACCAGTCGTGGCAGGCCTCCGCTACCTCCTCAGCCCACCTCAGGACTCGGTCCTGTAGGGTGGGATCGGAGCTGCGCAGGGCAGTCTCCCACAGCTCCTCGCTACTAATTAATGGTTTGAGCTCGCGGGGGGGGGGGGGAGTTTTGATGGCGCATTGCCACATGATATGGGAGAGATCTGCTATGGGGACGGGGCAAAAGCGACACTTTGGTGTCGGGTATGTGGCGGGAAAGAATAAGTGCAAAGTGCGCGGGGTAAGAAAAGTGCGAGTTTGTAGTTGTCGCCACAGTATTTCTCTTTGGCGCGTTCTAGACACAGAGAGAGGTGGATACAATAGGCGTTGATTTCTGTAATGTGTGCAAATTTCATGGAATGTGACGAGTGTGTCTTTATTGGTGTGTTGTTGGGAGTCATTGGGTTTTAGAGTTAGGGCCATATTTGCGGCCACTCGGTCCGTGAATCCTCGAGCAGGGGCATGTGCCATTTCGTTGCCATGGAGTCCTTGATGTGCTGGAGCCCATACGAGAGCGATGTCCTTTTCTGGTGGGTGAGCTACAAGCAGAGAGTGCGCGAGGTTGTTAATGTAGCCGCTACTGAAGTTCCGGATAGCAGTCTTAGAGTCACTAATAATGACGTCGCAATCGGGTAGCCCCGATGCAAGTGCAATGGCGGCCTCTTCCGCGTCACCCACCGAGGTGGTCTTGACTGATGCTGAACAAACATTGTTTCCCTGCTTGTCTACGACCGCGACAGCATAACGATGGTTAGGGGTGTAGGCTGCAGCGTCCACATAGTACAGTCCTTCAGCCTGTCCATAGCTGCGTTGTGGTGCGTTGGCTCGATGTTTGCGGCGTTTGACGTGAAATTCGGGGTGCATGTTTCTGGGTAGGGGCTGGATGTGGTATTGGCCATGTATGTTCGGAGGAAGTTGATGTCGCCTGCTCTCGTTGAATGGTGGAGCACGATGAAGTTGTCTCAGGATCTCACGCCCAGCTTCAGTTGTGGTGAGTATATGGTATTGTGATGATAGATGGGCTTCGGTTAATTCTTGAAGGGTATTTAGTGTGGCGGTGGCCATCACCCTTTGTGTAGATGCTCTAATTGGCACACCAAGAGCGACTTTGTGTATTTTGCGAATCAAGCAATTCACAGTATCCTCTTCCTGCCTAGAGAGTGAGAGATATGGTAGTGCGAAGGTGATTTTGCTTAAGACAAAGGCCTTGATTAGCTGAATTAGTTCCTTCTTTCGAAGCCCTCCGTGTTTGTTGGAGATCCTCCCTATCAGGCGGAGCGTATTATCTACCGTTGTTTGCAGTGTTTCCAAGGTATGCTGATTTGCTCGGTTGCATTGGAGGTGTAATCCTAGGACCCTTATCCTGTCTACTTGGGGTATAGGGTGCCCTTCAATCGTGAGCTGGATATTCGGGGGTGAACTCCTGAAGCGTCTTGTGGGGCGTAGAAGGAGAAGCTGTGATTTGGTGGGGGAGCACCTGAGATTCAACTCGTGACCCACTTGCTCGACCTGATCAAATGCGGCTTGGAGGGTGTCTTGGATGTGCCCGTCAGAACCTCCGGTCATCCACAGCGTAATATCATCCGCGTACAGTGTGAATCGGAGGTCAGGAATCTTCATGAGAGTGAAAGCTAAAGGTCTCATAGCCAAATTGAAGAGGAGGGGAGAAAGTATTGCCCCTTGGGGCGTGCCAGTGCTTCCTAAACTTATTTGGCCAGATTGTTCGCTGCCTAATTGTAGCGTCGCAGTGCGCTTCGTGAGGAAGCTGCGTATATAGCTGTAGATTCGCTCCCCGCAGTTTATACTGCTAAGTTCGCGTAGTATGGCCAAGTGGGACACGTTGTTGAAGGCGCCTTTGAGGTCGAGGCCGAGCGACGCTTGTGTGTCACGTGCGTCGCTCGGTTCGATAATGTCTTCTTTGAGCCTTAGCATGACATCCTGACAAGAAAGAGATTTGCGGAAGCCTGTCATTTCCGAAGGGAACAAGTGATTATGTTCGATGTATTTGGAGAGGCGTAGGTGGATTACGTGCTCCAAGATCTTCCCTATGCATGAAGTCAGAGAAATTGGACGGAAGTTATCAATGTGAATTGCCTTATTCGGCTTTGGAATGAAGATAACTTTGGCTGCTTTCCATTGTTGGGGTATCTCTCCCTCTTCGAGACAGTGGTTGTAATACTCGTTGAGTTTGCTTATGGATAGCTCATCGAGGTTTCGAAGTGTTTTATTAATCACAGAGTCTGGGCCTGGTGCCGTGGTGGTTCGCACTTGGTTAAGGGCATGTCGAACCTCCGCTTCTGTGATGGGGCTGCAAAGCTCCTCATTGGGTTCACCAGCATAGTCAGGCATGGGTATTTGCGTAGAAGGGGGCATATGTTTGGAAGCCAGGTTGCTGAACATGGTCGGCAGGTCGGCTGCATGTTCATGCAACAGTTTATTCATCTGGTGGTTGTTGTGCGTCCTAGACTTGGTGGGGTCAAGCAGGTGCCGGAGCAGTTGCCCGGTCGTTTTAGTGCTGAGAGTACCATGCGCTCCTTCGCAAACCTGAGTCCATTGCTGCGCCGCCAATTTGATAGCATATTGTTGGATCTGATAGTCTAATTTGGCGATTCGGATTCGGAGTTTACGATTGTAACGTGCTGTTAGCCATTTCCGAAGTAAAGTTTGCTTCGCTTCCCACATGTGTAGTAGCTTGGAGTCAATTGGGGCCAAGGGTGTGTCTAGCGGGAGAGTGGTGGTATGGGCCTCTACGTCTGCTTGCAAGGCGTTCGCCCATTGATCAATGTCGGTAATGGTTTCTTCATTAGTGTTGCAGCGAGATTTCCTTAATTCTGTCCAATTCGTAAGCCTTATGGTTTCGTGGCTAATGGTCTGTGCTTAAAATCTACACGGAGTTCAAGGATGTAATGGTCGCTTCCCAAGTTGTTTTGAAGGTTTTGCCACGTCGCCTGAGTGATGCGGTGAGTTAAGGTGAGGTCGGGGGATGTATCCCTATTGACGCTATTTCCTAGCCCGGTAGGAAGAGTGAAGTCATTGTAGATGGTGAAACTTTGATTTTGTATGTGCTGCCATAGAGCTCTTCCCTTAGGAGTGGATGCGGAGTGGCCCCACATTTGATGGGAGGCATTGAAGTCGCCCGTTACGACTAGCGGCTGTAGAAATAGTGTTAGAGATACGCGCTTGTTGCGGAACCCCCTGCAGTTCCACTGCCAGATGACTAGACTACGGGCTGGCTTCATCATTATTGTCATTTTGAAGGACGGGAATTTGGGACGTCGCGGAGCGTCTTCTCCAGCCGTGGATTAGCTCTTGAAACCGGCAAAACTTCCAAGCCGTTGGAACTCTGCTTGCTTACGGGTGTAGGAGCCCTTGCTGACGATGATATTTTTGCACCACTTCACTAGACGCAGCGTATTTTAGTTATGAGCCATTGCAATGAACCACTTAAGGCATTCGTGCTAATAAATTACACTGTGCGCTTCTACATCTAAAACTACCATCTGAGCATGAGGCATGTCAACTGGGGGAGTCAAAATTTATTTTGGCCAGCTGATGACGTTTTTCTGTGCGCAAAGCATGCAAAACAAAGCAAGGCGCACAAGCATTCCTGCCTCCATCACATTTTCGAGTGGCAGTACCGCGGCGGGGAAATGAACCCGCCATCTAGTGCCGCACAGAGCCCAACATGAGGTCAACAATTCAATCCTGCGCCCCTTCGTAGTCGGCGCCCGTGACGGAAATGCAGCTGCTGTGGCGTTTTGCTGTTAACGAGTGTGATCGAGACAGGTGCATTTCACTGATGTATTGTGAAAGTGCCGTTGCGCGGTGCGTGACTATAGCCGATGAGCTGGCTTTCTTTTGTAGGCCTCATTACCACTATTGTTGCGCTCCGACGTGGCTGCTTAGCTCTGCGCTAAAACTCCAACATAGCATTGAAAAACAACTTTTAAAATGTAGTGCATAGCGGAAGCTGCTGGACAAGTAGGTGCATGATGAACTCCAAATAGGGGGTACCAGCGAAACACAAAGGACGCGCACACAAGGAAACAGCGTTAGACTCGGATGGACGCAGCAGACCATGTGTAGTGCATTTTCCTTGTGCGCGCGTCCTTTGTGTTTCGCTGGAACCCTCTTTTTCAAGTTCTTTCATATTTCTCTCATCGCCGGAAGATTCTTCCACTGAGACACAAAGACGACCAAGAAATATCGTGCAAGCTTACTTGTACCTTTCAGCATTAACAGGTTCGTTGCACTAAATTGAGCTCTATATTTAGGTGCCCAAATGCCAAAGGACTGTGCCGCCATCACCAAGAGGCTTTTGAAGGTTTAAGTACTCAGCACAGGCTCAATCTGCCGTATCCGTTCTGCTGGACACAGCTCGACGACACACGGTTAGACGTAAAGGATACAAACCGCAATTGCTCGGGTCCATTGTGTCGTAAACCAAGAAGCACCTGCTGACGCAGAGGCCCTAGTGGGGTGCCGTCTATTGTAGGCTTGTGGAATGATTCGACTTTGTTTATCCATTTTCTGCGAAAGCCTTAAGATAGCGTTGAATACAAAACATTCGGGCAGGTTACATTTGTTGGTCCGTGTCGTATGCATGTCAGCTGTCATGGTTTCCACTGGGTCTGATATGATGACGTTATAGTTGACAGCAAGACATTGCAGTAGGTCACATGTGAAATTAAAGTTTTTTGGTTGTAAAGAGAGGCGCCGGCGCAGCAAAGGGCGTAGGCGTAGTAGCTATTTCTTTTATTTGCAGATGACACGATCTAAATGCTGGAGACATGACTTCACACCATTTCACAACTGAAATAAACAATTTCTCTCATCTCACAGCAACCGTCTCTAAGTGGCCAGATGTAGGTGTTGGCTTCCGCAGATTGAGAGCTGCGTGATAGTCGTAATAGTGCAGCCTAACGCAGTGACGAGGTGTTTGATGATTCAGACAATACGCGGACTTGGTTTCTTCAATTTACTTAGGTGCCACTTCTGTCACAGCACGTAGGCGCAGACTCACGATGCGCTGTTGGCTATTAGTAATCTATAAGAGCGGAAAAACTATTTATGCAGAACATACCAAAATGTAGACGACTGAATAGGTTGTTTTAAGAGGTAATAATAATCATGCCATCGGAAGATGTGCGCCTAACTTAAATATTAGAAACCAGGTAAATGAGTACTTTCTGTATCACCACATAAATATCAACAAAAGTCTTCGTGGCGAGAGACGAAAAACGACCGAACGCCATGAGGCTCATGTTCCTTTATTGCGTCACATTTTTTTTTTCGCATTAGTAGTGTGGATAATATCAGCTAGGACTCACTGTGCATACCTCGATTTAAACCTGTCCATTCTCGATTTAAAAACTCTTTTGCGCAGGTGTTCACCACTGGGAGACCATGGTCGACGGCAAGATGGTGCACCTGTCGAAACACATTGGAGATGAGGAAGGCACAACAAAATTTCCGACAAGCACTGGACTCGTGAGTCATAATGCATAAGCTAGAATATCTTTGTCGATATTGGTAGTGAAGGTGATGCTTACACCGTTTATAGCTATTTGTCACGCAGGTCACTGGCCCGAATGCCAGGGCCAACGGAAAATATCAGGTGACAGAAAACTTGTACTGAGGCGCACAGTCTCTCTGACCGAACGGTGATTGAAGGCACAAAAAAAAAGAATTTCAGGAATTTAGGTACTTTGTCTTAATTGAAATGTACAATTTTAAGGAAAAGGGAAATGCAAGAACACAAAACGCTACTTCCCGCACGTTGGAGCGAAACTCGCACCTTCACCGTTACCTGCGCGATTCTCTACCAATTAAGCTATGGCGACGGCCGTAGCTCAGTGGCGACCCTATCCACGTTCTTGTTTATTTATGTATACGCAGCATAGATCTGGCCCTGGCCGTGTTAGCCAACGCCATTCGTGATCATGGTCGATCATGCGGCAGAATTTTTTTAACAATAGGCATGGCGTGGTGCACTAGCTGTAGGAGTAGCCAACTGGTCAGGTAAGCCTCGCGTGCTGCCTGAAGCCATTGATGCTGCCAGAGTCTAGATATTTTTTACCAATGAACGGGAAGGGCAAATAAATCTCAGTCTGCTTACTTTGACCGAATGATGGCCGCAACCTTAGCTAAACAGGTAATGGCCAAACAATGTGGGAGGTGTGGCATGAGCTGTCACTGGCGACAGGGCATCTTTTCGCCCACTCATATTATTGTGGTCATTGTATTTATTGTCTTTCATTAAAATCCCGCAAATTTCCCCGGTGTTTTCCTTCTTTTCGTTGTCTTGTGGTTCCACATTTCTTGTAGCGAAATATGAAGCCCCTCGTTTTAAATTTTTCTTGCAGCAAGTATACCTTGTATGTTGAATAGGGTGTAGCCATTCAACGTTCTTCTTTGCTGGTGCGCGTAAGAATTGCTGGGCAGTCTCCTCTATTGCTGGTTTCAATCTCGTAAAATTTCAACATTTGCGACACAATGAACCTCAGAAGGCAAAGCTTTGATAGAACGGCGATACGAGCACCGCAGTTTCTACTGAATGGCGTCAGACGCCTATCGTAATTGTGTTCCGCGCACTGAGTGGTAAGAAAATTGATTTAGGAAAATACACGCTCCAAATCTGGCTTCCAGAGCTCCGAATCAGCGGCTATGCTAGGTCGCATCAATTGAAGACATAGCTCTGGAGTGGTACGGACAAGAAAGACGACAGGACGTTCGCCTAAACCTAAACTTTAGTCCATGTCCTATCGTCTGCAAGTATGCAGACGACTTCTGCAAGTGATGCAGGTAACCAACTAGCCCGCAAATCCGCACTCTTTGATTTTATGCTAAGTTTCTCCGATGTCTTACATACTTCGCGTAGGATACCTACCCTGCTCATACGATCGAACGAATGGTTTCTGAGGTAATGCTCGAAATTAATTAATACATGAACAGTAAAAAATGGTATAACTGTTCACTCACATTGACCTTGGAATTGCGTGCGCTTTATTTTTAAATTATGGGATTTTGCATGCCAGAACCACGCTCTGATTGTGAGGCACGCTGTAGTGGGAGATTCCGAAAAAAATTGGACAACCCGGCGTTCTTTAACACGCACCTAAATCTCAGTACAAGTTTGTTCTCGCGTTTTGCCCCCACAGAAATGCGACTGCCGCGGCCGGGATCCGATTCTGCCATCTGCAGTGCTTAGCAGCCCGACACCACAGTCACTAAGCAACTGCGGCGAGTAGTGTCGGTGAGTGTGTGCGTGTGTACCCGACGGGATGAATTTGGTGTTGCGCTTCTAAGGTAAAGGGAATGGGATCGAATCCAGGTCACGGCGGCCGCGTTCCGATAGCTAGGAAATTCAGTAATGCCCCGTGTTGTTTATTGCGTACATGGTAAGGAAACCGAGGTGGTCCCAAATAATCCATTCCCGCCGTGCTTGCGCAGTGGCTATGGTGTTGCGCTGCTGAGCACGAGTCGCGCGATCGAATCCCGGCTACGGCTGCTGCATTTCGTTGGGGGCAAAAATACACTTGTACTTAAATTTAGGTGCGCGTTAAAAAACCTCAGGTGCTCCAAATTTCGGGAGACCTCCACTACGGGGTGCCTCATGATCAGAAAGTGGTTTTGGCATGTAAAACCTAACATTTAAATATATTATTCCGCAGTACCCCCCCTTTTTTTCGGCATCCCGTCATTTAAGCTGTTTCCTAAGTACGCGTTTGTACCAACAAGCCTGGCTAGCCACTTTTCTGAAGCTCATAATCACATCAATGTTTTGGCACGCCAAATGCGCGCATTTTTTCATATTATTTTTGTGTGTGTCCCTACGTCTCTGTGTGTGTGTGCGTATTTGTGTGTGTGTTTGTGTGTTGCACTTGCCCTTTACCCCTGCCATCGTATTTTTTCGTGACGTTCGCGTATTCATTCGAGCAAGGAACCAACAATGAACCAACAGCGGCGCTGCAGGGGCGTTATATGCGCGCGTCCCATAACATGTGGTCAAGTGTCCTGTGACTTTATCCAAGCAGGTACGCTGCTCCTCAACGAAGCGTTCACCGGGCTGCCGTCCCTGTGCCACCCCGCATCTCTGCCGCTGCTTCACTGCTTGTTTGCCACAGTGTTTGCAAGCTCCTCCGTCACGCATCACAGTTCTTCCACTACCGCTTAGCCTGCGGCTTTCTCTCGTGCCTCTTGAAGGTTCGCACATAATCCCTTGCGGTTTGCCGCGAAGTAATGTTATCGAAATTGTGTCCAACGATGAATGTTGCTTATTCGAGCACGGTATTGCAATCGGTTCCCTTTATTGAGCAAATTGAACTAGACAAAGAATCAAGAATATAATCTCCCAACACGGCTTTAATTTCCCCGAGAATAGTCAAGTGAACAACTTGCATGTTTAGGCCTCTCTAAATCACGCAACGTAATCTACTCGCCAGGGGCCAATTGAGAATGAAACTTTATAGCAGCGTGCGGTACTGATCTGTATTGTTAATCGTCATGTACTCAGAAAATGTTAAAGCTTCTTGGTGGGCGGGTTGGTGCATGGCCATATTAGAAAGAGCTGCGCGTATAAAAAGATGAACCAAGGAAACTGCGTTTTTTCCGTCTATTTAGTTTTCTCTTGTGTTCGTCCTTTTATACACACAACTCTTCCTAACGTAAGATACTCATAAAAACTTGTCATAACTCGTCGTAGTCAACTAACACACTCACATAAGAGAAGCGTACTTTTTAAATAAAGCGTACAGTTCAGTCGGTCTGCGTCTTCTCGGAAACAGTAGTACAACTGGCGGCTAGCGTTAGAATTTTCGCTGCCATCTAGTCCAGATTGCACGCCTGATTTTAAGCAAACAATTTCGCTTCGAAATGGAACGCGCAGGCAGACCGCTTCCTTGGTGTCATTTCCGCCAGCAAGCGCCGTGTCGTAAGATTTCGCGTTGATGTAGTTCGGCATAGCGTTGGGCACGTGCTTTGGGCTCCTTACATTTGCGCTCACGAGTTTACACGAAACATAAGAAAAAAACAACGTGGTGTACGTTGCAAGATGATTCTCAGTTTACTGGGACGTGCGCATGTAGCATTTCTAATAAAATCTGTGGCCGCTCCATCTCCTGCTCAGCAATGAACCATGATGAGTCGACATTGCATACTGACTACTGAGGAGAGACATATCGTAAAAAACTAAGCAATCATGCGTAGCGAACCAAAAGGGTATCACTAATTCTCCGTATTTGCTCCGCTGAAGCGCAAAATGAAGAGCCCCATAGTTGGTCACGCATTATATTCAAACTATGAGACAAGGTTGTTTTGAGCCCAAAGGAAAGCGCGAGAAAGCAGTTCTCCTGTAGCACTGTAAAGGATGTAATTCCTTCACATTTTTTTCTTGTCAGTTTAAGGCTGCACGCCAAGTTGAAGACGCAACCTTCTTTCTTTAAAAGGTTTCTTTTTGGCCTTTTGTCTGTTGTTTCTTTTTTCGGTAATTTAGTGTTCGACGAAGGGGTAAGCCAAAAAATTATTGATAACAGTTTACCCCTATCACAGATGTGATAGGCATAAGCTCTCACATTGGTGACACCCTACGCTTAAAACATGTTCTTTACGCTCTCTTGGCTTTTTAAGTGCTAAAATAAGTACAAGATTGTCTTCTCGTGTATGGATATGCACGGTAGCTTGCTCATTTGCGCAAGTAGCTACAATATCGCCAAGATGGGAGTGCGAAGGCGAAGGAAAGGAAGGTTCGTCCGGAATCAATCCGTGAGAGTTACCATGCACGAGAAACCAGGCGATAGCAGTCTTTCAAGAAATACCTTGCTGTTTGGTTATTGGTGTGCAAGGAGGGTGCAGTATTCTGGAATGAAAATGTACACTGGATGGAAGCAAATTTAAATCTTGGCACTGCGCCGAACGATGTTTTCCCATACCGAGCATTTCAAGGGTACGACTTGGACCTATTGATTCGCGTGTTTGCTCTATCTCAGGCTCTCAGTCACATCAGCAATGTCAAGAAACACACACTTGATAAGTTGAAACTAGTCAGAATAGAACATGGCCTTTGCACAACAAAAACTTCTCTTCAGCTTTACTGGTCACTTCAATGTGAGGGCATCCCGCTACAGTACCGATCGCTCAAAGAAGCTGGTGAAATAATGAGCCGTACCATAGCCTAAGTCATGCAGAAAGCAAGAACCAGAAGCATATAAACTACGAATCTGATTAATTTTACCTCTCCTGAATATTTATTCGAATTGGTGCAGGTGATAACTTTCTTAACACTTTCGCTAAACCAATGTTAAGCATCTGTTTCATTCGCGAATAAGCATATCTACTTTTCTTATAAAGAGTTTTCAAAGATGCTTTCATGCTTACTTCACATATCTGGCTGGCCAACAAACGTCCAGAAAGGTTTGATATGGCTTGATTTTTATATCCAGGATTGACAACTAAAAACATCTTTTTTTGTGCATTTTTCTTTCAGCTTTCCTCCCATCTCGTTAGTTTCGGTTCGTTGCTCAGATCATGTCGCTCATATGCTACTGCTAAAAATCATTTGAGAGCGAGCGCAATTTGAGTTCTAAATGCTGGCCTCACAACCACATCTGTTACAAATTTTTAAAAATGATAAATTGAGAAATTCTTGCATGTTATAAATAACACTTCAATTTACCTAAAAAGATGTTCAAGTTTACTAAGAATATTCTTGTGCTTTTTCTAAACAACTATTTTTTCTAGTAGGCATCCTGCCCTAAAAGGCAGCACAATGGATGATTCAAGTTCCTATTTATGGATTCAGTGGATGCTACAGTGCAGCTTTCATTGTCGCATAATCTTGCAACAGGTGGTCCGGCGTAGTACTCAAAGTTAATTACCGTTTTATTAAGTTCGTTCTCTAAATGTGCTGTCCCCATTGACATCTTTACAAGAAATCTTTATGCTATATTTACAGGATCCGTTTTTGAAACACTTTGTTTCGATGGAAGTCGGTACAGTAGCACACTACACCGGGGTATACAGCGGCACGAGCGAGTGAGTGCTTATGTGTGCATAAATGTTTTAATTTGCGACCACCGGTGTTTTGTGAATGTCGTCATTTACGCTATAATAGACGAATAATTGGCGCCAATGGGGCTTAGCATTAAGAACTGGTGCTAAGGTAACCTGATTATACATTTTCCCGCCTCATCATTAGCTCCTGAGGCATGTTCTCAAGTAACTTGTATTGTCTTGTTGCAAAATTTAGTTGCCTTTTTTTTAGCCTCACAGCGTAATTTTATACAGCCTTGCTTCGAACTTGGGAATAATGCGCCGCTCACATAGATTTCCTGCACTTGAGTGATCAATTTACTCACAGCGCCCATGCAAACTTCCCGCGTACATTATTTCTAACTAATAGGCATAAATGAAAAAAGTATTTTAGAATATTTATGCGCACCGCTGTGAACTATAAGCGAATCAGATTTCGTGAAAACTACCCACGCCGTAATGCCCTGTCAGTGACATGCGACACTTTGAACTGTTGCAGAAAGCTAGGTTTCTTCTTCTGCTGCTGCGGCTAGGTTTATATTAGCAATGAACAGCCATATTATTCTATATGACAAAACCTCGAGCAAATACAGTTAACCCCCGTTCACACAAAACTGTAAAAACAGTAAAACATTTAGATAAGCGGAGTATCTAAAAAGCGAAATCTTGAAAATAAAATCCCGTTGGTCACGCATGAACCCTTTCCAAAGTAGGCCTAGCAATATTTTCGTGAGCTGTCCCGTACATCTTCACCAGAGACTGCCATGGGGCGAAAACAGCACGCTAGAGACATAGTCAAGATGACTGACTCTAATACAATACTTGATGCCAATCATCCAAGAATAACCGTTTTTTTTGATATCCAAAAATCTAACACTGCTACCATGCATCATGACGAATTCCGGATAATTTAGCTTCGAGAACCGAAACTACCGAAGAGAGCAGTTGCCATACCTTTAACAGCCGCCCGCGAGTCAAGAGGCATTTACACCTCCCCGTCGCATGAGCACGAAGTGAGCGCCCTGTTCCAGCTGTGATCTCACTGAAACGCGTGGGCTGGCGTGCTGTCTTCTTTCGGCACAGCGAGTAGGCTGATCACGGCCGACCACGTGGCTATTCCCCGTGGGCTTTCGCAGTGCGAGCCGCAGCTAGCCCAGCGCCGGGAACGTGAATTCATCAATCGGTCACGTTAGTTTTCTTGCCATCCAAAGTTAACCACGGACGCAAGATTTTTCGTTTTATGGGGCATAATAAGTTTTGTCTTAAAGTGGCCCTGAGCAACCCCTCGAGCATGGTGAAATAACAAAGTCCGCAGGTAGCATGCACCGCTGCGAACTTCTCAGCCAAGTGTTGGTGCCGTCCGCACTGAGTGGTGCTCGCAAGCGGATCGCGAAGTCACCTTTCTTTCAAACGCCCTGTTTTTGACAGAAAGCGCTGTCCACACTTCCTTCTTGATGCTTTTATTACTCATCCCCTTAGACTGCTTCTATTGGCCGATAGCTGACATCGCGCTCCAGTCGGCTACATGGCGTACATACAGCCGCGGCCGCAGGGTGCTGCCCCGGGTCTACTGGTCAGGCGCACTGCATCTCGATGAGCCAATGGTCAGCGCGTCGTAGGCACAAAAGGCGGAAGTCGTGGCATCTCCAAAATCAAATTTGAACTGCCCGCCAGGGTGACATTTATAAGGCAGAGAATTGTGGGCACGCCTCACTGCGCCGTAGACTTCGCAGTCCAACGCATTGAAGTAGGAACTGGAAGCACAGCGGAGGCCGTGTTTGATTGCGAGCAAATTCGCTTCTACTGAACGCATTGAAGTACTTCTTGCGGAAAAGTGTTTCTGAAATAGCCTATATACAATTGAGATGCCTTTGTCCACTTCGATAAAGTGTGGCTCAGGGCCCCTTTAAAGGAATCCGACTTATAGGCCATAATAAAATCGTAGCGCGCAGCTGAGCAAGTGCGCGAGTGGTGATAGAAAGAAGGGGGCGAGATAAGCACGGCGGGGAGGGGGGGGGGGAAGGGGGTGTGGACCAGCGTAGCGACTGGCTTGGCTAGGAAGCTGCCGTGGAGTACAATGTTGACAAACATTTAAGTTTACCAGCGCAATTTGAAAATGCAAGCATGAGCACTTGCTTGTTTAAGTTATCACCTTAAGCTAAAAGTGCACCTTAATCAACCTTGCCATTATTTGTACCAACATTTATCCGCCTTAATTTAACTTATTCCACCAAAACTTATTTATTCCACTTTAATCCTGCTTCATCCTACTTGCCCTATTTTGCACCACCCTTAATCCACTTCAATCCACCTTGCTCTTGCCTGAATTAATTCAATCCACCTTATTCCACTCTAATCCACCATAACCTACTTTAATCCACTTTAATACACCTTGACTCTCATCGCTGTGATTCGCACCACCCTTAATCCACTGTAGTCCAACTCATTCCACCTTACCCAATCTTGTACGACGTTAAGCCACCGCAATCCACTTTTGTTCACCGTGTGAATTCGCAGTCTGAGCCGCAGAATGCGCAGTGCCGGGAACGTGACGTCATCACTTGGTCACGTGGGATTTGTTACTATCGGGTGACAAAGCTCGGATGCCAGACACCGGATTTTTGCATCATGGGGCATATCGGGCTTTCGCCTTCGAAAAAAGTTAGTGCAAGCGACAGTGTCGACACCACGCGGTTGGCCCTTTTCTGGTAGCCGCTATCGCGTTGCGCTACTGCAGACAAATTTGCGGAATCGATCCTCGACCGCGGCGAGCGCAACTGAATGGGTGCGAAACGCAAAAGCGCTCATGTTGTTCGGTTTAGTTGGAAAGCAGAGAACCCCACGGGGTTCAAATAAATGCGACATTCCCCACTGCGGCATGCTTTACACTATGTGCTGGTTTGCGCACTATAAATGCAAGAATTCAATTGAATTTTATTAGGCCGATTTCGTGGATGTGCTGATGACTACTAGTTTTAAAACAATTTGGTACCTGTAAGGGCCCTAACACTCACTCCGTACTCGACTACGATCGAGTGATTTGTTTCCCACCTTCGCTGCTCTCCGCTCTCATATCCACCAGCGTCCTTCTCTGGAAGATGGTACGTCAGAAATGTAACATTGGCACTGTTCTCTTGTTTAAAACGTATTAAACCTGCGCCACATATTCAACCAATACTCATCCATATATCCAACAATCTAAAGCTTTTTGCCCTAGTTAGGGGATGTACCGTTGTCGTCGCGGGGTGTCATGACAAGCCCGAAAAAACTTGGTTGCTCTTTGTAGGATACAAGGAGTAACTTAGCCGGCATTAAATTAAGCTTTATTCGTTATGTTACTATGAAGCAGGATATTTTAGGAAAAACGACCGCACTAATGAGTGCGTATAGTAAAATATGGCCCGCAGCAAAACATTTGCGGGTAATTTCCAACTAAAGAAAGCAAGAAAAGAACTTGTTTCCGAGCAACGCCCACGCTGCTCTTGTGGATTCACATGCTGGCAATTAATCATTGTGATTTTCGACATATGTGGTGACGCAGATAAGAATGGCGAGCCAAGTGGGGCGCCCGGAGCCGGAACCATGTGGCGCCTTAAGCAAGTTCATCCTTGGCTTTCGCAAAATAGTTTGAACGTCACTTGAAGAAATCATTTCCTGGCGCAGGAAAATTAGCTGTACTTGGTCTTGTTTCTCCAAAGCATGGCTTACTTACGACTGAGTTTAGGTTCAAGCTTTGGCCAAATTTTAGAAGCCGATGACGCTTACGGTACTGCGTACATCTGTTCGCGTTTACTGCTGCTGTTCTTGCCGCTTTGTTCAAAATTTAGTATCTGTTGCTACACACTTCGACAAATGTTTGCCCGTGAGTGATTTTTCTTTGCCTGGGCAGAAAAGTATGACGCTCCGTTCAATACCTAATTTAGGGGCGTTATAACGTAAACCTATTCCAAACCTTTCTATTGCAATTCTGCACTCAGTCCTCCATTATTGGAGAAGAGATTTTCAGGCCACCCCCCCCCCCCCCACTTCGCCTGTCTCTCACACGACGTCACAAAAACCGCGGTAACGCCTCATCTGATATGATGCGTGACGACTGATTATGCGGTAATTAGCCCGAACGAAAGAAAAATAATTATTTCTCATTCAATGCCTTTTCGTCATAATACTCTGCCAGTTGATCAAACGTTTTCGGGCTGCGTCCACATCGTCTATCTTCACGCGACGTCACAAAACGACGAGAACTCATAGCGTCAAAGTGACGTGTAGGCGTTAAGGACTCATTATTATGCCAAACAAAACTATTTTTTTTTCTGAATACCCGGAGGCTGCCCTGTTTCGAAAATAATAGAAGATGGCTGCCCACCGATTGCTCTGGCGCTAGATACTGGGGCGGCCGCGGAGCATGGATTTATCTGCGTAAGATAAACATTTTCCCGTGCTACTGTAACGTTATCGTGCCCTTTTGGCAGGTATGAGACATCACTTCGCCAACTATTCTTTGCTTAGGATGCGTCCTGGCGGAATTTTTACCGTTCCGTTGCACGCCACCACGATTTTCGACCATCCGCCGTAGGCTAAGTAAAAGGGAAGCGTATTATGACAGACGCCGGCACCACCCTCTTTAGCAGGATATCCACTTTCACTGTTCCGGCTCGGCTTCATCGAATCCCTCTTCAATTGAGTATGCGCCTCGCCTCTTGACAGCCAATTCGATAAAGAAATCTGCTCAATGTAGGCAATGCTATTCGCTTTGAAACGAAAAAAGAAAGTGACCTCCTGAGAAGCTGGAGTGCGTTCCATTGGGCTTCTCATAAAATTCTGAGGGCTATCGCCCGATGCTTGCATTGGTGGTTACGGAAGTTTTAAGTCAAGAGATTGGAATAAAACAGATTGTAATAAGTTTACGTTATATGACCCCAGTTCTCCACCCAACATTAATCACTGCTGAAATTCAAACTGACCACAGCAGCGTCGGTCACGCTGGAGTAATGGCGCAGCGTGAACATATGTTGGAGGAATACTTTTTTGTCGACCCGCAGTGCACTTTAATAGGGCTGAAGCAAGTGATGCCATGACCAAAATTGAGTGATTAGCCCGCTATTTTTGTCCAGCGAATTTGAGTCTACATTTACAGCCGGTATTTTAATGCGATATAAATTATGCGGACGCTCGGCGCTGTTGCGTATTCGGCGGATAAACGACCGCCTGCTGTCGAGGAACAATCTACAGGCACCAAAGCCCGGAAGGCAATGCCAGCTTGATCTCGTGGAACACGCTTTTTGGGCGGTTCCTGGCTAATCACAGAAGAGTGCACATAAAAAGTAATACTAGTTCCGTTCAATGTGGCAGTTGCAACCATGAACAGAAAGGAAGCACCAGAAATGGAATAGCTCCGCCAAAGCAAAGAAGATCAAAAGGCATTCATGTGGCTGAAACTTCTAAGTCAACTGTAGAGGACGAGCAGCAAACTGTAGGATTGGAATGTTCCGCAGCGCATGCCAGTTGAAACACTTTTGTTTGTTGTAAAATAGTGCTTGCCTGAGCTTGTTTGCTTCACATAGCAAGAATGATTTCCTGAAAAAAGCACTCAGAAATACACAACGAGCTACAATGTTGCTGGACGTCGCTAGGTTATTAAGTGAATGTCCAAATCCTTTTTTGACATTTTTTATACCATTTTGCAACCAATGGTGCTGTTTTCCTTGTCACGCCGATAATACGTTTACTTAGGGATATAGACCGTTCTTACAACTTAGCCTGTCTCTTTCTTTTCTTAGTAGGTCTGATGGTCAACAGATGGTCATGATGGCTCGGCTTCCGCAATGATCATAACATTGAAATTTGCGCGAAAATTCCTCTTTACACTTTTCTAAAACCTTGATGTGGTGTATTTTCATGCGCAATAGTAATGATGAAAATCAGATGTCCGGCGGGAGCTGCCTTCCAGAGATTCTGCTTGTGCTGTTGTCTCGTCAAGCAGACACCAGCTTGTTTGGTATATGCGCATCGTCAGTCACATGGGTAAAGGCATACCAAAGATTACCGTTCTTTTCAGGTAATGCATTGAATGCTGGGGTTTACGTGCCAAAACAACAATTTGATTTTGAGGCACGCCATAGTGGGGATTCTCGAATAATTTCGACCACAAAGAAAACTTAAACGTGCTCCCAACGCACTAGATAGCGGCGATTTTGCATTTAGCGCACATCAAAATGCTGTCGCCGAGGCCAAGACTCGATAATCATAACAGCTAAGCAACCTCGGCGGCTAATGTCCGGCAGTTTACTCCTCGCGGTTCTTTGTGCATTGTTCATTTTTTCTGCCATCGCTGACTAGTGCATACATTGAACACGCCTTGTTTGATCTTTACCACACCATACCGTGACGCCTTTTCTCCCAGATATGTTCTTTACTTTGTCGGTTAGGCTTGTACAGTCGCACGCTGTGTGGGCGCCCACACGGTGCCCCAGGCTGAAAGCGCCCCAAGATTACACAGCAGCGCCGACATACTAAAGTTTGGTTCCATTGATACCAGTAATCGGAATATTATTTCTTGTAGGTCGGCGTGGGTGTGCTGTTTCAGGCCTCCTGAACTACAGACACCATGTCGCAGCTCATATTGCGCGCGACTGTGCATACGGCACAATGGCAACTTTCTTTGTTGTCTGTCTAGCGTCTACTTCCTGTCGGAGCCTGCTGTTCCAGCGTCTCGAATTCTTATGCAGTGCTTCAGCCACAGCTATAAACAGGCCTTTGGGAGTAATTAGCGCTATTGAGCCTGGTGATCTGGTGAATGTAATTTTATTCTATACTCGATGACACCACTCATTTAGAACGGCTTGTATAACAATCGTCCCGATGGCTCGATGGCCCTTACCTTCGAAGAGAAACACAGTTCAAGCAGCACGAGACGCGCTCATGCAACGATTTCCTGCCATACAACCTCCACCATTCAGAGAGTGTTAAACGAGCCACCATGACAACGGTTTGGCATAGTTTCTCCCACTTCTTGGGGGCCATGAAACCTTTGAAAACTACGTGGGAGAACTAGGCAAAATCTGCAACCTATTCGCTGATAAAAGGCAAGGCTGCCACAACAAATTCAACGACGACTATGATACTCCGTATTGCTATATTGGAGCGCAGCTCTGTACGTGTTTTCTCCTTGAGCTATATTGAGTGGCACGGACAATATCCATCGTGCAGCAATTTTGTAACGGAGTGGAATATTCAGCAACTTCCTCGCTTGTAAGAAGATCGCGAGAGGCAGATTATGAGTGACGCATGGGCGCGATTCCCAGCAGCCGCCGAAGACAGACCTCTCCTTATACAGTGCTTTGTACCCATATATGATATCAGTATACCTACTCGCCGTATGCCTTATTGATGGCGTCATCGCTGAACAGATGTGGCGCGTTACACAGGCGTCATCTTGAAGAGATCGCCGCCACAGAACACGTCTTGCGCGGCACTACGGTTTTCTTCTCACGCTTTCGCCACGCCCACTGTCTCCGCTTTCCTCCTTGCGCTCTCTTTGTTATCGTCGTTTTTCCTCCCAGGGTGCGCTCCGTGCTCGCTCTCTCATCATTCGCTGTGCTCTTTTGCTCGGTGACCGCGAAGGACACCTAGGGACAGCGTCGTTTCACACAGGAACGGGAGGCAAAGAGCTGCGCTTTAGAATATAATACGGCACAACACATCTCGCGACGACTGTCGACGGTGAGGCGAATAGCAGTCGAGGAATGTAGCTACAGACAACATTCCTGAAGCCACGTTTCTTTGACACGTGTAGTGGTGCTTTTGAGATCTCTATTGCTTCGACTATATGACACATAGTCGGATATTGTCCCACTATGTTTCGGCAGTAACTTGCCAAGGTCGCACATGTACAGGCTCGTCCACTCTTAGGGTGAACACGGCTCACCGTGGCCGCGCTCCGCGGGGCGCCAGTGCGTCCGGCGCGGCGGCGCATCGAAGCGAAGCGGCGCAGGCGCACGCGGACCCAGGGGAGGTGCCTCTCGTCGTCTGCTACACCGCTGGAGCGCATCGCCGCCTGCTTTGCTGTACACTTCGCTAGACCCAGGTGACTGAGTGCCCGAGGCGGCATTGCGGGAAGGCGTACTTCACTAACTTTTGCATTTTCCAGCTGGTTCCGTCTACAGCTTGTGAACAGCCTGCTTAATCAATATACATAAACAGAAGCAAGCGTCTCACCACATAAGTCACTTAGCATGTTTTTCATATGTGATGAGGGTAAAAATAGTCATTTTTTCGCGCTCTTTATTGGGCTGGGGCCCTCTTATTTTACTTTCACAGCACTTGGTGTAGTGCATACCGAGAAACCTATTAGGCGCGCTCTTGGTTGGAGTCATCATGTGATGAGCCTAGCGCGCCGTTTCGCGCATGTCTTGATGCTAGAACGAATGTGCTTAATTGACTTAAGAAAACGACCGAAACCCGCTATAAATTTCGCAGAAAGTTAGAGAGCGATTGTTCAATCACGCATCATCATGTTCGCCATGGATTTTACCATTAAGGAGGGCAATACTATTACTTCGACAACAACTAAGAAGTGATACCCGCTGTTTCGCACTCTCTTATTGACGCTATAATGTCGCTGGTAGGAGAGCATGGAGTGCTTACGCGATGTAAAAAAGTGCTCTCCCCGGCATAGCAACTGATTTGGCGCCCATTTTTACTCCCCCTTTTCATCTTTCTACATCCTATAAAAAAAAACTAAATTCATTTTTGCTCTCACAGCTTGTGTAAAATCACCGAAGCGGTGCCGGTCCTCTGACGGCTACCTGATGCGAGATGTTGCATTCTCATTTTGAGGAACCATCGGTAAATTATTTGATTACATTGATTAGGTGATTAGGTGTTTTTGTTTTCTCCTTGGAATCAATGCACGCCGCATGCGAATGCTGTTTCCGTCCGTTTCGAATAGGTAATTAAAGTGGGAAATCTATAATCGACATGTCTGTTTTCTAGTTTAAATTACGTCTTGCCGGGTAATTAAGTCGTTATTCGCTTCTATTTCATTTCAGTACTTCCTCGGAATGGGCCAAATGCATGTTCTCACTAGCATATAATAATTTACTAATTGTGCGGTATACGTCCCGAAGCGACACATGGAGTTACGCCATAGAGGTGGGCATCGGATAAACTTGGAGATTAGGAGGAATTTATTTCTTTTTTTTTGGGGGGGGGGGGGGGGTAGGCGGGGGCGGGGCTGGGCTGAGTAGGTAAAACCCAAATATGAACACGGCACAGGAACCCTTGCCGCGGACAAGCGATGCTATTGCCGTCGTGGGGAAGTGGCCGGTCCGTGTGTTGGACGAAGGGGGCCACGACATTTAAACCGACGGTCATGAGGCCGGCATGGTGTCTGCCCACAGCATGCCGGTGGTCGGCAAACGGACTCGCCGTTTGTAAACGCTAAGCCCGGCCCAAGCCAGATTGCTTTGTTGAGGCCAGTCTAATTTTTATCTGAACATGGGCGTCAGCCCGATCAACCGCTGAGCCCCCCCCCCCTTTTTTTGCGTAGGTCATGCTACCCCATCCTAGCTTAATATGATGATGTGGTGCATCCAACAACTACTCAACTGGGTGACTGGTCACTCAGGAGTTACAGATTCTGGGATGACTCGCCAAATCGAAAGACACCAGAGGTGCTTCCATTAAACGCATTTCCGTCGACTTGCATGATGAATCGCATTTTGTTCGGTTGCTGGTTGCCATGGCACTTCGGCAATAAAAACGCTGTAACAGTGCAGGATAATTTCATTTCCCTGGTGTGCTTTGGAAACTAGCCATGTCGCGGGTACTGGAAAAAGAATGACGACGCACTGTAGATCTGTGCCTACAAAACTATTCTCAACGCGTTATATCGGAGATGACAAAAAGGCCACTGAAAACTGTGAATAGAATGGTCCAGGCTTAAAAGTAGGATGGAAGAATTGCGGATGCTCCCCGTAAACCCGGCAAAGAGTGACCATTGTTGCAGCGGCTGCTGCAAACCCGACCTCCACCATTGGAGAAATTAAGAACAGCTTCAGGCTGAGTGACGTCCCTGACACGACTATCAAGCGTCGCCTCTAGGCCCCAGCCTAATTAAGAACGCGAAGAAAATGGCTGTATTTTTACCCTCATCACTTATAAAAAACATGCTAAGTGATTTATGTGGTGAGATTCTTGTTTCTGTTTATGTATATTGATTAAGCAGGCTGTTCACAAGCTGTAGACGCAACCAGCTGGAAAATGCAAAAGTTAGTGAAGTACGCCTTCCCGCAATGCCGCGTCGGTCACTCAGTCACTAGCGAAGTGTACAGCAAAGCAAGAGGTGGTGCGCTCCAGCGCTGTAGCAGACGACGCGAAGCACCTCCCCTGGGTCCGTTTGCGCCTGCGCTGCTTCGCTTCGATGCGCCGCCAGGCGCCGCCGCACCGGACGCACTGGCGCCCCGCGGAGCGCGGCCACGGTGAGCCGTGTTCACCCTAAGGGTGGACGAGCCTGCACATAAAGGATTGAAGACGCCTGTATGACGCTGACACTGTTACGATGATATGAAGATGAAGGAATGATATCTACGGAACAACAATGGCATATAACGACATTGAGATGCCGAGTTTGGAAATACGACAATAGTATAAGCATAAAAGCTTGACTATGACGGCATGAGGACAATTATACGATGATAACTCTATCACAGCGATGACGTGATGATCACTGCATGACAAGAGGAAGAAGCGGGAACGACGAGGGTGGCACAACCAAGACGGCATGATGACGAAGGCATGACAATGGATGCGTAATAGCGTCTGTGTGACGACGACTAAAGATGACGATGGAATGACAATGGTGGCATATCGCGATTGAATGGCGACAGCATGATTGCGACATAATGACGAGCAAGGAATGACTTTGACACATCGACGGAGGTAGTGTGATGGTGACGGCATGTCGATAATTGGATGATGATACAGAATTGATGACAACGATGAAGTGACAGCGTGACGACGATGGCACGACGACAAATCTATCACGACGACAGCATGACTAAAGCCGAATGTCGAAATGAAAACAACAAAGACCACTACTGCATTCCGTTGACGGTATGGCAACAAAAGCATGACGACGACTCCATGACGACGGTGCAGTGACGATGACATGAAAACGGCATGACGCAATGGCAGGATAACGTGCGTATATTGACAATAGCGTTTTGATGACTGCCTCTCAACACCTTTATGGCGATGATCGCGAGACGACGAGAGCATAACGAGAGTCGTAGGTCGAATCTAGATTGACGAGCATGGAACATCAGCGACGGCATTACGACGATGTTCTCACAATGGAACCTTGGTAGCGATTTCCTGAAGATGACGGCAGGACAAGGCCAGTATAATCGCAATAGAATGGCGACAGCATACGAGTGCAATACAATGACGAAGAAAGATTGACGTTTATAGAGCGTGGAAGGCAGTATGATGGTGATGGCATGGTGAAATTGGGAGGACGTTACTGAAGTGATGACAATAATAAAACAGCAGCGTGACGACGGGGCATGGCAACTACTGTGTCACGAAGATGGCGTGATTACGACGGGATCATGACGACATTCGGATGACGGAGCAGAGAGCACGTCACCATCCAATAGCCCAAGCTGTTAAACGATTGGAACCCTGGGTCTTAGTAGAAGGCGGGACGACGACAGCTTAGCGAAAGTGAGATAACGAAGCGCAAATGACGACAGCTAAGCGACCACGACTACATCACTACCCGAAGCACATACATTGTGGACCATGCCGGCGCATAACTTGGGCCACAGGATCGGCGAAAAATGACAGATAGATAGATAGATAGATAGATAGATAGATAGATAGATAGATAGATAGATAGATAGATAGATAGATAGATAGATAGATAGATAGATTAGATAGATAGATAGATAGATAGATAGATAGATAGGTTTTAAACTGCGGAAGTAGGCAAACAATGCTGTTCGAATTAAAACTTGACGCGTTATGTATCCTGCAAAGAAGGCGTTGTTTACCAGAGGACACTATAGTGCGGTGGACACTAAAAAGGCCGAACACTGCCTTGTCGGAACGACAGGATTACGTGCGTGATACATGCTGGGTTTTCGGATACATGCCTGGGCTTTCGCTACCCAAGAGATCGGTTCTCGTGTTTTTCGCAATGGCCTGCGTTTTCGTGGAGATCCGCTGCATTAATCACCTGACGTTCAGTAGACATGCTGAGATCCCAAGCTTTTTCCGGGAACTTCATTTCCGCGATTCGACCGCCTCGGCTAATAAATAATACTGAGCTGCACAGGCGTGCTAATATCTCACTACGCTCTCCTTAGTGATATTTCATAGAGGTGTAGATACAGAAATTCAAGACCTAAATGCAATGAGCTCTTTGAGGCACAGGCAAATAGCGTGTAAAGCCGCCGTATAAGCCTCCACGTTTGTACAATGTGTCTTCTTGTGTTGTAATAACTGTCTTTTGATATGTTTTTCTGTCGCATGAAATAAGGTAGTTCATTGTAAATGTGTGTTTTTGTCATATTGCACGGATACCCTATATACCTGCATTTCTTACTTTCTCCCTGCTCAAAAGGGCTGGCCTTCTTTCTATCATTCTTATTTTACAGAGTTACAGTCATGGCTGTGGGCAAAAGGCTAGACATGGGAAGGCCCAGTCACTCTAGCGTGACTATCAGGATCTCGATAAGGATGACACTCGACGCCTACATATTTTTCCCCGACTACGGTTCCGAGCCGGTCGTGGCAGAATTGGACAATCTCGTGTCGACTGGCGACCAATACGCACCGAGATTCTCGAAGAACTTCAGCGTGAGACAAGTACATATGGTGAGTATCCGTATTACCTTAATGCTGGTTTTTAAAAGTGAAACATTCAGCTGCTGCTCCCATAATAGGTAGTTTACATTGGACAGAATGGCCAGGTTTTCCCGCTCCATTTGAAGTAATACAAAGGACCATACAATTTGCGTAACTTTTTTGGAATGTTCATATTTGACAAATTATTGCAACCCGTAAGGTATGTTTTTCGTAAAACCATTTAGAGTATGTTTGACCTACAATCAACATAAGGCGGTGCGAGTAATAGGAAAGAATTAATGGTATCAGCGCCACTAGAGTTCGCAAATATGATTTTTGTGCTTGAAATAACAGGTCATGTCTGACTTCGAACTTGACGAAACATGGGTTGGCTGATTAGCAATGGTGGCTCACGGTAACTATACAAATGGGGCAGCGCAGAGTTACGTGGGTTCGGCCATTTGGAAGTAAAATAAACACATTGTCAAGGCAAATATAAAGAAAGACTGATAGAATACATGAAAAGGAAAGGGTGACTACTCTGGAGAAATATCTGCGCCAAAGCCACGGACACGTAATAAGAGATTAAGAAAGTTAGTAACCAACTGGAGTGAAACAGTAAATGCAAACAGAAGCACGGAGTCCTGAAGAAAAAAATCGTGAACCATTCAACTAGGTAAAGAGCGCTGCCCAGCGAAGCTGTTTTTTCCACGACACGCACGTGACACATATTTTCAACAAAGGAAATAACTCAATTTTGGTCTCCATGGCTGGTCATTGTGACGAAAGGTACGCACACTGAATGTTTCAATCTGATTGCTGCTCTGTATCTTGTATGCGTGATGAAAAAATAATTTAAGCACTGTTCCTTTCACTTTGCTTTGGGCTTGTAGCAGCTCGCTTACGGGGCTGTGAACGAGCGAGGGACGAAGAATCTTAATTAGGAATGCCTGCAACACAATTAGCCTTCCCCTCTAAGGGAGGCGTCATCGTTGCGCGGCCACGACGTCTTCCCGGCGTGTGGCGCCTCTGTGCCCCGCCTGTGGGCGCACTACCCCCTTCGGTCGACCGCACCTGCCCCTCTTTTGGGGTGGCAGCCTCCCTCCAGTTTCGCTCGGTCGTTGCCTTCTGAGGGCCGCCGAGATCTGCTGGAGGGCCTGGGCTTGGACCTCATGATCGTCGCACCTCGTTTCGGCCTCGATCCACCGTGGGATGGTTGTCATCGCTGTAGATTCCTGACGTTTCTTGCAAGAGTCCCAAAGGAGGTGAGTTGCAGTGGCTTTTTCCTTTCGGCACACACAACAGAGGTAAGTCACATAAACACTTCGATACACGTGTCTAATCAGCACCGGGGTAAATAACCATGCCGTATGAAGTTGTCGATATAACACCGCTTCCTCACGGGTCAAGCCCGGATGAGGTGGCCGCATAGTCTCTCTCTAGTCTGCGCCACTTCACAATTTCGTTGTAGAAGGTCAGCCTCTCCTTGGTTTCCCATCATCACGATGGGTCGTCCGCAGTAGCAGCGGCATGATTGGTTATTCCTCGAGCCGCCGCGTTCACCGTCTCGTTGTGGTTTTTGTTGCCGCTATCCGACACATCGCTGCCCATGTGCGTCGGAAACCCCTTTATCACGACGCACCTATTTTCACTCGCGAGATCGACAGCACGCAACACAGGTGAGGCGTCACCAGACACCCTTGCTCTGGCGTAATTTCTCACTGCCGTCCTGGAATCACGGAGCACAACGGTGCACTCGGAGTCGGCGATGGCCAGGGCGATGGCCACCTCTTTGGTTCTATGCGCCCCCGAATCTGCACACTCGCCGCAGTTCTCGTTTCACCAGTCGATGCCCCTACCACTGCTGCGGCGAACGCTTTTCTGTCATCTGGATACTCTGTCGCGCCCAAAAACACGGCAGTGCGTCTTTGGCATGGAGATCGATGAGCGCCTTGGCCCTCGCTGCCCACCGCTCTTTGTGGAACGCAGAGTTCATGTTGCTTGGCACCGCACATATCTGTAACCGTCTGCTAATTGCGTCTGGTACAGGAGCTCCTATATTTTCCGGTCCCCCTTCCTTTGGCCCCAGGCCTAGGTCACGTAGCACTTGTCTACCGGCTCTTGTTCCCGATTGCCGCGCGACCTGGGTGGTCCTCTGCGCCTCAGCGATTTCTTCCAGGGCGCTTGTCGGCGCTTGTCGGAACGTGTCGGTGCTTGTGCAGTCGAGGAGTCTGAGTGCTGCCTCGTACGCCTTGCGTATGAGCGCATTGATCTTATTTGGCTCCCATTGCCTCCAGTTGTGGAAAGCAGCCACTTATGCAATGTGGGGCTTATAGTGAAGTATTCCACTAGCCGGGTGAGGCTTTCTTCTTTCATGCCTGCTGTTCTGTGTGACACCCTCTTGACGAAGCGAATGGCCGTGCTGACATTTGCCGCGAGATGGTTGGCCGTCTTACTGTTTACTTGTTTGCGCTAGCATCCCCAGCACACGGATTTTCTCGACATCTGGGATCGTGTGACCGGCTCTCGTCTTGGTCTTTATTGTCCCTTGCTCCCTCGTAGGTTGATTGCCTTTCGTCTTCCTAGCTGCTCATTTCGGTGGAATTATCAACAGCTCAGATTTGCTTGGGGAGCAGACAAGCCTAAATCCGTCCAGCTGCACCTTGACAGCGTCAACAGCTTCTTGCAATGTACTCTCGATGTGTCCGTCGCTTCCCCCTGGGACCCAGAACGTTATGTTGTCGATACAGATGGTGTGTCAGGCCCTCGCGACTTGCGAGAGCCGCTCGGCCGTGCCTATCATTACAAGGTTGAAAAGTAATGGCAAGATGACCGAGCCCTGGGGGGTCTTGACACTGCCGAGCTTCTTGTTTTGGAGCCGCAGGTCACCGGCGATGATCTCTGTGGTCTACTCCATCAAAAAATCCTTGTTGCACGCATATGTTCTCTTGGCCATATTTAGCCGTCAGACCTGGACCATGGTCGCAGAGTGTCCCACCTTATCCAAAGGGCTCTGCAGGTCCAAACGCCAGATGGCTCGCTTGTCTTTCGTGGTGGTAGTGTCATCGAGGGCTTCATTTTCCAGTTGTAACACGGCGTCCAGAGTTCCCAGCTTGTTTCGGAACCCGATGGAGGTGTTTGGGTGAAGCCTCGAATCTTCCAGGTACCTCCAACGTTTTGCCCACACGGGCACAAGCGAGATCAGCTGGAGGTTCTCAATGTTTGGTTGCTTGCCCGGCTTGGGAATCAAGATGGTCTGGGCTGCTTTCCACTGCCGGGGTAGCAAGCCGGCTCACCAGCAAATGTTGAAGCATGCCATGAAGTACTCGATGGCCGCTTCGCTAAACTGTTTCAGCGCTCTGTTCCTAACCCGGTCAGGACCAGCGGCGCACTTGCTGTTGAGAAAGCGCAGGGTAACCCTTACTTCCCATACTTCAATGTCTCGATCTAGCCACTCGTTTGCTTCGCCTTGGTAGTACTTGTCATCGAAGCGTTTCTTCACATCGTCTACCTCGTGCTCGGTTAGCGTCCTGTGGACGATCTTGGCCAAGTTGTGGTGTTGGTGAGACTTGGTCGTGGTCGTATCCAAAAGAAATCGCACTAACTTGACACCGTGCATCTGGTCGTCCGCTGCGTTCCAAACATCATTCAATTGTTGAGTGCATAGCGCTCTGCTTTGGGACTCAATCTCGCGTTTGAGTTCGGCGACCTTCTTGCGTAGCTTTCTGTTTTTCCGCTGCATCTTCCACCTCGACAGGATGGACTGCTTGGCCACGATGAGGTGGGCCAGACGGCCGTCGATCCTGTGGACTCGCTCGTCCGTCTCGTCTTCCTTGGTGGCATCCTCTACCTTGTTTACAATCTTCGTCGACCACTCCTTTATGTCTGCAATTACCTTCTTCTCCTCGGATAACAACCCTCGAAACGCGCTACAATTCGAAAGTATGTTTCCGAAAGTTTCTGCCGACTTCTTCGTTGCCACCGAGCGGGACAGCGACTTCCACAATGTAATGATCGCTGCCCAACTCGTGCTCCGTGTATCGCCATTCAAAGTCCGCCGTGACGCTGCCGTTACCCTAGACGAAAGTGAGATCGTGCGCTGCGTCTCGGGTGATCGAGTTCCCGATTCTTGTAGGGTATGCTGGGTCGGTGACTAGATTTAGTCGCAAGGCGGTAGCATCTTGCATCAAGTCCCTGCCCTTTGCCAATGTTTTGGGGTAACCGCAGGCTTGATTTGGTGCCTTAAGGTTCGCGCAGATTACCAGCCTGCTGTCGGGACCCGCGTTGTTGTACTCTTTGTGTAACAGTGCTTTGAATTTCTGCTTTCCGTGTGATGGGCTACTGTGCACGCTTATCAGAAAAGTGCTTTCCTTCTGCTTTTTTTCCGGTAACCACCGCTACCATGGCGTGCTCAATTGTGCTTTTGTTGAACAACTCGTGCTCGACGTACGTGATTCCTTTTCTCACCACGGGGCAAATTCCTTTGCCGTTACTGCCGGCCGCCGCCCGCAGGCTTGGAGGGCACTTGTTTTAAGAGTTGCTGAAGTACAGCCTTTTTCTCGGCAAAACCGTTGCTATTCCAATGCCAGAACAGGAAGCCTTCCACTGTTGTTGTGGTTTAGGTGGTTGATGCCCTATCCATGTTTACTAAAAGTCACCCATTTGCGTTGACAAATTCTGTACTGTCGTAGCTAATTGCTGGCACGTCTGTTCAATTGCTATTACACGGTCTGTGATTTTCTTGGGGAACGTCGCGCGAATACACTCTTCAAAGCGGTTGAGCCTATCTTCAAGGTTGTCTACCCTATCGCGGAATCTACGCCCTTTGAGACTCAATTGCCATTCTCTTGGGCGCCAGACCCGCAGCGGCCGCGTTCTCTGTCCTCGGGTTCACCGGTACTTCTGTTTGATCCTCGGTCATGGCCATCTGCTGTGTTGTTGGCGATAACTGCTGTTCTTGCTGCTGCTGTAGCTAGACGGCCAGCATCCTCTTGATATCTGCCAATTTCTTACTGATCTTATTGAGCGTCGCCTTTAGCTCAATGTTCTTCCGCAACGCCTCATTTGCTTCTCCAAGCACCTTCATCGCCTGACTTTTGTCTTTAAATTTCATTCCGCCACTTTGCAATGTCGGTGACTGCTGCTGCTGTCGCTGCTGCTGTTGCTGCTGCTCTCTCTTGGCTACCCCTGACTTTACTGCGTCTGCCCAGCCGACTCTATCTTTGGATTGGGATTGGCGGTGGCGGCTCATGCTTCTGTTTCGGCTTTCGCTGTTCTCCAAGCGCGAGCGTGACTCATGGCGACCAGCTGTTCCGCTCGCTCATCTGACGTCAGCAATGGTGGAAACTCTCTGCGCGCAAGATGTTGCTGTACGCGATGTTCCGCCATCTTGCGCTCCAACTGCCTTTAGGTTACTACGTAGGGAGTTTTATATTTGTTGTGCATTTTCTATTGGCCGTTAGGTGCTGTCCCCTACAGAGCTTGCATTTAGGGTTACACTCGTGGCCATCGACAGCGTTGTTGGCCCCACAGTCGAAGCACACTTTCAAATTCGAGTAAGGACAGACATCTCGTCTGTGGCCTACTTTGCGGCACTCTTTGCACACATCGAAATGCTTTTGGTAGAGACTGGACCTTGTTAACGCATTGTCATAACATACATAATTTGGAACCTTTCGGCCTTCAAAAACTACTATTACGGTAGGCAAATTGCCAATTCGTTACGCCGCTCTGGCTAATGGATTTCTTTAGTTAACAATGTTCCGGTCAATGTCCTCCGTGTATCTTCGATGGCAATGCCTGAAATGGTCCCCTTGACCGTATCATATGGTGTGGTTTGGTACGCGGCTACTCCGTGTATCTTGTCTCCGATGCGGATGACTTGAATCTTGGCGTAGGACAACGCACGCCTCTTATCGGGTGTACGCACCACATTAATATTCTGGCGTAGGTTGGGGCAGAACATATCCGCCGCACCGTCTTCCCTTGAAATCCTCACCGCCGCCATGATGGCCGACTCAACAATCCCTGTCTGCGTTCGTGCGATGTTGAGGCCTCCCCGTGGTCTCACAATCACTCTGGTGTCTTCTCTTGCAGCACGTCTGGCATCCTAGCTGCCCTTGTCGTCGATGCGATCACTTTTCTGTTGAAGTGGTCTATCGGTTTAGGCCTGACTGGCGACTGGCGGAGCGCTCGCTCACCGGGGCAGTTATGCGCTGACTTAGATGCCACCCGCCGATAACATTGTGGAAATCCTCAGGAGAAATCTCTTCCCCTTGCACCGCGACGCACGTCTGACCGTGGCCAATACTCGACGTCGTCGGAGGCGTTGCCGTCTCCATCTCAGACGCCATGTCGCATGGTTTCGCACCGGGAGCACGCTGAATGCCGGCGGCCATGGAGCAAGCCAAGGCTAAGGTCACCACCACACCGACGCCGGCAATCATGTTCCAGAAAATGGGGAAATGCTTGCCTTACACCGAAAATTCGTTTTTGGGCGATTCATAGCGCCTTCACACATACACTGGCAACAACAAAACTGCGATTTGAGTCACAAGGCTCTACAAAATCGGTCACTGAATCCGGATGCAAGAGTAGCGTTCAACTAGATAATCATGAGCCATTTCATTTATTGCTTGCTTACAGGCCTGTTGTGATAACGTGAAGCACTAAGCAATCCTCCACAATCTATAAGACACAAACTGCGGAACCCGAACCTACCAATACGTACATGATTTTCTCAATGATTGCACGGCTACGGCGGGTATCGCCAACATCCGAAGCGACAAGTTCGAAATGCCCGACTAAAGAACTCCACAAGGTTCAGTCATTTCACCTTTTCTGTTCCAACTCGCCATGATTAAGCTCACAGAGCAACTCGATGACATCTAAGGTTTAAGCCATGCAATATACGCCGACGACATAACGTTATGGGCAAAAGCGTCCACAACCGGCCAACAGCAAACTGCCCTCCAAGAGGGAACCGATTAGGCAGAACAGTACCTCTCAAGATGCGGTTTCCAGAGCGCCCCCGAAAAATCAGAGCTGCTTATCCTCAAGGCAAGGACCCGGGGAGGACTTTCCCGGGTCCGGGAAATTTCACTTTCAATAGTCACTAGAGCTTACCTTTTACTTTCGAATCCAACCAATTTCATTAAGATACGTCCAGTGGTTACTCAGAAAAGCACTTTGCGTTTTAAATGTACTTGAATAGGCCGCGTCAGCGTTGGGCCCGAGCTATAGCTTCCTCTAAGGCTTCGCTGTAAAAAAAATAATAATAAAAGAAAAAAAAACAACCTCAGCCGTCAATATCGCCGCCCCAGACTTCGTCACGATGGCACCCAGCAAGGCTTCATAAGCAACTACCAAGCTGTTCACTTTCGTTATCTTTCTTCCCTCGGAGGCAGCACATTGCCTTGATGCCAGCAACGAGCTACATCTGCACCATCATTGCATTATGCATCCCTTCTTCGACCAAGCAAGCTTTCGGCGGCACACGTTCTCCGCTATATTGACATTAAAACTTTAAACTGCTTGCCTTCGAAAAAACAGCGCGCATAAAATCGAAAGCGGACTCGCCACTATGAACATGCTCAAGGGGCCATACTATTGACGACAGCATCACAAAAGACTAGGTGCGGTCAGCTTGACTTCACAGGATTGCAAGGATTGACTGACGGGCTAGTTGGTTCATTATCGTAGAAATAACAGCGCTTCAAGTTGTTAGCGCAGCGTGTGTGTGGTTACGCCTTGGTGTCGCGTCTTGAAGCGCTGTTCTTTCCGTGACTTTATATATGTCCTTTTTCTGCGTCAGTTACGCCTTTCAAGAGCGTTTACTTGCAAAATTTTTGTTCGCATGGCCCTTACACAAGCATGCTTCATGGAAATTTTTTCACTCGGCTTGAAAATCTCGAGTACGGGCTCTAAACTCCTCATTTTCTTTAGCCAAGCAATATCAATTAGTGAAAATCTTACTAACTTAGCTTGTGTTTGTAATCTAATTACACGCCCAACTTCTCAACTTACTCCGCATCCAGAGGTTGCCGCTCTGAACACTCAAATGATAAAATGATGTCACCATTATTTGTATTGGTGTAAAAGTTTTATTTGGTGCAGTTAAAAGTAGCCGGCATACTGCTGGGGCTGTAGGCTTCTTAAAAAGCCAGTGCGAAAGCTCGGACAGGTTATCTTGACGCAAATCAACTAGATGAGCTTTAGCACATGTGACCAACCATGCACTTCTGCCTTTATAACCGATTATCCTACACTGTATAAAAGGAGCACCTGAGTGCCATGCTACATCACACAAGGTGTGCGAAAACAATTTGCGCGCTCCGGATTAGATTCCTGAGCGTTTGTGGCATCAGGCTCGGTTTCCTGGCATCATCAGGAATAAAAACAGCTGCCTGTGGAAAAGCATTGAATACATCTGCAGTACTTTAAATCTAATGGATCAGCGTGGACATGTACACTCGCCCACTGAATATTACGGGGTGCGCGAGCTCGTGGCGAAACGACCCACCTCCCCTTCTAGCGGCGCACCCCTGGTGTAGAGACCGACGCCGGCACGCATGCGCGTCACGCCGCGACTGCAGGCTTGCATGTTTCCGCGCTTCCTCCTTGCGCTCTGGCGATATACGAACGTAGTCACGAGGTGCCCATCTTGCGATTGGCGCTGTGGCGGCTTCGACGGGCGAAACTTCGCTTATACAACGGAAATCAATAGTTCATTATCGTCTTGCCTCTCTCCTTCTATAGAGCACGTCTTCTGCTATGTTCTTCTGCTGGAGAACGCCCAGTTCGTAAAAGAAATCAACAACGAAGATCGGACACGAAAGTGTGCAGCGCGGAAAAAAAATTACTTGTGTTCGACACCGGGCCCTGTGCGTCAGCGCTTGTGACTCGACAAAAAGCAGCCGAAGCGGCGCGCGCTGGCTCGTGCTTCCAAACACGCTTCACATATGTTGAATTCCAATGGCAGATCCAGATCAAGTATTTCTGCTCTGTATGGAGCAATCCTATTCCAATGGCAGAATGGGAGCGTGAGCTGTCTGTTCCAGTGGCATTGGGACCAGCCGCTGATCCCGGATTGCTCTGTCGAGAAAAAAATATTTGCTCCGCCGAAATCGGCAGATTTGACCGGAAGTCCTCGTGACGTATTTCCTTCACCCGCCTCTGCTTCCTGTCACGGTCGCCTGTTTCCGGTCGCGGGCAGCTATGGACGTGGAAAACGTGCACGCTGCTTCGCGCCGTGCGATTTTGTTCGCGCTCCTAGACAGCTCCGAATCAGACAGTACGATTTCCAAGTCGAGTGATGATTCTTCTGACACGGACAGTGAAATGGGGTGGTGGGTTGCGCTTCCAAGCGCTTGTTCCTCTCTCTATTCTAGTGCCCTCTCACTTGATGTTCCTGTACTAAGTGCCTCCGCGAGAGCGCATGCATTCCCTTCGCAGATATGGTGTGAGCAGATGAGAGCGATCTCAGTCGGAGCGACGCGCTCCGTTTGTGATCCGGCCCAACGCTCGCGATCTACCATTGGAATTCAACAATAGTTTTGCCCGTCGAAGCCGCCAGAGTGCCATAAAGCCCCTCAATTTTTCAAAAGTAGCACCATTCTTAGATCTTTCCGCCACCCCGCTCACCCTGGCGCCTCCTCCTCCACGCTTCCTGTCACCCCAGCCTCCTCCGCTCCCCCATTGGCCAATCTGTGTCACGCGGAAGCAGGCGCCGCGCTTTTGTATATTTTTTCTTTCCAGCGCGCGCCGACCTCCATGGTTGGGCCTGGGCGACGAAAGTACGGCAGGCGGACTCACGGAGTGCGTTAGCGTAATAGAATGTGCAGGGCCGGGAACTTAATTGCAACGCCATTCTGCTGCGCCTTCGGTGGCCGCAAGAGACACAGCGAGGGAAAAACGCTTTTTGCTTTGCCGCCCAGCGGGCGCAACGCGAAAAAGAAGTGTGGATTCGCAGGATCGGGCGGGCTGACTTCTAGGAAGTGGCAAAGAACGCACGGCTTAGTGAAGTAAGGGCCATGGCTACTCACAACCTCTAATTTTGAGCCTAGTTCACGCCTTCCGCTTCGAAAAAGTGTGTGGTCATACTCTGCGTGGTTTTTAGCGCGTTGTTTGATTTTTTTTTCGAATGTGCTCTCTTTGTTTCATGTAGTTTCGTCTTGCGGTGAGATGCACGCATCTGCAGTTGGCCTGTGACATAAAATCGACTTTATTCAGCGTGTGTTTTGAGCTCCACCAGAAGTTAGCACATTCTCGACGCTTTTGCAAGGCTCACTATGACTTACGATGCAGACTTTTAGCTTCGAGTGTACGCCCGCACGTATTGATTTGGTTTGTGGTGATTAACGTTTTTAACGTTCCGAAGCGACTAAAGCTAGGATGGAGGTCGTAGTGGATGGCTCCGGATAACTTTATCTAGCTCGCCTGGGGATGTTTAACGTGCACTTTGATCGTAGAGTCGTACCTGGGCCGGTAAATCCCTCGTTGGCATTTCATAGTACTCGCGCGCTAGCGCTGCTTCAGAAGTTGGCGCCTCGGCGCGATTGTATTCCTTCAATGAATTTTATTTACTAGTTGTAAGAACTTGTCATTATTTCGTATTATTGACGGTGCCTCCAGGGCACCTAGAGCGGCAACGGGAACACCAAAGATAGTACCAGGGCTGGATGGGGCTCGCCGAAGCCTGTGCATGCCAAGGGAGTATAAGATCGCGGACAGCCAAGTTTGTATGCGAACAATCCCTGCGACGCCTGCGTTAGTGGAATGTTACGTGCTCTTCAGAGGCATCCATTGGTCATTACATGTGCCCTCCTGGAGCAGTACTTGTAAAAAAAAAACATATTTTCACGATTACCAAAGCACCCCTCAATGAAAAAACCGGCCCTGTTGCCAGGCATTGCTGACCGCACGCAGCCGGAATCTCTCACGCGCCGACCGAACAAAAGTGTCCTGCGGGTACGTCAATGAACATACGAAACTACGTACACATACTTTCATGCTGTCAACACCTGAAACTTTGGTAATTACGCGTGTGTTTCAGTACACCGCGTGCTTGCGTCATGTTTCAGCAACACGAACTCTCAACGTCACGCGCTTTACGCCTTGAATAATGGTCATTTTCTCTATTTCTTCCGCAATTCCAACACTAAACTCTAAAGGCCAGTTACCGACTGACGAAGATAGATCTCGATTGAAAAAACTGCTCCGCAGGGCTCGAAGGAACTTTTCTGCGGATTTCCTCCCGTAGCGTGTTGGCCGTCGTCTGCTACGGCAAGCCCACCACCGGCAGCGCCACCGTCGAGGCCACGTCGAGCGGAGGAGGAGGGAAGCGAATGGCGCTACTTTGGAAGATTGAGGGATTTTGCAGTGCCAATCGCAAGAGGGCCATCTCGCGGCTACATGCGGAAATCGCCGGCACGCAAGGAGGAAGCGCGGAAACATGCCCAGTTGCAGTCTCGGAGGGACGCGCATGCGCGCAAGCGTCGTTCTCGACAGCAGGTGTGCGGCGCTAGAAGGGGAGGAGGGTCCTTTCGCCACACGCTCGCGCACCCCACACTGTTTTGAGGGCGAGTGTACGTTATAACAAAGAGTACTGAAGCATTAGGATGAGAGTTTCGCTGCATGTATTTGGGCTGTCTAATGTTAAGGTCCAAAGAAAAAAATACTGTGAGTTTGTGACAATTATTGCTGACCTGAAATATGAGCTAAGATACAGTAATCGTGGTCGAACTGGCCTCTGGTCTACAGGGCTACGTTCAAGACCGAAATGCTGGCTTGATAAATACATGTAATTGGCAATTGTTTAGCTCTTTAAATTTTGGTATGTCGTCGCCGCTGTGTGGTTTTAGGTGCCCTATTTACCATAAGCACTGTTTCAGCTAATAGTTAAAGCAACTCTATAGTATGTTTTTTTTTTGCTGGGGGGGATAGGGAGCTTTCTTTAGCATTTAACTACTGTTCCAAAGTTATCGGTTAGCTGAAAACGCGCCCGCATGTGTTTCTGATATTATGTATGTTGTTACGGATTCACTAGCGAAAGAGCATTATCTTATCAGATTGCGCGCGTGAAGCAAATACTGGCATACATTCTCCATCACATGCGACTACCCGAGATTGTGCTGCAATGTACGGGCATTCCAATCTGATGAGCCGATGCCTTTACCCGTAGATCAGACTCAGGGGAAACACTACGTTGCGTCCAGCCATCGTTGTGCTTTGAGTGTTTTCCAGCGCAAGCTCACCTTATAATGAGGTATACTCGTGAATCACTCTTTTGGAAACGTTTTGTTTTTCACATCACTACAAAGTGACAGTATATAGGTGGTAGCGTAAGGGTTAGCGTGCCCAGCACCCAAATGTAGAATGTTACAAATACATGGGTTCGAATCCCGATGATTTGTTTGTGAAGGCCGCATTCTCTGCTCTCTGGTGACGGCGAAGCTCAGAATGAGGTGGCAGCCTGACGACAACAGTCGCCGTCAACGTAACATAACAAGCGCACGTTCAAGCTCGCAAGAAAAGCCGAAAGTGTATTAAGAGGAAATACATTATGCTCCTGTCGACAAAAAAAAGTGATGAGTAATGAGCGGTGTTGTTGAGTCAGACTGTAGACTGATGGTGTCGCCAAAGACAGGACCGCGCACCTGTCCTGGTGACCAGCGGAAATGTACATCGACAGTATGTCAATTAACGTCTCATTGATACTTCGTTAAGGTCGTAGCGTGTTTGTGCTGTCTAGCAGGAGCGAGTAGTGTAGCAGATGACACTGCAGAGAAAGCGGTGAGTGAAATCTGTGAAACGTACTTTTGTATAGCCATAGTGAACGTCAACGCCGTCTTGAAGAAAGCATTTCTGGCGACCATCATTTGCTGAGGTCGTCAGAAAGCCTTGAGTAGTACTATATGGCGGGGCATATTTGGTAACCACAGCGACAGACACACACATTTTGCGGAAATGAACAGAGGAAAGGTACTTAGTGAGCGGGCCGGCTATTTCGAGCTCTTGCGTAGTTTGCAAAATGAATGGGGCGAAGTATGGTGCACAAGAGGACATACAAACCTAAACGAATCAGCGTGATCATACTTGCGCGACACGACATGGTGGCCTGCCTCCCGGACATTATTGAGTTGCATGCAGCGATGACAGTTTATACCAGGTGCATTAGAATAAAGACGAGCACATCAGAGGCGTCCGAGGGACGTTTCTAAGGTAGAAAAGCACATCCCTCCCCCACAAAAGTAAGCTTGCGACAAGGGCATTATAAGATCGAGCACTACGGCGCTTGTTGATCTTGTCCAGGATGACATCAGCGTTTCATTCAGCGTTTAGTTCTGATAAAATGAGTTGAAGTTACATTTATTCGCATCTCAAAGGTGCACATAATCAAATAAAACTTGAGCGCATTTCATTACTAGGTGCCTCAGTACTCTATTTGAATTACGTACGACAATGATCACATGAATACAACATTATCAGAGAATATAATTCGAAAACAAGTTGACTTATTAATGCAGTCCACTAAAAAGAAGGTACCTCCACAGTATGGTTGTGGAGGGCACTAATAATGAACGGGCTAAAAACTGTCTTGTAGGTATGTAGTAAACTGGATAGACCGTTGGCGCCTTGGCAACAGGATAAGGTTGCTCCTGAAGGGAGAAAGTATAGCGGGCAATAAAGTTGGCCAGTTGGCTCTCACGCCTTAGAAATCCCGCAAAAGACGATGTCGCCACTACGACACGCCAGTGTAAGCCAATAAATAATGAATTTTTTTAAGTGAATCTTTGTGTGCTTCTTCTTTCGACTTTTCCACTGGTACTGTGTCCACTGGGAAGGTTCTGATCGTACGTATACGTGGAAGGAGCGTGAAAAATAGGGAAGGCGGCGTAAGAAACTCGTTTTGACCTTTGCATCGCCTCACGTATGCATGGTACCCTCTGGACCTCGCTGGTGACATCACAGTAGCCTCTTGGCAGCTATAATTATCGATGACCTTCCGCAAAAAGCATTGCAGAAACTGCAGCGCTAACCTTCATCCTAACATGCAAGTTATGAAGAGAGGTAGATAGAATGGTTACGAGGGGGCAGGGAGAAGACGCGTAGAATGGACAGAAGCAGGGCATTCGCGAAACGAGTGAATAACACCCTTGCCATTCTTCGCTTGCAGTTCTCACACAGGGGGAAAGACAATACAGGGAAATGAAAACGAGAGAAGATAACGAAACTCTACTACTATACACACGACAGCGGTTGCAAACCAACCGAAGGCACGGTACTTTACCTTTCTGCTAGTTCTTAAAATTGAACACCATGTAATTTTTTCAAGCGGACAACTGACGCAGGGCGTGCAGAGGCAAGGACGCAATGAATTACCATAGGGTATAGGTGACACTACTGAAGTGGCCGCAAGTCAAATCAACACTTATGTGCCCGCCGTGATGTGCTTCACGGCTATGGCATTACACGAGGTTGCGGGTTCGATCCCCACCGCAGGAGCTGGATTTAAACGGAAGAGAAATGCAAAAACGGTCGTGCGCTTTGATTTAGGGGCACATTAAATAACACCGAGGTATCAAAGTTAGTCCGGAGTACGCCACTACGGCGTGCCTCATAATCCGATAGTGTTTTGGCAACCTGCGATACACTAGTGGTGCAGGTCGAGGCATCTCTCCTTTGTGCCTCTCTCACTTTCAGTGTTTTGGCACACGGAGCACCATAATTCTGGCAGAACATCTGGCCGGTGCGATGTGACATGTAAAACAATGACAATGCTCAACCCTTTCACAGGTTGCAAACGATGGCGCACAACAACGCCTCAAGCAGCCACGGCTCGCTGTATGTTGTGTACGAAGCAAATGAAGAGCAGTGGGGCAGGCAAGGTAACATTTGCTATAAACTCACTGCCCTCGTATTGCACTACACGTTGAAGAAATCTGCATTCGCAGCCATCAGTACCGCTAATTAACGTCAGTCCAACAATCAACACAGAAAACTTGGCTTACATCGATTCGCACAGTGCATGGGATCCGCATTATTTTAAGACTATGAATTTATATGCTTAAGAATGGCGCTCATTATTGGGATAATATTGTTACGGTGAAGTGAAGGAAGACGTTGAATTGGACTAGAGAAAGACGAAGTCTGGCGGTTGCCTGAACGCCATATCCATCATTTGTAAATATAAGTTATTTTACACTCGTGGGCCTGCTTTCTTCCCGCAACATTTTGGTGGAAGGTGCGGGGTACCACCACGGAACTTCGCAGCGGACGTCATCTACCTGCTGCCACAATGGCAAATCAACCGACACAAGCGACAACGCCTCGGCAGCCCGTGCCCACGGTCATCCTTCACTTCACCGTAACAATATCATTCGCAGTGAGCAAAAGTGGCTGTCGTGTCCACGGTACTCTTGACTTAAACGGCTTCCATCCCATGGCCATTATATCACCGCCAACTTCCCTGGGATTGTAGTCGTCAAAATGGGACACAAGTGACAGAGAAATCAGGAGGCTGATGAACGGCAAGAAGGTGGGAGCTTCCACAAGACCTCAGGGAAATAAAATTACTCTTTCAGTAGTGTGATCAGGGGGCCGTGCTATGGTTTAAGCATCTATTAAACATCCTCCAAAATATCAACAGGAACCGACACAATTTAGAGAAAGGTGAAACCGCTGGGAATGTCAGGACAGCATTAGCCTAAATATTAAAGGTGGCCTGTAAATAACACACCATAGCACTGACAGGGTGGTCGAATTTTGGCACAAACAGATTATCTGTTGAAGCAGTTCAGCTGGAACGCGATGGTGCGAAATAAGGCGAGAATGTCCGCAAGTGTTGAAGGGAGGTCATGTACGTAGTCCAGTGGCTGACGTCAGGGCACGGCAGCTGTCAGGCGACATGCCTGGTAAGGCGACATGCCTGGCAAGGCGACATGCCTGGTAAAAGCGATATGCCTGGTCGTCAGAAAGAGGGAGAGAGAAAGCAAGGACAGGAAAGGCAGGGAGGTCAACGAGAGGAGCACTCGGTTTGCTACCCTACACTGGGGGTGGGTGAAAGGGGAACATAAGGAGGAAAAAGGTAAAGAGTAACCGCTGAGTGCGTGTGGGAAGGACGCTATAAACGGTGCCTTAAGCTGGTGTACTTCAAATATTGTACTAGTGCACGAATTGGTTTACGTGCCAGTGAAAGGTGTGGCATCGTCCGAGTATATTTGACTCAGAAAACGGTATTAAGTCCAGTCGCTGTAAAGTTGCCTGCAGAGCGAGGTGGTAGATCCTAGCGAGGCCTGTGCCCTTGTGGCTGTGAGTGGCGTTCACGAACACATACTCCTATCGTTTGGGAATAGCGGAGAGCCCGATATGCGACTTCTGTAGGTGCGAGAAAAACATCGAACACCTATTTTGTACCTGGCCCGTGTTGTTCTTCCCTTGCAGTTGTTCGCCTAACATGCGCTTAGACGGCGCTTCAGCACCCGGGGGTCCTGTTACGGAAGGATAAAAGAACAGAAAGGAAGAAGATCGCGAGCCGCTGGCTGCTACCTGTTGTTGCTGGTCGTCCATCTTAAACACATTGACTTTGCTTGTATATATATCCTAAATACAGTCTGTCAATACTCCGAACATCCCCATAACAATATTATGATACACCTTATGCACTTTCTGAGATCTGAGAACAAGACTCAGATCTTTAATTTGTTGCGATCCTCGGAGTCCTTGCCTAGACAAGGACTGTCGCTGAATTGACCCAACTTTTTACAGACATTTTACCATATCTTTGGCCAATGATCGGCTCAGTTGCTTATGCGCCAATAAACCCAACACAACAGCATATTCACGGGCTCCTATATGGTTACGTTGGAGATTGCCCTAAGACTACGTGTGGCAGCGTAAATATATATATATATATATATATATATATATATATATATATATATATATATATATATGTATATATATATATATATATATATATTGTCCGTATATATATATACACACACCTCGTGTTGCGGCAGCTTGACGAGGCCGGAGCCTTGTCAAGGTGCAGTTAGCAGGTTTTTTTCCCGCCACCCCCATATTTCTCGGAGATCAATAACAGTTCCTTCCATTGACTGATTGATTGACTGATTGATTGATTCATTGATAAACGAGAGAAGAAGGGGTACCTAGAGGCTCTATTTTGGTCATCATTAGCACATCAAGCCAACAAACAATGAAGTCAAAAAAGCACCGGGGTGATTATTTGTGGTTAAAATTGAAATGTAGAAAATTTTATAAATATAGCGACTGTAAAAAAATGAAGGGTCTTTTACAAACGCACATCTTTAATAAGATGTAATAAGCGCAGAGAAAGCGCAATTTTTCAGATGTGTTCGTTGGCGAGGCGGACACACTTTGCAGCTATTAAATGAGCTTCGGAAGACTAATGAACAATCTTTCAATAGTAAAGGTTTTATGATTGCCTTGGCGGCACTTGTCTAAGTGTAAAATTGGGATGCAGTGGAATTTTCATGCATGCTTACCTTACAAAAATCTTGAAAATTGCACCTCATATGCGATATTCATCGTAAAATTGCGTAGCTATGTGGAGGCGACGTCCAGATTGAGCACGGCCTGTTGCGCGTCAGACGGGAACGCCCCGTATGTAAGTGTGGAGTCAATTTTGATTGATTGCATGCCGCCGGAAAACGTTGCCTCGGCACAAAACCACAAATGCTTGCAAGGCGAAGCGAGCCCTATCAGACACTGTTACAATAGAGTTTCCTACAAAATTACTAGAGGGAACTCTGGCGCTAGTGTCTACGTGAGCTACAACGGGAGCGGTTGTCCCAGCATGGGAATTGTGGGAAGTACATGCATTTGCCTAAACTTCGTCCTTTTTCGCTTCAAACGGCTTTGTGACTTTGTAAACTCCTCATTTTGAACAGTTTATTGCGTAATGAATAATTAAATAAACATCATTAAAATTGCCCGACGACAGGATTCGAACACAGGGACTCTAGTATAGAACCCTGATATTGAAACCATTAAGCCACGGATGCATGTATCGACAAGCGAATGAAACACACTTATGAATTTATCGCGGGCTTGCCACTGCTTTGAGACGCTTTGTGCGTTTCGATTTGGACACATAGACAAGCTCAATCGTTGCAATTAACAGCAATTGTACGCGTTCCCGGCGTCTTCTGCACTTCGGAGAATATTGATTGCGCTGAAATATACGACAATAAGATTTATATAGCGTAATATACAAACCCACAAGAACGCCTGAATCCATAAGCACGAAGATCAGACAAATCCATCCACTTCCCATCATTCCCATGGTAGGACAACGACTGCAGCGCCAGGGTTGCCTCTAGTAATTTTTGTAGGAAACTCTATGGCTGTCACGACTGGACGAAACGCTAGGTTTTGAACTTCCTCACCCTTGTCGTCACGGGGCGTTTCGGGCTGATATGAAAGCGGGGCCTCCTTTTATACGCTCCCCCTGCGCTCGGTGCCGGTATTGCCTCGATGTACTGTAGAAACTAGATTAGGAATATCTCGAATTCAGTGCGATTTTTCAGATTGAAAAAAAAAAAAATGAGGGTGCATGAAAATGCGACTGCCTTCGAAGACGCCACTAAAACAACTGCCCCTAAGGCACTATTAAAACGTTAATTGTTAATTTTTTAATTAAATATCTCAAGCTCACGTTATGAGCGCCAAATTATGTATACCCTGCTTGACATATCGTCTTCGAAAGGCCATCTTTACTGCGCTTGTAACGTTTTTGTTAAAAAACCTGTGTTGTCTAGATGAAGTTACAGTTTCGCTTAAAAGCCAAAGGATCGATTGCCAGAGCGAATTAGTGGACAAGCTTGTTATACGAAGTTTTATTGGCCTTAAATAAACAACTTTGACGTTTTTAGCGCACGAAAAGGGACGAGAGGCAAAGGCAAGACGCGGACATAGCGCTGTGTGCGCGTCTTGCCTTTGTCTCTCGTCCCTTTTCGTGCGCTAAAAACGTCCATGTTATGGAATACAAACACGCCCTAACCTAACTTCTTTAAATAAACATGCATGGTGTCACGGCCACACAAGCCACCATGAACACATCTCACTCGATGACCGCGGAAACTATCTGCCAAAACGCAGTAACGAGAAAACGCCGCAGCAGCAGCTGCCGAATCGACCTTGCGTCTCGCATCAATGCCAACTAAGCCGCAAGAACACAGCGCGCAGCCGGACTCTTGTCTTCGTCGCAAATGGCTTTCGAGGTACAGTTAGATGTACCAGAATGGGGGTGGGTCCAACGGAGGCCCAGGCAAGCGGCGAGAGTGAAGCAAAAAGCGTTGAAATTTGCGGCGGCGCTGCCGTCACCTTCTTCTTGAAGCCCCTTCTTCTTCTGATGTTCCGGCCAATCCGGTGCCTCGGCCGCCGGTGAAACCACGCCTACCGACGATGGTTACGGCGGCACCGAGCTGTCCTCTACTCAAGAGTTCTACTCAAATTGAGGACGACGCAACGAGCTATGGAAAGAAGAATGATAGGTGTAACGTTAAGGGATAAGAAAAGAGCAGATTGGGTGAGGGAACAAACGCGAGTTAATGACATCTTAGTTGAAATCAAGAAAAAGAAATGGGCATGTGCAGGACATGTAATGAGGAGGGAAGATAACCGATGGTCATTAAGGGTTACGGACTGGATTTCAAGGGAAGGGAAGCGTAGCAGGGGACGGCAGAAAGTTAGGTGGGCGGATGAGATTAAGAAATTTGCAGAAACGGCATGGCCACAATTAGTACATGACCGGGGTTGTCGGAGAAGTATGGGAGAGGCCTTTGCCCTGCTTGAAAAAAGTGTTTGAAAGGGCTATTAGTAGTAGTAGTAGTATGTTTGTAGTAGTAGTATGTTTATTTGGCCATATTATATACAATACAATATGCCCTCGAGGTGAGGCTAAAGGAGGTAGACCAAGCATACCTCCTGACAAGGCCTAATATGAGATTACAAATATTTTAATAAGTTGATATCAAAAGTGAGGCCCAGTTTGCCTTTTAAAAAGGCAAATCCACCGAGCTTGCTTTACTCGATATTAAAACTGAGATACTAAATAATTTCGAGGGAAAGCTTTACACGCTGGGACTGTTTATAGATTTCCGTAAATCCTTCGATACCGTGTGTGATAGCGTTCTTTTGCAAAAACTTAATAATTACGCCGTCCGTGGTATTGCCAAGAGGATACTACAAAATTACATGACAGACTGTTACCAACATGTAGTTATTAATCAGGAGACATCCTCACATGCTAAGGTGAAAAAAGATATCCCGCAAGGATTTATACTCGGTGCACTGTTATTTATAATTTACGTAAATGACCTGTGTCGCATTCCGAATTCTCCTAAAATAAAGAAGGCGACGGTGGCGCTATCAGGATTTTCAGTAAAATTTGCCTCAGCGCGGATCCCTCATTGGACCCACTCTCGAATCTAGTACACTCTAGTACAGTGGTCCGGCAGTGCGTGCGCGGCCGCGGCATTACAGATGCTTCAAAAGCGTGGCAGTTTGGGCGACTTGGTGTATGTCGTGACTGCTTTAGGCTTGTAGCGCAGCTGAGAGTGAACGAGAAAGGAAGGTGGAAGGGGTAATAAAAGGAACGGAGAATAGGGTGAGCACTAAAAAAGTTATAAAGAATGTTTAAGAAATTACAAATGCTAGAAAGCACAGTGGGGAGTGGCACTTGCGGAGGCGTCGCACGTTTGCCCGCATGCGCGAGCAAGAGCGGGTATGAGTAAGAAAATGTGGGGGCTTTTTCTCCTTGAGTATATGACTCTGCCATGCACTACGGTGGAGTTTCTTTGCGCCTATTCTATACGTCTGCCCTAGACGTGCCGGCCTTGCGGAGTGAAGTCCAGTTTGTTTACGCTCCGACACTTGCTGCCGGCATGGTCAAAGAGGTGATAACATCGCAGATGCTTCAATGAGAGCAGTAGGGTCGGTACAAGACGGCGGGCCACATATAATAAAAATCTAGGAGGCAGAGCGCCTTAGCAACGGTGGTTGAAAGCCAGCGGCTGAAAGGGCGCTGGTGATCTCGACGCCCCTGCAACCGCTACAAGGATACGGCGTACCCCCCTAACGTGTTTTACTTAACCTAACTGAACCTTAACCTAGCCTAACGTGGCCTAGACGCAAAGACAATAATCCGCACGGTGTAACCGCTGTGGGAATACGCCGCGCCGCCCTAACGCCTTTTCCGCTAACCTAATGTAACCTAACGAAACATAAATGTAACCTAAACCTAAGCTAATATTACCTAACGTGGACGAGGTGCAATTGAAATAATCCTCACGGCGTGAGACCAGGCAGTCGCGTTCAACCATAGTTGATAAGGCGCTGTGCGTTTATTTCACTCGAAGGTGACCACACAAAGAATGCTGCTTAAAAGTCGAGGACAGCAGGCCAGGCCTCTACTACTGCACTTCTTGCTCCCCCGGGAAAATCAGTGATGCTTTTTTCCTTAATTTTTTTGAAGGTAGAGTGCCATAAGGCCGAACGAAGTTATAATCCGGCATGACTGGTCCAGCACAAGCTTCGCAGGCGCAAGAAAGTCTGTCCGACGTACCTTTAGACACAGCGACAACCAAATGGGACGTCAGTCATGACAGATTCACCTGTTTCACCGTGCCGGCAGACATCGTCCGAGCATAAAGAAAATCGACCCTACTCCGCAATGTCAGCACGCCTAGGGACAAATGCACACAACACGGGCAATTGCACTTCTCCACCATAGTGCCCGGGCAGAGTCAGATATTTATGGAACAAAGGCCCTCACATTTTCTCTCTCTCCAACCCGCTCTTACTCGTGCCTGCGCAGAAACGTCGAGTTCCTGGAGAAACGTCACGCCCCGTTGTACCTGCGAGCAATTGTAAAAATGTGGCCCCTGTAGCCCCGGCCGCCTGAAGTAGGACGCTCACCCTTTCCTATACCTCACCCCGGAACGTTGCGCTCGCCGGAAGACGGCGCGCGTCCTCTCTGCTTCCGTCGGTTGCGTGCTCAAGATTGAACCGCGATCGCCACCACACTCTCGAAGGCTTTCACTCGCTCAAAGAGCACCCAGCGCGGTGTGACGATTTTATCGCCTTTGGATTTTATACGAATCCTCGGCGCGACGGCTTCTGCGATTCCAGAAATGCGCACGGAGCGTCCATATAATCGTTATGGCAATAAAAGCACTCTGTATATATTGAGTTTTCTGAAGAAGTTATCTGCTCTATATCTTCACACAGGAACTGCGGCCCTTGCGTAGCTACCGCTGCTCCTCGAACAGAGTCATTCAGAAGAGTTTTCATTACTACGATTTGTTCTACTTTGAGAAGCTATTAAATGGTATTCCTTACATATTCATGAAAAACAAACATTTGATAATATTGAATTGCGAAATTTCATAATTAATACAAACCAATTAGAAAAGTCTATTTGACTCGTTTTTGAAACTGCGAATCTTTGTATGCCCCTAGTATTCACCTTATAAACCAAGAAATACTGCTTTATATACCAGAAAAATAAGGTGTCTGTAGGATTCCACGCATGCTTGGTAATCTTAGTCACTGCACGGGCCGGTTTATCAGGCCCCGTCCCGAGCTGGAGCCCCAAAGTACAATGCATGGGCCCGCCCGAGCCGGGCGTGCTGATTTTAAACCTGAATGGTAGCCAGTCCAGTTCTTTTCGACGGATTATACCTTGAGCCTATTCGAAGCTAGCTTGAGATTCCGGTCATTGTGGAGAGACTGGCATGTGATCAACGAGCCGTGCGTGGTCTTCAAGGTGCATCAAAGCAGCATTTTTCCCTGCGTCTTATCTTGCTGGCTGCTTTAATTGTGAGAGATATAACGATTTCATTTCGACTAACTGCCAGACGAACTTGGAAAGACTGTTAGTATTATCAGAGAGTAGCGCAGCAATATACTATAGGGAAGGCTCACGTGAACACATCCTTACCCACCGCGAGCCATCCCATCTTACTTTTGAATCTCATATAACCATTGGGATGCACAGTGATAAAACTCAAGCCAATATATTTGGCGCAAACACGAAGTTAAACACATTGACATATTGGCTTCCAGAAACATCATAGTGCACGCACACTAGAAGCATCTGTCAATAAATAAAAATTGATGATCCACGTGGCTAAAGCTCAAGTGCAGTTATGACTTGCTATGGAGGATACCATTTTTTTGCGTTTTTGGCTACGCTATGACTTTGTCAGTGTTTCAATCGACAACTTAGGTTCGTTATTTTGCCACATATAGAAGTCTATACTATGCATACTTGTGTTTCAATACATCGCATTAGAACCAAGGTTAGGCAGTTTTCCGTCAGATTAAGATATGATTGCTTGTTCTTTCACGTAAATTCGCAGGAAACTCACCTCGTGCTAGAAAACATATAGAAGGCTACGAACACGTGAGCTGAGCCACCAAAAATGTAAAAATTGCATTTAAAATAAAAATTCACAGATACAGTAAGGTTTTTTGTGTGCTGTTTTCTTTTTCACATCCCGCTCATTAATGTTGAGACATTTTACTGCCTAATCGTAGGCTGAAAGTATTTAGCTAGGAAAAATATACAGTTGATGGTCGGAATTTAGTTAGTTGGACTAATTTTGCGAGGAACTAAGGCAGAATATTGAGCTCGCTGGAACAGGTAACCACGAAAAATAACGGAAACTGTAGGGATTGGCTCCAGGCGCTAACACACAACATTTGGTAATGAACGTTGCAAAATATTTTTGTTACCATTTGATTTAAATTCACTAAAAGCTTGTTCACAAACTAGCTTCTGTCTTGCCATTGAAATCATCGCGCACAGGCAACGCAAAGCTGCGCATCAGCGATGGCTTTAATCAAAATCTATACATTTTTGCGCAGCAAAAAAATATTGCAGACGACTGCGCCTCGAGGCACGCCTTCTCTTGGGAGATATACCCAGCTGTACCGAAAGTCCTCTAATTTATTCGTCTTGTGGTTGCTTTACGACGGATACCTTAGGTACCTGAAGAGCTTCCAGAGAATTTGTTTTTGCGCCGTGTCTCGCAACAATCAAATAGTTTTCAATCTCATTAGCGTGATCACTGTACGAATTGATGTCTAACCCTTCGTCATTTTCATTCGACTCTGTGATTGCAAGCAACTTTCCCCAATGCGCTTGGCCTTCTTGATAGGCGGGGCCACTGTCGACCTTACAGCGCTACCTTCATCGAATGTCGGGTCGTACATGTGACTTTTGAACGCGGACACCTCTAGGAATACGACATATTATTAACCTTGGAACAATGCTCAACACGCTTTTTAGTGTCGTGAAAATAAAAGGATCACCCCAGAACTCATCTTGAGATGACAATCGAAGATAATGAAGTCAGCGCTCGCGCAATGTAGCGATCACGTTGCGACACACGGTATTGACTTGGACACCTTTATTTAGAATCGGCAGTGGTCCTCCTGGGATTTGAAGTGCTTGGCCAATATGCTATATACACTGTGTCCGTGATTGGCCCAATTTTTTACGTATGATCATCGATCAACATGGTTCTCGCGACGCTAGGACGAGGACCGTATGCCGCCGGCACATTCAGTGTCGATGAGGAAATGTTGCTGAAGTGATTACGATAAATAAACACGACAGAATTACAAAGCCATGAAGATAACTGCATAATGACAAACAATTTAAGATAGCACAATTATAACAGAATGAAGGAGAAATTATGATGTAGCGACGAAACGGGTTTGACAACGACGGCTGGCCACAATTGCATCTAATTTTTTCAATGATGACGATAGTGCGACAACAACGCGATGGCATGGCCGAGCGACCATGGCAGGAAGACAAGTGTACGACGATGATGGCATAGGGATGAATGCGTGACGACTGTAAGACGAATACAGTGGGACGATGGCAGTATGACAAGTATGAGAGGATGAAGCAGGAATGACGACGAAGGAACGATGGGGACCACGGTATGTCAGCAAATGCATGACGATGACAGTATATGAACGACGCAATGACGACAGTGGCACAACAATCGCGACATAACCATGATTGAATTACAATAGCATGTTTGTTGTGGAATGACGTTGATGTCACTGCTAAGGCGGTGACCATGAAGGCTGGACGAATATTTCGTCAAGTTTCCGAAATGATGACATTGGTAGGACAGCGTTATGAGAACAAAATTACTTTAACTGCACGATCGCTACTGTATGACAACGATGGAGCTACCATAACTTCGAGCACATACGCAGTGGCTCAATTTAGCAGACAACCATTCGGTCAGCTGGCGTAAGATAGATAGATGGATAAATAGACCGATAGATAGGCAGATAGAGCGATAGATAAAAGAACCCCAATTCGGTAACGAATGCTGTTCGCATTAAAAAGTTGGCGCTGTTGATAAGCGGAACCGTTTTCTCCATGGCCGAAAAATGACGCTAATGTAAACTAATGTCTACAGCATAGAGCTGCTGTGTCGTGGCCTGCCCGCCTCGACTCTCCCATACAACACACCCACAACACCTAACTTAAGGTTTACATAGGGCTGCACTTTTTATATTCTTCCGTATTGTGGAGTCACAGGTAGCATGCCTGGGCCTATAATCCGGGCGCGACCCGAGTTAAACGCCGCTAGGCACGAGCCCGCCCGGGTGTAAGTCAACAATTGCTAACCCGGCCCGTGCGCGGCGCGCAGCCCACGTGGCGGGCTCGGGATCTCTGACGAGCCCGTTCCTATCCAGATACCTATCTTTTCTCTCTCTGAGAATGAAGTTTCTAGGGGTTGCAATGACATATCATCATTACAAGCGCGTACTGGTGTCCAACAAGGCACAGCGTTAGGGTAGTTTGGATGCGTGATGTCTGTTACCTATAGAGTAACAATCTCGTATGCAGATGACACCACACCTGTCGCCAGAAGCGTAGCCAGGGGAAGGGGGACTTAGGGGGCTTTAGCCCCCCCCCCCCCCCCACACCCCTGAAATTTTTTCGTGCTGTCATGCTCCGCCGACCAAAACAACTCCTGGCGCCGGAAATCATGCTCGATGTTGTGTAGAATGTCGTTTTCATGCCCTAAAAGACATTTTAGCGCGGACATTGCGAAATTGGGCTGGATTTCACGGCAACGCGAATGCAGTGGGAGTCACATATCGTAACGCAAGGCCACCCATCGAGCACAAAGTTTCAAGCGCGTTTTGATGGCGAGCGGGATCGTCTCCACATCTCGCGGAGGCCGCGGAATCTACGGAGTGCTTGGATTTCAATACTGAAACTTTATGGGTATAAAGCTCTCATCACCTTTTCATGAGAAAGGTGCATTGCCATTTCCAAAGTCGTGCTTTCAATTCCGAAAATTTGTGGGTTTAATGCTGTTATAAACATATGACGACAAAGGTGCATTGACTTTTTTGAAGCCGTACATCAGACCATACAAAGAGACAAGCCAAATCAACACACTATCAGAAAAAGGTAACAAAGTGCGCAGCGAGGTGTGATGAGACGAAGCGTTGTGTTGGTTCATTTGTGCAGTCATGTCACAGAAAAAATATCAACATTTTTTTTTTCACCTGCACCAAAGCATCCATGTCAAGGATACTAAAGCCAGCAAATGTAACTAAGTTCTTATTTATTTGTCTACTTGGAATTTTATTTTCGCGAGGACACATTGAGCCTCCTTTTCGTTTCTTTTTGTTTTTGTTATTTTGTTCTTGCTACCCACGGGCTGACGATCCAGCCAGAGCGCATGCGTTTTTCTCGGGCTGCTTCGATCACCACGCCGCGCACTTCGATGCGCGTTCGTTTTTCTCTGGCCGGCTGGAATTTCACCTGGCAAAGCTTTGGACACTTTCTGGATAGCAGATGAGAAGAAGAAACAATGCAAAGCCGCTCGCCGTCATCACTCCGGGGACCCGACGGATTGCAACGCGTTCGTTTGAGCGCAACCTTTCCGGAAAATTTTGTGTCGCCCGTGTAGGATACCGAGCAGTATGCGCACGGGTACTCTGTGGACCAAGCGTCTCACGTTTTCTTTGCTATTCCTTCGGTAGCCACACTAGTTGCCCAAAGTAGGCATTCGATTGTAGCCAACATGCTTTCCTTTGCATTATTTCATTTCGGCACCCCCGCCCCACAAAAGAAGAAGACATTGTTGCGGCGCAGAGATATGTCGCATGTTGAAAGTTCGATTTTCTTACTTCTTTTGCGGAAAGTAATTGGCCACGGGACGCTTCACTTGCGGGATACTCTTATTATATTATTGCGATAGCAGTTAAATGGACCCTCCAGGCGCATTCCTGCCGTCGCTGACGCCCTCATATTCCGTATAAAGCCCAGGGGCGGTAACATCGTGACCGCGCGCCGCAAACCGAACAGACATCCCCAAAGGCCGGGAGCTCGAGCGAGCGGCTGAAGCATATGATCTCCAACTCATCATTGTCCCTCAAAACCCGACGAGATTAGGTAACAGCGTCAGTGCAGACACCTTTCCAGATCTCACATTCACAAATAATGTCGACGAGTTATTCTGGACCAATCTAGGAAAGAATCTAGGCAGTGACCATTTCATCATCAGCGTGTCGGTAGGCTCCCCGGAAATCCGGTGACCCTGTGGCGAGGTGGTAATCACGAACTGCTGTATGTGCGAGTGAAAGCGTAAGGTGAGGGAGGCATGGGTCAGCCGACGATGGTGGCTCAGTCTTGTGTGCGCATGGGAGAAAAGCGAGGAGGAAGCGCGCCACCTTCCGTCGTGCGCCATACATCGGGGGAGTGGAGGGAGGGGGGGGCTGTGATGTGTGAAGCTGTGGTTGCGCATTTACCTTGTTTGACGCATAATATATAATGACTTTTTCTTTGATACCTAAATTTATTGCTTATACGTATGTTTAAATATCTTGTTGCGAAGTTTTGTGTATATGTGCAGTGAACTTTGTTTCCAGTGACACTTTCTTCCCTTTATCAAGCTGTATCTTCGCATTTGTATTTTCTATTGTATCTTCGCGTTTCTAATGTGCCAAGGCGAGACAAAAGACAGTGAGCCAACCCACCCGCGCAATAATGGTTCGGTTCATTATTTGCGATGCATGCGCATAGCACATAGGCATCTCATTTACAAAAGTGACATGCAGGAGTCCGGATAAATGTTCTTTAATACTCTCATATACTGGGTTCAACATGGTTGCGTGGCATAATGGACACTACAAAAGTTGAACAGCGAGGTGTGGTGAGGTTTTTGACAGATGGAGACGTTTCCCAAAAAAGAAATTAGTCGCCGTATGGCTGCCGTGTGCATTGAACATTGCAGTTCATTGGCCACTGTGAAGCGTTGGAGCAAACGATTCAAAGAAGGACGCGAAAGTTGCAAAGGCGGTCTATAGCCGGGTAAAGCCACCGTTCAATAGCCCCCAATACAATTGCAAAGGCTTATTAGACAAGAACGGAGGATAAGAATCGATGAATTGGCAGGGCGTGTGAACATCAGTCACGATTCGGGTCACACCATAATTCATGAACATATCGGTTATCGACTCTTGTGTGCGTAATGGATGCCCAAGATTTTGAACCATCGCCAGAAGACGGAGAAGTTCGGTGCCGCCTTGACTCATCTAATCCGGTATCACGATAAGGGTGACGACTTTTTGTCTGCACTTGTGACCGAGGATGAATCAAGGTGCCGCTACTACTAGCCTGATACACTACGGAAAATTTTACAGTGGAAACATTTGAATACACCGCCCCAAAGGAAACGAAAGGCCGTCATTTCTGCTGGAAAGGTATTGACTTATTTTTCGATCGTCAGGGGACATTATTGATCGAATTTGCTAAACCTGAAGAGACTATCAATCGTTTCCGATATTGTGAAACGTCGGATCGGGCGCGTGTCGCAATGAAGAAGCAACAACGTGGAAAATTGAGCAGCGGGATCATCTTGCTCCACGACATTGCCCGGCCCCACGTCGATGATGTGGTTAATACAAAACTGGCAAAGTTTGAGTGGGAAACGTCGCAACATCCGCCATACAGCCCAGACCTGTCGTCTTGCGACTTCCACATTTGGGAGCATTTGAAAAAACAGCTCAAGAAAACCAAAGTCATGTCGTACGATGACGTAGATTCAGTCACAGATTTTTGAACCAGCAACCCAAGGAATTTTATGAGACGGGAATTACGCGACTCGTTAGTCAGTGGGACAAATGTTAAAATGCTCATCGAGACTACTGTTCAATAAAGTACCCCGTTTGTCATATATTCGCATTGGCTCACTTTCATTTGACTCGCCCTCATATATTTTGCAGAATTCCTGCTTTTTATGTGCTCTCTGTTGCGACTATAATTTCGGAGGAATTACTCGCAATACACGACCGCTGACAGCTGCTCCTGCGTAATACATTCTAACAAAAAACAGCGCCATCGAGAATTTTTCCTGGTCGTTGCATATGTACAAAAATGTAAAGAATGTTATTGAGTGACAGAGAGAGACAGAGAGATGCTAATTAGAGAAAGGCCGGGAGGCTAAAAAGTTTTAATTAAAACATGTGTCCTCAACTTGTACATTTCATGGCCTTTACATTTTTCATATCAGCGGCATGCTATGCTTTACTGGTTCTAAACTGATATAGTTCTAGAGTTCGTGTGACATTTGCTTCACTTAATAAATATAAAAAAAAATCATAGACGCATTGATATCAGTTGTTTCGGGCACAATGTTGAGACGTACGAGTATATTCTTTTACGAAAAAAGACATACTTGTCTTGAATTCGCTTGCAGCATCTTTGGCAATGGCAACGCCGTTATTATTAATGTTGAATGTATTTGATTCTTCGACTATTTCTATAAGGAGGAGGCCGAGCTGCAAAGTGAGCCCCCCCCCCCAAGCGAACGAACATTCTGTACGCCACTGCCTGTCGCTACTGGTGCGTCTGAACGTAAATCCCACAGATTATATCTTTGGCACTACATAACCCACAAATATAGGTGGACGCAGTAAGCAGTAAGCAGCTGTGTGTAGTGCTAAGGTAAAACTTTATTGCGTATGCATGTTAATTTAGTTACACAAACGATAGAAAGTGTTGGTACCGTTAAAAGTTTCGGTGTCATCTTCTTTAAATATTTGAGATGTAATATGCTTGAGCAGTGAATTATATGAAAAATTTCTTCTTCTCTGTGCATCACCTCACGTGCTGAATGTTTACCTGAGCTTAAGGCTGAAATACTTATGTCTCTTCAGTACTGTCGAGGTTTGAGTCATATAAAACTCCGGTATACTACTAGAGTGTCTAATGTGTCTAAAGAGCACAGTCGGCGTCACCCTTGTGTAGAGCGCGGGAACGGCGGCCGCCGGTCGCTCCGCAGCCAGCCAGCGAAGTGTAGCGGTAGTGGCTGGGCCCGAAAATAAATGCGTCAGCCGCCCGAGCCCAGCAGCTACCGTTAGACGTCGCTAACTGCCTCCGGAGCAGCCCGGCGGCCGCCGTTCTCGCTCTCTACACATGATTGACGCCGACAGTACTTACTGCAAAAGAAGACTGCTCCTGTTAGTGCAAATGTACTGTTCCTCGGTCGAAGTGTCAGATTTTCTTTGTCCGTGTCTTCGATATGCAGGCGCACGCTGGCTCTACGATGTAAATAATCCTCAACATTTAACGAAATTGTAAATAACTTGCTGGTCAGGATTCGTGACAACGCCCAAAAAGGACAAAGAGGGTACAAAAAATATTGGTGTTTCGACACTGCTTACGCAATATGATAAGCATTTCAAAGTGGCACATAGGCGTTCTTGCTAAACAAGGTGAAGAAAGACAACAGCGAAATTGGATATTGTTGTAGTTCCTGAATAAAGACCTACTTCCAACAGTAGCTGCACTGCTTATAACTACTTAACATTCACGTGCGGCTATTTGGTTTTGGTGTATTTTTTTACGTCAGCGTATAGCGCCAAATAAAATGGTTATCTTCGAAACAGAAAAAGATATTGTTCATGAAATGCACACCATTAGGTATGGCATCAGTGTATAACGGTGCACCTACGTACAGGGCCAAACTCCGTATAAACAGCGTCTAAACGTTGTTCTTGCGACTCTCCTTTTCACCTTGTATCCAGTGGTGAAAATAAAAATCTTTATGATGATGATGTTGAAATAGATATGACTGATCTATCTTTCTTTTTTCTTTGCAGGAGGTATTCTACTAAACGCGTCCTACACGCAGTCTACTTAATGGCAAAGGGGATGTTAATACCAAGATTCTAGAACTAAGTGAATTGCGTATTGGTCCATGAAGAATAAAGAATATAATTTTCCCTGAATAAATATTGTCTGCTTCCTAATATTTTTGCCTCTTTTCGCTTTAGAGGGCTTAAAATGATAGAATTATCAGGTGCCTGTGTGGCAGAACTGGTGCGGTGTTGATCAATCTCCAACAATACCAGCATTCCTAATTCCTAGCGCTCTTTAATAAGTTTCCAGAGACAATATCAAAGCCATCATGGGAACAAAGCACCGGCACTAGACTCTTACCTTCTTTCTAAAGCATTTTTATGCATGATTTTATTTTAATCGTACCTGTGGTTGGCCCTAAGACATCCCGAACATGCACAATTACGAATGTACACTTAAGGCCAATTTTAAATACGGTTCCACTTGGTAACAGGAAGTTTTAATGACTGTTTTTCACCTTTGTGGACAGAAATTCGCAGTAAAAAAAGAAACATGTGGACGAGCGTTGCAGATTGTCGAGATTGCTGACGTGCCATCGAATACCTATCAGAAGAGTTGATCAACTGCAGTCGCTGCGTGAGCCGCCTGCGTTGATGGCGACGCAATGCTGGCCACCTGATGGTCTTCGCATATCTGAGTAAGCATGACGATTGCTTTCTAATCAAAGCCGAGAAGCTTCAGGTGCAAGACTACTTCAGGCGGTCATTGTTGGCAAGTGCGCGTATGGGATGCCTGGGCCCCTCCAAGGCTAATGTTAGTTGGGCAGTGGTCAGTGATGATGGCAGAGAGCCTAAACAATTTTGTTTATTTGTGTTAAACTCAGCCATTGTGGCGCAAACTTTCGGATGGGTAGGTTTGTTTATGAAATAATGTGTTTTTTTGTCAGCGACTGATGTATCTTCTTGGTGACAGCTAGCTCCGATCTCAGAAGGAAGCTAAGGTGCTTCAAGACCTGAATAAAAAAATATCGCGGAGGACATGAAGGAATTTGTGTTCCTTGTATTCTTATTATTTAAGGGAATATTCTTTTTGTCCTATTTGTCTGGTGTATGTTTACCTTATAGTTCTTCGCACTTTGGTCCAAAGTTATTGACGGCAATGGTATGTACTGAGTCATATGTGTCTAACTATTGAGTTCAATTAATTTCTCTTGAATATAGACTTGATTCCGAGACACGTGACTGGGAATTCAACGATCCATTTTGTTTAACGTAGTAATCTAATACAGGAACGTAGTTCTGCTTTGCGTGGTTACAATTAAGTATATAAATTTAATGAAAGTGCGCGTGAACAGAAATGACCATTTGCCTGTCGAAATGAGCTGCTTAATTTGTCGCATTTGCATATTTTCACCATCTCCATCTGCAATACAGATCTTTAATTCGAGGACATATTGTTACATGGAGAAAATATATGTATTTGCAATATATACAGTTGTAAGATTGTAGCTCAGTAGAATGGGTAATACCTGTGTCACAGATGCACACTTGGAAGGCCTTCCAGTCGACGGCCTTCGAAACGCGACAACTCTATCGACTCAAAGGAGTTGTCGTTCTGCTACACGGCACTTTTGAAAGGCCGTTGAGTGGCTCAGGCGTTTCTCGCAAAATTGTGTGGCGCTGCGGATCTTTATTTTAGTTTTCATGCCACGATAGATGAAACAACAATAAAAATATTTAAAAGCCAGGGAGAGACGCATGCCCAGGTGTCCAAACTAGATGAACTCGTGGGATATGTTGGTCCTTGTGCATCAATTTATGAGCCACCGGGGATCACAGCTTGTTGATTGCAGATTCTTTCAAGTAACTAAGTGTTAAAATTTCGTATATAATTTAAAGCGGCATACACATATCTATAATAAAACGTCTGGCGGGACGTTTTTTATGTTCGAGATATAGACGGGATGATTCAGTTAATTTTAGGTTGTGTGGTTTAGAATCGCTAACCATTCGCCGGCTTCATAACAAATAAAGCTTCTTTTTAAAAATCAAATATTTTATTATTACAAAAAATTTTACTTATAAACGTGCGTTTCAATGTAATTAAGGGTTATTTTACTAGGTTTACTAGGAAATGCAGACCCTTCTATTCCTGTTCTAGCATGATTGGTACATCTCATGGCCTCGTTAAACAGTTGAAATACCAGGATGTCTATATGTCCTCTGATTTATCAATGAATAACCATACAGGCTTTATAACTGGTAAAGTCAATGGTGTATTAAACTTCATTAAACATCACACCAAATCTGCACCAAAAACCTCAAACAAGCTTTGTATGTCAACGATCTACTTCCAATCTTTGAATATTCTTGTACAGTATGGGATCCTCACGGCGAAACGCTAATCTATAAACATGAACGCATACAAAACCAAGCTGCACGCTTTGTCCATGATAATTTTAACTTTAATTCTTGTATAACACATATTAAAGATGAATTAGGTTGGAAACTTCAGCAGCAAGAAAAGTTTTGCGTTTCAAATTTTTTCATTCCATTTTTTTGTTGAAACAGGTATTACTAAAAGTTTATACAAGATCAGTTCATTCTACATTTCGCGCAGAAATGATCATGAAAAAACGGTTCGTGAAAGGAAATTCCGCACGGATGTATTTCAGCATTCTTTTTTTTATGATTCACGAGTGGAATCAGTTGGACGCGAGCGTTATCGATGTTCCCGCAAATGTTTTTCTGTTCCTTGCAAGATGTATGCTTTAGTTGAATGCTCAAGTGAAAGCTGTGTCTGTCTGCCTTTTTATTTTGATTGTAGCTCCTGTTTCGACGACCCTACAACATGCCCAAATGGACGATGTATACTTACAAATAAATAATAAAAAAATAAGAAAGAGGTCTGGAAGTCCCACGATGCCGAATTCCCACTAGGTGGGTGTCCTTCCAAGCGTCCGAACAGCAATCGCAGTCGCTTAACACCAATACGTGAGCGCGATTGCGCCTATTTCAAAAGCCGTTGTTACGCGGCGACAGCACTCATCCGCCTCCCACAGCAGCGGCGGGTACTCGTCGATTTCAGAAAAGCTGTGGTGGGGGAAAGTTGCGGCATAACGCATCTCACAATTACGGTCGACGATAATGTGTTTTGCATTGAATCAATATAGCGACACAACGTGTTGCCACCGTGGGAACGAGCTATGTGTGAGGCATGTATTCAAGCGGAACTCCTCGACGCCATCTGGCGCCGCCGCCCGGAAACCTGCGCATGGCCTCCGATATGCATGGCCTGACGGTGCCTGCGAACGCTGAGAAACGCGTCATCCGGCAACTGAGCTGCTCTCTCGCGCTTTTTTTTTTCTGGACACGGGGTGCCATCTGGTGCCGCTGCGGAGAGGTCCGCACATAGCCTCCGAGACCAGAAGCGTGGCGCGTTAGTCCCTGTGAAGGTTGAGAATTGTTCCAATGCTTGCCGCACACACAGTGCCATCTACCCAGTGATTCAAGTCGGTGAGAGATCCATTGAAGAGCGACACATACCCATTGCAATAATGGCGCAGCTCGCTAAAGCATTGGCGTGAAAGGCGTTCGTTGAAATGCGGCACATACGCACTGCATTTGTGGCGCAGTCTGCTAACGCGTCGGGTTGTAGTAATGTATTTCGGCAGATATTTGCCAAATATGCATTAGTACAGTGTGGCGAAGCCTCGCAGCCACATTCGTTGTTCAACTTGTCGGCGATAAGAGCATTCTTCGTGCAAGGCATGGCGAACGACGTCACGCGATGCCTTATTTTCTTTCTCATTATTTCAAGGCGCTAATTACACTACAAGGGGGTTACAGGGAATTACCCAGTGTCACATCTAACCGTGGCACATGTGGGTGGGAAGCTCCCATCCTATGGGATGGTCCTGTTACGTCAGCAAAGCAGTCTGATGAGCGCTACCCATTCCATCACTCACTACCCAAATGACTCAGGTAGGCGGAAAAAACGGATTAGTACAAACATTCAAACTAACATAGATACATAGCCCTCAAAAAGTGTGTGAAGTACCCTAAGAATGCTAACGCCATAAAAAAACCAGTGGTATAGTGTGTTGTGTTGGCCCCTCACCTACCCGAGATCCGCGAAGCACGAAAGCGCTTCCAGCTCGGGGCCAGCCGTGACCTGCCCCTCTTTCGAGAGACTCGGCCATCTTACAATTAAGCCCACAACCGCACCGGCAGCGTACGTGCTCGTTCAGCGTACTTGACCACCCCAACCGGGGCCAGCGACACTGATACGCCGAGGCCGAGCACGTCTCGCCACCTCCCAGAAGCCAACCCACGCGACATTCGCCACCCGAGAAGTCTTGTGGTGACTGTATGAGGCGTTATGGGAAACTAAGTAATAATGCCTAAAAATCATGTGGCTCATGAGGCGGAAAATGCAAAGTTGTCGGCGTTGGCGTGGAGCCCACGCTGGCCGAAACCCACAATGGTGTGGCGAAGGTTATAAATGTAAACAAATTAGGATACAGTTAATTAAGGCACTCGAATCCACGACCTTTAGGGGGAGTCTAACCTCCGACCTCTGGCGCTGGTTAAGGCGAAATAAGGTACAGCTAATTAAGATAGAGTAAATTAAGGCACTCGAACCCATGACCTTTATGGGAGTCGAAAATAGGATATTTCGCGTTAAGGCTATTAAGGCACGGTTAACTATGATATAGTTAATCAAGGCACTTGCATCCACGACCTTTGGCGTCAATTAAGGCAAACTTAATTGGAACACATATATTAAGGATGGCGTTATATAAGCACTCCAACATGCAACGTTTGTTAGGAGTCGAGCCCTCGACCTTTGGTTGGAGTCGAAACCACAACCTTGCGCTGTGCGCACCTTGTTAAGAACAGCTTTTCTCACGTGACGTCGCCGCGCTTCTGCTGACGTGGCCGCCATGCTTTCATATTAATGTACGTAGGGATAGTGAAGTGCCCCGTGACTTTTGGTATTTCGGAGAACATAAAAACGTCCTACTTGCAAGACATTTTATCGACGTCTGTGGCCAGCCGAAAGTGGCAAAAATGTCTGCATCTGGTCAAGACAGCTACGACATGGCCCGCAAGACTTCTTAAAGTCCTTTTAAAGCGGCTACAAGAAGTTTTGCAACATGTCGTATATACCAAATCTGGAGTGTCCATTGGGCGGTCTTCACGAGACCCCAAGACTTCTTATGATGCCAGACAAAATTACGACAAGGCAACATGTCTTATAAAAAAGAACTTCCTGAAAACATCCAGAAGACGTCGTGTAAACATTATAAGGTAATTGCCAAGGTGTTTTAGTAATTTTGTTAAAGCGTTCTGAAGATGTTTACAGACATTTCTTTGCTTAACGGGAATCAATCGCGGTCATTCAGAGGGACGCCGCCGCGGTACCAGCATTTCAATGAAAACAGTCCCGCAGTATCTCGCAGTGATCGACGTCTCAGAAGTGCCCCCTCTGGATCTACCATAATTTGCAGCCTACCTGAAACAAAATTTTAGACATGCATTTTCTCCAATTGTGAATAATAAACCATGCTCGCATATCGGCACTTTTCGCAATTGTGGTTTCTGAGTCATTCTGCGACAGTTCGACGTCATGGAAGACGAAGAGATTACCGCTAGGCTAGTACCGAAACGCGCGTGTTTGGCGAACAAAGTTATGCAGATGTAGGCTGCATAACTTATATGTAGCTGTATGTAGATGTAGAAGCGGCAGATGTAGGCTTCTCCATCCGCATCCGCAACTCAGCCGAATGCAGCAAGCCATCGTGCGAAGCACGCAAGCGGGGTCGCCAGCGCATCCCGTGCTCTTGCACAAGATGTTCCCAACAGAGCATGACACTTCATGCCCGTTTTGCAGACGATCAAAAGGCAATCTAGCACACAACCTTGCAGAGTGCACTAAGCTCAAGAACCCACCACCATCCACCCAAGAACCCCCCAACAAAAAGAAGCGAGCGATACATACAACATACGAAATAGATACGCGCGCGCGTGCCGCTACTGAACAGCTCCCAAGCGAAAAGCCAAGGATGTACGGCTTTACTAGCCTGATACAGGGCTTCACGCTATGTGATGGTGGCGGCATCATGAGAACCCGCCGCTGGCGCATTGAGCCGTAGGTGGCAGGGGGAGGTTTTGAAGCCTGGAAACCATGACTGTGCACTTGGCACTATAATTTTGCGCACTAATCGTGCTCTGCAGATAGGCGCCTCCATACCGTATGTTGCTTTTGTTCTCTTTAACAACACAAACAAACCTTGGACAGACTATGTCCATCTAATGCGTTTTGGCGGATATGTACGGCAAGCATGCGCTGTTGTCGATTACGTAATTCATTTTTGCTTGACGTGTCAGCGCTTAGGTAATAACGGGAGATCTCAACTGCACCGCGGAAGTGACCTGCTCTTCAAGAAGACATTCATACTCTTCAGGAATAATCAGAAGGCTACAATGATCGTGGCTCTGGGGGCGGCACAGGGCGGCAAGAGTAAGGCAGCCAAGCAATTCCGGAGGTGGCATTGTGGATGACGCCCTGTCCGTCAGCACAACTTACAACGTACGACTTCCTTTGCGATACGGGTAGCTTCACAAGAAAACGACACAGGATTGCGACGGTAGCTGTAGCGGAAACGGATGTTTCGGCATTCTTTGCAAATACACCTCCCCCCCCCCCTTGTAGTGTGCGCGACGCCAGTGTGGAGGCCGCAACTGCAAGGTCATCAGTGTGGAGGGTTTTAAAGGTCCTCTCACCAGGCCCCATAGCATATTTTGGTTATACGCTGGAAGTTGTTACGTGTCTTTTAGGGAGCGTTCTGCCGCAAAACTTTTTCAGATCGGCTCATAAATGGCCCATACAGGAATACTTCAGTGCGGCGAACCCTGTTTGCAGCAGTCCAAAGCCAAGCAAGACGCTCTCTCCACTCGCCCCGTCTAGCCTAGGGAAGTGAAAGTCCTTCCCTGCGCTCGTGCATGGGCTCGTCCCTGCGCTCCCTGCGTTCCCTGCGCTCGTCACGGGTGAGGCCTGGGACGCATGCGTCACAGGCCTCGCCTTCGTTTGTTTTTGTGCTCCTCCCTTTTTTTTCGGGGCTACGCATTTCCGCCGACCGCGTCCCGCGCAAGCTCTTCCGCGCAGCGCAGAATTTTGCGCGCTGTGCACAAAGAAACGTGACTAGCGGTATAATTCACTGACGCATGAACGCTGAAGCAGAACAAGCGGATCACAGAGTATGATCACGGCACTGCAACACGGTAGAAAATGACATTGTTTCGGTACCCGTGCACGTGACGAAGTGTTACTACAGCTCTCTCGCTTCGTTTCGAAGTAAAACAAAAAACATGCATGCATTCCGGGTGTGTGTTTCACTATTTTTCTAAATTTCTATTCGTCAATTCAAGCAACAGATCGCACTGATAACTGATGTTGTCTTGAATAATTATCGAAGTCACGTGTCACCACGAGCGACGTCACACTGCGGGCACGACTACGTAGGCACAGAGCACGACTCCGTCACCATCCGGATTGGAACGCGGCGGCCGCGAGAAGGAAAAACGGCGTTCGCTTTGAAAATTCAGATTTTTCCGCGGCGCGTGGCGATGTAATACTTTGCAGACACGATCGTTATCGCACAATGTGCTCTGCACTTGTCAGCTCAACATAGCCAGACCTGGTGAGAGGCCCATAAAAAAAGGTCATACGCACCCGTATCGTTTACATAATCATCGAAAACTTGAAGACCGATTTCTTGAAAACCCTTAGTGAAATGGATTTTCATAGAATGTGAAGAACTGGACTTTCTCACTCGCGTGCTTTCGACAGATGAGGCTAATATCTTCACAAACGCCCAAGTTAATCATCACAACGCGCACTACTGGAGAGATAGGAATCCCCACTGGCTGGCCCAAACACCACTATAACCACCAGTCGTCGTTTAAGATGTGGTGCGCTTTTTTGACGACATCATTCTTACCCATCGTTTTTTGACAACACACTAACGTCGCAACGCTACGTCAACGTCCTTGAAGGCCCCGTGAACGACCTCTGTTGCAGCGTTCCACTTCCCCACCTTCTGAACATCTGGATTCAATACGATACCCGCCGTGGTTTCTTAGTGGCTATGGTGTTGGGATGCAAAGCACGAGGTTGTGGGATTGAATCCCAGTAACGGCGGCCGCATTTCGATGGGGGCGAAATACGAAATCACCCGTGTACTGAGATTTAGGTGCACGTTAAAGAACCCCAGATGGTCCAAATTTCCCGAGTCCTCCACTAGGGCGTGCCTCATAATCAGAAAGTGGTTTTGACACGTAAAACCCCATAATTTATTTTTCAGCACGATGATATTCCTGCTCATAGTAGTAGCCAGCCTCAAGCGTGGCTCGACAAGCTTCTTCCTGGACAGCGCATGGCCGGCAGCAGTGTCTACCCTTGCCTGCAAGGTCGTCGAACATGATGCCACTGGACGTCTTGTGGAGCTACGTGAAAAATCGCGTGTATAGCAGCGGTACCAAACCGGACACCCTAAAGGTAAAATAGGCAGTGTCTGCCGCGAGATTCTAGCGTCGTTGGTCAAAGCTGCAACAGCACAAGTGTTAGGAAGAAGACAGTGCAGGATTGCTTCAGACGGTTACCTTTATGAGCATGTGCTATAAGTGACATTGGAAAATAACCTCTCCAAACTGGTATAAAACGTGACTGTTTAACGCACCTTCTGATGTCGTCCTATCCTTACATGAAAAAAGCTTGCGAAAACATGGAAATAGGTAAAAACTGCTTCGTTTTGCCTCGTTTCCTGAGTTCAAGAAACAGAAATGTAAATGGCTAAGACACTTGCTTCTTGGATGTGGTACAAACTGCTTCCTTCTGACTCTTTTTCGGAGTTCAAGAGACAGAGAGGTAAATGGCTAAAACAGTTGCACCATTGGACGGCTTACCTCCTTTTGATTTATGTTTTAATGAAATACACTTGTGAGTAGCTCTGTACAGTTCTTCCAAGAGCTGTTTTTTTTTTCGTGCTCTTTTGCGCGCATTTTTTAAAACATTTGTTGAATTTATTTTGTAGCTTTCTTTCTTAATACGCGAAGGTTAGAGCCATCCGGAGTGCCTCCTGATAGAGCGCAACATTCTTACGTCCACATAGGCTCACGCTTATCGTACCAAGCTAGCTAGGTGGAGAAACCTCTCCAGCAATCGTACATGATGGAGCCTTGTACGATGCGGCGATAAATTAACGCAACCGTATATCTTCGAAAGGTTGTTTGGAAGCGATTGAATAGCGACGCGCATCTGTTTCATATGTCGCATATTTCGCTGGCTTTTGTTTTCCCTTCGAAACAACCAGGCACACTTCAGCACGAAATAATTGCTTGATAAGGGAATTCTTTAGGGCGCCCTACAACTTTGTAATTGTCATGTTTGCGATTCAGGGATAATACAAAAGTTCACTAATTGAAAGCAATTAACCAATACTTCGTGATGAAAAATAAAGTGGCTGGAAGTACACACGACTACCGCTACTGTGCAGTCGGGACACTTTCTCTAGGGCTCATTTTGAAAAAAATCTTGGTCCAATGAAAAGGGACACCCGGTATACATGAGCTTCAACAGACAGGAGGAAGAGCGGAACATACCTAACTAGGAACACATTATCAGGTAGATAGCCACGATGAAGAATGGAAAACTATAGAAATAAAGAGCTGCCATCATCCGCGTGCAAGATACGCGAGTTCCTTGGTGAGTTGCAATATCGAAAGCTCAGTCTCGCACATATCGCTTTTTTCTCAATGCAAAAGGCCGCGTGCATTTCACGTGCACGCTGATCACCGGTACCTACATATTTTGCATTAATCAAACAATGCACGACAATCACAACGGGAGCTGTGCGTGGCTATGTGGCTTGCGATACACCCGTCCCCTGCATTGGAATGTTGTGCGAGGCTGTAATTTACACAACGTCCAATTTGGCCGATGAAGCGTCAGCAGCATGGTAGGGTAATCTTAAACACTACGTTGTGACACCAATCAACAATTTTTTTTTGTTTTTATCACACGTAAGAGGCCCGGTGTCTTCGCTATTCACTTTCGGGCACATACTGGAAAATTTGTTTCAGAGTGCAGCTCTAAAGCGCCCGTACCTGCGTTGAGCCTCTGCGTTGTACCTGAGCGAACGATCAAAGTCAAAGATGAAAGCGAACGCTGAGCGCAGCGCTACATGAAACAAGAGCGCGCGAGCGGCGCCAGGATGAAATTGGAGGTGCTGCGGAGGGGAAGCGACCTACGCATGTGCTGAGGTGGTGGCTGCCACGGCATCCAACACCACGTGGCGTGCTCATTTGCGCTTCCGACGGGGGACCAGGGGGATCAGGGTGAGGTCAGTCCGCGGTACCAGCATGTGTGTCGTGTAGCACTGCTCCTTCAAGAAGCGATGGCGAAGGGCTCCCAGTGAGGCCCGATGGGACGCTTCCTTGGGTTTTGTCGCCACAGGTGGCGCGATTTTCCCGCGACAAAGGGCCGCTCTCATCATTGGTGGATCGAAAGCGTGAGAAGAAAAGCGCAGTACCGCGCAAGATGGTGTGCGCGGCGACAATGGCTGCGATGCCGCACCAGAGAAGCGCGCGTCGTCTGTATTGAAATAAAGCGCGCTACACCCCCCACATTGTTCTCTTTACCATATGAACCTATACATAATCGTAGTAAACATATTGACAGGCGAAATGAGAACACGTTTAGAGCTGCCCTCAACTGTAGCATGAGGGAATATCGTAATCGTCAGTAAATTTTTTTTTTTGCAAAAGAAAAACTCTGATCCATGCCTGTCTGTCTGTCCATGCCTTATGTGTTATCTTTTTCGTACAATAACACACTTGGTCCAAATAAGGAATGACGGCAGTTTTTCAATGCGAAGTGTTATCTTTTGGATTGTTACTGTTTGTCACGTTCTGGCATTGTTAATTCCCGAAAAGACGGCCGACGCGGGCGCCGACACTGAATTTTCAGTGACATGGGGCCCTATCCCCTTTATGATCACTAGAGAAAACTTTGGCGCTGGTGTCTGCAAGAACTGCACTGGTGCTGGTTCAGACAACATGGGATTTATGCGAAGTACATGAGATTTGCCTAAACTTTGTCCTTTTGGCTTCAAGCGGCTTCGTGACTTTATGAGCTCATCATTTGCAACAAATTAATGCGTAATAAATGAATAAATAAACTGTTATAAAATTGCTCGACGCCAGGGCTAAAACACAGGACCTCTAGCACAGAGACCCAATATTGAAAGCATGACGTCATATACGCGTGCATCAATAAGCGACATGAAAAGCTTTTTGAATTTATCTCGGTCAGTATATTACCTCGACATTTTGATGCCTTTCGATTTTGCCTCCTATACAAGTTGAATCGTAGCAAATACTAGCGATTGCGCGTCTTAGCGGCGTCTTCTGCACTTAGGAAAGCATATATTGCTTTGAAATTTACCACAACAAAGGTATATAAAGGGTTATCAACAAATCCACAAGAATACCTGAATCCATAAGCACGAAGATCGGACAAATACTTCTGCATCCTATCATTCCCCTGCTGGCTGAACGATTGCAGCGCGAATTTCGCCTAGTAATTTTTGTACGAAATTCTATGGGTAGCCAGCTATTCGCATTTTGATCACCTGGGAGTCAAAACCGCGGCGCATTGAATGAAGGCACGACCACGATAAGGCAGTCCCTAAGCAAGATTCGGCAATAACACGCTTCAGAAGATTCGAATGCGCCGAGATGTAAGGTAGGAGGTTTTTGTTGGAGCGGGGGCATGCAGTCAGCTCACATGGTCAGATAAAAAGAGTGCAAGGTCAATGAAACCTAGTGTGTTATTAATAAATTCAGTCATACTTGGAAGAAGACGACGAAGGCGCTTCTGTGCGCACGCATGCAGAAGGGCCTCCAATAGCTTGTGTTTTTTCGCCTGGTCCCCTTCGTCCTAGGAAGGAAGCGATTGTATCCTCACGTTGAACAAGTCAAGCACCATGGACTGCATGACTCCACTCCCACCTCAGTACGTCGAATTTAGACCGCTGTTTCGCCTGAAAACCGTCGTTAGGCATAGCTCCTGCTTTAAGTGGTCGGGGCCAGATAGGCCCGCGACGCCACGCCAGCATTGAAGTCGTCGTGGAGGGGACGTCCATCACCCGCGAAGACCTCGCAGATAAGGGATGGCACACGCTACAGCGTGACAAACGTGCACAGTGCAAGTCAGCGATAAGTTCGCTCCTGAGAAGGCGAGCACGGCCGGAGTCGTTGTTAGGCCTAACCTGGCGCAACACCTCAAGCACGTGAGGGAGCCCCCTATCCCTCCACACTACTTCAATGTGGTGTTGCGAATCAGCGGTGGTTTTAATGTGTCTGTACAGCACCCATCGAGCGTCACGGAGGCACTGTGTGTTTCAACGGGACTGTAAAAACAAGCTTGCGGCAAGGACATGCTACGTTTGAACGCCGTCGGAATTTTGTTGTCGTGGGTACCGAGGATGGGGACCGAGCCGACTGTTACGCAACGCTATCAACGCTAAAGGTGGGAAGTCAAAGCTATCTGATTAAAGCCTACTTTCTAACTAAAGATCAAGGAAAAGGCACTATCCCCCATATTCCTTTGCGCCACACCCAACAGCACATTCAGGAGAATCCATCCGAGAGCGGAATGAATCCCCGCATAGAGGGGTTCCGCCATGTAGGCGAGTCCGAAACCGTCCTGCTAGTCCTCAGGAGACAGGAAGTTCCCCATTACGTCATGTACGGCGGGGCATGGCACCGATCCAATTTACTCCGGCGCAGAGTGCAAGCCTGCTTGATTTGCTACCAGACCGGGCACTGCGAAGACGTCTGTCCGAATCGAGGCACGACCAAGAAGTGTAGAGAATGCGGAACACCCGAAACGATTGACGGGAACGAGTGCACGCCACTTTGCCTGTTGTGCGGCAAGAGCCGCGTCACGGGAAGCCGGGAGTGCCGGAACAAGTTTGAGACTCCTTTCAACATCCGCCAGGGCCGACGCCAGCGTCGCGAGCGGCGGGTGCGAGAGCAGGAGGAGCGGCTGCAATCGCCGCCGCCACGGGGCGACGGCCACCGCAGCCGGTCAAGGGAGAAGCGCTCGTCGTCAGTCTCCTTCGCGGACGGCGGTCGACCGGCGGCGGCGGCGCCACAGCCAAACGATGTCGGTCAGCGATTCGGGTTCGAAGCCGGAGCCGGGGTCGGAGCCGGAGCCGCTGTGGCCGGTCCAAATCGGGGTGCTGCCTCGGGGCCAATGCAACCGTGGATGCCGGGGCCAACAGCAGCAGCAGCAACGAAACCAACAAGGAGCAAACACACAGGTGACGCCCCAAAGAAACTGTACCAGCATAGTGGCAGGGAGGGGGAGCGAGATGCATCCCGAAATAGTTGCACTTCACACAGCTAAGAGTCTACAGCAAACCATCGAAAACATGCAGACAAAGATCGCACAACAGGATGCAAAGATCCGCGTCTACGAGAGCGGTCGCTTCCTACAACCAATGGACAGGGACCGACACCCTAGACGGCAACCAGCGCCCTATCAATTCCCTCAACGACATTCGCGCTTATTAGCATAACAACAACTACAGAAAGTGAAGAGTCCGATATGGACGCCCAGGGTCCATCGAACAAACGCAAAGCAAGCCTCATTCACAGGACTCCTACTCCAGCCCCAATTGAGGACGCAAACCAAGTGAAACGCGTAGAGCAACACGTTGAACGCCCTTTCAAGGCAGCTATGGACGCCATCCTCCCTGCAATTTTCGAACGCTTCCAGCAGTTACAGAACCGCATGACGGCACTAGAACGAAACCACAACACGCTAGCCCCAGAGGTCGCACACTGCATCCCAAAATTAGCTCCCGTCAAGCCGTAGCAGACTCTCCCTCACCCCACGGTCGTCCCTCAGGCGGCACCCATCAGCGCAACCGTGGTCCTCTGCACTTCCCGCCTGGACCAGGCCCTCCAAACACTCCCCAAGAATCAACATGGCTGTAACAACCAATAACACCTATCACGTTTGGCATTGAAACTGCCACGGATTCAAAAAGAAGGCCAACCTTCATCAGTAAGTTAATAACATGGCACAGCAAGAATCCTACAAACCTGATATCATAACCCGCCACGGTTGCTCAGTGGCTATGGTGTTAGGCTGCTGAGCACGAGGTCGCGGGATCGAATCCCGGCCACGGCGGCCGCATTTCGATGGGGGCGAAATGCGAAAACACCCGTGTACTTAGATTTAGGTGCACGTTAAAGAACCCCAGGTGGTCAAAATTTCCGGAGTCCCCCACTACGGCGTGCCTCATAATGAGAAAGTGGTTTTGGCACGTAAAACCCCATATATTATTAATATTATTATTATTAAACCTGATATCATAGCGTACAAGAAGTCAACATGAAAGCCGGCCTTTCCTTTAACCGGGCTTTCCACTGCCGTAACAACTCCAAGAACGTCACTACGCTTGATCACCGAGAACAGCTGACGGCGATCCACGACATCGAAACTTCGACCCCCTCATCATGCGATCATGTGTGATCATGTGTGATCAGGAGATCATCCCGATGCGCACGTCAGATCCCAGCCTATTCGTCCTCAACGTATACGTCGCTCCGGAAGGTGACCCGAAGCTAGATGCGCTTTTTCGCTCGGCCCTCAAAGTCAGCCACGACTGCCACCTGCTCATCGTTGGGGACACTAACGCCGGTCATACTCGGTGGGGATACCTGAGTGACACCCGCAAGGGCAGATATCTAGCAGAAGCCTTGCAAGAGTTCGGCCTCATGCTAATCAATGATACCACCGTCGACAGCAGAATCGGCAGCCGAGGTCAGGTAGACACCAACCCGGGCCTGACGTCCGTCGTCCGCTCACAAGACTACGCCTTGACGAACAACGGCGAAACACTGGGAAGCGATCACCGCATTCTTCACGGGGAAATCTGTGCCCGCGGCAAGCGCTGCCGGAAGCATCGCTTCTTGGTTACAACTTGGGACAAATTCAGCGAGTCCAGAACAACGCGAGCGAGTGAGCGATCCATCACGAACATCTTATCCTGGACGATCCAACTCCTGGGCGACGTGGAAGAGCATACGGAACATCTTGACCCGGAGGACGCCCCGGAAACTTCCAACGTCGACATCCGCCAGCCTGGGTAACCATGCTGCTCCACATGTGGCAGGCAAGATCGAGCATGCTCCGGCGTTGGCAAGAGCAGGGGAAAGGTAACCAAGCCCTCAAGGAAAGAAACACTCTTCTCACCGCAGCGATCGCCGATCATGCGACTGAGGTCACCCGACAGCTATGTACCAAATACGTGATCGTATGAGGGGACTGCCTCAGCACTCCCCGGACGTGGCACCTCCTACGCCACCTCCTTGACCCGGACACCACCAGGGCCGAAGGCAGAAGAAACATGGCCAAGTTATTCCACAGGCATGCTCAGGACCCGGGGGCGTTCCTGGCCGAGATGCGGCACAAGTACGTCGGCCCGCAAGTCAAGACACCGTCACCTGCGGCCTACAGCGGCCGGCCGAACGCGCACATAGACGCAGACCTCACGTTCGCTGAGTTGTTTGCCTCCGCCTTCATGGTGCGGTCGAACTCGGCACCGGGTCCGTACCGCATGACCAACAAGATCCTGCGCAACCTGGACAAGGCCGCAATGGAGCAGCTCACCGAGGTCATGAACGAATGCTGGATGACGGGCGCCATATCGGAAGAGTGGAAAACGTCCACGATCGTCTTTATACCCAAACCAGGCAAACCACTCAATGCGGACAACCTCAGGTCGATTTCACTCAAATCATGCGTCTGCAGACTGATGGATCACGTGGTCCTAGACCATCTCAATGAACACGTAGAGGACGGGGACGAGTTCCCCTACTCCGTGTTTGGTTTCAGGCCACAGCTCTCTGCCCAAGATGTACTCCTTCAGTTAAAAAGGCAGGTGATGATACCCGAAAGTCCGGCGGACGCTCGCCGGTTCCGGTGCCTCCTGGGCCTCGACCTGAAGAAGGCTTCCGACAATGTCGACCATGTAGCGATGCTCGAGGGCCTGACCCAACTGGGGGTTGGGTCAGGCTCTCAGCGCAGACCTGGTCACCTCAGCACAGACCTGGTCCATACAGCTCACTTCTGACGGACACTAGTGCTGAAGTTAGTCGGATGCTTCTTGTGGCTTCCTGTTAGCCCATGAATTTTCCACACCAGGAAAGATAGGGAACGCTGCAGGACCCTTTCCCCATGGCGCTGCCACATGCCTTCTTCCGTAACAATGTGTCGGACGGGAGCCTCTGCTTTGTGAGTCTTCGCCGAAAAGAAGACTAATAGGTTCAAGCCCCTCGTCGATCGCCCTGAAGACGCTGGTTTTTCCAAGTCCAGCCTTTTCGCCAAATTTGGTAGCAGCAGCCTTGACCTTTAGAACCTTGACGTTGGTGACTTGGAAGTTGTTTGTAATTGTAGCGTCAGCCTTCTCGTTGTAGACTACGTTGGGTGCAAGAACAAAGTCGCCTTGTTTATCCGCTTGAGGTAGCTTGAGTTCCGCTGCACGTCGCGACGCGATAACTGAGATCTAGCGAGACCTACACACTTGTTTTGTGGATAATATGCAGTCGACACCCTCTTGAGCGCACCTGTATTCAACATTCGCGCGACCTGAAATGTTCCTTACCAACTTGAGAAGCACCACATGGTCAACCTTTGTCGGCTTGGCTTTTTTAGTTTACTAGAAGACAATTTTTTTACTGGCCTAACTACTGTAACATACGGCTTTGTGCTGGACAAATTCTCGGTGTATTTCATTCCTGCGCGAAGAAACTAGAACTACTGAACTTCTTAATAACAACGAACTTGGGTTGATGACCTCACCCCACGCGGCGCCCTAGCGGCTATGGTGTTGCACTTCAGAGCATGAGGTCTCGAGATCGAATCCAAGCTGGCCCGCCCACCCTTCTTTGGGAACGAAGCGCAAAAAGCCCGCGAGCCGTGTATTGTAAAAATTATTCCGGAGTTACCCATCACGGCTTACCTCATGATCAGATCATGGTTTTGTGAGGTGAAGCACTAGAAATTATTTCAGAAGTTTTTAAGCTGTTTTTATCTCACCATGTGTGCTGGGAATAAGCCCCCTGCTCCAAGAAGAGCAGCATATCTTACAGTTTGGCGCATTCGAAGCTTGTGAAGCGTGCGATTGGCAAATCTTTTTTGGGGGGGCTCGCTTGCCGCGGCCATGCCTTCTCACAATGCGCAGCAGTTTTGATTCCCACCAGCGAAGGCTGCGAATGGCAGGCTAGAGGAAAAATTTTTCCTTTAGCAGACTTAAAATGTCGTTTAGCAGACTTAAAACAGTCAAAAACATCGAAACGTAACAATCAAAAAAGAGAAAAGTTCGCATTCAAGAACCACGGTAATTTCTGATTTGCCCGGAGTGTGTCATTGTATAAAAAGGTAGAACAAAAGGCACCCACCCAATTTTTTGTTTCTGAAATAGAAATTCCGCAGTGTTTCCGAAAACGTGAATAGGCAGGACACTGGGCATAGCAGGTGTGATAAGGAAAAAAAAAGGTTTGTAGGTTGCTGTCAGAATGTAGCCTATGAAATTACCCTCTCTTGAGGTCGATGTTACATTTGTCAAAGTGGCCGTTGTGTGAATTACCGCCTCAGAGAACATTCCAATTTAATGATGGGCTGTGCTGGCAGCCACCTAGCCACGAATAGCGCCCGTTGTGATTGTCATGCATTGACTAAGTATTGCAAAATGCTGAGGCACTATGGTGACCAGCGTGCACATGAAATATACGAGGGCTATTGTATCGACAAAAAACGCAATATGTGTGCGATTGTGCCTTCGATATCTCTCCTCACCAGAGAACACGCATATCTCTCACGTGGAATATGGCAGTTTTTAGCTAGCAGAAGAATTATAGAATAGTGGTAGAAATACTTCGAAGCTATCTTTCTCACAATGTATTCGTAGAATTGTATATTTGCCTTTTCCTCTTGTCCATCCCAACTCATATATATATTACTGTGTGCGCCATAATATAACGAATGAAAGTCAGCGCTTCGTCTCTCTCAGTCAAGTCCAGTCCTTTGCGGTGTTACATGTCTGCATCATTTTATGACTCGCTGTTGCGTCCTCAACTGCTAACTGTTTAATTTACTCTGCGGCTTTAGAAGAACACGGAGTCCATTGATGAATCTGGTCAGAATGTTACCCCCTCAGGTTCATTACAAGTATCTTAAGATGGTGACGACATATTATTTTCTGTAGCTTCCATCCTTCGACAGCTGCTGCAAAGCTTGGTGAACAAGTATCACAGTTATTCTGTTTCAGTTCGTGAAAGCAATATAAAACTGTAATAGAGGTAACTAGTTTCATTTACTTAGGTGCAGCTGAAGTTAAATTCAGCTAATCACTCTCAATTGGTGCTACTAAGGGGTCAATTCGAATAGAATACAACTAAGTGACACCTTCTTCATACATTGGGATTTTAAGTTCAATAGTTCCGAGTGTTGCCGGTCTCCAACGCATAGATGCTGGAAGCTTCACAAAAATATTCATTGCATCAGCTTACTGAGCTGTAGAATCATATTTATTGCACAGTAGCCTCGAGGAGCTGAAAAAAAACACGCATCAAAGCACGCCAGCTGACATCATTGTGATGTTCAAGTGCACATATATGTCCGGCGACAAGAAATACTAAGTTACAGAGAAAGAAGGCACTGCTGAATGATTAAAGTGCGCGTAGGAAGTTGAAATTAAAGCTATATGTTATCGACATTCAAGCAGTAGTTCGGCCTAATAGCAAACAATGTATAAGTAAGGACCAGGCACTCTCGTTCGTATACTGTTGTGTTAAAACAAGTCATACGTTTAATAGGCATCGCGATCTAAAAAGCGGCTAATGTCCTTATTGTTCGCGTTAAAGCTTTTCACACTGTTTTTTCATCGATTTCTTTGTGTAAGACTTCATGAAGTCATTTATCTTCCTGAGAAGCTTCAGCCTTTTATATCGGCCAGTGTATTCCACTTTGGGGCAAGCACTGTCGTCCAGGTCTGCGTCGATGTCGTACACAGCAATGCCGTAGTCTAAGTCGATGAACTCTGCTTTCACGGCGCATAGCTGCACAAATAAAACAAGGAGAAAACAACACAAGTTTGCTGAAATACGCATGCTTTAATTAGAGCAGTAAGTATTTTTTGTCACTATGCATGAGTAATTGTGTCTGTAGGTGACATAGCTACTTGCGAGCAAAAAAAAAACATTTCGTTAAATTAGCTGAAACTGAAATTCAGGTAATCAGTTTCAGTTGAAGAAATAAGGGTACCCATTTTGATCGAATATCACAACTTGCTGACGATTTATTCATACATCGTGATTTTACGTTTAGTACTTTGTAATGCTCCCACTCTTCAACGCACGCGTTTCGCAAGTGCACCAGCAATTTCACATGAAATGAGATTGAACGTGCAATATTTGCGTACCTCGACATGCTAGTGTAATTAAATTGGGATGCAAATAAACTAGTTCGCTAAATGAAAACATTTAATCCACTTCAAACCATCTGAGAGAGCCTTGAGAACTTCTCTTGTCAAGTACCTTCGCGTTAATTTTCATGACCTGTGCTACGCGTCTTGATAGAGACAGCGACATTTTGGCTGCGGCATGCTCGTGCTCTCCTTAGCCTTAACTGCAATGTCATGTCGTCCTACAACTGTGTATAACTGCATTTCATTATTTGTAACCGCGTGCAGAGCAGCCATCTATATTGGACTGCGAAGGACAACGTATGTCACCCGCAGTGGTTGCTTAGTGGCTACGGTGGTGGGCTGCTAAGCACGAGGTCGCGGGATCGAATCCCGGCCACGGCGGCCGCTTGTCGACGGTGCCAAATGCGAAAACACCCGTGTACTTAGATGTAGCTGCACGTTAAAGAACCCCAGGTGGTCTAAATTTCCAGAATCCCCCACTACACCGTGCGTAATATTCATAAAGCGGTTTTGGCACGTGAATAACTCATAATTAAAAAAAAGAAAGTATGTCCCGTTCTTCGCTATGGCGACGCACTGGAATATTTCCAGGGCGCCAGTCATTTCTCTTCAACCGACATTTATCCTGGTTATGCGCGAATATCAGTGAACCTAAAGCACAGTGATAAACCAGACTTTGTTACTACAGGCAAGCGATGCCAGTTCTGCTTTAGAACGTCTCTGCCACCTACGCACGCTTCCTGAAGCCTCTTCTGGGAGGCTCCAAACAGTCCACTGTTGTGTTCTGGCACGCAGTCTACAGTTAAACACTTCCATATTTACCATGAGTCTACATAACATCAATATCCTCGCAACCTTGTAGACTCGAATGGTGCGCAGCCTGCCCCGGCAAACTTCGCGCTGTCTGTCATTTCAGAACTCATATTTTCACCTGCGTGCACTGCTGCAGTGGACTGTGCTTCTACTTCAGCTGTTTAACCCACAGCGTTACAGATACGTTGTGCTTTTTAAACAACCAGCTAAAGACAACCCTCCTTACACCGCATGCATCTCTGAACCGTATGCTCATAGGCATGTTTCCATACCATCCCCCATTGTGACCCTTTTTCTTCCCCTCTTCCCCTTCCCTTACGTAGAGTTGCAGGCCAGATGCTCCATTATCCGGCCGACCTCTCTACATTTTCCAGTCATTAAAATACTTCTTCTTCTATACATTTTGTAAGTAAAAACACGGCACCGCAAAAAGAAAAAAAAACACGGACCAAGGCGGGACACGTAAACTGGACGCACATGTGCAACTCGAGTTTCCATAAAGGTGGAGGGAAAGTTGAAACCCAATTGTGCATTTTTCATTTTTACAACAAGCAACTCATGCCAGTGGCCATGCGTGCCAGCGGAAATACGCACGCGGGCAACATGTAAACTACTAAAGTGACAGAAATAGCAGTTAGAATGAAGAAGTGGATACCAACTCTAAGGAGAAGTCACGCGGAGTGCATAAAGAGAGCATGTGAATCCTACTAAAAACGAAAACACAAACGAGAAAAAGAAAGCGCGTTCGCGCCTTCTGCAACACCTCCGCTGAAGGACGAACCAGCAGGCACAAATGCATTCGGTATATTCAAGCCTATAGTGTTTTAAACAAATGAAATGTCCCAGGATGCACAGCACATGCACATGCACTGGGTGTCCCACGTAATTTTGGCCACATTTAAGATACCTACAAGTGCCTCGTAGCTGGACAGACCCGAAGTACTGTTGATGCGGACTTCCTTACTGCATCTGTTATAACTGTCGCCTGAAAAGGTAATTGAATATTGGACTCCAGTGTTTTGAATGTCTTTTGTTTATGCTGGTCGTGACATGTCACAGTACTTCTAAGAAACTATACTGTTACGGTGAAGTGAAGGAAGATGTTGAATTGGACTAGAGGAAGACGAAGTCTGGCAGTTGCCAGAACGCCATATACACCATTTGTAAATATACATTATTTTACACTCGTGGGCCTGCTTTCTTTCTGCAACATTTCGTGGAAGGTGCAGGGTACAATCACGGAACTTCGCAGCGGACGTCATCTACCTGCCACCACAACGGCAAATCAACTGACACAACGACAACGCTTCAGCAGCCCGTGCCAACGGTGATCCTCACACATGCGCGGGACCCGGGGAGATTTTGTGGCACGGACAACGCCGATCTCGAGGACTGGCTTACGGTGTACGAACCACAGGTGGGATCCAACACTGATGCTAGCCAACGTGATATTTTATCTGAGAGGAACTACGAAGCAGTGGTACGACACACATGAAGCTGTCCCAACGAGCTGGGATGTCTGCAAAGAAAAAATGCGAGACCTGTTTGGCAGACCTGTCCGATGTCAGCTGGCAGCAAAAAAAACTACTTGCGCACCACACTCAGACGTGCACAGAATCCTATGTCGTGTACATAGAGGATGTGCTGGCCATCTGTTGCAAGGCTAATGACAACATAACCGAGGCAGACAAGATTGGTCATCCACTGAAAGGTTTTGCAGACAATGCCTTCAATCTCCTTATCTGTAAAGATTGTGCCACTGTGTATGCAGTTATAAAGGAGTGCCGGCGCTTCGAAAAAGTGAAGGGCCGGCCACCGCGTCACTCAAACTTTCGACCGATTGCCCAATACCACCGCGACATGTTCTTGCGAAGACCCGCCGCGGTTCCCTTAGCCTGCAGGACCGGAAGAAATAACGCGCATCGTTCGCCGTGAGCTTGAGGCGATCGCCAGGCTCGAGTTCGTACAGACTGTCGAGAAAACGCACCCGCTATCCCCTATACAAGTGGTCGTTTGGGAGATAATAGCATGTTTGGGCATTTCATCTCTCTGCTCGGTACACCATACAAAGACCTACCAGATTTTTGCGGCCGCTCGCTCCCAGAACCAAAGCTTTCTGCCACTCCGCAACCCAGCTGACTGGCGCACAGCGGATGATAAACCCATCTGCTTTAATTGTTCCAGTATTGGACACATCACCCGTTATTGCCGCAATCACTGGTCGTCGCCTCCTCAATGGTCGTCTCCGAGACATTACCGCCAAGTGCCAGACAATCGTACTTTCTCGCCCTATACGCCGACTAGGAACATCAACGCCGACAGTGCTTCATCAAGATCCAACCACACCCCGTCTCCGCAAAGTCGTAGGTCCCATTCGCCTCTCGTTCACCGCTCTTCGTCCTCCTCTGCAACTCCTGGCCCAGCTTCTGCGTTCACTACCGTCACCTGAACAGGATAAAAAGAAGAATGTGCCTCGCATTGCTGACACTCTTGACTGTCTTCATGGATCCCAATACTTTTCATCAATTGACCTCCGCTCCGGCTAGTGGGAGGTTAGCGTCGATGAGATGGGCCGCGAGAAAACCGCCTTCGTCACACCGGATGGTCTCCACCAATTTAAAGTCATGCCCTTTGGTTTATGCAATGCGCCAGCTACATTCGAGCGCATGATGGACTCTCTCTTGCGCAGCTTGAAGTGGTCTACATGCCTCTGTTACCCCGACGATGTGATTGTGTTTTCGCCGAACTTTCAGAGGCACCTGCGGCTCCTCACAACCTTACTCTCCATGTTTCGCAGGGCTGGCGTTCAGCTAAACTCTTCCAAGTGCCACTTCGGTTACCGTGAAATCAACATGCTCGGCCTTCTCGTAAACATCGCCGGAGTCCAACCTGATCGACAGAAAGTTCACGCCATGCGAAATTTTCCTGTACCTTGTTCAACAAACGATGTCCGTAGTTTTCTTGGCTCATGCTCTTATTTCCGTTGATTTGTGAAAAATTTTGCCGTCATCGCTCACCCTCTCACTGACCTTCTTAAGAAAGATCTTTTTCTCTTGGGGACAACTGCAGGACAAAGCCTTCTCTACCCTAATTGAGCGGCTTACAACTTCCCCGATTCTATCACACTTGGAGCCTTCTGCACCCACTGCAGTAGAAACTGACGTGGGTGGTCATGGCATCGGCGCTGTCCTCGCTCAGCGTCAACAGGGCCATGACCATGTCATCGCTTACGCTAGCCGCCTTCTTTACACGCCCGAGCGAAATTACTCCATTACTGAGAGACAATGTCTCGCGCACGTATGGGCGGTCGCCGAATTTCGACCGTACCTCTTCGGTCGGAGCTTCTGCGTCATAACCGATCATCACGCCCTCTGCTGGCTCTCCTCTTTGAAGAATCCAACTGGACGATTTGCACGTTGGGCATTGCGTCTACAAGCATATACATATTCTATTATGTATAAGTCAGGGCGCCTGCATAAAGATGCTGACTGCCTGTCCCGCAATCCCGTGGATCAACCGGACGATACCGATGCAGACTCGGACATCAGTGTTCTATCCCTCTTAGGCTTCCTCCACATTGGCGACGAGCAGCGCAAAGATCCTGTTCTTCGAACACTTATGGAACGCCTAAGCTCCTCACCCAGTGACCCGTCCCTTCGTATGTTCACCTTGCGCGATGGAACTTTATACCATCGCAGCGTTAGTCCTGACGGCCCGGAGTTCCTCCTAGTCGTTCCCAAGCACTTTCGACTCACCATGCTCCAGCAACTTCACGACGCTCCTACTGCTGGACAGCTGGCATCACTCGTCCTTACGACCACCTGCGGCGCCGCTTCTTCTGGCCCGGAATTTATCGCTCTGTGCGCCGTTATGTCGCTTCTTGCGACCTGTGTCAGCGCCGGAAGACGCCTGCTATGCCTCCCGCTGGTTTGCTTCAACCAATTGATATACATAAAGAGTCCTTCTTCCGTGTGGGCCTCGAACTCCTTGGCCCCTTCCCAATTTATATCAAAGGAAACAAATGGATTGCTGTAGCAACCGCCTATGCCACGATATATGCCATCGCATGAGCACTGCCAACCAGCTGTGCTACAGATGTCACCGACTTCTTACTACACAACATCATCCTGCACCACGGCGGCCCTCGCCAGTTGCTGACGGATCGCGGCCGCTACTTTCTATCGAAGGTCATCGAAGATCTTCTCCGCTCCCGTTCTACAGAACACCAGATTGCTACCGCGTACCACCCTCAAACGAACGGCTTCACCAAGCGACTCAACCGCACACTAACTGAAATGCTCGCTATGTACGTTTCCGACGATCACCGCAAGTGGGACGTCGCTTTACCATACATCACTCTCGCATACAACTCGCCACGTCACGACACTGTCGGGTTTTCACCATTTTACCTTTTGTATGACCGCGACCCTACCTTGCCCTTTGACACGTTGCTACCTTCCTCAGTACAATCACTCAGCACTGGTTACGCTCGCGGTACTACTGGCTTAGCCGCCCAGGCCCGAGATGCCGCCCGTCATCGCCTCACAGTCTCGCGAGCTTCTCAAAAGGGACCCTAAGACCTTCAGCACCGAGAACACCATTTTTCACCTGGCTCGCTTGCCCTTCTCTGGACGCCTTCACGTCACGTCGGCTTGTCGGAAAAACTACTTTCCCGTTATTCTTGTCCGTACCAGATCTTACGCCAACTGTCTGACGTGACATACGAGATCGCCCCAGTCGGTCAGCCTTCAGTGTATCTGAAAGTAACCAGCGATGTTGTTCACGTCGCCAGGCTCAAGCCCTATGTCCCCCCATTAAGTGAGGCTCTGAAACTTTCACCGGGACAGAGCTACCCCGCCGGGAGGGTGATGTTAAGGTGAAGTGAAGGAAGAAGTTGAATTGGACTATACGAAGACGAAGTCTGGCAGTTGCCTGAGCGCCATATACACCATATGTAAATATACATTTTTTTACACTCGTGGGCCTCCTTTCTTCTTGCAACAATATTTTGCATTCCAATTAGGAAACTAGTGCGATTTAACAAATGAATTTCTCAAGTATTATAATTCAATGAAAACTGTGAATGAGAAAATTCTACAGCAAGATGCATAACTCCCAATACAGCATTCTGTTGCTCAATGTGTGCTACATAAAAGTATTTTTCCGAGCGCGATGTAACCTCGCGAATACACGCAAAACTGCCGCACGACTGGCCGCCCTAGGCAATTTGCGCGTATTCGTGGGCTTCCCTCGCACTCACAAAGAAACTTTTATGCAGGACGTATTTAGAAACAGAATGCCGTATCGGGAATTTGTCATGTTGCTCTACAATTTTCTCATTGTTCTGTTGTGAAATACATGGTACAGCTAAGTTTTTTTTCGCACGTGAAAGAAGACCGAAATATACATGGCACGATCGGTGTGATTTTTGACCGCCAAGCTAAATAAATCAAGAAAAATTGAGGGAGAGACCTTGCATAGAAATTGCGCCGAGTATTTCGCGGTTTGTCTTCGTTATGGGGGTTGTTGTGAAACGTCCATCGTTGAAGAAATCCTGAAAATTGCTATGTGACTGGAGCCGTAGCTTGTGTGAGCGGTACATGTCACCAGCACCTACACCCGAGCAGAGCAGATGAACAGTTTCAGGCTAGATATGGTTGTGGGATTTCTATCCGTTTGTTAACGTGCTTCGTTGCTATTAAAGCGACGTTTTTTCACGTTGACTTCAGGTAGTGCTGTTTCCTGATTTCGGGCCATTTCGCTATTTACATGCGCTGTGCATTGCAAATATTACGCGGTGTCCCTCACTAGAAGATATGGTTTTCGGATATAATCTTCATTTTCTGGTTCGCTGCTTCCATGCCACTCGGGATATACGAAACGCCACAATGTTAGCGTCGTATGATTTTACTAAAGGAACAATTTAAAGAATACGCAACGGCACTGAAACGATGTGCCGATGGCATATAACAGCATCGCATTCGACGTTCCAAGTCGTACTGCGCGCGTGACACTTTAGTTCAGCCTGTGCGTGGGGGCTTTCACACGCATTCCTTCAGGTTAAGTAGGCTGCTCAGTTGAAACTGTCGTTTCCACCACCAAACAGTGTTGTTTACCAAGCCCGCAACGCGAACGTGCGAGTTGTATATCGTAGTGAATTTTCTACAATAGCACATTTCACGCTTTGCCTAGGAATAAACAGCATCTTCAATTTATTCTGGAAGCGTTGTTACACGATAAGCATAACTTAAACAATATTATGTCTTTTTTCTCATGTATATTTTTTTTCTCCACGGGAACCTATAAACCTTTACCCTCCTGCAGACTTTGTATCCTTACCACACCTTTAATAACTGTCAGTTATAAAGGTAATTGCATATTGCACTTCAGTACAGTGAATTTCGTTTGTTGATGCTGGTCATAACATATCACAGTATTTCTGAGAAACTAATTGGCCATAAACAACCCTGCCTTACCTTGCTTTTCACTGACTTTACCTTCTGCAAAACGCATGACACATTGTGGAAAACTAAGAAACACCTTGTGTTTATAAAGTGTAGACAGCATTAGTACCGAAAGCAAATTAAATTGTGCAGTGAAGTCAGCCCTTTGAATCTCTTCCTGCGAATGACAATATTTCAAGTGCGGACGGATCTTGCATGTGCACAACTAATGAAGTGTGTAAACGTATCACGAAGCATAAGCAATGCCCAACCAGGCAGCAGTAAAGTTCCTGAGCTTTCTATTGCATGTATTACTGCATGAACTGGTATAACCACATCCTGTCGTTACTGCATTTATATATAAAGTATCATGCAAACATACCATGACACTTATACCTTATTCATTTTCTTACATTGTGAGATGCTGCTGCTTACTGAGTCCATGAGTCCATGATTCCATGATACAATTTATTGTGTGTGCAGACTGCCAAAAAATTTTACTAGCCGAGAGAACGCGGACTGAATTCCTATAAATTCCGCCCTGTCGAACTAACTCAAACTGATATTCAGACAAAATTATCCTCAGCCCAGCTTGGTGGCACTCATATTCACAAAAATCATCCTCAGCCAGGCTCACAGGAAATTCGCCTCGCGGGTTGGTCCAAGTGTGGGTGAGCTGGCTCTTGAATGAGTTCACCGTACTAGTTATACATTACTTGACATTCAAGTTGTGACCTAGCTGTGCACCGCATAGGAAAACATTGTATGGGAGTCCGTGCTCCATTTATTTTTCGGGCATTTATATAACCGCCGTGGTTGCTCAGTGGCTATGGTGTTAACCTGCTAAGCAAGCAGCCGCGGGATCGAATCCCTTCCATGGCGGCCGCATTTTCATTGGGGCGAAATGCGAAACCACCGCGTACTTAGATTTAGGCGCATGTTAAAGAACTCCAGGTGGTCCAAATTTTTGGAGTGGCCTACTACGGCGTGGCTCACAACCAGAAAACGGTTATGGCACGTAAAGCACATGATTAATAATTATTCAAGAAAGTTATTTGTGTAGAATTTATTTGATCTGTTTCATATTGTCACCGATACTGCAGGTTATCTTGGACATTACTGGGTGCCCAAATTTACTAGGTTTCAACACTAAGTTGATTGCAAAAAAGATGGCTGTGGTGCAATACATTACAACATTGCTTACATCACTGCAAGTACGGCAACGAGAACATGATAGAAACATATGTGCATAATAAGGTGCACACGAATGCTAAATACATATGCGGAGTGAATCGCACTGCGCTCGAGTTGGCCTCCATCTATTCCCTATAAAAAAGCGCAGGCCTGCACTACGACGAGGCTAGGCATAGCCATGCCGCTTACCGGGTTCATCGGCTGTACGATAAACATACGTGAACTGTAACACATACCGGGAGGTGGCTGCTACGTACGCTGGCACAGTGCGCAGTCACCTACTCGACCACACCAGACAAATCTATTCAGTCTGTACTTGCATTAGCCACTATTTTATTGTCTATGCTTGCAAAGGTAAATAACTTATTCGAAAGTTCTTTATGAAGAAATCTCATATAAAGCCTTAAGAGATATTATCAATGCTAAAAACGCTCCCCCAGAACAAATGTAGTATACATTTCACATTTAACCAGCTTGTCAACAGCCAGAAAACGCACCAGTCCACCCTGTTTCGTGCATTGGTTTAGGACGAGTGAATCAACCAGACATAAAATTGTACCAATACAATCCGTTCTGGAATACCAGATTAGATTAAAGCATGAGGCCTTCTTTGTACTTTCCCATTTTGGTCGAAAAATTTAGTTTGAAATGGCTCTTATTATCATTACGTAACATTGCTCTAATGCAGGCTACGTATAATACTAGTTTAACAGACTGCGATGTTGGTTAATTTCAGTTAAAGAACAACATCTGCTCCAGTTCCATAGCTTTTGGTTAGCCTCCTACTTTACGAATGCCCCTACGAACACAGAATTCTAGTGCTCTATTTTGTTAATAGACAAATGCACTCTCAATAGCGTATTCATGCTTGCCGTGGGGCTACGCCAACCCACTACGCTATGCAGCACATTGATTTACGCATCTTGGTGCATATTCACAGTATATTAGCAGCGCAAGACGAAGCACGAGAATGTATATAACGCCCATGTCTGTTAGAGTGTTACGATGCAACACACACAAGTGAATGCAGCTCTTAAGATATCTGCGGTGTCGGCTTTTGCACCTTTCGAAATATTCACAGAGCCCCTCTCCATTATCTCAGCACACAATGAGATACAAAGGTCCTTACGCTAGCCCAAAAATTGAAGTTTGGAACAAAAACTTCATTCCACGTTCATTTATCACACAGAGAATTTGTGGCTTCCTTCAGGGACAGACATAAACTTCGAGTTGGTGCTTGTTGCTTGGTTTGGTGAAACAATATGACTAGCAGCAGGCGGCGATTATGTTCATATAACGGAACACAGCAGACAGCTGCCTGAAAGGAGAGGAAGAGGAAGAAAAAAAGGCAGTGTTCGGGCCACCATGTTTGTCTTTGTCCGCAACCTGTTGCGCGCGTCATACAAGTCAACATGATAAAGACCTGACAGCCGCCTCATCGGCCTCACGTCATCACGCAAGTTTTCAACAGCGTGGCTTGAACCCGGAGCGCACAGCTCCACCACCGACACCGACCGGCATCATGACCGCGTCACCGGAAGCCCTTGACATATCCAAGTACAGCGGATCATTGTACGATTGTCCCGTGGAAGACTGGTTCTGCTTCTTCGAGCTCCGCGCTTCCGCTGCATCATGTTCAGGACGCGATATAGTCGCCAACTTCAATGGCTACGTCACCGGTGAGCTATTTCGGTTCTACCTCAGGCACATCTTTGAAAACGACGAATCGTGGGAGAAAGTCAAAGAAGCGATGAGCAGTCGATTTCAAATATACGTTGCAGATCCCTCTATTATCCGCCAGCTGGGAACATATAACGTGGGTTGCTGCACTTATCCACTGTCTCCACGTAGTTATCTTCTTCAGAGCCAACCAAAGTTACGTGTTAGTAGACCGTCGACAACTATCTCTTGTGATGATCCTCCCAAAAAGACTAAAGAGAATCGCACGCCTACTATTACTTCACCAGGCAATATGGATAAAGTGAATCCTCCGTTCTCTGAGAGATATCGAAGTCGCTTTCTTTCAAAGACAAACCTTCCATCAGGTTTCACTTCCGTGCAGCAATCTCCAATATATGCGTCTTCATCCCGTTATCGTACTCTTACTACCGCTAATGAATCGGATGCGTTCACTGTGTGTTGTACGTGCGATCCACCTCCTGATTTCAAGTCACACGACTCTTCTATAAAGCTGATTCCGCTGCACGTGCTTCTGAGAGAGAGAGAGAGAGAGAGAAAGAGAGAGAAAACTTTATTTGGTCCATTAAAGGTTTAGCATTAGGTCTTCGTCTTCATCGCTGCAGACGCTTGACCTTAGCAGGGTTGGGCCCCTAGTCCAGGGCTCCACTGAGCCGCGCTGCTTCGCTTGCATGCTGCACCATTGCCCTTTGGGCGGCGAGCTCGCAGCTGGTGAGCCGGCTCTCCCACTGCTCCGCACTCGGTGTTTTGTGTTGGTGGATCATTTAGTTACGTTTACACTCCCAGGTTATATGGTAAAGCGTGGGGGTTGCCCCGCACCACGGGCATGTGTTCCTAAATTGTGTAGGATACACCTTGCTTAGTATATGTAAGTTAGAGAAGGTTCCCGTTTGCAGCCTCCGCCAACTAGCTGCTTCTTGCTGTGTTAAGGCTTTGTGTGGCGGGGAGTATCTAATTCTCTTGCCTCTGTGGTAGTTTGGTAACTCTGAATAGCCGATCTCCACGGTGAGGTGCTGTCCCAGGGCGCGTGGCCGCTCGACTCAGTACGTGATCTCGCGAGCCAAGCTGTCTGCCCTTTCATTTCCTTCTATCCCCGTGTGTGCCGGAATCCAGATTAGTTTGTGGGTTGCGGTGTGTCTGAGGTCTTCTGCCTTGCGGAGGATAGCTAAGGCTGTCCTGCAGATTCTACCCTTTGTGTAGTTCCTGCATGTCTTTTTTGAATCCGTCAAAATTACCATTGATTTGCCTCTTCGATAGCCCTCAGCCACCGCCAGTGCAACAGCGACATCCTTCACTTCCACAATCCTGGCGCTACGTGTATTTGCGCAGGTGATTAGATCGCCTGCGTTATCAAGAAATACCGAAGCTGCCTTAATGTAATTTGTATTTCTATTCCATGGATACACTGTTGCATCCGTGAAAACCGTGTTTTCTAGTTTGGCTAAATGCCTTTCCACATAATCTGACCGCGCCTGCCTTCTGGCCGCGTGGAGATTTGGATCCATGTTTTTCGGTATGGGATTGACCTGCAGGGTCTTACGGATCTCGTCGGGCATATCGACAGATCGATCGAGATGCCTCCATAGGTCGCGACCTAACCTTGTCAGAAGCGCTCTTCCCGTAGTTGTGTCTCTGAGTCGGTGAAACTGTGCTCCAAGCTGTGCTTCTGCCAATTCGGCGAAGGTGTTGCTAATCCCTAGCTGTAGCAACTTGTCGTTCGGTGTGTTTATTGGTCGGTGGAGTGCCGTCTTGTAGGCCTTCCGCAGGATTGTCTCTGCTTGTTCAGTTTCGCTCTTGATCATGGAGTGGCAGGGCAGCGAGTAGATTGCCCTGCTGACTATGAGGCTTCTGGGGAGTTTTAGCGTGTCGTCTTTTTTTATCCAATGACTTCGGTGGGAGACTCTGGTTATCATTCTGCCTACCTGTTCAGCCAACTTCCTGAGTGGGCTGAGTGTGTGGCTAGATTTTCTGCTTGCTTGGAGCCACATTCCCAGGACTCTTATCATTTTCCTCTCCGGGATGTTTTGCCCCTCCAGTTTCACCTCGAGTGGTGCATCAGTGGGGTGCCTTCCTACCCTCAGTAGCTCAGACTTCTCTGTAGAGCAGGCTAGTCCTCTTTGATTCACGTATCTTTCTATGCAGCTTGCTACTTGTTGTAGCTTCTCCTGTTTCTCTCCCAGGGATCCATGGTTCACCCAGACCGTGATGTCATCTGCGTATATCTCGTGCTGGATGCCCTGTATTCTGCTGAGTCTTGCTGCTAGGTCAATCATCGCCACATTAAAGAGTATGGGCGAGATGACCGAGCCTTGGGATGTGCCTTTGGTTGGGGTGGTGAAGACATCACTCCTCAATTCCCCTAGTCCCACTGTTGTGGCCGTCCTGTTGGTCAGGAAGTCTTTGACATAGTCATGAATTTTTCTCCCACAGTTGGTGTTATTTAGCCCCTCTATTATAGCTCCGTGGCTGACGTTGTCAAAAGCACCTCAAATGAAACCTCAACTTCTATAGAGGGAGACGTATCCGTAGAAGCACGTGGTGCAATCACATCCACTGCGGCATCGTCTAGTGATCAAACACCTGGAATTTCAGGTTGCATGGATGAAATGAATAGAACAAGCCAAATTAAGCCATCTTATTTTCCACCGGGATACCACAATAAACCACCAACTCGCTAAGTTTACTTCGCAACCTAGAGTATTTACCTCGATCAGCAGCGAATGAAGAGCTGACATATGGCATTCTAGCTGCTTTGCTTATTAGGAGCGTTTTCGCGCACGCAAGACCCCAACAAACTGCTGACACTGCAGAGGAATTGAGGACACCGGATATCACACATTGCCAACTAATAGAAGTGTCCTCTCATCACGACGGCACATGGATAGCAGCCTTACATGTGCTTTCTGAAGAACCAAACACATGGACCTCACGATTAAACAAGACACAGCAGGGAGCGTTCTTCCAGCAACTCCAAGAACATGTTCGGCTAATGCAAGGACAAGTCTGATACAGACAATGGCGATGTCTGAAAAGGGCACTATCGACAGAGGAGATGCAATACAAAGGAAGACATATACGCACAAATCAACTCAACCGAAGAAGAACTCAGCAATTATGGCATTTTTATACAAATGACCGTCGTCAAGAACTTTTACAACGCCACCAATCAAGCCTGATACGAGAAATGCGACAAGAGCGCAAGCAACGGTGAGTATGATAGCTACAATTTTCTGCCGTGCTAAAACAACAAAACCGCCATATAAAAAATTTCGTGCAACGAGCACTAGTTTCAGACAACGCACATGTCCAACCACCACAAGCGAGCCGACTTCATGTCAACGGTAGCTCTCCAGTGACAGCAATCAACCGAAGTCCGCCCAGTCTTCATTCCGCATGCACTAGCCTCAAGTGCAACCCTAGTGCCCTCCCCTGCAAGGAACTTCAATCTTACTCAGTTGTATCAAGAGGTCAACTTGTACTACGATCAATGTTCATGTGCTTCGGCGCGAGTAGATGTCGTACGGAGCGCAACAGCCAGGCCCGTCCCCTAGAGTTATGCGGGACATCAACGGATTGCGATAGTTTGTGAGCTTTCATTACGATGTAGAGTTAAATCAGAACATTAGACGAACTGCACCTATTGACAATAAATTATTTTGTAGTCTGCCATTGCTCCCTCTTGTGTTGCTTGCTGCGCGCTCTCTTTTGGAGGAGGAGGAATCTGTAAGGGAAGACAGCAGGCTGCTGTCTGAAAGGAAAGGAAGAGGAAGAATAAAAGGCAGTATTCGAGCCACCATTATCATCTCCTTCCGCTACCTCCTGCTCGCGTCACACAATGTGCATATACTAGTTATGTACACCCAGTGCTTTTATGAGGTGCCGCTAAGCACGGGTAGCGCAAGAGTTCACCTTGCTGGCATGGCGACTTCACTGTAGCCGAATTCCGAATACTGCATATGCACTGAAGGTTCTATATGAGCTTGCCTACTGGTCGTCTTGAAAGTTGTTCTAGGCCAAGTAGTACGACACGAACATAGCAGGCACATCAGAAAACCCACAGTGCCTAACCACCAGCTGCGAACAGCTGTCAACATCCGCCATGTCTTCGCGCAGTGTGCTTCAGGAACCACAGTTTCACACTCCCCAACAAATGTACACGTGAAAGCATTTTAAGGTAAAAGCAGGAGCATTATTTGCTCTGAATAAAAACAGGTCAATAATAATATAACGCAAAAATTTTTAACACATTTGAAAAATTATGCGGCGTGCGTCACGAAACATGGAACCAAGCAACCCTGGACGTCGCCCCATGCGCATCGTTGACATCGCTATCGCGTGTAATGGGCCCTCTGCAGATCACATTGCGACGCGTCCGAGTGGCCGATTTTTTCGCTCCAGTCGCAGCATCTGAAGTAGGTTTGATGCGTGTCCTTTGGTCAAGCTTGAAACTATGAATCAGAGTTTTGTTCTAGTAATGGTCCCTTGAGTTTCGGGCTCATAGGTGAGATAGCTGAGCGCTAAAATCACTAGTATACCTTTTACAGTACAGGTGGAATTGGTTTATGCTTAACTGAATTTGTACTCCTGAGCCTTACATATATTTCTAAATACCCTAAGCATTCATGTGATCTTAAACCTGGTGCTCCATGTGTCTAAAAAAACAGACCCTGTGGATTAAGGAATGCTTACCTCCGGACCCCTGCGCTTGATATTACACATGTGAGCGATACAGATACTCGAAGAGCTCCAGCTGTTGAAGTAACGCAAGAGCGATAGCTTCGCAGAAGCTCCGTTGACATGCTTTCTACTGATAAGGCAGCGTGGGATTCCGTACCTAGGTGCAACTGTCTTTTTGCCTGTGCCTCATGGGGGCTGTTGGCGTGGCCATGCTTTGCGCGTTGCTAATAAGAGGCCTACTATAAACCACTTCGTGCTTTGCAACGCTGTCTGTGAGAGTGCAAATGCAATTCTTTCTGCTGCTGCTGCGCAACACGATCACTGGTGTGATGACCCTGAAAGGCGTCCTATAGTCACTGTTATTAAATATGTGGTTCTACGCATTACCATAGGGTCTCACAATATTGTAAGAGGCGTAAAGCACGTGGTCTGATTGTGCGAATTAAAGCAAACGTCAATTATTTTCTGATATCACTTTTACCGTTCTTCGCCAGGAGAAGCAAAAAGACTTGACCAGCATGTGCACACTCACGGAGAGCTTTCAGGAGATCAGGATCACTTTTAGCGAAGGAGACTGCATTTGGCACGCAAAAGTGAAAAGAGCGGCTGCGCTGGCTCATATTGCTGTAGGCATATCTAAGTCGAACAAAAATATTTGTATCAAGCACGCCTTTTTCTAATATGTTAGGCACGCGCGAGAAATGAGCCACATATCATAAGCTTCTGCCGCACTTGCTCGAACCCAAGTCGATAAACAGAAATCAAAATGTCTAAAAATAAATGTGTGCTCATTTGCAAGACGTCCACAAGGCTTGCGAACATAAAGCGATGTACAACATCAGTCGCTACTCTTCAAGTTGACTATACGTGACACATGAAAAGGACCCTGACTTGAGAAAAGGTCTTCGGAATTATTCATCTACACTATCATCAGGTGATTCCCTGTCGCCCATGCTTACCTGATGCGATCTCCTTAGTTAAAGCTATAGGCTACTCAATGGCAATATGCAATGCTATGCCAACCTCTTTTCTAAGATGGCATCTGTTACTTCAAACTATATCACTGTCTGCGACTGCAGTGAAAGAGTTGCTGTCGGGCCGCAATGCCAATTTCGGAGAGCTGACGTCACATGTCTGTGATTCTGCAGGTGCGACAGCCAGGGTGGCTTGGTGGCTGCATTTGTGTGACACGCTATATAAATATCGAAACTTAATACGAAAGTGTTATGTTATCATTGACCCTTCTTTAATGGAAGCAAATATTGCGCTTGCTTTCTAAATAAACAAGCACTCTTATGTTTTGTGGTTACTTCGTGGAGAGCAATTAGGCGGGTAATATAATTAAAGTCTGGAAGTGGAGGCGGATCTCCGAGTCGAATTGAAAGACTCTCCATATCCGAGTCAAGAAAAGGCACGCGCTACTCGAACCAAGAGAGAAGGAAGAAGTGAAGAAGCGAAAGGGAATGAAGGTAGGAGAATTTTCAGCGATGATCGACTGAACGCCATCTTATCACGCATCACGGAGAGTGCAAGGGCGACATAAAAATAGTGGGCTACTAAAGCGACTGTTATAGTTGCCGTTGAATGAAAGAAAGTCAAATCAGAAAGTTTTCACCACTGTGATAAGGTTGTGTTACTGGTTGCCTCTCGAAAAAAGAAGTAAAAGTACCGCTAACAAATGCTAACATTGCTGATTTGCCATCAGCTCCGTGAGGCACTGCAAGAACAATATCACAATTACGAAACCGCCGGATTTGGCGAGCCGACATGGTAAAAGCGCGCTGACGGAAGCTGCAGAGCGCTCACAGGACCGGATACCGGCCGGACCTCGCAATTTATCCGAGGCCGTCGGTGAGAGCAATTCTGGGCACTCCAAAACGGGTTTCAAGCGACCTTAAAGAACCAAGGGAATGAAGTCGCAGTGCTCTTTATCGACCATCCGAATGAGATGACGCGCTCTTTGAACGCTACGACACCGCCATCCGAATGAGCCATAATATTCAGTTCGAACGAACGTAGCGGTCGTTCACGGCTGCTTAGTTTCGCGGCAATTGTCTTCTGTGCAGTCGCTGTGTCGATGCATTCAAATGTATATTGGCAAATGTGCAATATCATCATCATCATCATCATCATCATCATCATCATCAGCCTGGTTACGCCCACTGCAGGGCAAAGGCCTCTCCCATATTTCTCCAACAACCCCGGTCATGTACTAATTGTGGCCATGCCGTCCCTGCAAACTTCTTAATCTCATCCGCCCACCTAACTTTCTGCCGCCTCCCTACTACGCTTCCCTTCCCTTGGAATCCAGTCCGTAACCCTTAATGACCATCGGTTATCTTCCCTCCTCATTACATGTCCTGCCCATGCCCATTTCTTTTTCTTAATTTCAACTAAGATGTCATTAACTCGCGTTTGTTCCCTCACCCAATCTGCTCTTTTCTTATCCCTTAACGTTACACCTATCATTCTTCTTTCCATAGCTCGTTGCGTCGTCGTCAATGTGAGTAGAACCCTTTTCTTAAGCCTCCAGGTTTCTGCCCCGTAGGTGGGTACTAGTAAGACACAGCTATTATACACTTTTCTCTTGAGGGATAATGGCAACCTGCTGTTCATGATCTGAGAATGCCTGCCAAACGCACCCTAGCCCATTCTTATTCTGCTGATTCTGATTCTGATAGTCTGATGTGCAATATACAAATCATATAATAAGGCACGTTTAGACATTGCAGTTTGGTATACTTTGGTAGTTACCCTTGGAAATATAGGTTATTAAAGCTGCAGCAACCACATGTAGTCCGCTAAATGTTCAAAGTTTAGTGGTTTCTAAGCAGGAAAAGATGACACTACACAATATCAGGCGCATAAAACTATTGAATTTGCACTTAAACGTATGTACCCTATTGCAATAAACAAAGTAGAGACACTCTATTCCAAGTAATAGCATTGAATATTAAACTGAAGAAGATTTACTGCGATATGGTCTGAGTTGCTTTTAGCCAGATTTAACGAGTACATGTACCTCACTGGTGAGCTAAATAAAAAGAACTTGTTAATGGCGTAGTTAAGCGAAACTATATGCATAAAAATGAGCACGAATAGAAGGAAAGTTAATGGTCGCGCCTTAGTCGTAACGTTGTACTTCGGGTGCTATCCTACCATGCCATCTCCCCTTGATAAAGCGTTTGGGTGAGGGTGCAGTCATTTGAACTTCTCCGTGCGCGCGATTTAATCATAATACTTTTGACCGTATCAAGGATACCACATAACTGTAACTTTTGTATGAGGAGTAGCGCCCACGCAACAATAAAAAAAAATACGACGACATCGGAAAGCCATTTCGGTTGGTGGGGGACACCTTGGAAAGTAACAGCACGTATGGAACTGGAACTGGAAATGCATGCAAAATATGTACCATCGCAACGTGTCAGCACATGAAGCCAACGTTAAAAGACACTTCATTTGCGGCATAGGATGTCATCAAAATGCATAGAGATATGACGGCAAGATCTCAATGTTTGAACTTTCATTATAACAGCGAAGCTGTATACCCCTACTGTTCAAGAAAACTTTCGTGTCGTTATTGTCTTGGTAAAAAAAAAAGAAACTCCCTATACGTGGGCCCATCGCCATTAAAGGGCCCACATACATAGCTTCGCTCGTCATCAGTCTTCACAGAGCGGAAGGGCACCGAGTTTTTTTTTCGCTTTTTAGCGGCACGAGCATTGAGTGATAATTTTGTTTCTTGCGCAGCATTACTGGCTAACCATGTTAGACGACCAGGTAGGAAATTCAAAATAAATCAGCTAAAGATTAAAAAACTACGACGGTGCTAAATTAATGGGTTTCATTATGACATCTCGGCATACGTTTAGTATGCCGAGATGTTAGAGTTACAGAAATGTTTGGATAAATTAGAACTAACCAAAAAATAATGAGGCGGCCGCAGATGAAATTTAAAACAAATCAGAAAGGAAAGAGGTAAAGCTAGTAAAGTACAAAATTAATGGGTTTCATCAGAGACATGACATGAGAGCATAATTTTGTTACATTCTGAGTTAATGAAGCGTGTGAAATAATTTGAATTAATTAAACATCACTGATTACCACACAACAAAGCACAGGATAAAAGACTAGAGACCCGCCACGTGAGCGCACCTTTGGCGAAATTCCTGGAATCCCGAAAGTAGAAAGCCGTAGTAACGACGTCATCATACAAGAAAGTGGCATGATATTTACGCGGCTAATTATTGGAAACCTGTTGCCTCCATGCCCGGTTCTTGCGTTCCATTCGCCTGAAGTTAAACTAAACAAGACCAAGGCCAAGGTGCGAGTGTCACTAAGAGACACCTAAGTCAAATAATACGGTGGCCTAGCATTTCTTTCGCCCTGCGTTCAGGTTTATTCTGATAGGACGTAGATGATTGGACGATCCACGGCTGCTCACAATTAGTCCTCTAGTCTTTTTAAACTACGGCCGTCCCTTCCGAACAGCTACCATGCGGTAAGAAAACAAACCGCGAAATACCTTTCGGCGTAATTTTGATCGACAACTTTCTCCCCTCCTATTTGGATGCGCGAGTCTGTCTTTTGGCGTCCTAAAATCACACCGATCAGTGCAGTGTAGGAAGACCTTGTCCTTCACACTCAGCACACATTCTGCGACAACTGCAATATCTATTTTGGACGCATTCAATCAACATCGCGTTTTCGACGCGATGACAATCGCACCACCTGACACGGCCTTTAGAGTGCACTGCGGCAGGCTACTGTCAGCGTGTCAGGGTTTACGAAACAGCGAGCGACGAAGGCATCAAACAGGGCTTTCCGACCTCCTTTTGACCGGCCCGCGACAGGCTGCTGTCTTTCCTACGGTGGCCATCCAATAGGGAGGCCGTTCTTGCTCGCAACGCCTCCACCGCGTCTCCGTCTGAAAGGGGCCCTCTCACGATAGCTCGAGCTCTTGCTCTTTTTCCTGGGAAGCGGTTTCACTGCAGGTAAATAGTCACGCCACCTCGTTCGAGCCAGCGCCGACAAATCAGTGGCCATTGAGAGAAGAATGCACGGCGATTCCGACGGCCATTTCCAGCTAACACGCCACAAGGCGGGCGGAAGCTTTCTCGATTTCTGACAACGAGAGCTTGTGCCAACTTTCGATCCGCGAGCTTGTAGCAACTAGTTGGATTTATATCTTTAAAACTCCATCGCTCCTCCCCGCCTGGTTGTTGAACCTGCGACTTCGCTATGGCAGCAGGCTTTGTAGCAATAGCCAAGCAATACGAAGTCGCAACCCCAGCTAAGGCTGCTCTGGAGGCACCTTTGACACCTAGACAGCGACATCACGGAGGGTCCTCCTAAGTGCCTCTTCGTTAACGCAACTACCTCTCTTAGGCGGCTTAGGCCGTTTTCGTGTCTGCTGGTCAGCGGTAAACCGGCTTCAGTTCAGGTTGCGTAGGTCATGCGCTCTAGAGCAGGCAATTTGCAAAGAACGTGGTCTTTCCGATGGCGGCGGTCGAAGGTCACAGACGGTGACGAATGGACAAGTTCCGGGAGCGTTCGTCGCCGTGAGCCTTCGGCTACCGCCCAATAGCGCCTCGCTCTTTGTGAAGCACGTGCAATTGCGCGACAGCTTTGCGATGCCTGAAGGTGTAGATGCGGCACTTCGGTCGATGGTAGCACAATGCGAGAATGTACTCAGCGTGCTGATAGAGCTGGCTGCTTCTGGCTTGTACTATTAGTTATGTGTTGTGACTATGCAAGCTATGCTGCACAGTACGTTGTGGCTATCAAAAATTAAAACAAACTGCGTAGTTTTACGTGCCAGAACCACGATATGATAATGAGAAACGCCATAGTGAGGGACCTCGCATTTATTTTGACCACCAGGGGTTCTTTGACGAGCACCCAATTCAAGGTGCACGGATATTTTTTCATTTCATCCCCATGAAGAAGGTGAGAAACATGTAGGAAGAAACTAAATATTTACGGCGAAAATGCTCCATTTATTCCCAGTACCAGTGACACTACTGGCTGGTGGTAGCGCGCCACCATGCGGTTTTTTACCGCTCTATTCTTTCTTTTTTCTTCGGTTTAAATACATTAACGGTACTGCCATTGAAAATGGTGAGGTTTGCCTCGCAGATTTACCCTGATGAAAAATATGGCCATTCTTTGCATTTTTATAGCTTGCATGTTACTCCATAGAGTCGGTCACAAGCATGTTGCATTCAGAATTTTCTATTTGTCTGTACGGAGATTTTAGAACTATAATGACAAAGTGATCAGTTCCAAGTTATCCCTTTTGCGACTTATGGCTTTTCCGAGCCAAGGTGCGCATGCGTCCCTCGTTGACATTCGCCATGGAGACCTTGGCGCTAAAAGGAAAATTCGAAATTGTTAATAGGTACATCGTTCTTTTTGTGGACGTAATAGAAGCGAGATTGTTTGGATAACGCATGTTGATTAAGCATAAAATCGTTTTGTCTGAGCCCCTACTGCTATTGAAGTTCACCAACTTCTCTTTCCTAAGTTTATTTTCTTTGTTGTACTGCCCTAGACAATACCACTGACCGCGAATCCGGCCTCTTGACCAAATAATTTTAAGACCGCTGGTGTAGATAGCAGACCAAGAAAAGTCTTGTAAATCTTGCACAAGATGCACAAAATGTTTTACCGAGCTGTATATGGCGTATTGATTCTTCGTGCAACAGTTTTCCGCAATAAGAACAAAAGCGACGGAGTGTCTTCTTATTAATCATTGTGCGCGCTGTTTCGTAAAGTGTAAAGCTGCTTCAAAGTCCCACTTTTACTTTAGAAATGCCGAGAAATACCATGTCCAGCCATATCACAAGCCTCAGTTGTTATTCTAAGGTTATCACCTGACCGATCAATAATTCGTTAAGGCTGTTCTGAATTTTTCAGCATCATCCGAAACGGCGTGGAAGTAGGGCCACAATCACAAATAGTTCTGTCATACACAGTAGAAATGACATTACGTATTGTAAAAGGCTAAGCAACAGTCTCAGTGCATTCGTTTATTATAAGTACGCAACGACCTTACCTTAGCTTTTAAACTCTGCTCTGTTTCGACAGTTAGTGCGTGAGTCCTGTTGGAGAAAATGCCGCACATGTTAGCGGGGTCGTACCGGTACTGCCCAGCGGTTCCTCCACTGCATACCTTGAGACAATCACAGATAACAAAATCACACGGTTGACAATATGCATATTAAGTTCTATTGACACAGTTCATGCGAATACCAAGATTGCACAAATTATCAACAAAGTTATAACGCTTTACATCATAAGAACTTAGAGCTTGGCTTCAGCGTTTAGAAACAAGATGTACGAGCAAAAAAAAAAGAAAGAAGGCAAGGAAAGAGGAGCAAGTAGGCTATGGTAGTACCTGTGTACCGTGTTTTCTTTGCAAACTTATTTTCTTATACCAGCTTTATGAACGTTAGCTGGAGCACCATATATTTATTTATTAGTAGAATAGCCCATATTTCTTTGAATTCTACAACCCATCAACCACGATGAGTCACATGAGATGCGGGATGAGGCACCTCTTTCTCCCACCTGTTAGCACAAAACATTAAAATGTACGCATGTCGTCGTTCCCAGTCCATTTTAAATATTTTGCAAAAGAGACAGCTTCGTTAAATATGGGCTCTTTCTTTTATGAATGAGTTGTTGGTAATTCAATGCACTCATATATTACCATGTGCAGTCGACAGTGTAATTAAAAGTACACTGAGATTGAACAACACAGTTCCCCGCTAACGCAGGTTCACACTATGCACGGGCATCCAAGTGGTCTTGCTGTATTGTACCGATGCACATTGCTAAGTATTCTAATTATTTACGGTCACACGCATCTAGATGCCAATTTGTCCAAAATGTAATCCCACTTGAATTACTTGCTTAAATTTATGTTATGACTTGAATGATACCTACGCCACTTTAGCTGGTTCGGTAGTTTCCGTACCACCTAGCAACAGCGTCTGTTTTCGTATTTCGTTAATGTTACATAAAAAAGGGGGACACGTAGAGGGGGAGAGGCAGAGCTGCACGTGTTTACAGTGGCAAGTTAATCGCAATCATAAGTCAAAACGGTGATGCGCAAGTATGTTTCAGTAACTTAAATCAAAATTTGGTGTCACGTGAGCAATTACACGCCTTGTCATACAAGCGTAGCAACAGTGTCCCACGTCTCCAACCTTTTCTTTTCTGCAGTCTTAGTGCAGAACTCCGAAGTATTGTACCTTTTCTTACATTTACATAGCTGACGTTTAATTTTGTGTGTGTTTTTCCCCGTGATCCTGTGAAGCTATTTAGGGTTGACAGCACTGCCGCGTCCGCACATGCGTCCGCACTGCGTCCGCGTCCGCACTTGCGCTTACGATGACAGCCGTCCCCATCCAGTCAGCCTCCGCGTCACCATCGCCATATGACGAAGAAGACGAATTTTCGCACGTATCGTTATCACCTCCACTGGCGATAAATCTCGTGATGTTTCTGTACTGTGCGTTTCCCATGCGTTGGCTGCTCGACTATCGCTCAACTATGGGAGCTTGCACGGCCGTACCCAGGGAATGTTACACCGGGACACGTTGCCTCCACCCCGCGAATTGCGGCCTTCCAGGCTTCCCTCACGACACTCTGACCCTCCCCGCTTCGGCAAGAGTGAGCGCGCCCCCTCTAACAAAAAATTCTGGCTGCGCATCCAGCGGATTGTATTTGTTCGGGGTCTTCATCCTTGGAAAGAATATGAAATTGGTCACATCTTGCGCGTCTTTCCGCAACTTCAATGGACAGAACTGGAACCCAGGAAGGTGCAACTATGTGCCTCTAATAGAAGTTCATCAGAACATGGGGATGTCTGCTCACCGAGTCGCATGCTTTCGCATGTTGTGTTTACGGCTGTTCAAACTGCTCAAGCCAAGAAATCTTTAAATTATCGGGAAAAAGAACGAGGGGCCGTTTATGGCAATTTTATTTAAAGGGGCGTAAAAAATTCATGAGCCATTTAACTCTGTGAAGGTGGGTGCCCCGAAAGCCGCGTAGCGCGCGACACAGAGGTGACACATAATTTTGAACAAAGGTATGAACATATTTATTCTCCTGATCTGTAGTCATCGTGACGATGTAGGCGCGCACACACATTCGCGTATCGCCGATGTTATTGAATGTGTCCGTCACGTAAGATGAGTGGCTCATACTTCTGGCGCTTAAGCAACCGCTCACACCTAGGAAATGCAACCTCCTCATTACGACAACGAAAGTGAAATTCTACGCTGGAATGATGAGCGTCAACGAAGGCAGCTGTGGAAGAAGACGATGACGAACCCGTGAGAAATGTTACGAGCCTGTTCGCGCAGTTGCGCTTAGGGGCGGCAACGAACAAGCTGTGGAAGAAGAAGAAGAAGGCGCTCGAGCCATTGCTCACGTTAATTCTACGCGCAACTGACCTACCTGTGGAAGAAGACAACAATGACGAAGACGGGAGGAGTGGCACGAGCCTTACAGGTCCCCGAGCCCACAGACGTATGTGCGATTGAGCTTGAATCATTTCTGCACTATTACTGAGATCGGCTCTTATCATGATTGTTTCTGCACACCGACGCCCCGGAACCCTGGATCCCAGTGATATACAGCTTCACTGTCAAATTCACCGACGCTTACGATACTCCCTGATGCAATATCTTCGCTGGTCCGAGAAGCTTTCCCGCATGGCACGTTGCGCACGGAGGGAATTGTGGTGCGACTGCCTCGCTAATCCGGAGACCGCGAGAACCAGCACATGGGAGACGCTTGTGCGCGATTCACAGCAGCCGCCGCGGACAGACCTTCCATATGACGCGCGCTACACCGGCGCCATCTCGTAGCCATTGTCACCGCACTACGCTTTTCTTCTCACGTTTTCGCCATATCCTCCTCCGCTTTCCGCCTCATGGATCCGCTGCACCCTCCTCTCCACTTTTCTCGCGTAGGTCATCCTCCACTGAGCTGTGCGCTTGCTTTAATCTTAGTTACCACGCGGGGGCATGCCGACACTCGCTGCAGAAACTGGCGCCTGAGAGGAGCGTTCTAAAATGACTTATGGGTATGAAGCGAACGCGGCAAGCGAACAGCCCATACCATAAGGCGGTGGAGGAACACGTCAACACGTGAATGTAAATTCGAGTGGCTGTGAACGCTGGGACTGCGATAAGGTTTTCATAAGCTTTTGAAATGGAGAATATATGAAACTTAAAATTAGTGAAACTTGAGCAAGATGGAAGACATTTATTAGTATAGAGTTAATTTTCCTATGATAACTATGTCGAACTGGTGATAACACGCCTTGACTTCAATATCTTAGCAGCGGCTCCTCCACTACGATTCAGGGGCCTCATTTATTCATGTCGCTCGAGCGGATCATATTACTTATTCCTGTAGGTAGTAAAGGACACCACTGTCATTTTTTCCGATAACCCAGTAAAACAATGAAATCTGATTTCCTTACGTTATCGTCAGATAAACTTATCGATAGTCCGTTTTACCTGTCAAATATGCTTTACAGTGTTACCCTTGGAATAATACCAATATCCGTCAGAGATATTGCTTGGTTTGCAGACAGAAGCATGATGTGAAGGCTGTAAACAGCTACATCCTACAGATATGATCGTGAACGTTAAGTTAGCGTTTTTAGAGTTTTATTGAGTTGTTTTTTTTTTCGCCAAACTTGACAAAATGCGGAGAAGGTGCCTGAGAAGACACCTTGCTTCGCTTTGTCTTTTTCGGTAAGGGTAGTTAGTCATCGAAGGAAGCAATGGCAGCTAGAATTGAAGAACCGGTTTCACGTGGTTTTATTATGATCCATCGGTGCAGCAGATGAGGAAGAACTTTGATTCCCAACATGCTTAAAATTAAGGCTCACCTTATGTGTCACAATTCACGTCGCAATACTTTGGTTCGAGCTGTTACATGCCGAGGCGCTTACTGCGAAGAAACCTGCTTTTAAATTTTTGTAGAGATGACGGCTCAGAATGGCGTTTCATATTACGCGTAAATCGTAACGGGTGTTCCACAAGAATCAATACTTGGACCTCTTCTGTTTATAACATATATTAATGACATGTGTGACATCCCCGAGTCTCCTCAATTAGTTATGTATGCAGATGATACTAACATATTCTTTAAAGCTGCTACTATAGCAGAGCTCTAAATTAATGTTAACAATTACTTGAAGCAAATCTCTTGCTGGTTACAACATAATAAGCTACAGATGAATTCCTCCAAAACAAAATATATGATATTTGCTCCGACTGATAAACCACGTAACTGCAATGCGGCTATTCTTTTTGAAGATAGGCTGATAGAGCCGGTAAAATGCCAAAAATTTTTGGGTGTGTGGTTCCAAGAGGATTTGGCCTGGAACATGCACGTTATTAGATTTGTAGTCGCGCCCGTAGGACGATCGGAGGAACTTGGGGTGACAGGACAAGGCGAGCAGGATTTATTTACAGTATTTAAATTTTAAACAAGTGATACATTAACACAGTACAGCGTGACTTCCAAATGGAGCCCGCAAGACGAAGCATACAGCAAACGAGCACAGCTCAAGAGTACGATCACGAGTACATTGACGAGCACAGAGCACGACGACGAGCACTCCTAGCAGCCGACAAACAGCCGTTTTAAACACTTCGTGCTCCGTAGATCCTTAGGTGAGGCAAAACCTTCGACGACATTGTAAAAAAGCCACCTCTCTGCAGGATGGTTTACACACACACGTACGCACAGTTTTCACTGCCGATTAGCAGCGTCAAACGTCAACGCAATCGACCTGCTGCTTGCCCATTATCCCGAGTCTTGAAAGGCGCGTTGGTTCCTCCAGCTGTAGAGACATCGTGGCCACCGGTTGTCCTTTGTCCGGCGCCTCTAAATCCCAGAGCTGCCTTTCTCCTGAAGTTCCGCTTAATATAAGCGAATGTGGGCTTCTTTTATCACCGAGTCGCTTATAAATTTTTACAGTCTCTTGTAGCGTTTATTTGGGCTTACTCGCGCTTTTCCTGCAAATATTGTTATTTTAATGCCCGTCGCGCGCGTTTGTCGTTAAATATACGCGATAGTAGCAGGAGTCACAAAGTACGAAACTGTCCCTATTCATTCATCAATGTTTTGACGCCTTGCCAGCACTCGTGGTCGTCTATGTCATAGTGTGTTGGCGGTGCTCTTTGTGCAAAATGGCTTCGAAGTGGTCGAAATATGGCAAACGATATTGTTAAGAGTGGGGAAAGGAAGCGCAGCTCAAGGACTGGTTACGCCCAGTCACCGGAGACGATAAAAAAGCTGCATGCAAGTATTGCAAGTGTGAAATCCGCGCTCATCATGCCGACCTCGTTCAGCACATGGCAACAGAAAAACAAGCGAAGAACTCCCGGCCACTTTCCAGTGCACGTTTGACAACCATGGGCTTCACCAAATCATCGCCTCCAACGAACGACAACACCAGAATTGGAGCTCAAGCTGGCATGATACTCGGCTTGTCATGCCACTATCAACTCTGCGGATCATATCGGCGAGCTGTTACAGTCGTCCACGGCGTGCGAGGTAAAGCTGCACCGAACAAAATGTGCAGCACTAATAACAAAAGTTCTTGCCCGTTGCCTGCTTGAAGATCTCGTGAAGGATATAGGTGCCTCGCAGTACTCATTATTAATTGACGAAAGTACTGACGTAGCAAATGAAAAGCAGGTCACTGTCATGGTTCGTTATTTCAGCACCTCACTAAAAAGAGTAGTGTCCGCGTTCCTGGGACTGTTCACGCTCGAGCGTTCAAGTGCCCAACAGATTGCACAAGGCCTCTTAGACTTCTTGACCAGTGTTGGTCTGGCTTACATAGGGTGTATCCGAATTGGAACCGACGCCTGCAATGTTATGGTTGGGAGGAACAATTCTGTGTACACACACTTGCGTCGAAAAAATGAGAACCTCATGCTAGTCAAGTGCGTGTGTCACTCGATTCAACTATGTGCATGCAAGGCAGTAGAAGTGCTGCCCCGGAGCCTAGAATTCCTGGTTGGCCGTTCGTACAGTTGGTTTTCGCATAGTTCACTGCGACTTCAGGAATACGACAAAATTTACAGACTGATGAACAACGGCAAAGAAGCATTAATGTTGGTTCAGCTGTCGGGAACGCGGTGGCTGTCAATCTCCGGCTGCTGTAAACGTATACTGGAACATTGGGAGGAACTCAAGCTTCACTTCACCATCTGCAAGGACAAGTACCGTTGCTATGACGCTGAGATTCTGTCCGAAATGTATCGGGATCCTGTCAACAAGCTGTACCTTGTGTTCCTGAACCAATTGCTGCAAGCATTCCCAAGAATCAATAAGCTGTTCCAACTTGAAACTGGAAATCCACTGAAACTGGTTGATCTCCTTCTGAACCTTTTCCGGTCATTGATTTGCAGAGTGCTCAACCCGTTGTACATCCCAGCTGCAGGAGAAAGACTTCTGGAAGTCAACCTGGAGGACAGTTCGACCCACCTTCCACTTTCTACTGTGGACTTTGGAGTGCTGTTCAACATCAAAGTGGCAGCATCCAAACTTAACGCTGAGCAAGAAAAAGACGTTAAATTGAGATGCCGGGATTTCATTTTTGACGCTGCAAAGCAAGTCCAGCTTAGGCTTCCTCCCAATATTCAGCTATGGCATTCCATGAAATCATTCTCGCCTGAGAACGTATTGAGCCAGGTAAAACTGCCCCTTCAGGACGTGCCTCTCCTCAAACTGTTCAAGGGAGATGTAGGACTCCTGGATACACAGTATAGACGGCTGTGCCTCCTTCCTTGGAAAAATGTGAACAACAAGGACGGCGCTTCTTTCTTGGTAGAAGTGCTAGATTTGAAGGATGCAAGCGGCAAAAGTTGTTTCAAGGAAATAGCAGAGTTCGCTCCGTCGCTGTTGGCCATGCCCCTTAGCAATACCGATGTCGAGCGCGTGTTCTCGCACATGAACCTGGTGAGGTCGCGCCACGGAAACAGAATGAAGAATCCAATGTTGAGCGGCATCCTGCACGTACGTTAAAGTTTCCTAAAGTTTCCAGGTGTTTGCTGCCGGGACTTTCAACCGACATTAAAAATGTTGCACCTATTCAACTCTAAAAATGTGTATGGTTCCGAAGTGGACGCGGAGGATTTTCCTGATGAGTCGAACACATCCGACGATGACTGTGTGTAGTTGAGCCGTGAAATGAACCATAGGTTGGATGAGTCAACAAGTAACTTCATTCATGTACAGGCCAACGCGCAATGACCAGGGTGCAGACTACCCTGGGGACAATGTTAAAAAACTACATGAGTGTTTTCGATCATTCTTGCGGATATTGTTGCTGTTGAAAATAATTAAAGTGATTTGTGCGCCTTCCCTTCGCATTTGTGCGATTTTTCGATACTGTAATTAAACGATTTCCAAGAATCAGAAAATTTGTTAACGTCCGCTTCATTTGGGCTTCTTAACAAAAGTTGCGCCGCTTTTTTTGGGCTTGTTTTGGGGTGGTTATTTGCTTATTTGCTCGGCAGCATCTGGCAACTCTGCAGCAGACTAGGTAGGCGGTGGCGGGTACAGTAACAATAGTTGCTCCGCTGATCGCGTTTAGCCATAGCGGCGCCGAGGGGGTGATGAAGTGGCACCTCGAGGTCCCCACGAAATGGGTCACCGTAGCAATTGTGGTACGCTTCCATGGTTCTCTTCGGGGAAGCTCGCAACGCTCGCAGCTGCAGCTGGCTGAGGAAATGTTGCCATCTCGGCAGGCCATTCCTAACAACATCGACAAACTTGCTACCGAACTAAGCAGAACTGTTGGTTGCTTATACAGACTGAGTACTCTGGTTCTTCCATGGTTGAAAAGTTCATTATACTACGCACTCTTTTATTCTTGATTAACCTACTGCACAGTAATTTGGGGCACTACTTCGCAAAAAAAATTATAACAAATATATAGTGCTACAAGAAAGGGTGTTACGCGCATTTGAGGGATATTATGGCCCTGTACTAAACTTTAGAACCGCACCATTTGTTATGAAACATTCTATGATAAAGGCAAACCAGATGCATCACTACAAGTTGCTGCAACACATTAAACAAAACAAATCATATTGCATCTTGAATGTACCCACCAATCCGCATTACAGCTTTCGACAATATAACATGAGAACGCCAAAAATAAGAACCAATTACGAAAAACAACTAGTCAGTTACCAGGCACCTTCACTACTAAATGGCCTACGTGATTTTGAACGTGAAATCATAGAGTATTGGAATAAAGCACTAAATAATTATCTCATTCTGAACCATATTTAGTTTGGCTGATTATAACCACAGTATAAATTGTCAGTCTTTTGTTTCTTTAGTTTTCTGGTTGTGGTTGGTCTGAAACAAAATGCATCGTACTTTGAGTATCCTGGTTGTTTCTCATATTTCTTGTATACATGTTTCATTTCACGAAAATAATATTCTGTCTCGCGACTCTCCAGTTGATATCAGCATGTATGTATGATGCATGTTGCAGCGCACAGCCTGCGTGCCGAATTGTTGTGAGAGCTGAAGCCTCCGTCAGGCCACATGGCCTTTAGCTTTTGCTTCTTTTCTGTCCTAAAGAGGAGAAATAAATTCATTCATTCATTCATTTATTCATTCATTCATTCATTTGGCAATATACATCTTCGTTTAGTGATAGAGAATTGATACAGCGGTATTTTTCGTACAAGGTTCATTATACTGCGGGAGTTCGCATAAAGAAATCGCTGATATAGTACGCGCCCTTTCCTTGACACGAACATATTTTTTTACTACATCGAATGTATCATAGTTTGCCATGGTCATATTATGTCTCGCCGTGATTATTGTGCTTACAACATGAGAGGGATATTTTCGTTCTCGAATACCTATTAGTGTGCCCAGCTACGATAGATCTTTCAATGATCTTTCAATTTGCCGGGCCATAAAACGCACAACGACCGCAACAAGTCAAATGCCCCCTGCATTCGATTCTAAATTCTACTTCATTGTGAGGCTGCCAACTTAATAATATGATGCATCTCTTTGATCCTCCACATAGGGCTGCAACAATGTTTCATCATGCTGGAAATGAATGCTGTGACTAAAAATTTTTAATGCAAATCGAATAGATGTGTTTGAATGAAACTGGCTAGGTTTTCTAGTGTTATCTCTGCTCCCTACATTTTTTGTCGTTTAGACGAGGTTATTCTAGCTAACAAACAAATAAATAAGCCTGGTTAAGTCCATAAACAGAAGTTTCAACTTACCGAGTAGGGATTTACATCCACAGCTCTTGTGACATTGTCGCATTTTTCGAATAATCCCACCTTAGAAGAATCACTTGCCGTGAACCAGCGTGCCTTTAGGGTCACTGATACTGCATATACAAAATCCCTAGTTTCATTCGATTTGCAATTTCCTAAATAGGTGCGAATGGTATCCAGGAAATCCACAGCCTCTTTCTATTAGAGAAAGCAAAGGGCAACAGTTAATTAGGCAAGCTTTTTAGACGCATAGATTTCAGCGCTGCAGCAACTTTGAACGTTTCAGATGCGTTTTGTTCGGCCATTTTATTCATTTTCCATGTAAACATATCTTCATTTGGTTGATATGCACATGTATGGTAACTGTAACAGACACCATGCAATGTATTCTGATGAAGGATGGACCCCGGCCGAAACGTCAATAAACCGCTTCATACGCGCGTCTACTTCACTGTGACTGTTTCCCCAGACCTCGAATTGGTTGCTTCAGATAAATAAATAAATAAATAAATAAATAATATATATATATATATATATATATATATATATATATATATATATATATATATATATATATATATATATATATATATATATATATATATATATATATATATATAATCCCACGTCTTCGCATTACGTGTGCAATGGTCTGCCAATTGAGCTACCGCAGCACCGTTTTTCCGTCCACTTTCTGGGGTTTTTATTACTACGCGAAGAAACCCTGGGAATGTTCGCCAGCTCCATCGCTCCTCACAAACTTTGGCTGCAGTAGTGAAACGCTGCTGTTTGATCCTTCTCTACGAAAGCAATTGCCGCAGGTGGGATTGTTCCCCACTTGCGGCAAGCTGTTGTTTCATCCGCATTCATTTCCATTAGTTTATCGTTCCTTAGTGCAATTACTATGTACAAGTAATTTCAGCGCTGTTGTCCTTGGGATCTTTGTTTGCCTGCTTCTTATGACGTGATACAAAGATCTGGCCCCACTGCTAACCCTCGTTCTTCTCACTCATTACATAACGACGGCCTCCAATCCTGCAACATTGATGCCTTCAGGAGGTAGCCTGTTTGGGTTTATTGGCCAGTTGCCTTCACCAAAAAGATCATGCAGATGTCACGCCTGTGGCAGAAAGGATGTTCCACATCAGCCGCCAAAGTTTGTAAGTGGCGGCGCTGGCTAACACACCCATCCCATGGTTAGTTCTCGTAGTAACACAAATACCGCATAAGGTGGATGCAAGTGTGGCGCCGAGGTAGCCCAATTGGTGGAGCATGGCACGCATAATGCAAAGACGTGGGATCGTTCTCTTATGATATAACCATAGCATTGGGCCCATCGGTAAACTCCCTTCAATTTTCTTCATGATATATATATATATATATATATATATATATATATATATATATATATATATATGGGTGTGTGTGTGTGTGTGTGTGTGTGTGTGTGTGTGTGTGTAACATTCCACGGCAAGCGTGCCTAGAACCGAAGCACAATCCCTTTATACCTCTTCTTCCCCCCGTTCCCACCAGATCTGTCCTTTGTCATCTCGGCCCACTACACTCACCCGGGTAGTGGAACGTGTACGACAGATGAACACCATGGTGGCGACAGATGGTACACCAAACTGTGGCGACGAGCGACCACGTAGACCGGTAAAGTATCGGGCTCTAAGAAGAACCGTCAGTAGCATACTTTTTTAAATCTCCTTCGGAACCCTAGCACCTACCGGAGCGTGCCAGCCGCTCGTGCCTCGTGTAGACGCCAGCGTCTACGTCATCTGTTGTGCGACGCCGATGCTGCTGCCGCTACAACATAAAGGATATTGCAGAATGAGCTAAACCGTTGCACGACCTACTCCGTAAAAACACAGCTTTCATTTTGACTGAAGCATGTGAGACGGCGTACAGAGATTTGTTATTAGCGATATCATCAGACCCCGTCCTCACAATAACGTTTTTCACTGTTCCATATCAACTTACAGCGGGTGCGTTGAACTGCGAACAAGGTGGTGTACAGTACCAACGAAGAAACAAAAGTGGCAGCGAACGAAGAAGGAAAGGTCTTGGATATTACTCCTATACTTTCACAAAATCGGAACACAACTACAGAACTGAAATGGAGGCATTGGCTGTTGTGCTAGCGATTAGGCATTTTCGATCGTACCTAGAAAGCACGAAATTCAAACTGTTCACTAGCAATCAGACGCTTACTCATTTGCTGAGTTGTAATCAACCGAAAGGGCGGGTTGCTCGCTGGATCAGTGAAATTCCAAGTTTGATTTTGAAGTGACACACAGAAGCGGACAAGATTTGTCAGAAGCCCATGCACTTTCTCGACTTCCCATTGGTACTAACTGTGGGAACGAGGAAAGGATGAACTCACCTAAAATTTGGGAAATCACAGAAGAGCTGATGGTATTTAGACGCAAGGTTTCACGTACTGGATACACTGAAAACAAGATTTCTCGACCTGTACCACGATAGTCCAGAGTAAGGAGCGCATGACGGCTTATGGCGAACATACTACGAAATGACAAGATATACATGGCCCCGTATGAAGAAATATATAAATGATTATATTAGCTCTTGTCAACAATGTCAACTGAACAAAGCAAAATACAAGCGGAAGGCAGACAACATGATTTTTTCACCTCATTCAAATGTGCCATTTGAAACTCCACATGTTGATTTCGCTGAACTGAAGAAAAAAAGGCGAAGGAGTGAAGAAAACGCAGTCCTTTTTAGTGTGCATTCATGAATGCTCAAGGATGCTAGCTGCCAAGCTAGGAAAAGAAATTGCTGACGCTGTCATATTGCTCTTGAAAAGAAACATGTTTAAACGATTGAAATGTGTCGCATCCGACAATCGCCCTGCATTCAAGAGCCAGGCATTTGCAAGGTGGGCAAAAGACAGAAACATTACTCTGAAGTTCACTGCACTATACCATTGATCAACTAATGGACTAGCAGAGCGAGTTATCTGAGATATAAAACAATATATTAGTATGTACCCAGTATTGCCAAGAGGGTAGAAGTTGTCTAGGAGCACCTGTACCTCGCACAACAATAGATCTCATACAAGCACTCTGGGATGCAGTCTTCAATACGCCGCATTTGAGGAGCCTGCCTCTTTGCCTGCGGACCATATATTTGGCATAAGAGAGAAGCTTAACTTGAAGGAAACGAAGAAAAGTACGGAACAGCAAAGGAAGCAAAGGGAGCGATGAAGAGAGCATTTGAGAAACTTCAAGACACAGACCTTCCCGTAATTCCATTAGGCGAGATGGTTCTTGTGCGGGAAGGATAAGGCGGTACTAGCAAAAGACTGGTGGGTCCGTTTAAAGTGGTAAGATTGGCTACAAAAGGAGGAGTAATCAAGACCAACGGCCGCACGACGGAAAACAGTACGATGCAAAGAGCAGCCATTGCCTACTTCATCCCTTATTTGCAGTGGATTGATGAAACAAAGCTTGGGACAGTGTAAGGGAGGGAGAAGAAGAAGAACAAAGCGATCGTGCTTCGTGCTGCGCACGGTTGTCGTGGAATGTTAATATATATATATATATATATATATATATATATATATATATATATATATTGTAGCGAAGAGATTGTAGAAGAGACGCTAGTGGGTTCAGCGCTACTGGCTCTAAAGGCTAGTGGGTCGAGCGCTCCTGCTCAGCAACGGCTCTCTTGCTTGGAAGCTCTGACTGCCCTGCCCGTCGACGTTGCGCTGCAACCGAGCTCTGCCAAATAAACACCATTAGAATTGGTGGAGTGTGCGGGGTAACCTCAGACGATAATCCTGGAACTCCGGTCCCGTACTCTGCCATCTACCATGCCCCAAGACGCCTCCCAGCAAACGCCTCCTCCTGCACCCACTGCGTGTCCCGGGGTGCCTCGTCATCGCGACCCTCCTATCTACACTGGAGCGGACGACACTGACGTGGACGAATGGCTCACGGCGTACGACAGGGTAGGCGACCATAACAAGTGGGATGAAGCAGCCAAATTGAGCCATGTTCTGTTCTACCTCGCTGGAGTGGCCAGCCTGTGGCATAACAACCATCAAGCAGAGTTCCAGACATGGTCGGAATTTAAGACTTCCCTCGCCGATGTATTTGGTCGCCCTGCTGTTCGCAAAATGCGTGCCGAGCAACGTTTGCGAGAACGAGCTCAACAGCCAGGCGAAACATTCACCAGTTATATTGAAGATGTCCTGGATCTATGCAGGAAAGTCAATTCGACCATGGCGGAGTCTGATCGAATCCGGAACATACTGAAGGGCATAGAAGACGACGCCTTTAACATGTTTCTGGCCAAAAGTCCACGCTCTGTGGCTGAAATTGTCACACTGTGCCAGAGCTATGAAGAACTCCGCAGGCAGCGGTCACTGACCCGTAGATCTCTACCACGTGACGAACACCTCGCTGGTTTGGCTGCCATGTCCAACCAGGCAGCGTTGCTCGCAGAAATGAAGGCGTTCATCCGCGAGGAAGTTGCCCGGCAACTCTCGTTGATGGATTTTGAACAGCCAAAGTCGGTACACGCGCCTACGCCAAGTTTTGCGCCTCCGCTTCGCCGCGTCATAGCGCAAGAACTGCACGAGGTTTTGCCTGAGCACCACCAGCGTGCTCCTGCGGCTGCGCCTCACAGCTACGCCGAAGTCATGACCAGGCCCCAACAGATCCCGACGGCTGTGCCACTCACCTACGCGGAAGTCGTCACCCAGCCTCAACACCTCCCTCAACGGGGACCTCTCACGTACGCCGAAGTCCTCGCTATGCCCCGACAACAGCCTGCTTTGCAATCACTTCACCAGGCGCCACGTCCAACGCGTCCTTCCACATGGATGGGACCTGCCGCAACTACTCGGTGGCGTACAGCGGACAATCGACCAATATGTTTTGCGTGCGGCTATGCAGGCCACGTCGCACGCTACTGTAGTCGCGTGCAGTCGCCTAGCGCTACACCTTATGGGCCAAGTGCTATGGCGGGTTCTCCGCGCCCTTATTACGACGACGAACCTCGGGCTGCGTCACCACCATTCCGCCGGTCCGCCAACATCCGCCGCTCAACTTCTCCACGCCGACGCTCCCCATCACCGATGCGGCATCGTCCCGACGCTCGGGATGAGGAAAACTAATCGTCGCAGTCCATGAGGCAAGGGCTGCGACGCCGTCGATACACGGAAGTCCTCAACGTAGCCCGACCAATGTGATAGACGTGTTAGTTAACGGTGTGCGCACATATGCCCTCGTGGATACCGGTGCCGCTGTATCAGTTATGGACGCAAAGTTTTGTCGCTTCCTTCAAAAGGTTACGACGCCCATTGCTGGATTCGCCCTCCGCACAGCAGGCGCACAGCGTATTCACTCGATTGCGGCGTGCACCGCTCGTGTTCTCATCGAGGACGTTGTATACGCCGTCGAATTTATTGTGGTTTCCTCGTGCTCCCACGAAGTTATCCTGGGGTGGGACTTCCTCGCCCACCACGATGCCGTCATTCATTGCACACGGGCCGAACTAGAACTGTCGCCGATCTCAGATATGACGCTTGCCGATAATGTTTCTTTTGCAAACAAACTACTCGTCAGGCACGACACCAACGTTCCTCCCAACTCGTCAGTGATTGTATCAATGCATTGCAGCAGCCTCTCTGACGCCATCGCACTACTTTCTCCATCAGGCCGCTTTTACACTCGAAAATGTCTGCTGCTGCCTTTTGCGACTGTGAACGTCAAACAGGGCTCCACAGCTATTTTTGTCTGTAACCCCTTCTCATACCCTGTGATGCTGCTTCAAGGCGAATGTCTTGGCCACGTGGAAGTGATCGACGCCGTACAAATTACGGCTGTTCCAGAAGACACGTCCTGCGCCATTTACAACACGCTCGGTTCTCTCTCGACGTCCGACCCTTTGCCCACAGGTGTGTTTGATTCATCTATTGCCGATGGCCTCACCCCACCTCAGCGTTCACAGCTTCTGCGCATCTTAGAAGAATTTCGTTCTTCTTTTGATGTCGAGCAACCTTCCTTGAGCCGGGCGTCTGCTGTCACGCACCATATTGACACTGGCTCCCAACCGCCATTGCGGCAACGACCATATCGCGTCTCTGCCACGGAACGTCGTGTGATTAATGAGCAAGTGGACGATATGCTTCGTAGCGAAGTGATCCGACCCTCGAACAGTCCATGGGCATCCCCTGTCGTCCTTGTTACGAAAAAAGACGGCTCGGTACGGTTCTGTGTAAACTATCGCCGCCTGAACAAGATCACTCGCAAAGATGTATACCCGCTGCCGCGAATTGATGACGCCATCGATAGCCTACAAGGAGCAGAATTCTTTTCATCTCTAGATTTACGCTCCGGCTACTGGCAAGTACCCATGGCTGAAGTCGATAGGCCGAAGACAGCCTTTGTCACACCTGACGGCTTATACGAATTTAACGTCATGCCGTTTGGATTTTGTAATGCGCCAGCAACTTTTGAACGCATGATGGACACAGTCCTCCGCGGTTTGAAGTGGCACACGTGCTTATGTTATCTCGACGACGTTGTTGTTTTTGCCTCTGACTTCACCACGCACCTTCAACGCCTACGGCATGTTTTGACTTGCTTAGCGAACGCTGGCCTTCAACTGAACCTAAAGTGCCGATTTGCAGCGCGGCAGCTCATGATACTAGGTTATGTCGTCTCGAAGGATGGAATCCTGCCCGATCCAGCCAAACTTCGTGCCGTAGCTGAATTTCCTAAACCGACGTCCGTCAAAGAACTGCGCAGTTTTGTAGGTTTGTGTTCCTACTTCAGGCGCTTCATTCGCAATTTCGTCGCCGTCATATCACCCCTGACGAAGCTCCTTGGCAGCAACGGACCTCTCCATTCATGGTCGTCCGAGTGCGACGAGGCGTTCACTAAGCTCCGTCGTTTGCTGACGTCTCCTCCCCTTTTGCGCCACTACGATCCAACGGCACCTATTGAGGTACACACAGATGGTAGCGGTGTTGGCCTCGGCGCTGTCTTAGCACAGCGCAAAGAAGGGTTTCCTGAATATGTTGTGGCATATGCAAGCCGCATGCTTACTAAAGCCGAGACCAATTACACCGTCACGGAAAAAGAATGCCTGGCGATCATCTGGGCGCTTACCAAGTTCCGGCCCTATTTGTATGGTCGCCAATTTGATGTCGTCACGGACCACCATGCACTATGCTGGCTGTCGTCATTGAAGGACCCCTCAGGCCGTCTCGCCCGCTGGGCGCTTCGCTTACAGGATTACGATATCCGCGTACTGTACCGCAACGGACGCCAGCATGCTGATGCTGACGCCCTCTCACGTTCTCCCTTGCCAGACGACAATGCCTGCTGCGCAATATCCCAGCTTGACGTTTCTTCCGTCGACATTGGGACCATCGCTTCTGAGCAGCGCAAGGACCCCTGGATTTCCTCCATCATAGATTGCCTCGCTGATCCGTCATCGCTGCAAACCACGCGTGCATTGCGCCGTCAAGCTCGCCATTGCGCCATTCGCGAGGACCTGCTTCATCGACGCAATTACACCTCTGACGGCCGCCAGTGGTTATTAGTTGTACCTCGAAGCCTGCGTTCTGAAATCTGCGCATCGTTCCACTCTGATCCACAGTGTGCGCACTCGGGACTTTTCAAAACCTACCAGCGCTTCCGACGACGCTACTACTGGCGAGGAATGTACAACTACATTCAAAAGTTCCTTCGTTCATGCCCCGACTGCCAGCGCCGAAAATCTTCACCCCACCTCTCGCCAGCTGGCCTGCAGCCTCTACCCTGCCCTGCCCGGCCGTTCGGGCGTGTTGGCATCGATTTGTATGGACCACTTCCCCTGACGTCGGCTGGTAACCGCTGGGCCATTGTGGCAGTACATCACCTGACACGATACGCTGAAACCGCCGCTCTCCCAGCAGCTACAGCGCGCGATGTCGCGTCATTCCTGCATCGCCGCTTCATCCTGCGGCATGGTCCACCTCAAGAATTGCTCAGCGATCGCGGACGCGTCTTCCTGTCGGAAGTAGTTGAAGCGATTCTCAAAGAGTGCCACGTTGTTCATCGTACGACTACGGCGTACCACCCTTAAACGATTGGCCTCACCGAACGCTTCAACCGTACGCTCGGCGACATGCTTTGAATGTACCTTGCCTCCGACCACTCGTACTGGGACGCCAATCTGCCATTCGTCACCTACGCGTGTAATACCGCTACGCAGAGCACCCTATTTCTTGCTGTATGGTTCACACCTTTCGCACACCATCGACACCATTCTTCCGTACCGGCCGGATGCATCCGAGTACGTCCCTATTTCTGACACGGTCCGACATGCAGAAGAGTGCCGCGACATCGCACGGGCCTTTACTTCCGATGATCAAGAGCGCCAGAGGAGCACTCGCGGTGACGCCCATGCCACGGTCACCTTCGATCCGGGAGCGCTCGTGTGGCTCTCAGTCCCTTTAACTGCCCCTGGCCTCTCATCAAAACTGGTCCCTAAGTATGAAGGCCCTTATCGTGTTGTCGAACGCGCATCTCCTGTAAACTATGTCATCGAACCAGTTGAGCCATCTGAAGACATGCGCCGCCGTGGACGAGACATTGTCCATGTCGACCGTTTAAAGCGTTACTACGACCCGCTCATCGTGACGAGCTGTTAGGTCGCCGGACGGCTCCCTTCTCGCTCCCGGGGGGTGATTGTAGCGAAGAGATTGTAGAAGAGACGCTAGTGGGTTCAGCGCTACTGGCTCTAAACGCTAGTGGGTCGAGCGCTCCTGCTCAGCAACGGCTCTCGTGCTTGGAAGCTCTGGCTGCCCTGCCCGTCGGCGTTGCGCTGCTCCCGAGCTCTGCCAAATAAACACCATTAGAATATATATATATATATATATATATATATATATATATATATATATATATATATATGTTGTTACGAAGCGTTGCGAAGATATATACAGGCGACGGATGATGATCGTATCGTGATAGTAGCGCAGCTCAGCCTCTCCAACTCTTCATCCCACTCGTCTTCCCTTCTTTCCTCTTGTCCGTGCCTGTCGCATTTGTTACATTTCCCCGCAAGCAGAAGAAGCCCGTGGGGCGAGGCAGGATTTACAAGCAGGGTAGAAAGGCTTCAGGCGAGCAATATGACTCAGCTGAGGTCTGCTTGATCGCCTACCGTTGCACAGTAGGCGAGCTATGACGTAAGTTAGTTTACTCAGGCGGTCCACAACTACAAATGGGCCTGAATATTGTGACAACAACTTTTGGCACAATCCACGCTTGTGCTGCGATATCCAAAGAAGGGCCAAGGCACCTTTTTCCAACGATACTTGTACGTGACGATCGTCGTATTGCTCTTTCGAACCACTTTGCGAGGCCAGAGTACGAAGACGAGCTATTCGACGAGCTTCCTCGGTGAGACACAGTCTTCGATACAGAATCTTCACTGTGCAGAACGAAGGGTACGAAAGTGTCGAGAGGGCTTCGCGATAACCTTGTATAGAGGAGATAAAGTGGGCTATAGTTCGTGGTTTCGTGTTTAGCCGTGTTGTATGCGTAAGTGATGAAGGGCAGCACGTCGTCCCAGTTCTTATGACTGGAGGAGGCGCACATGGCAAGCATGTTGGTCAGCGTTCTGTTCGTCCTTTCAACGAGGTCATTGGTCTGTGGATGATACGGCGTGGAATGACGGAACTGCGAAGTGCACAAACGACGTAGCTCTTCAATGACATCAGCCGTGAACTGGCGACCACAGTCGCTGACGACGACACGTGGTGGGCCATGACGAAGGACCACGGAACGCAACAGGAAGACCGCCACGCAAGCGGAGGTGGAAGATGGTATGGCTGCAGCTTGTGCATACCGTGTAAGATGGCTTACGCAGACAATTATCCAACGGTTATTGTTGTTAGATAATGGGAATGGACCCAAAAGGTCAATGCCTACTTGCTCGAACGGCGTGTTGGGTTATGTCAATGGCCGAAGGGGACCCGGGGCAGCGGTAGTCGGTCGCTTGTGACGTCGGCACGTTTCACAACTAGCGACATACCGCTTGGTTGTTCCGTACATCTTGGGCCAGTAAAAGCGCGCCTCCGTGCGGTGTAGCGTTCGTACGTAGCCGAAATGGCCGGATGTCACATCGTCATGCATGGTGCGTAGAACGTCGGAGCGAAGGCTCTCCAACAAGCAGAAAACACGCTCCATGCCCGGAATAATTAGTTTTGTAGAGTAATTTATCACGGACGGTAAAGCGACCGCTGCCTTGAAAAGTACGGGCGGCGACAAAAAGCGGATCGAGGGTAACATCACTCCGTTGTTCTCGGTGAAAACCTACCGCGTCAGGGAACGTAGAAGTAACAGCAGCGAGACAGTCGTCAAATTTATCAGCATCGCAGTCGGCAGCCGCAAGAGGAATCTGAGAGAGGCCATCTGCGTCAGCGTGACGACGGCCCCTCTTGTACGACACCACAAAGTCGTATTCTTAGAGGCGCAGCACCCAACGTGCGAGGCGAACAGAGGGATCACGCAAACCAACCAGCCAGCATAAAGAATGATGGTCGGTGATGATCTTGAATGGCCTACCGTAAAGATAACACCGAAACTTCTGTATGGCAAGAACAGCTGCCAGGCATTCCTGTTCCGCAACCGTATAATTGCGTTCAGATTTGCTCAGGCAACGGCTGGCATATGCGACAACATGTTCTGCGCCACTGTGACGATGTACAAGCACCGCTCCTATCCCCATTCCACTAGCATCAGTCTGAACTTCAGTCGGGCAAGATGGATCGAAGTGACGCAAGAGCGGTGCTGACGTTAGTATAAACTTCAGTTGAGAGAATGATGCGTCACAGTCTCGTATCCAATTCAAGGATGCATTTTGTCGCAAAATACTTGTCAACGGGTAAACGATGTCGGCACACCTGGGAAAAAACGACGAAAATATGAACATAGGACAATGAATGAGCGAAGTTCTCGTGCTGATTGTGGTGGCTTGAAGGAGCTCACTGCTTCAATCTTACGAGGATTGGCTCTGACGCCATCCTTGTCAACTAAGTGTCCCAAGACCAGTGTTTGACGTTCGCCAAAACGACATATTTTTTTTTAGTTTAGAACCAGTCCAGTTTTCTCGATGCAGCCGAGAACAAGGCTGAGGCGTTCATTATGTTCTTCAAACGTGCGGCCAAAGATTACAACATCATCGAGGTAACGTATGCATATCTCCTACTTTAAACCACGTAGTACTGTGTTAATGAATCTTTCAAAGGTGGCAGGAGAATTGCAAAGACCAAAAGGCATAACATTAAATTCGAATAGGCCATCTGGAGTCACGAAAGCAGTCTTTTCCTTGTCGGCAGGGTCCATAGGTATTTGTCCATACCCCGATCGCAAATCAAGTCTTGGGCAGTAAGAAGCAGCGTATAAACAATCAATGACGTCATCTTTTTGCGGCAGTGGATAGACATCCTTCTTCGTCACTGCATTTAGATGTATGTAATCCACGCAGAATCTCCAGGAGCCATCTTTTTTTTCGGACCAGGATTACTGGGGCTGCGCATGGAATAGACGACTCTTGAACGACAACTTTGTCCATCATCTCCTTCACTTGTTCTGCAATGAGCTTTCGCTCGGAGGATGACACTCGGTAGTCCTTCTGGCGGATGGGGTGTGCGGAGCCGTTATCTATTCTGTGACGAGCGCGGGATGACGGTAAATGAAGTGGTGCATCTCCATGCGTGAAGTCGAATGCAGCCTCATGCCTGGCAAGGACATGTACCAGTGCCAGTGCTTGCCGTTCCGACGTACCGAGAGCCTTGCTCATCATGCCAAGCATGGCCTCTTCAAAATGGCCATTATCGCAAGGAGAGCAAGCTGTAGAGACGTCCGTAGTTAGGGCCGCCATTGAGTTACATGCGGCTTCATCGACGAGAGCGATTTTCATACCGCGAGGAAGGACAACCGGCGTGGCGGAACAGTTCAGCGCCCACAATGTGGCAACTCCTTTCGTCATGCACACGACAGAGCAGGGCACAAGTATATCTTTTTTAGCACAGTTTATGCGGAGAGGCCTAAATACAAGGTCAACACAATCAGCTTCAACAGTAGTTGCAGAAACACGAACGGGCGTCAGGCACCACGATGGTGCAATCACTTCATCAAGAACACTGAGTGTGTCTGTGTCCCTGTCTTCGCCACGTGAATTTTGTTCAGAATCTACTGATATAATTAACTTGTTCAATGATATTTCGCCACAACCACAGTCCACTGAAGCACCACACTGTTCAAGAAAATCAATACCAAGAATAACATCGTGCGAACAACGAGAAAGAACAAGGGATTCCGACACAGAAACATTCCCAGCCAACAAAACACTCACAGCGCAAGCACCAAGGGGATGAAGCCACTCCCCGCCCACTCCACGAAAGGTAATACCGTCGTTCCAAGAAAACATAACTTTGTGGCCTAGACGGTTTTTGAAAGCGAGGCTCATCACAGAGACAGTCGCCCCAGTTTCAACTAACACCATGGTCGGTATTCCGTCAGTCGAGACATTCACTTTGTTTTTGAACATCACAACAGGCAGAGGCATTTCTGGCAAAGACCGTCCGGCGACCTCACCTCCATGGGCTGCGGATGCTAGTTTCCCGGCGGCGGTGACGAAGAACGGCGCCAAGGGGACGTAGAGCGACGGGGACGATTATTTGGTGGCGTCAAACTCTGCTCAGAACTTGGCGAATCGCTGCGTCTGGTCTCGTGTTGGAAGTGGTCCAGCGGAAGGGAATCGGTCGTCCGCAAGTCATATGAAGTACGGGTTCTGGGTGGCGAGAACATCGGTGGTGTCCTTCGCCATTGACGGCCTTGGCGACAATACCCTGCTATATCGCCTGTGGAACCGCAGTTGTAGAACACGGGAGGGTCGCGGTTCACAGCATCTTCCTCGAAACGGATGCTAGGCTGCCGCGGGCGGCGAGAAAGTTCGTTGTCATGTGGATAACGTGTCTCTGCGCCTCGCTGAAACCCGTTATATTGCTCATAAGTCACGTCGTGGTAGTGGGGTCGGTGCTCTTCTTGTCGCGGCCTGACAGATGTCACAAGGCCCCGGGGAAAAAACGCGGCTGCGGTCATTGTGGCCGAGCGTCATAAGTAGCGCCTCTGTCGTAGAGAAGTGGCTGATGTCGGGGCGCAAGTTCATAATCATCGGTGGCACTCGCAGCAGGATACCGGGAGAAGGATGCCGTGTTTGGCTCAAATTCTGGTGGTAGGCGGAAGCTATGAGTGCCTGAGTGTGCCACTTGCGTGTGCAGGCTGAGCTCTTCCCGAACTATTTGTCGGATCGTTGCTGCAAGATCGAAAGGCTGGTTGCTGTCCAAGCTTGCAACTGTCGTCACATTGGCTAGACTGCCAAACTTCGGCGTGATGCGCCTCGTTTGGCGTGATGGCGCATCAGGGTGAATCCAGAGTTGGTCAGACGCCACTGACGAAGCACCGGATTATGACGGAGGAGACAGCGAAACAAATCTGACAAAACCCGTACCGTGTACCGAAAATACCGAATTTATAACAAGCGACGAATTGCTTTACAACTCAAAGTTATGAAGCAGGGTTTGGGTACGGGCTGGTTGGTATTCTGCTGTTTTAGACATCACTTACTGCGCATACATAGACAGGGACCAAAAGAACAACGACGTCAAGCGCTGACTTCCAACTGACTTTACTTTTGAGTAACAGGCATATATACTGAGACACCAAGAAAAAAGCGCCCTCCACAAGCATAAAACCGACATTAGTATGCATTCAAAATTTTACAAAAACATGACCGCCGCCTTAGGACGAACGAGAGCACATGTGTGACCTCAAAAAACCAGTTCTTTATCTGTTAATGCAATTAACGGCTTACTAACCGAGTCACGTTCAGCAATCGCTGCTGTTTCAGTGATAAGATTATAGCATTCATTAGGATGCCTAGCTAAGATAGTAGTTTCTACAAAGAGCGAGATACAGCCGCATTGTGCGCGAAAGACACCTAAAAACCCTTCCTGCCCTTCACGCACTTGTGGGTACCTCCAGTATCTGCAGCATTATCTCGTCTCAACATGAATTTGATTTCACCACCGATCCTCGCCCAATTCGTCCCAAATTTCCTAACAAAATTGCGTACGGATGCCAGTGGTCATGGTGTTGGCGCTCCCTCAGCCCACCAACAAAGTGTGCCAAGATCGCGCTATCTCTTATGCCAGCCGCTTCCTCTCACTCACAGCGCAATGATTCTATTGCGGAGCAGGAATGCCTTGCTTTTGTCTGGGCATTTGCCAAGTTCCGTTCTTACATTCACGGCCGTACCTTTCCCGTAGTAAGCGATCATCCTGCTCTCTGCTGGCTTTCCATCATAAAGGATCCCATTAGTCGGCGTAGTCTTTGGGCTTTCAGGCTCCAACAGTTACCATACTCTGAGATTCAGAAGACCCGACACCTGCGCCAAGACGCGGATAGTTTGTCGCGTAACCCCTTCGACACCTCTGACGTCCCTGACATCTAGAAAGGTACTTGTTTTTTTTCTCCGTGTCAGGTTTTCCGCATACGCGTAGTGGGCGCCGATGGACACGCAACTGGTGGCGGCCTTGCGCAGAACACAAGGGAGAGGAGCCAGCCGCGCGCCGTACTTTGGTGCGTCATTGATAGTGCTTCTCTGTCTTATTGATGTTTTCAGAGCAAAATAGGCAACACCCTTCGCAAGTGTGGGGTGGCCAAAGCTTCAAGGAATGTACAAGAAGAATTCTGGCAGGGTGGGGGGGCTAAAATACCGGCGAAAACGTGCCAGCAATACGGTTCTAATCATTCCCCGCAAAGCCTCATCATTGGGAGCAATGGTAGCAATGGATCGTCGCATCTGCGGGAAATTTCTTGTTTTCATCCTTTCCTTTGTCGCGTCGGTGCTTTTAGCCACTTGATCGTAGTTAGACCTGTAAGCGACGTAGTTCGTCTGCAGGGCAGCATGCGGTTTAAAGTCATTTCGCTAAAGTTCAGAATGCCGTCTGCCGCCTATATTGTTTTTCGCTTTTTTACGGCATTGCGCTAGCTAGGCAGCATGACTGCACGAGCGCATTGCGTTGTATGTTAAAGCTACTAAAGATTGCAAGAACTGAAATTGTTGCTTTAATGCGGCCCGGTAAGTCCTCGCACCAGCTGTCGCTCACTTTAAGTTTTTGCATCTATTTTATGCATGGCGTCGCACATGTGTAACTGTTGCTAGTTGACTCATGCGTAACGCTTGTTGGCTCTTTTGAGCTGCGAGGTTTTCACCCTGCCTCGTTTTTAAAGGGGAGAAATCGCACTCTGTGTTATCGTAATTGTACCAAGCAAGTGCTTCTTTAACAGCTTTATAATTTTCGCCCGCGGGCATCTTAGATATTGTGTTTATGGGGAATGTATTTAGAAGATAGGTAGTTCAGGGCGAGAATTGCTAATAGTTGCTGTATATGGTATTTATTTTCTATTTCTGAAGTTCGCGTCACGTTTGGGAAGTGCTCCCACCTCGATGATTTCTGAGCAGACTTGACAAGCCGAGTAATTTGTTTGTTTCACAACGTAGTCCATTCTTGCTGTGAATTTTCTACTCAACTGAATACTTTCTTATTATGCTTACACCGCAGACAACTAAATGCGACCTTGCCACCAGCGCTCGTGTACATTTACTGGCGCTGCTCCTCCTTTAAATATATCTTGTGGCACCTCCCCCTAGTAACATTAAAAATAAGCACTGAAAAGTTAGTGAGACTTTAGCTTTGTACGTTTTCAAGCAGCTCCCTTGCGGAATTTAAAATTGCAAGAACAGCAGTGGGAACGGCAGTTGATCGGCATATGCAGCAGAATTGAATCGGCGGTACAGCGCTAACGCATGAGAGGTAACATCATGTCCCTACCCGCTCCCACAGAGCTTTTATTAACCGGCGCCTTTGGTGACTTCATTGACTAGTGTACGCGTTTCCATCAATACACTCGCAATTACTCTTGTTGCGCCGCCTTTGAGTGCACGTAATCGGCGACGTCAAATGAATTCATCGGCAGCAAACTCACAACGGCCTATGGAGACATCGCCGCATGCGGATTTGTTTGATACAAGTCAGCACTAACGACGGGTACTTATTATTGAGGTACAGAAGGAGAATAGAAGTAAAAAAAAAGCGATCAACCCATCGCATTATACAACAAAATTTATCGGCTAGTTAACATGACCTCCACTTCATGTGAATGGGACTCCTCCTCGTCAATCTCCTCCTCGTCATCGAAAGCACCTCCATTCGACCGTTCTAGAGATCTTCCCAACGGGCTCATCGCCGGACATCTCAGCATGTCCCTAACTTACGACGGAGAACGCCGCCGCTTCTTCTGGCCAGGTCTTGCATCTTTACTGCGACGTTCCATCGCAGCCTCTGAGTCATGTCATCGCCGGAGGAAGCTACCCCTGCTACCTGCTGGTTACGTGAAGCCACTGGAAGTTCCGGTAGAGCCACTCGCTCGTCTTGGCTTGGCGCGTCCTGGGCACTTTTGCAACATCTGCGTCGGGGAACTTGGTGTCACTGCTCACTACACAGCCGGATAGGCCTATACGCGCTCTCTTCCAACCAGCTGCGCGAATCATGTGGCAGATTTCCGATACACGACGTAATCTGTATGTAAGGAGCTTCATGTCAAAGGCTCACAGATTAGGTTCGTACGTTCTTATTCGAGGTCATTGATCGCGTCTCCTACATTCTGCATCAGCTTACCGCCATACACCATCCACAATCCAATGGACTGACTGAGCGATTGAACCAGATACTCACAGATATGCTGGCGAAATAGGTTCGAGCCGATCACTGCAATTAGGACATCGCCCTACCTTACCTTACCCTCGAATAAAATTCTTTTGGTCTAGACACTGCCGGTTATTCCTCGTTCTACCTGTTGTATGGCGGTGAAGCTAAACTGCCGGTAGACATTTTGCTACTATCGATTACGACTTCGACAAATGATTATACCCGCGCTGCCATCGCTCAAGTTGGCCGCGCTCGAGAACTTGCACAAACTCGCGTGTCAGTGTCACAAAAGAACCAAAATGTCGCTATGACCTCTGTCCATGTGGCGTGCACTTTGAGTGAGCCTCTCATTGCTGCTTTGGTTGCCTTTTCGTCGTGTAAGCTTTTGCTAGAAACTCCTGTCTTGCTACAAAGCCCCATACCGTGTGAGTCATCAGTTACTGATGTCACCTGCGAAATTATTCCAGCCAACCTCGCAACGTCCTCCACTCCGACCACCAGTGATATCGTTCATGTCACCAGGCTCTAAAACGCCGAAGAGCAGAAACAATCGCCGCCAAAATCACCGTCAAATATCGTGGCTTTACGCAAGCAGCACAGTAATTGGTTTGCATTGATTCGCACAGTGTGTGGGATGAGCATGACTTTTCAACATTGAGACTCCTAACGCTGACACAACAATTCAGGAAGCATACTTGCCAGAGTGTGGGTATGTGGCAGAATGTTGGGATCCTTAGGAGGCTCGTATATAGATGGGGGTATAATCACGCAGTTCGTCAGTTTTTCCTTGAGGATTTCAACTGAATCGTTATAGTGAGGCTGGGCGTAGTTTACATACGAGGCGTGACCCAGTGCAGTAAAAACAGTCGGTCGTATAAATAGCCTGAAAAGATAAGGTGGTAATCTTTAGCAGATTGTTGTTGTTCTCGCACACAGATCAAAGGAGCACTGAACAGTTAAAACAAACGCGGATGGAGGTTTTCAGTAGGCTTTGAAAACGGCACATTTACAGGAATGAGGATGCCGCATCCTTAGCAAGCAGAAGTTATGTAGCGTTACATCACGTTGACATTGGCATCCTTGCTTTGAAGTGCACGTTTCAGACGTTTGTGTAAATGCGCAATAACATGGCTGCATGCAACATTTATCAATGCCTTAAGACTGTCAGTGCCATGCTCATCTTAAGATATGCAGAAATTTATAAAGATAGAATAGGTCAGTCCGCGGTGCGCCGAGTAATTGAAATACATTCGAAACATTCGCCTGCAAATGGAAACTGATTTGCTGGTGGGAAAATACAGGACTACCGGGCTGTGTGGGCATTTGCGAGATATATACGTGTGAGCTGCCGGCAATAATTTTAACCTTTCCCCTTCTTTTGCAAGTGCAGGAGGCAGTATTGATGTGCAGTGCTCACCGATGGCTTATTGAGTAGCCAGGAAGGCGTGGCTACTTTTGCGACGAATACTTCTTTAAAACGTTTCAGTTTACCAATCTCCAGATTTGCGTCTCGACTGGTATGCACGCGGTCTTATCACTTTCAGGCGCCTTATCGTGTGTTCATCGGATAAGTTGTCGTGCGTTGTAACATGGAAAGCTCGTGCATATTTACTGCATTGTGAGATGCTCGGAGCCAGTACACCATAAATGTCTCGTGAGAGGACCCAGGCGCCTTTACACCGTATTCCTGTTAGCGTAGTTTCATTATATCGTAAAAAGTGTTACCTTGCTTAATGTCTCCACGTTAAGGCCTCTGCAGATAGGCACGGCCTAACGAGGCCAGCAGATAAGAAGGAAAAGGAAAGTGTGCGGGAATATTTCGTTGTTTTTATTCGTACGTAAAAAATAATGAAGTGACAGCAACAACAACAAAAAAAAACTTGGCGCTTCTTGCAGCCGAACATACATATTTCGCACAGAAGTGTCTAAGAGGGTGAATGTTGAAAAAAGCCTAATTTGAGCGCTTACGGCGATCCTGTTACTAGCGGCGGGCGGCTCTTGGTCATCTACTCCTTTTGTGCGAAATCGTCAGCCTATATATATCTTCACTGCAGGACAAACGCCTCTCCCGGCGATCTCAAATTATCCCTGTCTTGGGCTAGCCGATTCCAAATTGCACGAGGAGATGTCCTAATTCCATCACTAATAACGATTTGCGTTCTCTGGAAACTCTCCAGCACTTTCAGGAGACCAAACGAATATGTGTTTGTGTCTACCCATTTTCTCACAAACTTCGGTCCCGGGTAGTCCATTTTTCCATAGATACAACCTCTGGTTTCTGGCTCGATGCTGTTGACCAAGGTTCGAAACCAAGCGCCGGAACAATTATGGTTGCTCCATATGTGCCTCACATAATGAATCTTTCACACCATCGTGGTTCACTCAGCTTGTTGTACTGGGTTCTGGCCACTTAAACGAGTCTTTTCGAGCCAATTTGGATCACTGGTTAGTGTCACTGGGTAGGCCCTTCTTTACTGTAGGTGCACAGATCGCGCGTTGCTAGCTTCCTCAGCGTGTACAGTGAGATACACGAGAAACATGTATGCATACAATGACCTTAAGCATGACGCGTTTTGGCAGTGGTAATACGGTGTGTCCCTACATTCCTTTAATGCTAATAACCTTATCGTCAAATTTAATTGGGAACCTCCCTGCCATTCCTTTTCATTCTCTCTCTCTCTCTCTCTTAATTTGGAGATGGTTTCTTCAGGAATCTAGATTATTCTGTTTTCTTCATCTATAGTTGCCTACCATATGTTGAGATTCCTTATGCAGTAAAGCCCACCCACTTCCAGCCCCGTAATGCATCTCACGCAGTGATCGTCAAGGGTTGCTCACACTTGTCATGTCACATAACTGTGTCATCCTTCTGTAATCCGTTTTTGCCAGAAGGAAGCATTGATGGCATCTACTGCACGCCCTTCAGCTATATGACTTTACGTATACAGCTAGCGCGGCGTGAACCGGACGTGGTGTAATCGTTACGGGTATTTGAGGGAGAACAACAAGCAAAGTGCATGGTGATTTGTGACGATGTGCAAGGTTTAAGTTAAGGTTAAAATATAGCAAAAGCCCACACAATGGCTAAGCATTTATTTGCAGTACCAGAGTAGTTCGCTTCATCTTCGGTGAGGGTTAGGCTGGCGGAGGCAACGACATTACGGCCACAGACAGATTTTTGTTGTGCTAGCACTGCGCCCATCCGACGCCGCTAGCGTGAATGTTAATTTACGTAGCAACATTCGCATCTAACATAGAGCTGGTTGCCTGGTAAGCAGACGACGTAAGGAGGGAAACGCGGTGTCACATTCATCAGATGAAATGGCAAAGTCACTGGCATCGGCAGATGGTGGTGTCAGGGGCGCAATGATGGCAGCGAAAAATTTCGCGAGAAAAATACCGCAATAATATGGCCACAGGCCTATGTAGCTACGGAGTGCATGAAGTGTCCTCGGCTTAGGAAGTTCAGCTACAGCGCCCATAATAGTGGGGTCAGGAAGTGCGCCACATTCGGAAACATCATAGACCAATTTAGGTAATTGTTTTTCACCGAAGAAGAGTTCTTTATGTTATTCTGAAGGCCTGCTTGCGTAAGACAGGTCAAAACTTGTTCCGAGCGTTGAAGATTTGTCTGGAAGGTGCGCGCAAACACTACAACGTCGTTTAAAAACCACAGGCATGTTTGCTAATTTAGGCCACGCAAGATAGTGTCCATCATCCGTTCAAATGTTACTGGTGCATTACAAAGGGCGCAAGGCATGTCCTTGCATTCATAGAAGCAGTTGGGCGTCACGAATGCGGCATTACAGCGATCAGCCTAAGGAAGCATTGGGCTCTTTGGCGGCAGACCAGTTGATCGTCTATGCGCGGTTGTCGAGAGCTCAGTTTAGCGGAGGCAAGGAACATAAGTTTTTGCAGCTTGAGGACGGAGAACCGACTGGCTTTATTCTAGAGTAAAGGTACGTTTGCCGAGTGGCAGTGGTGCCGTCCCAGTCGGAGAGCCACCTTGGTTCCAAGAAAGAACAGGGGCAATTACCCCCACGGTTAGACAAGGCGAGGTAAACCGGATTTCCGCAGTGACTTGCTCAATAGCGAAAGCGACGATGGTACTAGCAGAATCGCCGCGGCGGTTCTCTAGCTGCACTGGGAAATTGCGAATCCGAATGGCTGCGCCGAAGTTGGTAGCCAGTGTTGACATGCGTCGGCGCCTTCTCCAGTGCACTGTTAATGTGGTTGACTGCTTCCTTCAGGCGCGAGAGTCAGCCTCCTGTCTCTGAGATTGTCGTAGCTGTGGTAGGTAGCTGTGCCGTAGAGGAATAGTCCTGCATGCGGTCAGCGAGTGCAGTTAGTCACCTGTACCATGCGTGTGGACTGTGGGAGGCTTTTCAAGAATAGATCGAGCAGAATTTGAAGCTGGCTCTCCTTTGCGGACTGCTCACCCAGTAACTAGCGCAACTAGTGCAAAAGTTGTGACCGTTGTTGGTGGCCGAATTCCTCGGAGAAGAGCTGTTGGAGCCGAATCTGTTGCGTGGCTCTAGGCGCTGCAGGACCGTGCGTTTCAGGTCTAAAGCATAACAGCGAGTCGGCCTAGTTGGAACATATTCATCTTAAAGCTTTTGCGCGCAAACAAACAGGGACAAAGAAAAGGGCAACACAAGGACGAGCGCTTACCAGAACTGCTGGGTTGTTTGAGCCATAGTTCGGACAAGTAGAAAGAGGGCCGGAAGAACTAGAAATGAACTGAAGCATAGCAGCGAGTCGGCCTAGTTGGAACAGATTCATCTTAAAACTTCGTCGCATGCTGTTGCCGTAGGTGTACCCGCTAGCAAGTCGTCGATAGCATCGGCAATGTTGCGGGTAGCGTGGTGACGACGTGCAGGTACTTTGCTATCTGTGAAGCGATGTACCGGAGTTGAAATCGAGCATCTACTTGCCTAAGCCAAACTCGGGGACTCTTGGTCCAAAAGCTGCGAAGCCGAAGCTCTGCAGAGATGACAGGACACCTAATCAGTCGTCGTCTCTGTCAGCAGATATGGGAGCAGCGACGTCTAAGGCTAATGCGCGAAAAAAAAGCAAATGTCCTGCATGTACACTTGTTGGGAGCACGGTTTAGCGGAGGCAAAGAACACACGTTATGACAGGTTATGAACAAAGAGCTGATTGGCTTTTTTTCCGAGTAGCAGTGGTGGCACTCCAGTCGGGTAGCCACTTCGGTTCTATGAAAGAGCAGGGGGCAATGACCCCCCATGGCGAAGCAAGGAGAGGTAACTGGCTTGCTGGAGCAAAGAACAATGATCTCCCCGGCGAGGCACGGCAAAAATGACGGATGGTCGCTACACGGTAAAGGATACGTACCTTCACCTCATCATAATCAGACGAGGATAATCGGCACAAAAGCGGACGGAACCACTTTTCTTTTTAATATGAACAGTTGATGATGTCCATAGACTTCTTGATCGCTGGATTACGCCTCGAGTGAGCATGTCGGTCATCTTCCACGAATAATCCGCCTATCTGTGGCCGATGCCCGCTAAGGTCGCCGCCTCAGACAACCAGAGAGGCATTCGCGGCGTAGGAAATGAAGCAGGAGCGACGTTGGGTTAGATACGCACGCGAATGTGGCACAGTCCGGGAAAGCAAGCACAGTGAACGGCAGAGGAACCATTCGGCGACAGCAGAAGAGGTCAGATGGTACGAAAAGCACACTACCATCAAATAGGGAGTCGCACGACAAAGGGGCGATCACAGATGACTGTGGTGGTACGGCGGTGTCTTCTGTGACAAGCTTGGCAGGAAGTCGCTCTTCAAATGTTGTGCCAAAATAGCGGAAGGAGCGCAGCCTTGGCGCGAGCGCAGTCAATGGTGGCCTGATGGCTTGAAAGAATGTCCCATCCCAAGAAAGCTCCTCGTCAATGACGACTCGCACTGATCAGGCTCCTGATGGCTCAGTGTGTGGCGTACTAGGTGTGCATAGATAGAGACATACTTGAAAGCGGCGGCTTCACTTCCCGAAGTGTGCGGCAGTGGCGGGCATGCATTACCGAAATGGCTGGTTTTATGCCTATAAGTGATAATGTCTCTACTGCTTCCGCAATCACATGAGTGATGTCACTAGGGGAAATGGAGGGCCTGGAGAATTTTGCAGCGTTAGCAGAACTCGCCTCGCGAACTGCAGTGACTGTTTTTTTCCTATGACCGAGTGGTAGGCTGACACCAAATGGGCAAAATATGTCAATGGCACCGTGAAGACGGTAGACAACTCATGAAAGCGGATTCATCCGTTGGGCTAAAGGAATTAAAAGGCGGATCATATGAAGCACGACGTTGAAATTCTGTTGGCGAGTACATCAATGTAGATTACCAGAAGCGAGAAATAGGTGGCATCCTGGGTCTGCAGAAACGCGCCACATGGCCAGCAATTCCGGAGTGGTAACAAATCCACTAGTTGTCTGGTGTGCGCTATCGGCTTTGCACCCAGTAATGATGTGGCACTAACCGGACTGGAAACAATGATGTCCGCGTTGTTGATTTAATTGCTATACAGGTCGGTGTTGTGGGCACCGTGGGGATGTGCGCACAGCTGAGTGGTCCAGCAACAGGAACGTTGTGAAAGGTAAATGTAATGTGCTCAGTGGCATGATCATGAATAAGGTCATGGCATGATCCTGGATCACGGCTGCAGCGAGGGCGTCAACAAATAGGAGGGCGCCTCTTTTGCGAGAGCCACCAATGAAAGCTTTGCGAACAAACTGTTTAATCTGCACCCCGGGGCAGCAGTCACTTGCGGTAGCCATCCCGCCAGTGAGGGAGCCTACCAATGAATGCGCGTGGTGAGCCGCTGCGCGCTCAACCGATCCTCGCTCTGGCAGAAGGTCACTACTTCAGCCTCAGTGCTGAGGTTCTTTGCCAACAGCATCTGAAAGGCATCCTCGTCAAACCTCTTTAAAATATGCATGATCTCATCGCTTCTCGCCCTTGCCGCGACGACACTCTTGGAGAAATCCGCGCCATTGTCCATATAACTAGTGAATGCCTCATTGCATTGCAGAGCTCCTTCTCACAAAAGTTGATCGGAGCGAAGCTTTCGGACTGTAGGCTTCCCACACACCTCCAGGATGATAGTTTTGAACTCCACCTAAGTCCATAGGTCGCGTTCGTGTTTGCGGTACCACAGGTCTGGAACGTCGCTCAGATAGAACAGGTCGTTCTTGAGTTTCGTCGAATCATCCCACTTATTGTAGGTGCTCACCCTTTAATACATAGGAGACGAGCCAGCCCTCCACATCATAGTCTTCGATCCCGCTTGAAATGGCAGGGTGGTGCTGACGCAACGTACCCGAGCAGGCCACGGCCGGTATCGTGTCCGTTGGACGCAATGACAGGTCTTATTACAATATTACGAAGTTTGCTGGAGTTTATTTAAGCAGCATCAACGATCACTACACCAACGTCTTTGTTGCCGCCCTCACTTGGCAGCAAGGGCGGCAGCAGGCTTCACGTGTGCTCACGGACTCTGCGAATCTTTTACGCAGGCATTTTGCTGATACCTAATCCTGCAATCCGGCTCTGGTGGCTTCGCTATCGTTGCATTTCATACGCTAGCAAAGGTGCATTTCCTACGCTAGCATCATCTTTCAATTTACGGAAGTTCGACTGTGGCACTACCCTTCTGCCCCGCTGGCTCATCTGTACGGACCCTCCAAAAGCACCGAGCACACCGCCTGCTCTTTCACTTGGCAGAAAGAGCGGCAGCAGGCTTCACGTGTGCTCGTGGACTCTCCGCATCTTTTACGCAGGTTGGGAATCGGTTCATTTCTGGATTTTCACTGTTCTTGCCGCTGCTGTCATTGCTGCCATTTGTATCAATTTGTGTTTTTGGCATAGCTATTTGGTTTAAGTATGTCCAAGGAGATCAGGGGTGCGATCTTGTACGCGTTCCAAAATAGAACGGAGGCGGTCCGTTCTACCGAGCCGCACATGGTTGGTCAGTTTGAACGGTGAAGAACGCCATGACGTCAATTGTGAAGTGATATCTGCTGTCAATCATTCCGTGTTGTCTGCTATCGGACAAACGCAACGGAACGGACCGCCAGTTTCGCGACGGAAAGAACGGACCGCCTCCGTTCGAGTTTGGAACGCGTACAAGATCGCACCCCAGGGGTGCGATCTTGTACGCGTACCAAAATAGAACGGGGGCGGTTCGTTCCACCGAGCCAAATAAGATTCGTCAATTTGAACCGTGCCGAACGCCATGACGTCAATTGTGACGTGATATCTGCTGTCACTCATTCCGTGTCGTCTGTTATCGGACGAACGGAACGGAACATACCGCCTATTTCGTGACGTAAAGAACGAACCGCCTCCGTTCTATTTTGGAACGCGTACAAGATCGCACCCAACATTACTTTTTGATGAGCTGAAGCGTGAACTTAGGGCGGAGTTCAAGGATTTCAAAGACACAATCGAGCGAGATTTTCGCAAGGAACTAAGGGATAATAAAACTTTTTTGGCTACAGCAAACAAGGAGAATGAACAAATTCGGAAAGAAAACCAAGCGCTGAGAGTTTCAAATAATGAATTAAAGGCACAGTGCTCTGATCTCGCACGACAGGTACACGACCATGAGAGCAGAATACTTCGGGCTGAGCAGTATTCCCGGAAGCAAATGTCGAAATCAAAGGTATTCCGTACGAGCCCTCCGAAGACCTAGTTGAAATGGTCATAGAAATTGGAAAGAAGGTGGGCGTTCCGCTTGCTGCGACTGATATCGGACGAGCGCACAGAGTTCCAACGGCACACAACCCAAGCAAAAAAAATGTCGTGCAGTTCGAGCAGAGACAAAGGCAGGATGCCTTTTTGAGAAGTGCGCGCGCAGTAGGCCTGAAGCGCTCTGATCTCGACATTTACTCTCGGTCAGCGGTGTTCGTAAATGAACATCTGTGCCCAGAATTGAAACGACTTCTTGGTCAAGCTACGGCGCGCAAGCGCGAGACCGGTTGGAAGTATGTCTGAGTGCGCGATGGAAAAATCTTTGCGCGGCAGACTGATAACGCACCAAAGATCAAAATGGAAAACAGTGATGATGTAAACAAAATGACCAGTTCTTCCTGAAATCGGTGCAGCGAATGAGGCGGTCTGTGTTATGGCCAAAAATATTACGGCGCTGCGGCAAAAGAAAACATCGGCGACTTATTTAATGCTTATTTTCTGTTGCCAAATAAGACAAGTAGCGCACATGCTCATGACATTGCTTCTCTGTTGGTTCATGAAATCTTTGCTTTACCATGTAAAAACAGCATTTTCGCGTATAAATTGTTTGGGAAAATTTATTTTACTTATTTCTATTTTCTTAGGATGTACCAAGGCTCGTGGTGTTGTAGCTTGTTTGTTACAATTTTTCATTTGTACAGCCTATCCTGTTTGGGGTTGTAAATTTGGTTCTACAAGGATAGCTGTCGCTGCTTTTGTCGTTGCACTGTTCTTCGAACGCAAAATTGCTTTCGCAATAAACTCGGATTTAACCATACACGATTTCTTGTTGACCTCTCAGAAACTAATATGAGCACTTATAGCATTAGTCCGTCAGTCTTAAGGTATGAAAAGGTCGAGAAATGCTATTCACCTTTAACTTTTATTCATCTTAATATGCAGTCAGCGCGTGGCAAACAGGATGAATTCTATATGTTTCTTAGTGATTTCAGTTTTTCTTTTTCTGTAATTATGTTGACAGAAACGTGGTTTTTGGCAAATGATAACATGCACCTAGAAGGTTATAACGGAGTTTTCATGAACAGATCGCTTAGAAGAAGTGGAGGCGTATGTATGCTTATTAAACAAGGCATAAATTATGAACTACTTGATCACCTATCTTCATGTACGTCAGATATTGAGTTAATATGTTTGAAATGCGGAAAGCTTCTTATCGCTGTGGTGTACCATCCACCCGACGGCAACTTAAATGGTTTTTTTCAGCAGCTAGACGCGATATTCTCTTATGTTAACATAGATCAGTGCAATTAAGTTCTAGTTGAGGATTTAAACATTGGCCTGCTTTGCAATACATCAAAACAAGCGGAATTTGCCATACTTCTTAATTCATATTTGTTGCCAAATGTGATACTGGAACCAACTCGCATTTCAGCAACCAGCGCCACGTTATTGGACCTGTTTATAAGAAATTTACCACGTGAAAGCCTCTTTTCTGTGACAGTTCACATTACACATAGTGATCATTTGCCGATATATCTAGTGATTCATAAGTGCCACATTGAATCAAAAGCCAACCTACATATTTCGGTGCCAGAACATAACTGAAAACTCTCTTTCGCAGTTTCGAGACGATATCTCCAGAACTAGTTGGGAAGCAGTGCTTTCGTGCTCATCAGCAAACGCCACATATGACAATTTTATGGAGATAATTTCCCCTATCTAGCGATATTTTCCATATAGAGAAATAAAGGAGCCGAAAAGTTCACGGAAACCATGGGCCACAAAGAAGGTGTTAAAAATGATTAATAAGAAAAATGGCACGTATCAACTATTCTTGAAAAATCGCGATCCAGACACATTGGATTCGTTTAGGAAGTACAGAAATTATTTAACTAAACTTATGAAAATGGCGAAGCGCAATTATTATTCTTGCATGTTCGAGTGTGCTGCAGGGGTTAAGGATATGTGGAGCAAAATAAATTCAATTACCACATTTCATAAAGCTAATTTTACTGTAGAAGAGATAACTGAAGGGGATCGAACATACAGGGGCAAAGCATTGGTAGAGAAATTTAATAATCGCCTAACTTCGTCGGTAGACAGCGTCAGGGACATTACTGCACTACATTACATGTCAGCCTCACAAGTAGCTTGGTCAGTTTATCTTTCCCCTACAGATGAACATGAGGTTATGTGCGTTTTTAAAAAACCCAAGAAAAGTAAATTGGAAGATATTGACGGTTTAAAGAACGCTTCAACCTGTTTTGTTATAGATATATTAGTCTTCCCTTTAGCGTACATTTATAACCTCATATCAGGCACAGGTATTTTCCCACAACGTATGAAGCATACAAAAGTTACAGTACTGTTTAAGGGGGAAGACGAAAATGATTGAAAAACTATAGGCTCATATCCGTTCTACCATTGTTTTCAAAGTCCATAGAAAAACAAATATTCATATTATTATCTAATTTCTTTACAAAACACTCGGTGATTACGCCGGCTCAGTACGGTTTTAGGTCAGGGCTGTCGACAGAGGTAGCACTGCTACAGCAAAAGGAAATTATATTACGCACTACAGAGGACAGGAAACTTACACTAGGTATATTTGTTGACTTCTCTAAAGCCTTTGACCGGATCAATCACAATACCCTTTTGCAAAATTACAAGAATTACCCTATTACGGCATCCGAGGCAGTGCACTGAATTTAATTGCCAGTTATGTGAGCAATAGGCTACAGTGTGTCAGTATAAACACAGAACAATCGTCCTTGAAGAAAGCTACTCAAGGTTTACCTCAAGGTAGTATATTGGGGCCACTACTTTGCATTAGTTATACCAACGACATGATAAACATAACCCAGACAATCCAATATGTCATATATGCGGATGACACTTCCTTGTTTTCCACAAGTGTAGACGTAAATGACAATATTTCAGCAGCAAACACAACACTAGGTGACTTGTATGCATGGTCGACGGTTAACTCCCTACAAATCAACTGCTTAAAAACCAAAGCTGTTCTGTTTCGATCGAAGGGAACAACGTACACAGATACTTCATAGCTATACATGAAAGATTTCGCTATTGATTTTTCTTCAACAGCAAAAGCATTGGGAATAATTTTTCACGCGCATATGTTATGGGATCCCCATGGTGAAATTGTAAGAAAAAAGCTAAGGCACTAGGCATGCTTAGGAGATGTCAATCATTTCTGCCGATTGCTCAGATGTTAAATATCTATAACACGCTTTTTTGTTCACAGCTAAGCTATGGTCTTTTTGTGTGGGGCAGTGGCACCCTGCAATCTAAAAAAAAAAATTACTCGCGCTTCAAAAAATGCATTACGTTCTATAGCAAATAACGAATATAATGCACATACCTCGCCTTTATTCAACAAATTCAAATTATTAAGATTTTAGAACATGTATGAATATTGTTTATTAGTCTCCTTGAAAACTTAATTTAACAAAGGCAATAATATTCTTACCTCCACAGCATGCTTAGAGCGCAGCACCTCCTCTCGACCTACTAGACAGAGCAATTATTGAAAGGTTCCTAGATGTCGAGCAAACTATGGTCTCCAAATGTTGAAACATTCACTCCCCCATATAATAAACACGCTCAATTTTTCATTAGAACGATTGCGCCTTCGTTCGCGACAGGATATGTCCAATCTTTCTTACTGACATTATGTATTTCTTGATGTGTTTTCTTGGTGCAAGAAATGCACCATGAGATGCTGCATTTTTACGATTTTTAATTTGTTTGTGTTCTCGAGAAGTGCAAATCTTTATGCGTTTTTCGTTTTTGTATATTCATATTCCTTGTTGTACCAATGTCACTATGTATTTATCTGCCTATTTACTTGTTTTCATGACTATGAATGCTGTCACTTTTCTGCCTTGTATTGCTGGGATGTGGGGCCTGTCAAGCTGTGTTTATGTCGCCGTTATCTTCCCGCATTCCACACCACACATTGTATCTTTGCCTCATGTATGAATATGTAAACATTGAAACACTGTGGTGAAATAAACTCCAACTAGCTTGACCTAGACTACAGCAATGTCTTCAGCTAGATTGACCTACAGCTAAATCCGCAAAGAGGCCGTGCAACACGCGATCGCCACAGTGCTTTCTAGTGTACCGATTTTCTACTGGCTCTTAGATGAGTGATGGCGACGAAACTCCGTGCCATTCCCATTTTTTACAACCCAGGCAACTTAGTGTTTAGGATGGGGGACATGAAAGGTTGCTAAACTACGGCGAAATTTGACGCGCGAAATTCGCAACTATATCGCCAACTCCTATTCAAACATGCTAGAAGTGTACGAGAAATGTATGAAATGTATGTTTAAAATAATCAGAAACTTATGCTCCAGTTTATAATTTTTTCAAGAAACATTCTAGCGTTATGGTGAAAATTTCTTCCTCTTGCCAGCCTGAGCTAGGAGACACCAATCAACCTGATTTTTTTCTAAGGCACACTGTATGACCGAGTTGTTCAAAAAGCGTGTATGACATACAGAGAAGTCATATGTGACAGCCAAAATTCCAATATTTTAAATATTTGAATATTTTGGGCGCTTCTGTCACTGCCACTACCGGTAAAAGTGCAAAGTTTAAATTTTTTCTCGAAACGCCGGAAAATCCAGAAGCCACAAATCAAATATTGAACGATATCCCAGTTGACGTGCTCTAGCCAAAAAAATAAATACATCAAACTTTGCAGGCTTAATGGAACGCCTGAAAAACACTTGTAGAGTTATAAATTTTTGTAATACCCCAGTCTGTGTTTTGGAAAAGCATCCCACTCGCTATAGGGCCAATTGCCCTTGGTACACTCAAACATCCATCCTGATACGTGTAAGCTAGGAGTGAAGTAAGTGCCCTCGTAGGCCAAATAGCACTAACGCAATGGAGTAGTTGAAGGCACAGGTTGTCCGTTATATCTTGGCAGGACAAAAGTCTGTAATGGCCAGGTCACGAAGATGGCAGAGGCCAGTGGGGCCCTGGACTGAGGGTCCCCTTGTGACCATGCCAACTTAAACTCTTTTCCTGTAAAATAACGTTTCCCTCCCTCTCTCCCCACATATATATATATATATATATATATATATATATATATATATATATATATATATATATATATATATATATTATATATATATATATATATATATATATATATATAATTACGTGTGGAAGGACACAGACGAAAGAGGCTATTTACACTGGAGCCAGGCAGCCAGGCCGACACTCGCTCGCGCCAAGGGCACCGACGAATTTCATCGCCGTTGTCGTCTATGGAGCATCGCTCGATGACATGGTAATACTACCAACCTGCTGGTAAATATTCAAGGCACGTGGCGAGTCGTAGGGCTCGAGTCGGGTGACGTGACCATGCCATTGGTTGTCACAGCGGAGGACATCGTGCGCCTGGCTAGATCGATTTCATAGGTGACATCGGTCACTTTGCGGAGCACGCGATATGGGCCTGTATTACAGGAAAGCAGTTTTTCACAAAGGCCAACTTTACGAGATGGTCACCAAAGCAACAAGAGGGTGCCTGGCACAAAATGTACAACACGGTGACGGAGGTCTTAGCATTGCTTGTGTTTGTCTTGAGACACTTGTAGACAAGCGCGCTCAAGTTTCCTAGCATGGTCAGCATGGGCTATTGCCTCACGGGCCTAATCTCTAGTTGGAGCTGTGGCGGATGGAAGCACAGTGTCCAATGGAAGCGTCGGTCCGCGGCCATACAAGAAGTAAAGTGGGGAAAACCAGCAGTTTCGAGACGGAAAGAGTTGTACGCAATGGTAATGTAAGGCAGAGCCAAGTCCCAGTCACGGTGGTCGTCTGAAACGTATTGGGATAGCATGTCTGTAAGGATGCGGTTCAAACGCTCAGTGAGGCCGTTTGTTTCGGGGTGTTAGGAGGTGGAAAATTTATGCTGTATTGAACAGGCATGCATGATGTCATCAATGACTTTGGCCAAAAACATACGGCTACTGTCCGTTAGCAATTGACGCGGAGCACCATGCATCAAAACGATATCATGCAGGAGGAAGCTCGCAACATTAGCTGCGCAACTGGTCGGAAGAGCACGGGTTACGACGTAGGGGTCGCGTAGTCCTCGGCGACTGCAACACACTTGTTTCCTTTTGTAGATTGGGGAAATTGGCCGAGAAGGTCTAAGCTGACACGAAGGAAGAGCTCGGCTGGGATGTCGAGCGGCTGCAGGTAACCAGCGTGTAGCCGGGAAGGCTTCTTGCGTCCTTGGCAAAGTTCACAAGCCGCGACGTAACGTCGTACAGAAAGGGCAAAGCCCGGCAATAAAGAATGGTGACGTACACGGTCATAGGTTCGAGATACGCCAAGATGTCCTCCCGTTGGTGCGTCGTGAAGCTCTTCTCGAACGATGCAGTGGAAGTGTTTAGGTATTGCAAGTACGAACTCAGAGCCGTCCGGGTGAAGGTTACGACGGTACAGAGTACCGTCGCGGAGGACGAACAGGCGTAGAGCAGCATCGGCCGGAGAGTGTTTGAAACGGTCGATGCGTGCTCTGATGTAGGCGTCACAGCGTTGCGCGTCGGCTAAATGAAACAGCTGTGATAAGAGAGTATACGCAAGAAGCACTAGCAATATTGGAGGAGTCGCAGTCGTCAACAGGGTACCGTTACAAGCTGTCAACGCATTGGTGCAGGCGGCGTACACTGTGGAGTATGAATATTCTTGTAGCCTCAAAGCCCTTTGACCAAGCCGGCCTGTAGGATCTTGAGCGATGAGAGCCAGCAGAGAGCATGATGATCAGTGACTACGGAAAAGCGTGCGACCGTAAAGGTAAGGACGAAACTTCGCAACCGCCCATAGGACAGCAGGGCATTATCGTTCTGTAATGGAATAGTCGCTCTCCGGTGGTGCTAGGAGGCGGTTCGCATAAGCAGTAACGCGACCTCGGCCACGCTGACGCTCGGCTAGGACGGCACCTACGCCATGACCGCTGGCACCTGTACGCAGTTCTGTGGGGGCATCAGGGTCGAAGTGGGCGAGAATGGGTGGTAAGGTTAGAAGAGCGACGAGACGAGAGAAGGCGGTGGCTTCTTGCACTACCCCGCGAGCTATACGCCTTTCTTCAAAAGATTAGTGAGGGGTCTCGCAATTGTCACAAAATCGGGAACAAAACTACGAACGTACGAGCATAGCCCTACAAAACTTCAAACGTCTGTGACTGTCTTCGGAACTGGAAAATCCCGGACAGCGAGTGTTTTGCCCTGATCAGGCTCTACTCCGGAAGCGTCAACGAGATGGCCCAGAAGAGTAATTTATCGGTGGCCAAAACGACATTTGGACGGGTTAAGTTGCACCTTCACCTTTCGAAATACACCAAGTATAGATGTGAGACGCTCAAGGTGAGTGTCGAACGTTGGCGAGAAGACGATGACGTCGTCGAGGTAGCAGAGGCCTGTGGACCATTTGAAATCTTGGAGCAAAGAGTCCATCATCCGCTCAAAGTGGCAGGGGCGTTGCATAATCCGAACCGCATTACTTTAAATTGGTATAGGCCATCAGGTGTGATGAACGAGGTCTTTTCTCACTCCATATCGTCAACAGCAATCTGCCAATATCCCGAACGAAGATCAATAGACGAGAAATAGCTGGAACCGTGCAGGCAGTCAAGGGCGCCGTCTATACGTGGGAACGGATAGACGTCCTTTTTTGTATTGCTGTTCAGGTGACGGTAGTCTACAGAAAAGCGCCACGTGCCGTCCTTCTTCTTACCAAACACCACAGGTAACGCCCTGGGACTCGAAGAAAGCTCAATGATGTTTTTTATCTAGCATTTCGTTCGCTTCATCTTGAATCACTCGGCATTCCGACGCAGAAAAGCGATACGGTCGTCGGTGAATAGGCGTAGCATCGACAGTAAGAATCTGATGCTTGACCGCGAGCGTCTGGCCTAAAGGTCAATCGTCAAATTCGACAATATCTCGGTAGGACGATAATACTTGGCAAATGTCTTCAGCTTGCCAAGAGGACAGGTCCGTCGCAACCATCTTATTTATGTCGGGACCGGCGCCCGAGGCTAGCGCGAGGGGCATGCTAAGCTCGCGAGAACCATCGGTCGATAACGCTGCCACGCATTGGTCGTCGAGATAATCAACAGTGGCAAGGCAAATACCTTGCGGTAGAATTTGCTTTAGAGACAGGCATATGAGTGCCGTTCGCAGTAATAGTAAGTATACTGTGAGTATACTGTAATGTATACATTAACATCATACTGTATTGCAATGTCGGGCAGAGAAGTGATGAGGTACTCGCTATCAGGAACTGGTGGGAAGGAGAACAGTTCAATGTGGGCTATTGACTTTGGCGGCAGGTGAAGAAAACTGGTGGGGCGTAAGCGGCAGTGGGGCGCGTTAGAATGTTCTGTGAGCATCGGCAACTCGAGGCGAAGAGCACTGGAAGAGTAGTCATTAAGAGCGGAATGCGCGGAGAGAAAATCGAGGCTATTAATGAGGTCGTGGGGGCAATGAGCAATTACGGTGAAGGGGAGAGGAGTGTGGCGGCCGGCGATGCTGACACGTGCCGCACACATGCCGATGATAGGCACAGTGCCACCATCCGCAACGCGGGCGGCGCGTGCCGATGCTGGGACGAGGAGCTTGTTCAGTCGTCATCGGAAGGCAGCACTCATTATAGAAAGATGTTCTCCTCTATCAATGAGTGCCATGGCAGGTTAGCCGTCAACGTAAACGTCAAGAAGGTTTCGATTCGTAGGTAATTTGAGCAGAGGATTTGAAGGCAGTGTCGACAACGCAGCTTGACCTCGAGAAGCTGCAGTGACTAGTTTTCCGGCTCGATCCTGTAGGCGATAGGTGGTGACGAGAAGCGACGGGGTTGGTGTGAACGAGACTGATGGTGTCAAGGTAAGAGCGAGCGGCTGTAGCGAAGGTTTGGTGTAGGAGCATCAGCGGCAGTGGGTTCATGGCGAGTGGCATAGGGAACAGAAGATTCAAGGGTGCGGAAATAGCGGGCAGCGTATGTCCGAGGTGGTGGTGGCCATCGGTTGCAGCAGTGACGAGCGACGTGACCGATGTGACAGCAGTGGAAGCAGATCGGGCTGTCATCAGGGGTACGCTGTTCGGAGGGTCTACGGCGAGATGTGGCAGAAAAGGAGTGCCGGGGACGAGGAGGGCCGATAGAGAGCTGGGGAATGCTGGGCTGAGAAGTGGAACACACGGAGTTCAAACCCATGTTCTCAAATTCCTGTCTGACGACGGCCTGAATCATCGCAATGGTAGTTGCAAGGCGGATCGGGAGGCGTTGTGGGGAAAGCTGGCGAACACGCGGCCTCGAGTTCGCGGCGAACAATACGGGTGATGTCGTCACAGGTGGTGGGCTGACGCAGTCTACCCTCACATGTCGACGTAGCAGCAGTGTTAGGTAGCCGCGTAACGTGGTGTGACATACGGCGGCTCCTAGGTTGTTGAAGGCGATGGCCTTCTTTTACGATGCCGTCGATAGTCGAGAGATTGCCGAAAACAAGCGAATTTAAAGCGCTATCAGCGATGCCTTTTACCCCATGTGCCACTTTATCTGCTTCGGACATATGATCGTCAGCTTTACGGCATAGAGCCAAGACGTCGACGATGTAGGAAAGGTATGGCTCTGTAGATGATTGAACACGAGACGTAAGAGCCTTTCTAGCGGCAAACTTGCGCCCGATGGGGTCACCGAACAGTTCCCGTAGCTTTTCTTTGAAACTGTCCCAAGTGGCTATCTCGTCGTTATGTATTTCGTGCCACACGCGTGGGGTGCCACCGAGATAAAAGATGACATTTGCGAGCATAGTCGTTGGGTTCCCCCTATTATTAGCACTGGCGTGTTCATAGAGCTTGAGCCAGTCGTCAACATGCTGTTCCTCCCGGCCAGAGAACACACCTGGGTCTCGATGTGGGGCAACCGCGGCGATTGAAGCAGTCGGACAAGCCGAAGCCGTTACAGAGGCTGATTCGTCACCGGGAGGCATGGTGACAATTTCTATGTGCCAACCACTTCGGAGTTTCGCGGCGAGGAGGAGGATTGATAACCTCCTTCAGAATGTTACGTGCGGAAAGACACAAACGAAAGAGGCTACTTACATGCTATGTACACTGCAACCTGAAAGCCAGGCCGACACTCGCTCGTGCCAAGGGCATCGACCAACTTCATCGCCGTTCTTGCGGCGGCTCGTCTCTGGAGCATCGCTGGATGATATCGTAATATATATATATATATATATATATATATATATATATATATATATATATATATATATATTTATATATATATATATATATATATATATATATATATATAAAATACCGAGACCGATAACGTTGCCCAGCGCTGTTCATTCCAAAAAAGGCAACGCCCCCAGCTCACGCACGAAGAAGTAGAACAGGGCAGATGATGGCTATGTACAAATGAAAACGACGAAGTACGTTAATACTGCTTACACTAACTTACCCCCGTCATGGAAGCGTCATGGAAGCAGGTTAGAGACTATCTAAACGGGGAGTGAAAGGCTTCATCCACGAGAGGTGAACAATTTCGGCATTCCGGCGGCGCCGGTCAGTGATGAAGTGTACTGGGCGGACGAGATAGTTCACTGCAGATGTTTGCTGCACAACGGTGTATGGGCCAATGTAGTGTGGAAGAAACTTCTCACAGAGACCTGGGGTGCGGACTGGAGTCCAAAGCAGGGCTTGGTCTCCAGGGCAAAAACTTAGGTCACGTCGTTTGTTGTCGCAGTCACGCTAGCGCTCAGCTTGGGTAGCTTCTCTGCTTTGCCGGGAGATTTGACGGCAATGTGCAACTCGGGCAGCAAAATCTTCTGGAAGCGACGCGTTAGGCGAAGGAAGTGCGAAAAAGAGTTCTCTATGGAATATGGTGGAAAGAGATCGTCCACACACAAGGAAGAAAGGGCTGTAGCCGGTAGTCCGTTGAATAGCACTATTATATGCGAATGTCACAAAAGGAAGAATTTTATCCCAGTCAGTGGGGTCCGGACGGATGCACATGTAAATCACGTCAGACAGCGTACGGTGAAAGCGCTCAGTAAGGCCATTTGTTTGCGGATGATAGGTAGAAGTAGATTTGTGGACGGTATTTGTGGCCCGAAGAACTTCCTCGAGAACTTGTGAAATGAACGCCTTGCCACGGTCACTGAGAAGCATGCGAGGAGCCCAGTGGCGCAAGACGATGGTGTGCAAGAAAAAGTCCGCGACCTCAAAAGCGGTGCCGAATCGAAGAGGGGCAGTCTCGGCATATCTTGTTAAATGGTCGACCGAAGTGACAATCCAACGGTGACCGGAGGGTGTCAACGGCAAGGAACCATATAAATCAATGCCAACAAATTCAAAAGGTGCGTCCGGACAAGGGAGAGGTTGTAGTAAACCGGCGGAGGGGATGTCGAACGTTTGCGGTGCTTATATGACGCACAAGAGGCAATGTATTTGGCCACCGTTGTGGATAGGCGAGGCCAGAAGCAGCGGGTTTTTATGCGGTCGTAAGGCTTGTGGAAGCCTAAGTGGCCAGCCAATACGTCATCGTGAATAGCGGTGTAGTAGCGGTGTAGCGTGTAGCGTGTAGCGTGGAAGTAGCGTGAAGTAGCGGTGTAGCACGCCACCTTGAAGGCGGAATTGTCGAAGTTGGCGTCGCAAGCGGCTGTTGGGTGGTTCGGTGAACCCACTAAGGCGATCCATGAGAGCTCGACAGTAGGAGTCGGCGAGCTGAAGCGAGACGAAATCAGAGCGTGATGAAAGCGTAACTTGGTCCAGAGGCGTTATCGAGAGTTGGTGAGAGGCAGGCGTAGCATCGGAATGACGGGGTGGGGAAGACGACGGCGCGTTACCGGGAGAGAGTGAGTGTGGGCAGCGAGACAATGCGTCTGCATCATGATGGCATTTTCTAGACTTGTACGTTATAGTGAAGTCATACGGTCATATGGTCTGAAAGCGGAGTATCTAGCGTCCTACGCGTCCTGATATGTTTTTCATTGATGACAGCTAACACAGAGCATGATGGTCGGTGATGATGGTGAAGTGGCGGCCGTAAAGGTATGGCCGAAATTTCTGAATCGACCAAACGATGGCCAAGCACTCTTGCTCTGTAATGGTGCAGTGCCGCTCAGGTGCAGAAAGATTTAGGCTGGCATATGCTGACTTGCTCTTTAGATGCTGTATTACGTTGCAGAAGTACTGCGCCAATACCTTGTGCGCTTGCGTCAGTATGGAGTAGGACGCGGGCTCGATTATCGAAGTGGCGAAGCACTGGTGCGGAAGTAAGATGCCGCTTAAGAGCTTGAAAAGCCGACTCGCTGTCACTAGTCCACGTGAAAGAGGCACCGGTAACCAGTAGCTTGTGTAGAGTAGCTGCTATTGCTGCGAAGTTGCGTGTAAATCTACGAAAATATGACGCCAAGCCGAGGGAACTGCGTAGATCTTCCTGTTGCTGGGGGTGCGGAAATAGGAGAACTGCACTAATCTTTTCGGGGTAAGGCTGGATGCCATCTTTTGAGACGACGCGACCCAATAATTTTATCGTTTTGCTTGCAAATTTGCATTATTTTCTATTGATATGCAGACCACCATTCGCAAGGCACTTGAGAACTTCGTCTAATCGATAAAGGTGTTGGTTGAAGCCAGACGAAAAGATGACAATATCGTCCAGATAACAGAGGCAGGTCTTCCATTTTAGACCACGAAGTACGTTGTCTATCATGCGTTCAAATGTGGCAGGAGCGTTACAAAGGCCAAAAGGCATCACGTTAAATTCATAAAGTCCGTCTGGTGTAGGGAACGCGGTCTTTTCTTGGTCAGTCTCGGTCATCGGAATTTGCCAATATCCTGGTCGAAGATCAAGGCTGAAGAAATACTCCGCCCCTTGTAATGTGTCCAAAGCGTCATCAATTCGAGGTATCGGATATACGTCCTTGCGTGTGATCTTATTTAGCGCTCGATAATCCACGCAAAAGCTAACGGAGCCATCTTTTTTCTTTACCAGGACTACGGGATACGCCATGGGCAAGATTAAGGTCGTATTATCTTCCGCGCAAGCATGTCAGCAATCTGTTGTTCAATGACCTTTCGTTCGGACGGCGATACACGATAGGGGCGTTGTCGTATTATAACGGAACCATCGGTTTCGATGCGGTGTATATCCGCAGGAGTTAGGCTCAACACAGGGGAACAACTTTCGAAACAGGCTTTGTGCTTTGCCAAGACCACCATTAAGGCTTCGGACTGCGCGGCTGTTAGGTAAGAACCAAGAACGGCTGGAGGAGGGAAAGATTCATCCAAACCTGAGGTTGGCGCTGGTGATGAAGAAGGGCAAAGCGTGACTATGGAGATAGGTTGAGTGTCGGCGAGGGTTGCCACAGTCATCCCTTTGGGCAGCATCACAGGATCTGAGGTCGTGTTGCAAGCAGACAGAAGGGCGCGGCCGCGTGAAAACCGGACAAGACAGGTGGCAATGAGAATTCCGCGAGAAGTACAGCGGGAAGAAGGGGCGACTAGGGTGTCTCCGTCGGCGATCTGACTGGATGTTACGGCTACGTCTTCGTGACTAGGATGCAGGACGTCGTCTGTAGCGATGACCAAGTTCACGCAGGAAAGTGAAAAGTCCGCAAGAGGTTCAAGCTCTGTAGCCATGGTGTGGACAACTTCCTCTGACGGCTGAAGCAGAATGTAGGAAGTCCCAACGGAGTATTAGTTCATGGATACACGTTGGAAGGACGATAAACTCGATGTGGTGGTGTATGCCATCGATGAGAACACTAGCAGTACACCGTCCCTCGGGGTGAATGAATGCATTATTAGAACCACGCAAAATAGGTCCAAGATAAGGCGTTTTTACTTTACGGAGCCGGGAACACAGATCACTCCGAAGAACAGAAACGGCGGCACCGGCATCGATGAGAGCTGACGCGGGAACATCTTCGACAGCCACAGAAAGCATGTTGGCTGGGCGAACAGGTGGAATTTTTGAAGACCGATAAGAAGCAGTTTCCCCAACAGTTTTCCGAGTGCTGGTCGACAAAACGGGAGGTGGGGCGAAGCGTTGATGTAGAGCGCTGGTAAGGCGATGGAGAACGACGCAAGTCGATGGAGAACGAGCAGCTGGAGGTGACGGAGAACGCTGTTGAGGGAACGAGTACGATCCGGGATAGTAGTCGTCTGATCGGCGAGTGCGGTCCCTTTCGTGCTCAGCATAGCCTCGTCTTTCATCCTGCTGGCAACGGCGGCAGGAGCGAGATATATGGCCACGTATACCACAGTAAAAACAAACTGGACGAGGTGAACGCCACTGAGGGTGCGATGGCGCAGCAAGTACTCTGGTTCCCATCGAAGCCAAATGGCCATAGCAAACGCCAGCAGGCACGGAAGTCACGGTAGGCGTGGGTAGCGAAACAACATACGCGTAGGTAGGTGTGGAACGCACTGCTGGAGCAAGATGGGTCGTGGGTGTAGTCATCGCTGTCAACTCCTGCTTTACGACCTCGCGCAAGTCGAAGGTGGGGGTTGGGGCGCAGGCAGCAGGTAGGCGCCATAGGTCTTGTAGTTGAAGTTCTTCGCGGATGATGGTGCGGATAAGAGCACGTAGATCTGGAGAATGGGGAACCTCAGGATCGCTGCTGTCATGTGGAAGACGAATAGACTGCAGCTCATCGAGGCGTTGACACGTTGAAGTGATGTCTTGGACAGAAGCCGGATTTTGCACGATTAAGGGGTTGAACGCGACAGGCCCGGTGCCTTTTAAGATGTGTCGAACGCGCTGGGCTTCCGTCATGCTAGGTTTCGCACGGCGGCACAGAGCCAAGACATCATCTATGTATGAGGTGTAAGACTCTTGGGGAAGTTGGCGGCGCGTTCCCGGCTTCTGTTTGGCGACTTCTGCACGGCCAGACGGGGAAGCTAAGATTTGCCGCAGATTGGAGGCAAACGTGGACCAATCCGCGATGTCGGATTCGTTGTTGAAATCCAACGTCTTTCCAACACCGGTCAAGTAGAAGGCGACGTGCCGCAATTTCTGGGTGTCGTTCCACTTGGAAGAACTCACGCGGTCGTAGTAGTGGATCCAATCGTCGACGTCATCACCGCGGAGTCCCGCAAAGACAGGGGGATTGCGCTGAGGGCTCGTCACAGTCCAAGAGGGTGCCGCAGGCGGGGTCGTCTGTGTGGTAGGGTTAGAGGCGCCGGAAGGGCCGGCGTTGGAAGTGTCCATTGTTGTAGGGGTAGCTGGGTGCAGGCGGCGACCGGAACGGAGCTCCAGGGAGGACGGGAACGAGACAGGACGTCGGGGTCTTGACGTACCTCCACCACTTTATAATACCGAGACCGATCACGTTGTCCAGCGCTGCTTATTCCAAAAAAAAAAGCCAATGCCTCCAGCTCACGCGCGGAGTAGTAGAACAGGGAAGATGATGATGGCTATGTACAATTGAAAACGACGAAGTACGTGAATAGTGCTCGCAATGTATATATATATATATGTATATATATATATATATATATATATATATATATATATATATATATATATATATATATATATATATATATATATATATATATATATATATACATATATACATATACATTGCGAGCACTATTCACGTACTTCGTCGTTTTCAATTGTACATAGCCATCATCATCTTCCCTGTTCTACTACTCCGCGCGTGAGCTGGAGGCGTTGGCTTTTTTTTTGCATAGCATACATTCACAGCTTTCTAATGATAAATCGCATTACTATAAGCCAACGCCAAACAGTACTGTTATATATATATATAAAATTAGCGTTCGTACTTAGCTTAAAACTATGTCATATCTATGTGTCAAACTATGTGGCCATCCTTCTAGCCGGTCACTGTCAAAAGCGGAAGGCAACTATTCTACGACCGAAAAAGAATGCCTCGCCATCGTTTGGGCTACAGCTAAATTTCGCCCTTATCTTTATGGCAGGCCATTCAAAGTCGTCAGTGACCATCACGCGTTGTGTTGGCTAGCGAATATAAAGGATCCTTCAGGACGACTGGCACGATGGAGCCTCAGACTACAAGAATACGACATCACTGTAACCTACAAGTCCGGACGAAAACACTCCGATGCCGATTGCCTATCACGCGCCCCCATTGACCCGCCGCCGCAAGATGAAGATGACGACGCCTTCCTTGGCATGATAAGCGCCGAAGACTTCGCTGAACAGCAACGGGCAGACCCGGAGCTAAAAGGCCTGGTGGAATACTTGGAAGGGCACACCGACGTTGTCCCCAGGGCATTTAAGCGCGGATTATCTTCCTTCACGCTTCAAAACACTCTCCTCGTGAAGAAGAACTTTTCACCAGTCCGCGCCAACTACCTTCTTGTTGTCCCGTCAGGACTTCGTCCAGAAGTACTGCATGCCCTACATGACGATCCGACCGCTGGACACCTCGGTTTTTCCCGGACACTATCGAGGATACAAGAAAAGTATTATTGGCCGCGCCTGACCGCCGACGTCGCCCATTATGTCAGAACATGCCGAGACTGTCAGCGACGTAAGACACCGCCGACAAGGCCAGCCGGATTACTACACCCAATCGAGCCTCCTTGCCGACCATTCCAGCAGATCGGGATGGACTTGCTGGGACCCTTTCCGACGTCAACAACCGGAAACAAGTGGATCGTCGTGGCGACAGACTACCTCACCCGCTTCGCTGAAACTAAAGCACTGCCGAAAGGTAGCGCAGCCGAAGTGGCGAAATTTTTTGTCGAAAACATCCTGCTTCGACATGGCGCCCCAGAAGTCCTCATCACCGACAGAGGAACGGCCTTTACAGCGGAGCTCACCCAAGCCATTCTGAAATACAGTCAGACAAGGCACAGGAGGACCACGGCCTACCACCCGCAGACGAATGGCCTTACGGAGCGGCTGAATGAGACCCTCGCCGACATGCTAGCGATGTACGTCGACGTCGAACACAAGACCTGGGATGTCGTCCTGCCGTACGTAACATTTGCTTACAACACGGCGGTGCAAGAAACAACACAGATCACGCCGTTTAAGCTGGTTTACGGCAGGCACCCGACGACGACGCTCGACGCCATGCTGCCCCACGTCACTGACGAAGAGAATGTTGACGTCGCTAGCTATCTCCAGCGCGCCGAAGAAGCCCGACAGCTCGCCCGCCTACGGATCAAGAACCAACAGAGGACTGACAGCCGACGCTACAACCTCCGACGACGCTTTGTTGAGTACCAGCCAGGCGACCGTGTTTGGGTTTGGACACCGATACGCCGACGAGGACTCAGTGAGAAACTACTCCGACGCTATTTCGGACCCTACAAGGTCATCCGACGTATTGGCGCTCTGGACTATGAGGTCGTGCCAGACGGCATTTCGCATTCACAGCGGCGCCGCGCACGATCTGAAGTGGTCCACGTGGTGCGCCTTAAACCCTTTTACGGACGCTGACGAAATTCCTTATTTTTTGTTGTTGTTTTCTTTGCTATGGGTGTTTTTATTTCGCTTGTATGTAGCATCGGGTCGATGCTTTTTAAGAGGGGGGTATTGACACGTGTACTTATCTTTATCGGGCGACCACGTTTCGCCGCTTAACAACTGTAATCGAACAGCGAGGGACGCGCCTGAATGTATCCGATGTTTCTGGAAAGTTATCGATGCTTCTACCTGGCTGTCTGTTGTCGCCGAACCTTGTGTTATCTGATTTCATCCCATAACGCGAATGGTGTAGAACTTTGTGGAAGGCGCACGGGTCCGAACGATTAGTCTGGAACGTTCGACGACTGCTCTATAAAAGCCGACGCACTTGACCCGCTGATCAGTTTTCCGACGATCGCCGACCGTGTTCGCCGCTATCGTTGTGCTATAAGTGTAGCCTGTTTTTGTGGGCACAGGTTCGCCCAATAAAAGCTCGTTTTGTATTCCACCGTATTGCTTCTTTCTTCACCGTCACTACCACGTGACAATATCATTAGATAGCTGTGCATGTCTTCTATTCAAGTAGTTTTTGCATGACCCTAATTGAATAGAAGACATGCACAGCTATCTAATGATATATGACATAGTTTTAAGCTAAGTAAGAACGCTAACTTTTTTTAAATATATATATATATATATATATATATATATATATATATATATATATATATATATATATATACCAGTACTGTTTGGCGTTGGCTTATAGTAATGCGATTTATCATTAGATAGCTGTGAATGTATGCTATGCAAGTAAGAAGCTACACGCAGGTCTTCTTTTATACACGCTAAAAAAAATGTTCAATGTTCGCGCGTGTGATCACGCCGACAGCATAAACATAGACCCTTTTTGTCCTTACAGCAGACTTCCCAGAAGGCTTCCAGTTAAGCCCTCTGGAAAAACACAACGCGCAGTAACCTATAAATTTATAGAGCCCTGCAGCTGGCACGATTTTTTTGTACAGTGGAAGTGTGCGACAAGTGAATGTTACTGTCAAGTGCAACACGGAATGTCTGAACGTGAGCACGACGCATGGCGCACGATCTTTATATGAACACTTCAAGATTACGTTCCTACAGCATAATATGCGACAACATACTTGCTTTTTCTTGTAGAACTTGACTAATAATATGCATGGCCGGAAGTTTCCGTCGGTCGTGAATGCACTGCTGCCAGTGCGCGCACGAAAAGGGTCTATATGGTATTGCAGCCTAGCAAGGAGATATTGTTAAGAAAATGAGCCTTATATACTGATAAACAAAGTGTAACTGCATTTTTATTAATATAAAAGCAAGCGATGTTAAGCGCGTCAGCGTCGACTTGTATTTTTCACATGAATGCGAAAAGTGTGTTATCAACCGCGTCTGAGCGCATCATGCTGAACAGGGCACAGGCGACTAGTATAACCTAGCACGTTCGGGCTTTCGAACTGCGTTAATGCGCAACACCAGAAGTCCTTGTTCACGCAGGTGTAGAGTTTCATTTATTAATGCGAATTGCTTTCCTATGGAAGTCCTTGGGCTCCAGGGAGCAAGGCACAAGGTGTCCTGCTTCCTGTTTGTCGCAATGAATGCTGATATGTCGCACTGTATTGCAGTGCTTTGCGTGAACGGTATCAGCGTTATTTCTCAATTTACTGGCTACTTAAGTGCAAATAATTCGTTTTGTGAACCGCACGAAACCTACATTCTAACTCCGCAGAATTCCAAGGCAAAATTAATGCGTCGTGATATTCCATGTGTATTGAGTGTTCAGTTCACCTGACACACACCACGGACAAGCCGCATTGCGCTAGAGCCTGAGTCCGTCGGCAATAAAACGCAGACCTTGACACCGCTTATCCGTGATCTCTGTTGCAGACGAAGCCAGCTTTGTCGTCTGCAACGTAGTCTGGCAAGCCGGGGCGCGCGTCAGAGAGAAGCCGGTGCTGACATTAAAATTCAAGAACGAATTCTTTGCACTCAAAAATAATACATTTTTTCACTTTTCCCATGAATAGAAGACATACAGGGCTGTCTAATGATATAACGGACGTATATTGAAGACGACCACCAATTCTTCTTTCTTGGCCTTGAACACCAAGCCTTTTGCAAAAAGCTGTACCTTACATATATTTCAAGCGATTGGCTGAACCTTTAGATATTTTGCGGCTATATATACTATGTCAGCCGGACTGCAATTTATATTTAATTTGCGGCATCTAGATTGTCTCGCGTTCCGAGAAACAAATTCTAACTTTGCAACGTTTCCCGCTTTTGCTGGTGCAAAAGTACCAAAGATTTTTAGATATTTCAAATATTTGTTACTTTGGCAGTCAGATCACTTCACTGTCTAGACACACGCTTTTCGAACGACTGGATCATACAATGTACCTCCGAAAAAAAAAAATGTTGATCGGTGCCTTGTAGCTCAGCTGGGCGAGTCCAATAAATTTTCACCAAAATCCTAGAAAAGTTTTGGGAAGAAAAATAAACAGGGATAATGAGTTTTTTAACTACATCTCTCACGGTCAAAAAAACGTTCGTTGATCTCTCGTGCAATGACCACACTGTATGGATGCATGTGGCGCTATGATGTCAGAATGCGCCCATCAAGCGCGGCCACTTTTACTTACACGGTGTGGCTTTCTGACCCACTTTACCTAATCTGGCTGCCATCTATGTACGAAGAGGCGGGAAGCTAAAAAAAAAAGGACCTTCGAACATTGTTTTTGCATACATGGCTCATACAAGGCATTTTTCTTATTTTGCATACTTTGTTGCTCAGCGCGAAACTTGCCATGGGCAGACTCTGCATTTTATTCCCATTTATACCTAACAGTATTGCCCTCTTCATGGCGACAAATTTTATTGTATACTCTTCTTACACTAAGCTCCCTTGTTTTAAAGCTGCTAAATGTGTGGCTGGGCCTGAGAGAATCTGGAAGCAGACTGTGCTGTGTTGCTGATCAGTCTTTATCGTAAATTTCACTTTTGAGTTACATTTTGAGAAATATGTTAAGGAAGAACGCACAAGGGTTCGCCTTGGTGATAGTGTCTGTTCCTTCAACTTTTTCAGTGCCCACCCGCCCTACCCGTCTCGCCTCGCCTCGCCTCGCCTCGCTCGCTCGCTTCCTTGCTTGCTTGCTTGCTGCTGCTGCTGCTTTGTACGCGGCGTAAAGGGGTGGCCCAGAGGATGCCTACACATGGAAGAGTCGTAGCACAGAGGAAAGGCGACGAGAGTAACTTGTTTGGACCTTTCCATCGCCTGGAAAGCGCACAAAGCTCTATGGAGCAGCCTGGGCGTCGGTAAATTAGCCTCTTCACAGCTGATATTATCTGTGACCCCTCGCCAAAACATTTGAGAAACATCTATGTGAAACAACGTCGAACCTTCGTCAACCTAGATGAGACCCATATAATGCATCGTTGCTCTTTATCATCCATTAATGATTGACTGCTTAACTGTCTATGCTGCGCGACGCCAAGCGCTTGAGCCCTAGGAGATAGGTGGCATTTCAGTCGGTGTTAGTACTCCCCAAGGGAAAGCCTATCCCACGACCACCGGAACGCATCGGTGATTTGGCGTGTTTGGCATTATATATTCGCAAAATCTGAATGTTAATAATGTGCACAATGCTCAACGTCTGCCTACATTAAATTTGCCTCATTTGATGTCTCTCTTGTACCGCCTGCAGAAAAGAACTGATTCATATAGTTCAGCTCTATTCCCCTTCTGCAAGCAGTGGATGGGACACCAGACTTAAGAACGCGGGGTCGTGAATTCAAATCTTGCCACTGGCAACGTTTTCTTTCTTATTTTGCGGGTTTATTGTGCTTTTGCATAGATTAATTTAGTGATTCACCTGACGTCACAGAGGGACGGGTTTCCTCGTTGGGTAGGCATGGCGATGCTTATGCACTTAAAAGCTGTGCAAATGTTTTCAGTATTCAGACGCTTCTTAATGAGGCTGATATGATACTCTGCCATAGAACATAAGGGCCACAAGTGTTTTCGTCAAATAAGAAATAAAGTGTCTTACCCGAAGTCTTCTTCAAGTTTTAGTAATCTTGGGAACCGCCTTGGAGGTGTGATAGCAAGTATCACGCCATAATCATCCGTTAGTTTAATGATTTCCTCGTACGCTGTCTGTATTACCTGTGAAGTGGCAGGAAACAAATTATTGTCATTTGGCGCGATAGAATAGGCTGTGCAGTGCGATACTGTCTTCCGTCCAATTGTATTAAATTGTGCACATTGTTTTTATTTATTTTTTTAGGATTAGCTCAGCTACAATTAAGGCAGATATACAATCGGCTTTTCAATTCTAAAGAACGCGGAACAGGTGGTTTAGCCGCATTACTGTTCTAAGCTTTTGAGAACATTTTCGCCCATTCGTTCAAGGCCGCTCTGTCGTCAGAGAAGACAACCATAAAGTACCTCTAGATTACTGCGAGCTCACACAAATATAGAGGATGCAGCATCAACAGACCAACGTAGCACACGATGTTACATCTTCGTTCATGTATTGTGGCCAACAAAAACGGTTTTTATGACAAGAATCAAAAGGAGATGGTGACTTCCACCACTTACATAGAGATGCTGCCTCGAGTATCTATCCGGAGTATTGAAACGAAATGTTGGTCTTCTCACACTCAAAATCTACCACTAGGTAATAAGCACCGACGCAATTGTTAATACCATGTTTACTCCATTCTAAGCACCCCCTTTTTTTCCCGGTCGCGATGCCCAAAGTGAGGGGGGTGCTTAGATTCGAAATATCTATAATGACCCCCCCCCTTCCTCTTTCCGCTGCGACATCCCGACAAGACGGGTGCGAGAAATAACATTTTATTTCGCAAACATTCAAAAGAAAAATCGGTGCACACAGTGAACCCACCGCTTGTGTCGGATGCTCAGTTACTATCACAGCCACTCGAGTTCGTCGCACCGCTTGAACTGCCGCTCTTGGTATCCCACATCAGGTCGTCTTCCGCTCCGTCGAAGTGGTTTGTTATCGAGCAATTCTTACATGATTTGCCTGCAACGTCCACTTGGGCCTACTTCCAAGCGTCCGAAATCCACTTTGCGATGGTTGATGGGGACGCCTTCTGTAGCTTTCGCCATACATCCGTACAGTCCGGCTGTACGGCGTACTCGCGCCGCGGACACCGTGCCACCTCGGGACTCCGACGGCTCCGGCTTGATGACAGAGTGAGCAAGCGCGCTTGGCGGCCTTGGCTACGCGCGCTTGCTAACAAATAGGGGGGTGCTTAGATTCGCATGCAAACTTTTTTCCCAATATTTTTCGTGAAAATAGAGGAGGGGGAGGGGGTGCTTAGAATCAGGGGGTGCTTAGAATCGCGAAAATACGGTATGCCCCTTAGCAGCCTTCGGGTCTCAGTAGGACCAGAGTCCTTCCATGTTTTTCTGGTCACGAAACTCCGCCGTCACGCTATGGGAGAGGTTCATATACTGCCCAAAGGTGCCGCGACGCGGCGCCACTGTGCCACAGAGGGCATCGTTCGCGTACCGAAACGCGCGCGCAGTGCGAGGCAAGCTGAGTGATCGGGTGCGTTATGTGCATGTGCTGCGCTATTTTTCGAGTGTTGGGCTGTTTGGTTGAAGTGGCGGGGTGGGACAACGATGCCGAACACGTGTTGCGTGCCTGGGTGCCGTTCTGGCAACAAGGGCACGACCGAAAAGGTGTCGTTGTTCTGTTTACCTAATAACAAGGAGCAGCGCGAGAAATGGAAGCGGTCCATACCGCGGCAGGGAAGTGGCGGTTTTAATTTCGAATCGAAGTATACACGTGTGTGCGCGAAACACTTTGACGCCTCGGACATCGTCACAGCAAAGGGGGTGGTAGGAAACCAACCAGTTGAAGCGGTACCAGTTAAAGGGACGCAGTAGGTATCACGATTATCGTGTAAAGGTGACCACTTACAAAAAATTGCAATGCTGATGATGAAGGAGAATAAGGGTGTTGTGAGATCTGATCAGGGCATTGATGACAAAACACATTTGCTTTATGCTTTGTTGCAACCTCAATTTGTGTTATACCAGGATAGAGTAGTTCACAGCAATAGCGCCCTTACCCCGAGCATCTATAAAGGTATAGCATTAGAATTCCTTTAAATGTAAGTGTTAAAACAGAATAATATTCATTGTTTTATTTTCCATTGTCCTTTAGTCTTGGCTATTGGTGGGCTACAATTCTTCAATTGCACGTACTTTTAAGTCTATAAGCTGCTATGAGTAAGAAGATTATCAGCACACCGTTAGCTACATTTGTATTGTGATTTGCTGAGCAAGTTTTGTTTGCATGTTTAAGTAACAGCCGAAGAAGTAGAAAGGTGGTATCTCTAACAGGCCATTTAAAAAAAATTGCTGTATTTGTGATGTGGCTACTTGTGTTCGTTTGAGAGTTCTTTAGCCGTGTGTTATGAAATGCTTATGCTTTACACTTGCTTGTTTATAGAAACAATCGACTATGCATTCTGTACTTATTGTCATTCGTTTGCTGGTGTTTGTTTCCTGCCTCCCAATGCATACCTATCACGTTTGATCTTATTTATTTATGCGTATTATGTCATGCTTTTAACAAACTTCTTGCATTGTGAATGGTGGACCATTTATGACCGGACGCCTCTGTGCTATCTGTATTTCCCTCCGCTTATTTTACATGATAAATAAATGATCGTGCTTGTATTTTGTTTTTGCACCAACACGTTTTATTTCTTTTCTTAATCGAATTTTAAAGGTTTTTTTTTCATTTTTCGACTATGATAAGAATATCAGGACCGGTGATTGCTACATTTTAACATATAGTAAATAGTTGCGAATTAAGAACCAAAATACCTAGTCTCGTCGTTTCTGCGTCGAAACCACGAGCAGCGTGAATAAGTGCTGGGCTTACTGACGCTTCTGAACGACTGCTTGCTAAGGCAATTGCCTAATTACAGCTAGATTCAACTGTGCAGGTCCTAACACTTCAGGTTCGCCTTAATCTGTTGTTAAAAGCCGCACCGAAGACATTTAGTAGCGAAGTTCGTCTTGCATTAATTCTACCTAAACCTTATTCAGAAATGGCATCGCTTCGCAAGAAATTTTAAGCGCATGGAGCCGCTCAGTTCCCCTTTCTTTGTCATTAAGTATTCTACGGTAGCAGCCCTTTGCAATAGCAATTTCATTCTTTTGATCTCGTTATAATTAAGATACTGCCCACAGAGTCCTTCTCTGCCACTGTTTAACAGAAACTGAACAGCTGTGCTCGGCGAACAATCTGGCGCCATGCGCAACGGAGAGTTGGCGCTTACTCATCTGGTGATAAGTGGGACCACTGGCGTTTTGTTGCGAATGCGCGGTGTTTAATTTAAGGCAAATATTAAAAAGCGGAGCCCACCGAAGCGTTGAGGCGAACGGTGATGACGAAGGAATCCGGACCGAGACCGCCCGGCCGTGTACGGCGGACGCATTTCGACAGGGGCGAAATGCAAAACACCCGTTTATTTAAATTTAGGTGCATTTTAAAGGATCCCAGGTGGTCAAAACTAATCCCGAGTCCCCCACTACGGCGTGCCTCATAATCGTATCGCGGTTCTGGCTCTTAAAATTCCAGATTTTTTTTTGTTTCGGTCTGAGACCGCCGGAAGCTCCATGTTATAAGCGGCTTTTTTTTTTTTTTCGTCCCGTGCGCTCATATCATCGCAGAAGACACGCTCAGGCAGTAATTTAATCATATTCAATGTTACAAATAGTTACGTGAGAGTAAAGCGATCGTTGAGGAAGTTGAGAAAGCTAGAATACCGAGGCTGCCCCACACACAACCACAGCGGTAGCGGCGTTCGCATGCCCTCTCATGCACGGTTGCGCCTCTAGCGGCGGGCGCTGGCGCTATATGAAACTGAGGCGGCAGTTTCGTGACCAGAAAAAACATGGAAGGACTCTGGTAGGACACTGATAACCATAGCCGTGTAGCGCCCTCCGTTAGGCGCCGCCTAGAACACGGATAGTGAGCATGCGCTTGGGAAGAAGTTAAAGACGGCGTCTGTTCGCGGCACGCGAAGCCACGGCTCGCGCTTCTTTTCCGGTGTGGATTAGGGCCAGCTACATTTCTCCTTCGCTCCTGAGGCATTAGCCTACAGTCGCAATCAATCTTACTGTCCACTCAAGTTTTGAAGAATATTCAGAGGGGGAGTGATGACAACAAATTAAGCCGACACATTATCTTCGGCTGCCGCTCTACGAATTTTGCAGTGCTTATTAGGCCAAAAATAAGGCCTATTTGTGCACGAGTAGCAGCGCGGAAGAGCGGTCCTAGCAGGGTTGAGCCCAAGCTATGCACATTCTTTACCTTCCTTGGCGCACAATAGCACTATTCGCTCATAGGACAGGTTGCAGAGAATCGGGACAATGCCCGCCCTACTCCTTGTATTTGGCGCACGGTGTACTACAGCGACGGTACGGCATCCTGGCTTGTAGCATTTTGCTTGGTGGTCTTGCATGCCCGTATTTAATAAAGCAGCTCCGTAAATACAGGATTTCCGATAAATATTTGTTATATCTAAGGACTAGAAGCATGCTAAATTACTCCTGATCCCATTGCAAAGAACGCTACGCAGTTTTCTTTTTCATATTCAACATTTTTCTTGCTATTGAATTTTTCTGACGTACTTGAACACAACCTACAAGCACGTTTTTCTTTTTTCAATGTACAACGCAATTAAGCAATGCCAACACTCTTCTGGCGCGGAACTTCACCTCTGAGCGACTGCAGCGCCCACGGACGCCGCTACGCGCGGACGCTAAATGTCGGCGCTCTCGAACGGCAATGCAAATTGATGACAAAAAATGTTGTGCGGCGCGTACTCGCGGCGCTAGCCTGCGACGTGCTAGTCCCTTCTAATAGCCTGCTACGCTGGTCCAATGGTTCGGGTGCTCGGCTGTGACCCCGCGGTTCGCGACACAACTAATTGAATCTGTTGAGGAGTCAGTACAACGAAGTTGACTTTATATTACTAGACCTTAAAGAATTATTCTATCCTCTATCGCTCCCTAAATTACTGCTGAAATTAAAAGCAATCATAGGCACTAATAAATACGTACGGTTTTCAAACGGCATGTGAGCCCTAACTGCAGAGAATTGTCGCGATGCGTATAATGGGGAAAAAGAACGCTTTGTTGGGAGAGCCGAGAAGGATGCTAGTTTGATGGGTGATGTTTTTCTGCGCGTTAAAGTGTTAGAGGTTGCGTGATGAAGCACGCGCAACAAATGGTGAGGGATGGACTGGGCGGGGGGGGGCGCATACGCGGCACCCGCGCTCCATCTTGGAGACGAACTGCGGCAGGTGCGAAAGTGGGCGAGCCGAGATGGTTGGCGGCTTCATGAGCGCTGTAAACCCGCATACCTAGTGTTGGGGGTCATATTATTTCGTGTTTTGTAAAGGCGTTGAAGCGAGAGGAAGAAGGAGACGTTCTGCCGGCGCTAGCAGAGCATTTCTTCCCGCTAGCCTTGTGACAGCGAGTGTTTGAAGTCATCGAGCGAAATCTCTTCATATGCGCCTGTGCGTGCTTGACACCATACTTGTCATATTATTTAGCAAGTTGATCTTTACTGCAACTTACACGGCCGATCACTGCAAACCTCAGCGTGGTTGCCGCATGCTTTGCTATATGTATCAATGATTCGCCTTTCTTGCGATGTTTAAGTTTTTGTTGTTACTATGACTCATTTTTTATTTTATTTGCTGATGCTTACTTTTGTACTGTAACCCACACCTGCGTTAGGTCTTAAAACAGGGTGCGAGCATTCAAACAAGTACGCCCTATTCCATATGGCTGCTGTTTCCACAATAACCTTGCTATACTGTGATTTTTCCACACATATGTCTTGTGTATTATCATTGACCCAAATTTTTCTACTGTTGTAGTAATGAATACTCTTTTCAAAGAATAGTTGGTTCATACTTAAAGCGCAGTGTCAAGGCGCTAACCGTTTTTTTTTGCGTTTTTAATGGCTTATTGACATATCGTCATCATTATTATTCACAACGCACAAGAGTGCGGCTACCTGTGTTATAACTGTAATTATCATCGGTGCTCGACCCTATATAGGGTCCTACCAATTCCATGACAAATTCGAAGGACGCACCCTCAATGCACTTGTAAGTGTTCAGAGTATCAACAGATGGTATTTGCGTTCTTTCCATTGCCCGGTTATATGATCGTAGCTTGCGCCTATGCAAGTCGTTTACATTGTATTGTTTTCTTGTCATTGAGGTTACATATTCTGGAATGAAATGTCAGTTTTCCACAACACTTTTCGCATTCTTGTCCGGGAAATGCTATAATCTAAAGAAATTACGATAGCATCGCTGTATGGGTGTGAGACTTTGTAGTGCATTTTGTGCTGAGAACTTGTGCCGTTAATGTGCCTTTTTCATTGTTGTAAATTGTGCGCTTAAACTGTACGTAGTATAAATTGCCAACTAGCCGCAACCAACGCTTTACTCTAAAGAAGGAGCAACCCGCATTTGGAGAAAAATGCCTACAGGTATAATGTAAAGTGGGCGCATACTTACCTTCACGGGATAAATAGCACGTAAGAATGTATTGTTTACATCATAGGAATCAGTGTCAATGTCCACTAAGCCAAAATATGATATCCTTGCGTTATAATAGAATCTTTTGGTGGAGGCGTCTGATTCACTGGTCTCAAACTGTTTCTGAAACAGGTCGCTGCTGAAACAAGTATAAAATTGTCACTTTGTAGCTTCGCACAGATGAGAAATTATTAAGAGGAGTGCAAACCAACATTCACGCACTGGCGCTAGTTTTCTCTGCTGCGCCTTGTTATATCTATCACAGCTGTGTATCACCAGTTACTTTATCACTCCACTGCTCTCTATCAGCTACAATAAGTTCTCCTCCGTGTGGCAAACTGCCAGACACACACTGCCAATTCAAAAGGCACCTTTTTGTGGTAGAATAGGTACAAATAGCCTTAACGAAAAATACAGCTTGTACGAGCTAGCGTGTACAAATCTTAAAAGTAGAGGAAGCGAGGTACGAGAAACGATTTTGAAAACAGCAGTGTTCTGTTAGCGCTCTCTCGGCTCAAAATGGGGACTATTTTTGTGTGATAATTGCTGCATTCCATAGTCAAAATAATTACTTGCGTTGATAGTGACGCTGGCAAACTTGCAAAAAAAAATTCAATCCGAAATTGTGCATCGCCTTCGAAAACATCATTTTCAAAAGTTTCCAGCTCGCTACATTTTCCCTAGCTTTTGTCACCGCGTTTGATGCTTTCGGCGTCAAATGCAACTGAGAACGCGAAGTGCGGGTGTGGGTGAGGAAATGCACAGGTCTGGAAAGGGGTTAGAAATTGTAACACTAGTTAATCGATGGTATGGTGGCTGCGTTAAAGTGACAAGATGCCGGTTTAACTGCAGCAAGAAAGCAGCGTTCTTGTTTCACTTCAGTCATTGTTCTTGTGGCCGCTTTATTTCGGTGTGCACTGTTTCTTCATAGAGCTTCGTTCACCTGCTTATTATGGTTGCTTCAAGGAACATTTTCAAATTTTTTTAAATATTACACATGGCCGATAGCAAAATTATAGTCCATGTACTAGTCTACTCGAAGAGATGGACATTGCTTGCACAAAAATAGAAATACACAATGAACCAATTATCAAAAATTTACCAAATAAATGTTTTACTAATTTCCTTATGACACACACTGCAGTTTACAAGTTCCAGCGGATGAGACTGTGAGGCATCTCCATTTTAAAAGACTCGTGTGGACGACACCATTTACGAGATATGTGCAGTCAAACGAGCGGTAAAAATGCACGGTCGTTTCACTTACTTTTTTAACTAAAAGTTGTTTTATGCATCGAAGTACAAAAATCACTGGAAGGGCTATGCCTTTCTCCGCCAAGATCGGGAATTAATATGTGAAAAATAGTGCCATTGTCAGAATTTTCTGTAAGCATATCTGCCGTGCGAATTCCCTGGCTGGAATCTGTAAATTTTAATATGTGTCACCAGGTAATGAGTGCACGAAAAGCTTAATTTGTGAATTTTTGAGTTATTTGAATATACATTTCAATTTTTTGCGCAAGTAGCTTTTTAAAAGTTTAAAACTGTTTGCTGAAACATTTGCTATATACTGCAGCCAAGAGGTACACCACTGTCTTGTCACAGTTTGGCGGTCGCCAACTTAGTCATTGTGTAGCGTTGCTTTAAACTTTAGGGAACGCTACCGTTGCACACTCGAATCGCATGGCCACGCTCAATGCTCACTCTTGATAGTCTTGATATGAGTCCATTACATTATCTGCGAAAAATACAGAAAGCTGGCAAGTAAATATTACATTGTTTGTGCACTCGACACAAAATTTGACATTTGAGATGACGCAAACATGCAATTATGCCGCTTTCGTTCGCTAATTTTTACTATTTACATTACCAAAGGTAGCAGGAACAACTTTACTGTTTCCGCATGGCACCAAATAATGAAACATTATTAGTATCATCCTAAAACAAAGTATTCTTCATAAATATATTAGGCGTTAGGTAGGTGGGATACCCCGTATAACTTTGGCACTCGAATCCCGCCGCTCACGCAAGCGTTTTGAAAGCTGTCTGTTCAAAGATTTCAGTTTAACACCCTCATTCTGCTCCTCTTGTAGCGATACATATTGCAAGACAGCCATCTTTCCCAAGTGCGCTGCACAGCTAGAGGTGGTGTGACAGCTGGCACGGTGTGTAACAACAACTGCCGATCGATCGGCTTGGAGACCGACAAATTGTTCGACATCTCTTTAGCGAAGGGCACGTATTACAATACAATACAATACAATACAATCTTTATTGTGCATAAGGAAAAACAAAGTACATATAGCAGGCCTACCAAAGCCTCAGAGGGCTTGACTGGCACGACCTGCACGACCTGCTCTTGTTATCTAATATAGTTACTAGCGTTGTTTCTATAAATAATTTTCGGATCTGTAGCATGCTTGATGCATAATCTACGTAATGGAACGTTGAATCGGTTATTACCACATGTCGACTGTTCTTGCAGAAAACGGAGCGCTCTCGGCATTCTAGCTAGAAAAATTCTAGCAAAATTGAAAGACCAGCTGCTGTAAGTATAATGAACGGAATTTTGTCGGAATCTGAAGACGTTCTGAGCTCGAAGCTGATAGCACCTCCGACCGTTTCTATTTACGGCCCTCCACTCTCAATGAAACAATGTAATCTTTTGCAAACGCTCAATTTCAATTAGCGTATTGCAACGCACTGAACCATGCCTCTCTGTGGCACTCGAGAGGGACCAGCCAGGTGTTCCGAAGTTGTTGAAACGTAATGGAACATGTAGCGCAAATGAAACGAACGCAGCATCATTCGCTAACTACGCGTCTTCGGTGATCTAAGTTTCCTACTTATCACCAGGACATATATGCCCTGCTATAAACCTGCCTCTGCAAAAATAATCAGCCAACTCAGCCAACTCTTCGAGGGAAGATGGAGACGCTACAAGTGAACGTCGTGACATTCTTTAATTTTCGCACATCCTATGCGGTCAAGTGGAGACCCTAACGTCTTTCGGGGAAGAACTAAATTCTCCGAAATTACAAATTCCCCTTTTCTGCAGCGCCAAAGGCGAGACTGCATGCCTGGTAGGGGCCATACGCTGCCCCAAGGACGCATCGCGCACAGTAGCGGACAGGGAGCTGACTGGCCAGCCGGACAGGGCGCCTTTCATCGCGCGCCCCAGTCACGCCTCCTCATGAAAAGGCGATGGCCCCGTGCATAGTCGCCGGCGAGCGGCACGCCAGAGCGGCTGCTCTAAAACCGGCCTCGGCTACACGCTTTCGTTGAACGAAGTGGAAAACATTCTTACATATAATTCTGCACAATCAAGTCATACAGCACAAATACGTGCAGTCACCCTAATTAATCTCTTATGTTCGTTCTGCCAACCTCACGCCCGAAATCGAAACTTGCAAAGGATAGCGGTTGCACCGTCACCGCTGTCAGCAGTGTTACAATCCAGTGGCACTGCGACAGCCTGTCCAATATTTATGCATGCGTGGTCGTACAGGTTTCTGAGCACGCGAGTTGACTGGTTCAGCAGCATTTGTGCCGCACACATTCCGATTAGAACTGTTCTTCGCTTTAGTTAGTCACGTGAGGCCGGTAACATATTCTAATACGGTGATCGCATCAAAACCTAAAACCGTGATAACAGGGATAGTTCAATGAGATCTGACACAGGCAAAATTAAAAGCACTGTATGCACTGTACTATCCATACTGAGGATTGTAGATATCACTGATGTGACACTGTTCGAGTTTAAGTATACATGGAAACAGTGGGCCTCATCCCACCAGTCCAGACTGACTTATTAGCGCCATGGGAACAATCACGGAGCACTCTTGATGCATATTGCCGAAAGCAGCATGTATATATATATATATATATATATATATATATATATATATATATATATATATATATATATATATATATATATATATATATATATATATATATATATATATATTGTGAGACGAGGTTCAGGAAAGCAGCCTCCTCTTTATTCTCTCGAGTGGGAGCCCCCCCACCAGGCCCCAAAACGGTGATGATGAGTATGTACAGGTGCGAATATGCTCGCACTAATTTCCCCGCGCGCGCAACCGGCCAGCCAGGCCGCGACTTAGTGAGGAGGGTACCGCCGAACGAAGCGTTTCAGGCGCGAAACATGAATGATCTCCGAACCACGATAACGATGCTCCGAAGAAACGTCTACGGGAGTAACGCGATAGTTCACGGGCGATGTTTGTTCATCAATAATGTAGGGCCAAGGAAGCACGATTCAAACTTCTCACACAAACCGGTTGTACGAATGGGCGTCCAAAGGAGCACTTCCTCTCCAGGACGAAAGGAGACGTCGCGGCGAGAGATGTCGTAACGTTGCTTGCGACCTAGCTGACTGACTTCGGTGTTGAAGCGAGCACGATGACGGCATTCCTCAAGTCTCGAGACGAACTGTTCGGGTATAATGGCCCAGATGTTAGTTGGGGCATAGAAGAAAGAGGCGTCGATGCTGAATGTTGGTGAACGGCCGTAAACAACGCAGAAAGGTGAGTACACCGTAGTTCGTTGGATAGCGGTGTTGTGAGCAAACGTCACGAAAGGTAAAAGTTTGTCCTAGTTGCTGTGGTTTGGCCCGATATAGATTGATATCATATCTATTAGTGTGCAATGAAATCGTTCGGTTAAGCCATTTGTATGAGGGTGATATGCATATGTCGTCTTGTGAACTGTGCCACAAGCTCCGAGTACTTCTTTGATCATTGTTGACAGGAAAGTATTGCCGCGGTCACTTAACAGTACACGAGGTACACCATGACGCAGCATAATGACATCCGGAGAGAAGATAGTAACGTCGGAGGCCGAACTAGATCGTAGAAGAGCGGTCACTGAGTAACGTGCGAGGTGGTCAACAGCTGTCATGATCCATAGATGACTTGCCGGCATTATGGTCAGAGGGCCGACTAGGTCTATCCCAACGATGGCAAAGAGTCTCGGGACATTGGATAGGCTGTAAAAGCCCAGCAGGAGGCAAAGTCGGCCGTTTGCTCCGTTGACATCGGACGCAAGAAGCGACGTACTTGGCCACAAAGGAAGACATGCCTGTCCAAAAGAAACGGCTCCTAACGTGGTGGTATGTCTTCTGGAAGCCCAAATGGCCAGCAGAAGGGTCATCGTGAAAGTCTTCAAGGACTTGTGTACGCAGCGAACGTGGAAGAGCAGGCACCCAGCGGTGTCCGTTGGAGTTGTAAATGTAGCGGTGCAGCACATCGTGGTCTAGCTTAAATAGTCGCAGTTGTCGACGTAATCTGGCATTTGGTGCAGAAACAGTTCCGCACAACCGCTGAATATTGCCGTCGCAGTAGGGATCAGAACGTTGGCACGAGGCGAGCTGAGTGAAGCGATTGGAACATAACCTGCCAGTAACCGCTAGAGGTAATAACGAGAGGGGAGACTTCGTCTCATCGTCAAGTGCCGAGCAATGGAGAGATGTACTCAAAGGTAATACTGGCAGGGGGTAGCGAGAGAGAGCGTCGGCATCTTGGTGCTTTTTCCCAGACTTGTAGACAATGTGAAAATCGTATTCTTGTAATCGGACCATCCAGCGACCAAGGCGTCCAGATAAATTTTTCATTGACGACAACCAGCATAAGGCGTGGTGCTCGGTCAAGACCGTGAAGTGGCGTCCGTAGAGCTATGGCCAAAATTTTTGTGTTACCCAAACTACAGAGAGACATTCCTGCTCTGTGATCGAGTAGTTCTTTTCAGCAGCCGTTAATCCACGACTGGCGAAGGCAGCAACTCTCTATCGTGACGTGCGATCACGCTGTAGAAGGACAGCACCGATCCCACGGCCACTAGCGTCGGTGTGCAAACAAGTTGGTGGGTTCTCATTGACGTGACAGAGGACAAGGTCGGTGGGTAATGCTTGCTTGAGGGCTTGAAAAGAAACTACGCAGTCGTCTGTTCAAGGGAAAGCAGTGCCCGACGTGAGCAACTTGTGCAGCGGTGACGTCACGGCAGCAAAATGAGTGATGAAGCGGCGGAAGTAAGATGCCAGGCCCAGGAAACTTCTTAATTGTTTGTCATTTTCAGGGCGAGGGAAGCGAAGCACGGCAGCAACTTTGTCGGGAACTGGTCGAACGCCATCTTTGTTGATGAGGTGGCCCAACACTTTCATGTTCTTTCTGGCAAAATGGATTTTCATTGTGTTGAGTTGGAGTCCAGCGTTGGAAATGCATGTGAAAAATTTGTCCAAACGCTCCAGGAGCTGAGGAAAAGTTGTAGAAAAAACAACGATGTCATCTAAACAGCAGAGATAGGTCTTCTACATAAGGCCACATAAAACTGTATCGATCATGCGTTCAAATGTTGCAGGAGCATTACATAAGCCGAAGGGCATGACGTTGAACTCGTAAAGTCAATCTGGTGTTGCAAAGGCTATCTTGTCCTAATCAGCTTTGTGCATGGGGATTTGCCAGTACTCGGATCGGAGGTCTAGACTAGTGAAATATTCTGCTCCCTGGAAGGAGTCAATGGCATCGTTGATCCTTGTCATCGGATATACATCTTTGCGCATGATCTTATTAACGGCTCGATAATCGACGCAACATTGTATAGAGCCGTTTTTCTTGCGAACCAAGACAACAGGAACGACCAAGAACTGGACGATGGCCGAATGATGCCTCGTTTAAGCATGTCTTCAATGTTATCCGCAATGACTTTCCGTTCTGCGGAAGACACGCGATACGGACCGCGCCGTACAATCGAACTGCCTTCCGTTTCGATGCGATGCACTGCGACGGAAGTGTGCCCCAGAAGCTTGGAGTGAACGTCAAATGAGGCGCTGTGTTTTTGCAAGAGTGCCAAAAGGTCTTCTTTCTGCGCAGCGGTCAGATCGGGACTTATCGCGGCCGTTAAAGCAGCGGCAGGAGTATGATAATCAGTTGTGGTAGACAAAGGTGGCGATTTAGTGTGAAGCCGTACCAGCGAAAAAGGTTCGGTATCAGTAAAGCAAGTCACAGTAGTGCCCTGGGAGAGCACAACTGGCGAAGAAGTAGGGTTAAGAAGACCGTCGAACGCTCTACCGTCCTTAAACCGCACAAAGCTAGGAGTAACGCTAAGCCCACCAGATAATCAGTGACCACTAGGCGTAAGGAACACATCACCGTTAAGAATAGTGTCGGAAGTCAGTGTGAGAATATGCTCATTGCCCGCGGGAATGAAACACTCGGTAGACGTGACGAAACGTAGGCTATGAGCATCGATAGCGGATAAGATTCAGTGTCCGTCAGATGAATAGTCCGCTGACGGCAAGAGATGAAAGCTGAGGTGGAGGACAAGAATTCCCATCTCAAAATCATCGCGTAGGTACAAGAATACAGCACGACCAACTGAATGTGGTGAAGGATGCCATCAATGAAAACACGCGCAGTGCAAATACCGGAGGGCTGAACAACAACTGCATTAGCATAACGAAGGGAAGGGCCATTATAAGGTGTCTGCACTTTTCGCAATCGAGAACACAAGTCAGTACTAACAACGCAAAGCGATGCACCTGTGTCAACCAAGGCTTCGATTCGGACACCAACACACAGCAAAAGTACATTTGACGGGCGCTCCGGAGGAGTTTCACGTTGTCCAAAGGACGCAACTTTCCCACCTGAAGCTGTACCATTTAGTTTTGCGGGCGGTGATCGGAAGACAAAGTAGCCGGTGGAAGAGGAGAAAAGGAGCGCCGCATCGGTGATGGAGAACGACGACACGGGAACCGCATTGAACCGGCATTGTTGAAGTCCTGTGGAGATGGGGAACGTCATTGATAGTAATCGTAGTAAGGACGCTGACGTTGTGGTACAGGGCCAGCCTACTCATCCCTTTCAAACCCGTCATAGCCATGTCTTTCATTTTGCTGACGGCGTCGGCAAAGCCTTGAAATGTGGCCACGGATGCCGCAGTAGTAGCAAACCGGTCGAGGTGGGCTCCATGCGTTGCAAGATGAAACAGGTGTACGTCTTGCAGTGATAGTATTCAGGGACACGTGCGGTGCAGGTGCCTGTTATGGCGGCTGCTGGGAGGGTGGCACTATAGAGGCAACCTGAGCATATGTTGGTGTAGGGATAGGGTGCGCGATCGCGACTTGTGAGCAGGTCACGGCAGCTTTCTCTACCCTCACAATATGGCGTAGGCCGCAAACAGGAACCATCACATGGAACTCAGGAAAGTTTGACGAAGCTTGGGCGTGCAGTTCCTCACGGATGATGGAGCGAATCAAGGCACGTAGCTCGCTGTCGTTGGATGCCTTGAAATCAGATGTGTCAGGGTGTAGGCGGAGCATATGAAGCTCATCTAGAGGCTGACACGTACTGATTATGTCTGCGACGGTAGTGGGATTCAGCCCTACAAGAGCTGCCACAGTCCCAATACCCTTGAAAACGTGGCGTACACGGTCACTCTCTGCCATCGTGGTGTTCACGCGACGGAAGAGGGCGAGGACGTCTTCCATGTACGAAGTGTACTACTCGTCCGAGAGCTGAACACGCTCAGCAAGCTTCTTCTGGGCGATATCGGAGCAGACAGACTAGTTCGCGAAAATCTGGCATAGGTGGTGTTTAAAGGTGTTCCAGTTGACGAAATCAAGCTCATGATTGTACAACCATGTCTTCGCAACGCCGGTTAGGTATAAGGCGACGGGAGAAAGTTTTGCTGATTCGTTCCAGTGGTTAACGTCACTCATGCGCTCGTATAGCTCCAACCAGTCTTCAACGTCGTGACCTGCAAGCCCAGCATACACCTGTGGGTCCTTCTGAGGGGTGGTGACTGTCGAAAAAGGGGTGCCCGCAGGAGTAGGCAAAGCGGATGCAGTGGTATTGGCCTGGCGACATGGTTTTTTTCACAACCCGAGCGGAGCTCCAGGGATGTAGCGTAGGTGAATCTGGAGAGAGACCGGGAGCGAGAGGACCAAGAAACCAGACTACACACTGCAGCACATGTGAGACGAGGTTTAGGCCGCCAGTCTCCTCTTTATTCTCTGGAGCGAGAGCCCCGCCACCAGGCCGCACAACGGCGATGATGAGTATGTAGAGGTGAGAATATGAAGCGTATAAATAATGCTCAGAACATATATATATATATATATATACACATATATATATATATATATATATATATATATGTATGTATATATGTTTGCGGTGGTCTGAATAAAAGCCAGAGAGAACTATCTAAAATATCGAATAATGTAAAATATATACGGTATATGCACTTACTAGGCATCGAAACCCAAGCCGATCTTGGTGATGTTGTAATAATGTCTCAGATCAATGAAGTCTTTTACATCTTGGTTCCAGTCATCGCGGTAACTTTTTCTGAAAAAAGTATACTTATTATTTCGGTACAAGGAGTCCAGAAGTATGAGGTCGCAGATGCCATCGTCCGGGAGAAGCACGCCTTTCTTATAGCGGAAGATGTTGAACGTGCAAGTGAAGGGAAAGCGGGTGTCCTCGCCGAGCACTGCAAACAAGTCCCGCAAAACAAAAAAAAAAATTGTTTTACGCTTTACAGTATGATACATCGTGTTGTCACTGTATGGCTCTATGAGGACCACTTGAGGGCCAAATCACTAAAAAATTCTAAGTTTGGTGGTCAGGGCGTCAAATTGTTATAATTATAGAAGCACAGCCAAAGTACAGATGTAGCACTAAGTAGACGAGCCTTCAGTTTATTTTCACTCTCGATAAATGTAAACAAGGAGCCGTTAAAATTATTCTGTTTATAGACAACCCTGTTTGTTATATATCTCGTTCAAACACCATCCTAAATTGGATAACAATAGAAGAGATGTTAAATACAATGTCTGGCAAATGATTCCAGTTCCTGTCCATATTAGGAGCGTTTTAGATAATTTCTAAACCCTGAATTGTTACCTATTTTCACGCGTTGAAAGATGGGTTTAGTTGGTTTTTCCGGTTCTGCGTTCTCGGTGAAATAGAAAGGCCACCTTGTTTAAATCTGAAGAGACTAACGGCCACCATGCGGGTAATGTTTAGGCACGGTCGTAGTTATGGCAGTGAACTGCGGCCTGTGCAATAAATTATGCCTTCAACGGTTCCGGAGCATTGTGAATGTGCTTCATTGGTGGTGGAAAGATGTGGCCCGTTGCACTGTCGTAACTAGAAATGGGACCGAGATCAAGTCTATCTAACATGACTGGACGGCTATCGGTAATTCTTGCATGAGGCTAAATGCCTGTGGATAGGAAGAGCAAATGCTCAAAAGGCGCTCTATGCTGGATTCCCGCTACTCTAGCCAATGTACCGAGTGGACTCTAGCTCAGGCGATATTTATATTTGATGTAACTAAGACGTAGGTTATTGGCTAATGGTTAAGGCAAAAGTCAAAGTAGGTGAGTTATTTACTGTCCGAGCAATAAAGTTCATTTTCAAGCGCTCCAGATCACATTCGAGTTTTACGAAGGCCGCGAACATTAGAATGCAGATTTATCGTGACTGCCAGTGTGAATAAGTTCATAGTGAGCAGAAATTTTCTGACTGCTAAGTAACATCGGTGAGCGAAGTAAAATGCCAGAGAATACAATACAGCATAAGGAACAAAATTGAGTTCCAAATTTTCTAAAGCCTCAAGTGGTCGTTTTCAACTACGTATGCCAATTCCTAGAGAGAACTCTGCGATACAGAATCTTATGTTTACTATAAGTAAATTAAGCCTAAGTAAAATCTTTCATTACATTTTTCACGTTTCTGGCCTGTTTAGGAGCAATAAATATAAATATTAAGCACTCGCTATAATGCTCCTTCATCTTGAGGTTAGCTTGGTGTATTTGTGAACTGAATGAGGCACCCTGCTTGTGTCTAGTAAAAATTAGTGCCACGTAATCGGTGCTACGTACGCAATGTCCAAGGTAGGGGCTTAATTCCGTCAGTTACAGTTAATTAGGTGTATAAGCAATCCGAAACGTTACGAGTGAGCTTTATGAGCGTCGAAAGATGTAGACCGCTGGTCTGGAAGACCTACGAAGGCCATCAAGATCGAATGTAGATAAAAATTTAAAAAATTTCTGTGCACTAGTAACTGCACATGGTGTCTTCTCAATTTCCTACTCATTACGTTTTCGAAAATATCATAGTACCGCTACTGGCTTTCCACTTTCCCGAAAAATCTCCGCCTGACAACTACTTGATATGTGCTTTCGAAATACGGCGTGTGCTAAATCCAACCTCTAGCAAAACTTTCACTATCCTGGCTTGATTAGAGAGGTGTCCAAGTAATTGCTAAATCCTTTTTTTTTGTTCCATGTTGCGTAAACAGCGCTACGCGATACAAGCGCTAAGGAAGTGATGTAATTGGCGCTGAGATGTTCCCGCCAATTGTTTACCGCTTGTGCGTGTCTGTGTTGCGCTGCTTAGACAAGATGAAGCTAAACCAACCTGCCAAAATGTCACTTTTGTTGATGTCTTTTTAGGCTTTATGCAAAGTTTCTGTTAAATCTACCCAGTGCCCTTCGTAAGCAGAAAAGAGCATCTTGACTACATAATTGATTGGGCAAAGCTAGAGATAACATGTAGGCAAAGGGCAATTTGTGTGCGCTAATTACAGTCTTTGCAGTAAATCGCAGATATAAGCGGTTCAGTGCAGTTTATGTGTCTATGACCAACGCAGAATCTGTGCCAGTGCCCTGCTGGGAGAGCTATGAACGCAACTAATATCAAGGTCCTCAGAATTGGGCGTTGACACTATGATCAATGTTTGGGCGAAGGAAAATATCTGAGGAGTAATTGCTGACTTTGTAATTAAAAACATTTACAAGCGCACAAAGGCCTTATCTGCCGACAAGGTTTCAAGCGGTACACTAATCCAGGGGTAACGTGTTAAAGAATGTGAAATATTTACAGGCACTCGAAACTTCTAATGGACGTCCTGAGTATGGTTTTTGGAAGTTCCCGCAAGCAAAACACGAGACTTGAAAGAAGCGACAACGCGAAGCAGTGCTGTCCCTTTCTTCCAGTGTCGTGTTTTGCTTGCGTTAACTTCCCGAAACCGTAATTCACCAGCTGGCCTGCAGTCACACTTTGCTGTGCTCCTGCATATAAATAGCTTCCCTGGAAAATAGCTTGCAGTTCTGCAACGTTACACAAGCCTTTTGCCTATTTTGACGAGAACAGCTTTCTTTGGAATTTCTGAAGTATTCTCGGTTGGTCGGTGCCCGGTAAATTGGTGCTCAAAAATCATTGGTTGAACTCGGCAAAAAAATTGTTCTTCGTTCAAACCCGCAATTAAACACTGTCTATTAAGTTTAATGCTCGCAGAAACAAATCGATTCCGGATCACTAATACATTTTTTTCTAAAGTGCAATCCTGGAAACGGCGCAATAATCAAAGAAGAAATTAAAAAGCTTTTATGCTTTTTGCCAACTGCAGCGTACTGTAGGCTGTAGAATTGTTAGGCAGGCTAGTGGTAAGTGATCATAGGTTAGTGATGTCTAGGATTGCTGTCAGCTTGAGGGGAAAATAAAATTACAACCGAATTGGAATTTGCTTACAATCAATGGAATTGGCTTTAGGAAAGCAAGATTAGGATAAGAAAGGAGGTAACGTATGAAAGCATAAGCAAACTAATTTCACAAGTTGTAGTTAATTTCACTGGCAGGACGCTAAGTATATAAAGCTATCCCAAGTAACAAACGACTTAATAAAACAATTACAAATAATTCCAGTGTCTAACTCGAGAGATCACATCGATTTCGCTGGAACATTAAAGTTGATACAGAAAAAGCGAGTGATATGTTCTAAATTAGAACATCCAGAATTGTATTGAAGCCCTAACAAACGGGGGCAGCAATTACTCAGCGAGAAAGAAACTTTGCGTAGCAAAAAGAAGACGTAAGCCATGAGAGATAAGCAAGGTAACCTCATCGGCAATTTTGATGAAATAGTAAATGCAGCAGAGATCTATGCAAATATGTGCAGTAATCAGAGCAACCACGCAAGCTTCATTTCAAGTAGTGACGAACAGAATAAAGAGGTTCCTTGTGTACCTAGCGATCACGTTCAAAGTGTTCTGGACCACATGTCCTGCGAAAAAGCAACGAGTAAAGATGGGTGAGCAGATTTATTCAAAAATGGAACAGATACTGCCACGTTGTAGAGACAATGAATAACCAGACACTAAGAAACATTGTTAGTTACGAAACTACCTATTCACTGGGCGAGCCTGTGCCCAGAAAAACAAGTTACACCCAAAGCGCAACGATCGCGGCGGGCACAGCTGGCGCTCGCCGAAAGAATCTGTGGGTCAAGAGCGTCAGGTATTCGTACATTACTCGCGGAAGATTCCAATGCAATTGCCGGTGCTCGCGTGCCTTCCCGAATGTAGAAAACCGGTCCCCTCACGCATGCGGTCTGATTATGCAAGGCAAGCAGACAACATAGACAACAGAAATAATCGGTTACAGAAATCGAGAATGTTCTCATACACGCGGGCACGCCTAGGCGATAAAATGTAATATTTGTTGGCCAGGGACCACAAGCATAAACAAGGCGTCCTATCAATATCATACTAATTTTGTGTTATTATAATAAAAATGCAGTGACCATGAAAGCGCAGCCTGAAGTAGGGCGTTGTGATAGGGAAAACGTCAACAGGGGCCACGCAATCGCATGCAAGGTCGTTTGCTTTTTTTAAGGCACGCTACATTCTGGACTTCTTGCGTTTTCACCATCGCCGCGACTTCATCAGAGTTCCTTTTAATAGGACGCTTCTTACAACTGAAAGCATGCTCATAAGGTAGAACAGACAAGATTCTTGGTACTATGTTCAGTTTGTTATATTCGTAATTTGTTATATTATAAAGAAGTTGTTTACGATACAATGGTTCTCAGTATGGCTCAGATGCCACCATTGGAATCTGAACATGGCAACGTTTAACACTAGAACGTTATCTAGTGAGCTGAGTCCAGGAGTGCTAGTGGAGGAATTAGAGGGCATTAAATTGGGTATAATCAGGCTCAGTGAAGTTAGGAGGAAAAAAGAAGCATATACAGTGCTAAAAAGCGGGCACATCCTGTGCTACCGCGGCTTAGCGGGGAGACGAGTACTAGGAGTCGGATTCCTGAGTAATAAGGATATAGCTGGTAACATACAAGAATTCTAAAGCATTAAATAGAAGGTGGCAGATCTTGTGAAATATAATAAGAGGTACAAATTGAAGGTCGTACATGTCTAAGCCCCTACATCAAGTCATGATGACAAGGAAGTCGAAAGGTTCTATGAAGACGTGGAATCGGCGATGGGTACAGTCAAAACAAAATACACTATACTAATGGGCGACTTCAATGCTAGGGTAGGCAAGAAGTAGGCCGAAGACAAGTCAGTGGGGAAATATGGCATATGCTCTAGGAATAGCAGGGGAGAGTTATTAGTAGAGTTTGCAGAACAGAATAATATGCGGATCATGAATACCTTCTTCCATAAGTGGGACAGCCAAAAGTGGACGTGGAGGAGCCCGAATGGCGAGACTAGAGATGAAATAGGTTTCATACTCTGCGCTAACCCTGACATCATACCAGATGTGGACGTGCTCGGCAAGGTGCACTGCACTGGCCATGGGAGGGTAAGAACTCGAATTAGCCTAGACTTGTGGAGGGAACGAATGAAACTGGTACATAACAAGCCGATCAATGAGCTAGCGGTAAGAGGGAAAATGGAGGACTTCCGGATCAAGCTACAGAACAGATATTCTGCTTTAACTCAGGAAGAGGACCTTAGTGTTGAAGCACTGAATGACAATCTTATAGGCATCATTAAGGATTGTGCAGTAGTAGTCGGTGGTAACTCCGTTAGACAGGATACCAGTAAGCTATCCCAGGAGACGAAAGATCTGATAGGGAAACGCCAATGTATGAAAGCCTCTAATCGCACAGCTTGAATAGAACTGGCAGAACTTTCCAAGTTAATCAACAAGAGTAAGACAGCTGACATAAGGAAGTATAATATGGATAGAATTGAACATGCTCTCAGGAACGGAGGAAGCCTAGAAATAGGAATAGGCAAGAATCAGATGTATGCGTTAAGAGACAAAGCCGGCAATATCATTACTAATATGAATGAGACAGTTCAAGTGTCTCAGGAGTTCTATAGAGATTTATACAGTACCAGCGGGACGCACGACGATAATGGAACAGAGAATAGTCTAGAGGAATGTTAAATCCCACAAGTAACGCCGGAAGAAGTAAAGAAAGCCTTGGGAGCAATGCAAAGGGGGAGCCAGCTGGGGAGGATCACGTAACAGCAGAGTTTGTGAAGAATGGTGGGCAGCTTATTCTATAAAAACTGGCCACCCTGTATACGCAATGCCTCATGACCTCGAGCATACCGGAATCTTGGAAGGACGCTAACATAATCCTAATCCATAAAAAAGGGGACGACAAAGGCTTGAAAAATTATTGATCGATCAGCTGACTATCCGTCGCCTACAAAGTATTTACAAAAGTAATCGCAAATAGAATCAGGAGCACCTTAGACTTCTGTCAACCTAAGGACCAGGCAGGATTCCGTAGAGGCTACTAAACAGTATACAATATTCACACTATCAATCATATGATAGAGAAATGTGCTGAATATAACCAACCATTATATATAGCTTTCATTGATTACGAGAAAGCGTATGATGCTGAAGGCAGAGAAAGACGTTTCGAAATCAGTATAGTAGGTTCGGATTGCCTCACATCCCTAATGGGCGTAACAGGAAGTCCTCAGGCAAATATATGGGGGCGGCATAGTTGCACTAGCGGATAATACAAGGCATTTTTGGAAACTGGCGAATTTGTGGAAATGCAGGGACAAAGCTAGGGCTCAAGCTTACCGTCTAGAAATCGGGAATTGTGGCACTTACTGAAGGGGCGAGTAATAGCTTGCTATCAATTCATTGGCAAGTTGTATTCATACTCTAGTAAATAAATACTTGATGTATACCTAAACCAAAGACCAACGTAATCAAGCATGTACCACGAGAATATAAAAACGAAGGGGAAGCGGAATGAACAGTAATTAAATATAGAGGACTTTTGCACACCAATAAATATGAGGTGGTGTGAGGAATTAGGAAAGCAGTAAAGTGCAAGTGCTAGCACTTGAAAATGCTAGTCGTTGCTTTGAAGAAGCAATCTTTTCGGGTTTCGACAATAACCAAACATCGGTAGGCCTGTTGGCTTTGAGAACCCAAAGTAAAACCACAAATCAGGCAGTGCCGGGTGACAAGAGACGGGCTTGTTTTGAAGTCAGAGAAGCACACACCAGACTTAGTTTTCAATATAGACTCGGAGGCACGGACAAAAGCAAAAGGGCACAAATACTTGTACCTGAAACGCGTGGACAGAGGATGAAGGAAGTCGTCAAGAATTTGGAAACCTAGTAGCCGTAAATCTATTTGTAAATGTAAATATGCTAGCACCAATCATCAGTAATAAAGCAATAGAAGCAGAGACAGTGAATTGGATGCAAAGGATGGGAAAGAAGCATAATACAAATGTGCAAGTATGTTAATAAAGAAATTCGCAAAATCAGTACGAAACCGCACTGTGCAGTGCATTGCTATTTTGAGGCCCGAGCTTTTAGCCTCGGATAAAAAATGTACAACAGCAAATATAGGATGAGGCATGCGTATACTGCACCAAAAATCCTGAAACTACTCTGCACATAGTTATGGACTACGAAAGAATTCACTCAGCGAGTCTCATTGCCGCGTCCGCTTTTGTGCAGCGCTGTGATGGAAAGCGAAGGATAGCAGCAACCTATTAGGCCTGTAGATTAGGAGACGTTTTAGCAGTGGTAGCGAAAAAAAAGCAGGACGGTGATTAATACGTGCGCATCTATTACCGGCATCGTTATTGGTATTAGGTAGACATCAAGGTTTTATATAAAAAATATAGCCCCTCGTCGGCGTTCGATTTCGCCCCTGCGTTGTCGAGCTCCCACTGAAAAGGGAAACTGACTGGTGGAGTTTCCGAGGCAAGAACTGCAAATACATCGACGTTTTGAAGACCTCATTTTTCGCCGCGAAATGTTAATACCGTTTTTCTAGAGGGAGCACCCGAAGTGGAACTTGTCGACACCGGAGCAGCCGTTTCCGCCATTCACGAGAACCTTTGTCGTAAATTACGAAAAGTAACTACAGCTCCCTCTGGCCTGGTGCTCGCTACTCCCAGCGCGCAGAGAATTCAATCTTCAGCTGTATGCACGGCCCGTGTGGCCATCAGCGACGTGCTCTACATAATCCAGTGTTTTGTGCTACCATCATGCTCTCACGACCTCATCTTTGGTTGGGATTTTCTGTCACGTCATCATGCTGTCATTGACTGTTCGCGTACAGAAGTGTCGCTTTTACCACTGTGGTAATCACTGCTGACCAGCTCTCATCACTTCACCGACAAACTCGCTGTTGATGCCGACACAACCATACACCCTGAGTCGTCCATGGGTGTTGTCCTGTCGTTCGATGCCTCATCTGACGCGACTGTAGTGTTCACGCCGTCCGATTTGTTGGCTCACCGCAAAGGCATTGTTCTTCCGTTTGCAGTGTTTACTATAACATCTGGGTCAACTGTGATTCTGGTCACCAAGTACTACCAGTACCCGATCAGCCTACTGCGTGGACAGACCGTAGTATACTTCCAGACGGTCGACTGCGTTGACGACCTCGATGTTCCTACCGACTCCCTCCGTCACGTTGACGCCATCGCTTCGGTCTCAGACTCGTCACCTTGAGTGGGTTTTGACAACGCCATCGACCCTGCTCTTCTCCATCTCATCGCCGCCAACTTCTCGCTCTCTTTCACAAGTTTCTTTCTCTCGTCTTTCGGCTGTCATCAGACGTCATTGGGCAGTGCCACTCGTATTTCTCAGACCTTCGACACCGGTTCCCACTCCCCCTTGTGACAGCGCCCGTATCGTGTCTCCGATGAAGAGAGCCGAATCATCTCAGAGCAAGTGGACGACATGCTCAAACGTAAAAGTCCTTGTAAAGTAAAAGACCAAGTCCTGGTCAAAGTCCTTGGTCTTCACCTGTCGTATTGGTAAGAAAAAAGATGGCTCCATTCGCTTTTGTGTCGACTACAGAGGCCTAAACAAGATAACGAGAAAATATGTTTATCCACTGCCTCAGATCGATCACGCTCTCGACTGTTTACAAGGCGCAAAATATTTCAGTTCCTTGGATCTGCGCACCGGGTACTGGCAAGTACCAATGGCCTAACCTGACCGTCCAAAAACCGCATTCGTTACACCCGATGGCCTCTACGAGTTTAACGTCATGCCCTTCGGGCTGTGCCACGCACCTGCTACTTTTGAGCGTGTGATCGACACCATCCTTCGCGACCACAAATGGAAGACCTGTTTATGTTACCTCGACGACTTCATCGTCCCCTCAACCAATTTTCCGACACACCTCGCTCGCCTGCATGATATTCTGACCTGTCTGGCATATGCCGGCATACAGCTTAACCTCAAAAAGTGCTGTTTTGCTCGAGCAAGCTAACCACCTTGATTCACGTTATCTAAAAAGACGGCGTCCTCCCGGACCCAGACAAACTCTGCGCCGTTGCAGGCTTGCAAAAGTCCACCTCTATTAAAACCCTGAGAAGTTTTCTTGGCTTATGTTCCTACTTTCGTCGCTTCGTACGCAATTGCTCATCCATCATGGCGCCCTTGACAAGTTTATTTTCTGCCGGCAACGACATAGCAGCGTGGTCACCTAAAGCTGATGCTGCATTTCAGCAGTTGTGCCACTTGTTGACCTCACCACCGATTCTTCACCTCTACGATCATGATGCTCCCACGGAAGTTCATGCTGACGCCAGCGGAATAGGTCTTGGCGCGGTCTTAGCGCAACAGAAGGCTGGCTATGATGAATACGTCGTCGCTTGTGCGAGCCGTACTCTAAAGAAAGCAGAAATAAATTACGGCGTCACAGAAAAGGAGTGCCTAGCGATCATATGGACGCTAAGCAAGTTTCGCCCATACCTTTCCGGCCGTTCTTTCGCAGTATTTACTTACCACCATGCCTTCTTGTTGGCTTTCTTCCTTGAAAGATCCATCGGGACGCTTGGGACGTTGGGCGCTTCACTCGCAAAAGTGCGACATCCGCGTCATGTACCGCTCCGGTCGCAAGCACTCCGACGCTGACGCGCTCTCTCGCTCCCCACTGACGCCAGATTTGGCGTCTTTGTCACTTTCCTCGTCCACTCTCACCGTTGACCATCACTTACATGCTCATAGAGCAGCGCTAGGACCCCACACTTGCATTGTTACTTGACTACCTTGCCGCGCCGTCTGACGTCCCTTCGACACGAGCACTGCGTCACCAAGCAACCTAGTTTTCCGCGCGGGACAACATTCTATATCGCCGCAACTACATGCCCGACGGTCGGAAATGGCTCGCTGTTATACCTCGTCATATGCACTCTGATATCTGCGCGTCTTTTCACGCAGACCCCCTAAGCGCTCATGCCGGCGTCATCAAACACACACAATGTTGCGTCAGCGCTATTATTTGCGAGGCGTGTATAACTTTGTGTAAATGTACATTCACTCTTGTACTACATGCCATCACGGCAAGACACCTACCCAGCGTTTAACAGGATCTTTGCAGCCGCTACCGTGTCCGTCTCGTCCGTTCGACCGCGTCGGCATCGACCTCTACTGCCCGCTTCCATGTAGCGGGTGTGGAAATCGGTGGATTATTAACGGCCTAGACCAACATACGCGCTACGCTGAGACTGCAGCTCTGCCAGCAGCGACCGTCCATGACGTTGGCTTTTTCATCCTTCGCAATTTCGTTCTTCACCACGGTGCTCCCCGAGAACTACTGAATGATAGAGACCAGGGGCGTAGCCGGGGGGGGGGGTCTTATCTGGCTTCAGCCCCCCCCCGAAATTGTTTCGTGCAGTCCATGCACCGCCGACCAAAGCGACCACCAGCGCCGGAAATCACTCTGGATTTTGTCTAGAATGTCTTTTTGACGCTCGAAAAGACATTTAACCGCGAAGATTGCAAACTCGGGCTGGACATCGTGGCAACGCCCATACACCGGGAGTCACATAACGCCAAGCAGCCCCATCCGAGCACAAAGTTTCAAGGGCGCTTTGATGGTGAGCGGGCTCGCCGCGGCATCTCACTGAGGCCACGGAATCTATGGAGCGCATGGATATCAAGTGCGAAACTTTATGGGTATAAATCTCATAAGCTCTTGATGTGAAGGTGCATTGACATTTCCAAAGTTGTGCTTTAGATTTTCAATTGCGGAACTTTGTGGGTTTAATGTTGTTATAAACATATGACGCCAAATGTCTATTGACTTTCCTAAAGTCTTACATCGAAACATACGAGACAAGCCAAATCAACACACTAGCAGACGAGTTGACAAAGCAGGCAGCGAGGTCCAATGAGACGAAGCGTTGGGGTAGTTCATTTGTGCCGTCATGTCACATAAAAAAATATTAACATTTTTTTAACCTACGCCAGAACATCCATGTCAAGACACTAAAGCCAGCCAAAGTGACTACGTTCTTATTTATTTTTCCTACTTTGCCTTTTATACGCAAGGACACATTGAGCCTCTTCAATATTTTTTCCTTGTTCTCACTACCCTACCCGCGGGCTGCCAGAGCCAGCCAGAGCGCATACGTTTTTCTCGTATGGCCCCGACCACCGTGCGATGCACTTCGGTGCGCGTTCGGTTTGCTCTGGCCGAGTGGATTTTCACCTGACAGAGTTTTGGACGCCTTCTGGCTAGCAGACGAGAAAAAAAAAATGGTGGCTCGCCGCCATCACTGTGGTGACTCGAAGGATTGCACCGCATTCCTTGAGCGTAACCTTTCCGGAAAGTCTTGTTTCGCCGCTGTAGGATACTGAGCAGTATGGGTATGGTTATCAGTGGACCAAGCGTCTCATGTTTTCTTTGTTATTCCTTCCGGAGCCCCATTAGGTGCCCGAAGTAGGCATTTTCTGGCCAACATACTTTCCTATGCGTTTTTTTTTTTCATTTCGGTGCCTCCGCCTCACAGAAAAAAATACATTATTGCGGCGCAGCGAATTGTCGCATGGTGAAAGTTCGATGTTGATACTTGTTTTGCGGAAAGTAATGGGCGACGGGACGCTTCAGTTGCCGGATCCGTTTATTATATTATTGCGAAAGCAATTATATGGACACTCCAGGCGCATTCATGCCGTCGCCGTCGCCCTCATGTTTCGTATAAAGTCCAAGGGTGATAACATCGTGACCACGCGCTGCATGCTGTATGTGCGAGTGAAAGCGTAGGAGGGGAGGGGGAATGGGTGAGCCGACGATGGTGGCTCAGTCTTGTGTGCGCAAAGGAGAAAAGCGGGGAGCAAGTGCGCCGCCTTCCGTCGCGCGCAATACATCGGGGGGAGTGGATGGAATGGGTGCGGAATCTAGGATTCTGTGAATCTATTTATTTATTGATTTATTTAGTCATACTGTTAACCTTCACTTGAGGGTCGTTACAGGGAGGGTCAGTAATTGCATTGTACATAGAACATAGAACAAACATTGGAGATTTGTAGGAGAACATTTGTATAAATAGAACATTTGTAGAAAAAAAAACACGCACAGCTACATGCAAGGAACAAATATCAGCTATACAGTGTGAGCGAAATACTTATCAAGGCCAACCTCAAAATCACTCATAGCATTTTTTTGTACCACCTAATTCGGTAATTCATTCCACATTTTAATAGCGTCTGGAAAGAAAGAAAAGCGGAATAAGTCTGTTCGAGCTACTATTGGTTGCACGAAAATACAGCGTGTTCTTCGTGGTAACCTTTTGTGAAAGAGCGTCAGATAATCATCCTTGTTTATTTTCACATCTGCATGTAATATTTGAAAAAGCAATTTCAATCGCTGCTTCTGCCTTCTTGATTCCAGTGGTTCCAAGTTACATATTTTTAACATTTCAGTTACCGAGTCACGTCGTCGATATTTAGAGCAGATAAAGCGAACTGACATTCTCTGAATTCTTTCTAGTTTATGTTTTAAAACCTTTTGATGGGGGCTCCACACAGCTCCAGCGTATTCTAGGCTCGGACGGATATATGTCTTGTATACAATCAACTTGACTTCTTTCGTCGCCTGGCGTAATTTCCTTTGCAAGTAGCGCAACTTCCTGTATGTTGATTGACAAATATTTTCAACATGAGGACGCCAGTTCATTTTATCTGTTATGGTTATACCCAAATATTTGAAGCTACATACTTTTACCAGTATATTATCAGCAATGTTATATGTGAACGAGATCACTTCCTTTCTTTTTGTTATATGTGTGTAAGTGGTTTTTTTTAAATTAATTTCCATACCTCACTTTTGACACCATGAGCTTAAGTTTTGAAGGCACTGGTTGAGTTTAAATTTATCTTCCCTGCATGTTACCGGACAATAAATTAGGCAGTCATCTGCGAAATGCGAAAAGCTTAATTTTTACAGGTGATTGGACAACCGCTGAGATATCATCAATGTATAGCAGAAAAAGTAGTGGCCCTAATACGGAACCCTGCGGCACGCCCGAATACACCTCACGATTTCCTGAAATGGTATCTGCCACCCTGACTGCTTGTTGGCGATCAGTTAAATACGCTCCTATCCAATCGAGAACATCCGCACTAAGACCGACATTTCGAAGCTTGAAGAGCAATTTACGGTGTGAAACTTTGTCAAAAGCATTCGCAAAATCTATGCATATAACATCGACTTGTACACAGGCATCTATAGCAACACAGAAATCATGAATCGTTTCGATCAACTGCGTTACAGTTGAAAGGCCACTGCGGAATCCATGCTGAAACGGACATAATAAGTCATTTTGTTCCAGAAATTGTCTGATGTATTTTGCCACTATATGTTCAAATATTTTACAACACACCGATGTGAGTGACACAGGCCTATAATTGCTCAACATTGTTCTCTTTCCACCCTTGAAAATTGGGACCACAATTGCTCTACGCCAATCTTGAGGTAGCGAGTGGCATTTTAAAGACTTCTGAAATATAATTACTAGGTAATACGACAACCACTCCGCGAATCGTCGCAGAAATTCATTCGGTATACCGTCAGGCCCACATGACTTTTTCGTGTCCAGAAGGAGCAGCTGATCAAATATGCCTTCTCGGTTAATAGTAATATTACCTACTTGAAGTGGTAATGTAGGAGCCGATTCATATTCTTTGTTGTCATCCTGGTCCGTACAGAACACTGACTGGAAATATCGATTGAACCTGTCAGCGATATCGGGCTTTTCCGTAATTACTTCCGTTCTTTCTACAATCTGTTCAATTCCTTCATTCGTTTCCTTAAAAAACAGCCAGAACTTTCGTGGAGAGCTCTTCAGAAAGTTAGTGAGGGTGTTATTAAAAAAATGTTTTTTTAGACTGCGCCATCTCTGCCTTCAAGTTTTCTTTTGCACGCGATATCTCCATCGGGAACCTTTTATTTTTGTGCAATCTTTTTATTCTGCGCTTCATCTGAATTATTTTTCGGCTTATCCATGGGTTTCTTCGTTTTGTTTTTTTTTAGTGCGAGTAGGTACGAAGTTATCTAAACAGTACTGCACAATTTTCTTAAAACGGTTCCAAAGCTGTTCAACCGACTCAAGCCTTGATATCATCTCAAATTCGCTAAACGACGTTTCAAAAAAGTCAATGATAGTCGTATCATCAGCACGACCGTAGTCTTTAACATGTGCATGAACGTGACGCTTTGCTCCAATGCTGATGTCACAGAACACGTCAACCACAACCATTTGGTGGTCCGATATACCGTCCTCAACTGATACGACGTAATCGGCCACTTTACTTGATATGAAAACCAAGTCTAACAATGACTGTGACGAAGGGGTGATTCTTGTGTAGTCTTTTACAATTTGTGTGAGATTATGAGAAAACATTAGTTCTAATAGCATGTCAGCGCTACGGGTTTCTACATGACCAGTTGAAAAACTTTCCCAGTTAATATGCGGTAAGTTGGTCTCCAGCCATTATTAGTCTTGTGTTTCCATTTACATGATCGCACAAAAACATATTTAAGTCCTCTAGAAACTCGGGTGGAGTGCTGGGCGGTCTGTAGACGGCCCCAATAAGATACGTAATGTTGGCGTAATTCACCTTGCACCACACTGTTTCTGGTAAATTGCAATCCACGTTTATTGCCACCATTGTGCTTTTAGTTATCACTGCCACGCCACCACCTCGAGTGTCCCTATCCCTTCGAAAAATCTTGTATCCCGGCGGTACAATGCAGTTATCCGTTATGACACTATTCAGCCATGTCTCTGTTATGACCATAATATGGGGACTGTATGTAATAAGTAAGTATTCTAAATCTGTTACTTTGTTTACAATGCTTCGCGAATTTATTGAAAGAAATTTGAGCTATGACCGCGATTGTGCAACATGTTTATTTTCCTTTTTTGACGCATTATATACAGTTACTTGTTCTTACATACATAGACTGATTGGAGACTTATACGTATACCTAAATATCTTGTTGCGAGGTTTTGTGTATTCATGCAGTGAACTTTGTTTACAGTGACACTTTTTGTCCTTTATCAAGCCGTATTTTCGCATTTGTATATCCCATTGTATCTTTGCATTTCTAATGTACGAGGGCGAGTCAAATGAAAGTGAGCCTACCCTAACCGCGCAATAATGGTTCGGTTCATTATCTGTGAGGCATGCGCGTAGGAGAACGGCATGTCTCATTTACAAAAGTGACACGCAGCTGTGTAGATAAAGGTTCTTTAATGCTCTCATACACTGGGTTGAATATGGTTGCGTCACATAATGGACACTTCAAAAGTTGAACAGCTCGGTTCCCCGAAGTTTTTGACAGCTGAAGGTGTTTCCAAAACAGAAATTAATCACCATATGACTGCCGTGTACGTTGAACAGTTCATTTCATTGACCACTGTGAAGCGTTGGAGCAAACGGTTCAAAGGACGTTGCAAAGGCATTCCGAGTCCGGGCCAAAACCATCGTGCAATCACCCCCCTTCCCCCCCCCCCCTCCACACACACACAATTTCAAAGGTTCATGACCTGCTGAAACAAGAATGGAGGATAAGCATCGATGAACTGGCAGACCGTCTGAACATCAGTCACGCTTCGGCTCACGCCATAATTCATGAGCTTCTCGGTTATCGGCTCTTTGCTGCGCAATGGATCCCCAAGATTTTGATCCATCGCGAGAAGACGGAGAAGTTTCGCGCTGCCTTGACTCATCTGATCGGGTATCACAATGAGGATGACTTCTTGTTTGCAACTGTGATCGGGGACGAACCATGGTGCCACTATTACGAGCCTGAAATACGAGGGCAAAGCTTACAGTGGAAACATTCGAATTTACCACGCCCAAAGAACGTAAAGGCCATCATTTCCGCTGGAAAAGTGTTGACTTTTTTTTTCGATCGACAGGGTCCATTACTGATAGAATTTGCTAAATTTTGAGAGGCTATCAATTGTTTCCGATATTGTGAAACGCCCGAATGGCAACGTGTCGCAATCAAGAACGAACAACGCGGAATATTGACGAATGGGGTCATCTTGTTCCACGACAATGCCTGTCCCCACGTCACTTATGTGGTTAATACAAAACTGGCAAAGTTCAAGTGGGAAACGCTGCAACATCCGCCATAGAGCTCAGACCTGTCAACTTGCGACTTCTACATTTTGGGGCAACCGAAAAAACAGCTCAAGGGAACCAGATACAGACTTTTTGAAACAGCAAACCAAGGAGTTTTATAAGACGGGAATCACGCAACTCGCTAGTCAATATTACAAATGTCTAAATTCTCATGAAGACTACTTTTAAATAAAGTACCCCGTTGTTGGCTCATTCATTTGACTTGCTCTCATATATCTTGCAGAACTCCTGCTTTTTATACGTGCTCTCTGTCGCGACTATAACTTCGGTGCAATTACTCACGATACACGACAAGGGACAGCTACTCCTGCGTAATACATTGGAACAAATGACAGCGTCACTGAGATTTTTCACTGGCCATTGCATATATACAAGAATGTAAGCACGGTTCTTGAATGACAAAGTTTCATTAACATATTTGTCCTCAACATGTTCAGTTCATCGCTTTTTAATTTTTCATATCAGCGGCATGCATTGTTTTCCTGGTTTCGAACTGATATAGTTCTAAAGTTCGTGTGATATTTTCTTTACTTAATAAATAGACAAAAACATGGAAGCATTGACGTCAGTTATGTTGGGCACAATTTTTGGCACATACGAGTATAATATTTTATAAAAAAATACATATTTTACTTGCATTTACAATGCATAGCTTTCAAGAATTCGTTTGCAGCATCTTTGGCAATGACAATGCAGTTTTATTCATGTATTTGATCCCAGGATAAATTGTTTAAGAGGAAGCTTTAGCTCGGGCCCAATCCGACGCGGCCTATTCAAATACTTGTAAAACGCAGAAACGCTTTTCTGAGATAATCCTGCTAATCGCTTTTATTGAAAATGGTTGCATTTGAGAGAGAAAGTGAAATCCTAGTGTCTGTTGGAAACATAACTTCGATTTAGGGCCTGAATTTTGTTTAAAATATTTTGAAAAATTCGAAAGTTTGAAAAAATAGAAGCACGACGTTTACAAACTAATAGCTATGCATGAAGAACAGATATTGTGGTTCTGTAAACGGCATTTATTATAACAGTCAAAGCGGACAAGTTTGTTATGTCAATTTGTGTCTTACGTGAATTGGTTAGGTTGTGCACAGTTGTTCTGCAAAAGCCGTATTTCCACAATACTAAATTTTTTTGAGATTCATGTGTAGCATTTCTATATTGTCCGCTGTAGATGTACTATTAGATCCAATTCACAGAATTGTGATATCATTTTTCATTGTTGAGTCACGGAGTTTTAAACATGATAGTTTCGTTTTCTGAAGATTTTCAATTTTGGACAATTTTTAATGAATAATTGACCACCTAAATGAAAGATTCGAAACCAGTAGTCACTAGAATTAAACTTTTTCTTTTAAATGCAACAAACCTCCTCAAATTTGGTGAAGTGGTTGCAGGGAAAAACGAATTCCCCTTCTACATGTACTTAAAGAGGAGCACACGAGCTAAAGCTTCCGCTTGAGGAGGTTGAGCTGCAACGTGCAGCTATATATATATATATATATATATATATATATATATATTGGGCCAGTGGCGTAGCCCCCCCCCCCGAACAAAATTTCTGGCTGCGCCACTGATAGAGACCGTATCTTCCTGTCGGAGGGCGTCCAATCCTTCCTCGCTGAGTGCAGGTTAATTCACCGCAAATTGACCGCATACCATCCCCAAACCAATGGTTTGAGCGAGCGCTTCAATCACACTTTTGGCGACATGTACGCGCTTTCGTTACGTTCACATACAACACCACGACGCAAGCGACCTTCGGCTTTTCTCCTTTTTCCTTGTGTGTCCATAGGATACCCTACTGCCGTACCAACCTGACGCTGGAGAGTATACTCCACGTTCCGAAGTCGCGAAATATGCTGAAGATTTCCCTCAGCTGGCACGCGCCCTAACTAGGGAAACACGAGCATGTCAAAAGAGAAGACATGACCGTGCTCATCAACTACCGCACCACTTTGCTCCTGGGTCGTTTGTGTGGCTTTGGGTACTAGCCCACGTTCCTGGCCTTTCTTCTAAACTCCTGGCGCGTTATCACGGTCCGTACCATATCATCGAGGACACTTCACCAGTCAACTACATCGTCCAGCCGCTCACAGTGTCACCAGACCGGCATTGTCGTGGACGAGAAACAGTAAATGTCAGCCGCCTGAAACCGTGTTACGACCCACTCATCTTCTCCGCGCCCGGGGCATTGTAATGAAGCAGACGCGCGCCTCTGTATGTGCCGACTGACGAGGAAGAGGAAGGACCGTGTCGTAATCTCCAGCGAGCCCCGTGCTACGGACAGCCCTTGCAGTGCCTTTACCAAGCGTTCCACAACGTTCTGAACGACAATACACCTCTTTGCAAGAGTAAGGAAATGTAGGCAAAATGCTAGACTCATAAATCTGTTAGATTCCCTGATTATCTCAAGTTGGCTAGGTGACATTATGTCACCGCCTTGTTAAAAAGAGGATGCCAGGGAGTCATCTTTTTCATCATCGCGTTTACGTTAACGTACTCGCACCCTTAAATACAAGTCCTTCAGGGACCCACGTCTGAAAGTATGACAAAGGCGACTTCGTTTAGCGTACAAAAAGACACAAACACTATTATATAGATGTCTTATAAGATAGCTGAATCAACTGCGATGTATTTAGCATCGTTGTCGATTGTCTGACAGGCACTGCTACGTGTACAAACTGGCTGCCATTAATAAGTGAGCGATGATGCTCCTTCGACAAACGCCTAATTCGCGACAGTTGCGATCTGTACATGGCGCGCCTAAGTTTCTCTGTTCACGCCCAGTGAGATTGCTTGAAGAACACGAATGGCCATGGCGCAATTCTTCGATCGCCGTAATTTTGACAATGATCTTTTTTGAGCCACGCATAATTTAGGTCTCAAGTCTCTGTTTTCACGGCCCTCTCTCTGTAGCTCTGCAGCGAAATTACTGTCAGTGGAATAACTTGGCCAGAGTGCTTTGCAGGCGCAGCATTTGTCGTTTATGGTCACCCTTTATGCTGCTATACCCTTCTTCGCCAATGACCATATCTCTAGACTTATCATGTATTCCTTCTGCCATCCGACAGTAATCAACGATCGATTGCCGGTTTCACACTTCCCACGTAATCCACCCTTCACACTTAGGACCTGTATTCACGATGTTGAGGCTATGTTGCTCACAAAGATCTAGCATTGACTTATCATTGCTGTTGGTATAGCCATCTAGATCCTGTATATGGACATTCCTATCACCTAATAGAATCATAATGGCATCAATCCCGACAGCCTTAATATGAGCACTTAGGCATTCCACAAACTTTTGATTCTTCTGTGTGCATATATTTCCTGTTCACAAATACGCTAAGCCCAGCCAAATTTTCTTTCCACTCATTGTACCTGATAACCAAAGATGCTCTTGACATTTTGAATTTACACTCTTCCGCTTGGCCTCCTGATGGCTGAGCATTCCAATTCGGCCTCCCTTTCTCTCCGACTAAGTGCTGTTGAACCCTTCCCAAGCATAATTCTCAATCACTGTCGGCTCTTCGGGGTCTCTAAGGTGCGTGTCTGTACTGCGCGAATATACGAATGATGCAGTATGCAAAACGAAAAATCCAATGATGATGAAGCAGCCTATAGGCCGCTTCATTAGGCCACGACTCCTGGATTACGCCTGTTGTACATTACCATTTAGCCTACAGTTGAAGCATCTCTTGATGCCCCTTGGTATTTTCTGTACAAATTTACCCGTGGAGCGGTTAACAGCCGTGTGCATGGCATATGAACCGCATAGGTATGCATACGTATGCCAGGGCATACATGGCATACATGGAGCGACATTTTATGCGCCGCTATCATGCATTACTCAATCTTAGAAGCGCGAAACTGGCCAACAATCCTCTAACGCTACCTGTCGGCATCAACACTGCCAAATTCGATGGCATCGATCGCTATACAGCTATACGATGGCATATCGCTTATCCGATACTGGCCGCAGTGGTCGTTTTCCATTATGGCAAACCGCCAAAACGCTCGTGTACTTACATACAGGTACGCGTTCAAGAAAGATTATTATGTGGCCAAAATAAGTCCCGGCCTCCCAACTACTGTCGTACCTTACAACAGTACAGTGGTAATTGCGAATAAAACACCAGAATTTATTTTTCGTTAATTTCAAAAGGCGACGCGCGCCTCCTCGACCTACCGACACTCAGGCTGCCCCTAGCGAATTCGGATATGTTTCTGGCCGCGTAGCACCAAAACAACTCAAAAATGAAGCCTGGACATTCGAAACAGCCAGCGAAACGCAGCTCGAAACAGAGCAAGGACAGTCGCGAGACGCTCAGTGCGGGTTTCAAAGGTTGGAGCAAAAGCGATTAGGTCGTCGAGGTAACACATAGTCCTCTTCAAACCTCGGAGAGGGGTGTCCATCATTCTCTGGAAGGTCGTTGGTCAAAGCCCGAAAGTCATGACTCTGAATTCGAAATGTCGGCAGGCGGAATATAGGCTGTCTTCTCGCGATCCTTGTTGTCAACAGCGAGCTGTCGGTAGCCCGATCGGAGGTCAATCGGTGAAAAATATATCGCCCGATGCACAGTCCAGTGCACCATATACGCGAGGCAATAGATACACGTCCTTCTTGGTGCTCCTGTTCAGATGGCGATAATAATTAGAAAATGTCCAGGTGTTGTCTTTTTTCTTGACCAGGGCTACCGGTGAGGCCCGCCGGCTAGCGGGAGCCTCGACGATGTTCTTCTTGAGCATCTTCGCAACTTCGTTTTGATTGATTGCGCGCTCTACTGCAGACACGCGGTAGAGGTGGCGATGGACGTGACTTGCGTAGCCGCAGTGAATCTGATGAGTGAATATGGCTGTCTGGCCGAGCGGGCGGTCATCGAAATCGAAATATCGCGGTAACTAAACAGAATGCGCCTATGGTCTTCAGTTACAGCTGGAGAGGGGTCGGTAAGGGATAATTTTATCGACGTCGGGGTAGGGTGACGAAGCCGAACGAGAACACGCGGCGATAAAGCTGAGAGAGGCAGAAATAGTAGACGCGACCGGAGATATATCGTACTCGTGCAAAGGTGTCAGACGGGCCACTGTCACGTTACCGGGAAGAACATGTGGAGCACATGAAAAGTTGAGAACGTAACAATGCTGATTGCAGCATTTGGGGAGCGCGACGCCATGCTGCAGAATAATGTCAACAAGCCAAGAGACGATGACGATGTTGTTGCCACAAGGAACATGTCGTCAAGCGTTAACATGCACACTACTGTGCCTTAAGGCGGCAAAGGGGCGAATCATGTAGACCAGACTGAGGGATGATGAGCATAAGAAAGCAGCTGACTGAAGAAAGGTCCAGCTGCACGACACCTGTAGCGCAGTCTGTTAGGGAAGAATGGGTCGAAAGTCCAGCCCCAAAATCAGTTTATGTGGACAGCGCTCTAACACAATAAATAAGGTGGTGGTTTGATGGCGGGGAATCGTTACTCGTGCTGCACACATGCCGACAACCAGTGGCGTACTGCCGTCGGCAACGTGTACTGTGTGGCTTGAGGACGTTTTTGAGTCTTTAGCGAACGGCGGCACTCATTACAGGCGTCGGAGCAGCGGTGTCGACGAGGGACTTGAATGGGACTCCATCCACCTCAACGTCTAATTTATTCGCAAGTTTAGGCAATGTGATCGTAGGATTTGCAGGCCGGGTTGTTGATTTAGCGTCACCTGCGGGAGCTGGACCGACTAATCTTCTTGTGGCACGAACGCAGGGGAGGAAGAGCGGCGGGACTGCGAAGAACGAGTCCAACGACTTAGAGGCGATGATGACCGGCTGGTTCGGAAGGTTGTATGCACTTTGTCGGTATTTGTAGATGAAAGGGGAAACTGGGGGCACCTTGATCTGGACGGTGGGACCTAGGGTCGCTCCACCAAGGGCGCGATGATCAACGACTGCGGCTTTAACGAGCGATATGTCCCATAAGCGACCAATTGAAATAAATCGGCTTATCGTCCGGTGTTCTCCAGTCGGCCGGGTTAGGACGGCGAGTTCGAACAGCTGAAAACGGAGAAGCAGAGGTTGGGTGGGGCCGGTCCTGGCTGACAGCGGTATTACGAATGGGCAGAGAGACTGGATGCCTAAATTTGCTATATTGTCACGTGGTGGTGACGTTGAATAACACAGTAGCAATACTGTGAACGACAAATCTAACCTTTGTTGGGCGAACCTGTGCCCACAAAAGAGGCTACACTTATTGCACAACGATAGCGGCGAACACGCTCGGCGATCGTCGAAAAACTGATCAGCGGGTCAAGCGCGTCGGCTTTTACAGATCAGTCGTCGAATGTTCCAGATTAACTAATGGGACCCGCGTGTCTTCCACAAAGTTCTACACCATTCGTGTCACGCGATGAAATGTGATAACACAAGGTTCGGCGACAACAGACACGCGGATAGAAGCGTCGATAACTTTCCAGAAACGTCGGATACATGCAGGCGCGTCCCTCCTCTGCGATTACAGTTGTTAAGCGGCGAAACGTGGTTGCCCGATAAAGATAAGCACACGTGTCATTACCCCCCTCTTAAAAAGCATCGACCCGATGCTGCAAACAAACGAAAGTAATAAATAAGCACTCGTAGCAAAGAAAACAACAAAATAATTGAAGTTCGTTAGCGTCCGTAAAACGGTTTAAGACGCACCACGTGGACCACTTCAGGAGGTGCGCGGCGCCTTTGTGAATGCGAAATGCCGTCTGGCACGACCTCATAGTCCAGTGCGCGAATACGTCGGATGACCTTGTAGGGTCCGAAACAGCGTCGCAGTAGTTTCTCGCTCAGTCCTCGTCGGCGTATAGGGGTCCATACCCAAACACGGTCGCCGGGCTGGTACTCGACGAAGCGTCGTCGGAGGTTGTAGTGTCGGCTGTCGGTCCTCTGCTGGTTATTGATCCGCAGGCGGGCGAGTTGTCGGGCTTCTTCGGCGCGCTGGAGGTAGGTAGCGACGTCAAAGTTCTCCTCGTCAGTGACGTGCGGCAGCATGGCGTCGAGCGTCGTCGTCGGGTTCCTGCCGTAAACCAACTTGAATGGCGTGATCTGTGTTGTTTCTTGCACCGCCGTGTTGTAGGCGAAGGTGACATACGGCAGGACCGCGTCCCACGTCTTGTGCTCGACGTCGACGTACATTGCTAGCATGTCGGCGAGGGTCTTGCTCAGGCGCTCCGTGAGACCATTCGTCTGCGGATGGTAGGCAGTTGTCCTCCTGTGGCTCGTCTGGCTGTACTGCAGAATGGCTTGGGTGAGCTCTGCTGTAAAAGCCGTTCCTCTGTCGGTGATGAGGACTTCTGGGGCACCATGTCGCAGCAGGATGTTCTCGACGAAAAATTTCGCCACTTCGGCTGCGCTGCCTTTCGGTAGAGCTTAGGTTTCAGCAAAGCGGGTGAGATAGTCCGTCGCCACGATGATCCACTTATTCCTGGATGTTGACATCTGAAACGGCCCCAACAAATCCATCCCAATCTGCTGGAATGGTCGACAAGGAGGTTCGATCGGCTGTAGTAATCCTGCTGGCCTTGTCGGTGGTGTCTTGCGTCGTTGACAGTCTCTGCATGTCTTGACGTAACGGGCGACGTCGGCGGTCAGACGCGGCCAGTAATACCTTTCCTGTATCCTCGACAGCGTCCGTGAGAATCCGAGGTGCCCAGCGGTTGGATCGTCGTGTAGGGCGTGCAGTATTTCTGGACGGAGCGCTGACGGCACCACAAGAAGGTAGCTGGCGTGGACTTGTGAGAAGTTCTTCCCGAGCAGGTTGTTTCGTAGCGTGAACGAAGACAACACGCGCTTAAATGCCCTAGGCACAACGTCGGTGTTCCCTTTCAAATACTCGACGAGGCCTTTTAGCTCCGGGTCCGCTCGTTGCTGTTTAGTGAAGTCTTCCGCGCTTATTATCCCAAGGAAGGCGTCGTCGTCCACGTCGTCTTGCGGCGGGGGATCGATTGGGGCGCGTGATAAGCAGTCGGCGTCGGAGTGTTTCCTTCCGGACTTGTATATTACCGTTACGTCATATTCTTGTAGTCTGAGGCTCCACCGCGCCAGCCGTCCTGAAGGATCCTTTAAGTTAGCTAGCCAACACAACGCGTGGTGGTCGCTGACGACGTTGAATGGCCTGCCATAGAGGTAAGGGCGGAATTTAGCTGTAGCCCAAATGATGGCGAGGCATTCCTTTTCAGTCGTAGAATAATTGCTTTCCGCTTTTGACAGCGACCGGCTAGCATACGATATCACCCGTTCAAGTCCTTCTTTCCTCTGGACTAGGATGGCACCGAGGCCTAGGCTACTGGCGTCAGTGTGGAATTCAGTATCGGCGTCCTCGTCGAAGTGTGCAAGTACCGGCGGCGACTGCATGCGTCGTTTGAGTTCTTGAAATGCGTCGGCCTGCGGCGTTTCCCAATTGAACTCGACATCAGATTTCGTTAGATGTGTTAGCGGCTCCGCAATGCGCGAAAAGTCCTTGACAAAGCGCCTATAGTAGGCACACATGCCAAGGAATCTGCGCACTGCCTTCCTGTCGATTGGCTGCGGGAACTTTGCGATGGCAGCTGTCTTCTGCGGATCGGGGCGTACTCCAGATTTGCTGATGACATGGCCTAGGAATAGAAGCTCATCGTAAGCGAAGCGACACTTTTCCGGCTTCAGGGTGAGCCCTGATGACTTGATGGCCTCTAATACTGTCGCAAGCCGCTTAAGGTGATCGTCGAAATTTCCGGCGAACACGACGACGTCATCCAAGTAAACAAGACAGGTCTGCCATTTCAATCCTGCTAGAACCGTGTCCATCACGCGCTGGAACGTTGCAGGCGCCGAGCAAACTCCAAATGGCATAACCTTGAATTCATAGAGGCCGTCTGGCGTGATGAAGGCGGTCTTTTCGCGATCCCTTTCGTCGACTTCTATTTGCCAGTAGCCAGACTTGAGGTCCATCAATGAGAAGTATTTAGCATCGCAGAGCCGATCTAATGCGTCGTCTATCCGTGGGAGGGGGTATACGTCTTTCTTCGTGATTTTGTTCAGTCGACGATAATCAACGCAGAAACGTAGGGTTCCGTCCTTTTTCTTCACTAAAACAACTGGAGACGCCCACGGGCTTTTCGACGGCTGGATGATGTCGCCGCGCAGCATTTCGTCGACTTGTCTTATAGCTTCGCGTTCTCGCGTCGAAACTCGGTAAGGGCTCTGGCGTAGTGGTCGAGCGCTCTCTTCGGTGAATACGCGATGCTTTACGACTGGTGTTTGTCGAATCCTTGATGACGTCGAAAAGCAGTCTTTGTATCGTCGAAGCAGACTTCTGAGCTGTTGCTGCTTAATCACGGGTAGACTTGGATTTATGTTGAAGTCTGGCTCGGGAACTGCGGTCGTCGGGGTAGATGCAACAGAATCCGAGAGGACAAAGGCATCGCTGGTTTCCTGTATTTCCTCGATGAATGCGATCGTCGTGCCCTTGTTGATGTGCTTGAACTCCTGGCTGAAGTTTGTCAGCAACACTCTCGTGTTTCCTCCGTGCAGTCGAGCGATCCCTCTTGCGACACAAATTTCACGGTCGAGTAGTAGACGTTGGTCGCCTTCAATGACGCCTTCTACGTCCGAGGGTGTTTCGGTGCCGACCGAAATAACGATGCTGGAGCGAGGCGGGATGCTCACTTGATCTTCGAGCACACTCAAGGCGTGGTGGCTACAAGGGCGCTCCGATGGTATCGCTTGATCTTCCGACAGCGTTATTGACTGTGACTTCAGGTCGATGATGGCGCCGTGTTGGTTCAGGAAGTCCATGCCGAGAATGACGTCTCGTGAACACTGTTGCAGGATAACGAAGGTGGCAGGGTAAGTCCGGTCATGAATGGTAATTCTTGCCGTGCAGATTCCAGTCGGCGTAATGAGGTGTCCTCCAGCGGTTCGAATTTGAGGGCCTTCCCATGCAGTCTTAACCTTCTTCAACTGGGCGGCGATGTGTCCACTCATGACGGAGTAATCAGCCCCTGTGTCGACTAAGGCGGTAACTTCGTGGCCGTCGAGTAAAACGTCGAGGTCGGTGGTTCTTTGTCTGGCGTTGCAGTTGGGTCTTGGCGTCGGATCACGGCTGCGTCGTGTTAAGCTGAAGCTGGAACGTCGCGTCGTCAGGTTGTCTTTCGTCGTCGTATTCTTTACTTCCAGACTTCGTCGGGACGGCGGCGTGTCGGTATATCGTCGAGGTAGTTTCTTCGGCGTCTTCGTCGGCGGCGGAGGATCTTCGTCAGTTCGACGAACAGCAACCGCACCTCCATCGGTTGCTGCTTTTAGTTTTCCGGATATGGGCTCGCTGACCGGCCCCGAGCTGGGCCAGTGTATGGTCGGCGCTGCGGCGACAGGTAGCGGCCTGGTGACGGCGAACGGGATGGTCGTCGAGGGCTCCATTGAGTAACGGCGAGGTAGTCGGCGATGTCACGTGGGCGCTCTCCAAGCTGTGGACGCGGCGCGTTGACGGCGAAACCTCGCAGTCCCATTTTCCGATATGAACATCGTCGGTAGACGTGACCCGCTTCCCCGCAGTGGTAGCAGAGCGGGCGGTGGTCAGGAGCGCGCCAAACGTCGGTCTTCCTCGGGTAGGTGCACTGGGCGACGGGTGGGCGCGTTGGCGGCGGCGGCGGCGGACGACGGAATTGCGTCGTTGCAGGACCCTGGCGTGGTCGCGGAGGGGGACCTTGACGGCGTACGACGGCGGCGTAGGTCATCGCTTCGGGCTGTGGTTGCGGTAATTGGGGTTGCACCTCCGGGACTCCAAGCGACCGCTGAACCTCATCTTTGACGATGTCGGCGATCGAAGCCACTTGGGGCTGCGACGAAGGCAGGACCTTGCGCAGTTCTTCGCGCACAATGGCCCTCATGGTCTCCTGAAGGTCGCCGGAATCCAGTCCTTGGATGGCGTACTGTGGCGTGAGCCCCTGGCGGTTATATTGCCGGGTGCGCATCTCGAGAGTTTTCTCGATCGTCGATGCCTCTGCAGAAAACTCAGCTACGGTCTTCGGCGGGTGACGAATAAGTCCTGCGAAAAGTTCTTGCTTGACGCCCCGCATCAGGAAGCGGACTTTTTTCTCCTCTGACATTTCCGGGTGGGCGTGCCGGAAAAGACGGGCCATCTCCTCCGTGAAGATCGCGATCGTCTCGTTTGGCAGCTGCACTCTGGTTTCTAGTAGTGCTTGGGCTCGCTCTTTTCGTACGACGCTTGTGAACGTTTGTAAGAAGCCGCTTCGGAACAGGTCCCATGTCGTTAAAGTGGCTTCTCGATTCTCGAACCAGGTCCTGGCGGCGTCTTCCAGTGCGAAATAGACATGCCGCAGCTTGTCGTCGCTGTCCCAACTGTTAAACGTAGCGACCCTCTCATACGTCTCGAGCCAGGTTTCCGGGTCCTCGAATGTTGATCGGCGGAACGTCGGAGGGTCCCTGGGCTGCTGCAGCACGATGGGGGACGCTGGGACTGCCATTGGTGTTGCCTTGTCCACAATCTTTTTGGTTTTCTCAGGTAGAAGTCCGTGCTCCGGGGGCAGTCCTTGCAGTCGGCGGCTAGCATGCTGGTCTTGGGCGACGTTGGTTTTGTCGTCGGGCTTCGGGCTAGGATCGCGGCTTTGCGGGGGCGTTCGGTACATGAACGCGCAAGCACCTCCACCAGATGTCACGTGGTGGTGACGTTGAATAACACAGTAGCAATACTGTGAACGACAAATCTAACCTTTATTGGGCGAACTTGTGCCCACAAAACAGGCTACACTTATAGCACAACGATAGCGGCGAACACGCTCGGCGATCGTCGAAAAACTGATCAGCGGGTCAAGCGCGTCAGCTTTTATAGATCAGTCATCGAATGTTCCAGATTAACTGATGGGACCCGCGTGTCTTCCACAAAGTTCTACACCATTCGTGTCACGCGATGAAATCTGATAACACAAGGTTTGGCGACAACAGACACACGGATAGAAGCGTCGATAACTTTCCAGACACGTCGGATACATGCAGGCGCGTCCCTCCTCTGCGATTACATATCAGGCACTTGGTTCGGCATTGGTGTTTTTCCGGTGGATTCTGCATTCCGCATTGCATGCACGCCTTCGCATTTGGCGTCGGGCAGACGTCGGAGCGGTGGCCCTGTTGGCAGCAAATGTAGCACACCTGCCTAAAGAAAGTCAGAGAACTGCGAGGTCGACAGCACCAGTCGCAGCAGCAGCAGCGCAGCAGCAGGGAGAAAGAACTGAGGCAACGCCATCCGAGATGGTTCAGCTCGGAGGGCGAGCGGAGCCGATCCCGGAGGCGATCCCGGAGCCGGTCACGGAACGGATCCCGGAACGGGTCACGGAGCCAGTCACGGAGCCGTTCACGGAGTCGGTCCCGGTCCTTCCCACCCCTGTCGCCCCCGGCCATAGAGGGCCAGCAGCAGCAGCAGCAGAAAAAAAAGAAGCCCAAGGGTGGCACTAAGGTGAGCTGGGAAGAAGGCCCTCCCAAAACTTTGTTTCCGCACTCGGGTAATAACCAGAACAATAGAGAGAAACAGCTAGAGGAAGAAAACAGGGCACTCAGGCGAGAGCTAGAAATTAGCCGTAGAGCGCGCGAAGAGCAGAACGCAAAAATCAATAGACTAATGCAGGAAGTACAGGACCTCAGGTCAGGTAGCGCTCCCAGGCCGCCATCAACACCCCCGCAAAGTCAACCTACCGAAATGACTCAGGCCAACCTCACCAAGTTTATAGCAGAAATACAGCAAGCTATGCAAAGAATGGAACAGCAGATAACCATGCAGGGAACAGAAATCCGCACCCTACGAAAACAGAAAATTACCGAAGGCGTCAAAGACAAGTTCAACCAGAGACGTCCGGCGTTAGAAAACTACAGTACTAGAGACGACGACCCCGAAATTTAAGCATGGACAGTACAACCATAAGAACTAAAAAAGAAGAAAAACTAGAAATATGGCAGTGGAACTGCAGAGGATATAGAAGAAAACAAGCACTACTACAACAGTACATCAACACACAACTAACTCCACCCGACGTAATAGCTCTACAAGAAACAGGGATTACCCCAACACTACAGGGCTACACGTGCTACGAGAATCCGGAGGAAGGGAGAAGAACGGCAATCCTAGTCAACAAAAACCTCATCGCTATAAGCCATGACAGGATAGCAGACACAGACGTAGAGCACGTAATAGTCGAGATCATACCAAAAAAGAAAAGGAAGGGAGGAAGCATATTCATCGTAAATATATACAGCCCCCCGAGACAAAGCAGGGCGAAATTCGACGCGCTGTTCAAAGGAGCAGACAAGCTGGCTAAAGGAAATGCACTAGTCATACTGGGAGATTTCGACGCCAGAGAGGAGAGCTGGGGATACACGAGAACGGATCAAAAGGGAAGAGCGGTAACTGAAGCAGCTGACAATATCGAGTGTGAACTCATCACGGAAGTCGATACCCCTACGAGGATCGGGAACAGCGTGAACAAGGACACGTGCCCCGATCTCACGTTCGTCAAAAGAACTAGGCAAGCGGAGTGGGACAACCTAATGGAAAACCTAGGTAGCGACCACTATATCCTCAAGACGCAAATCACAATAGCAGACAAAATTAGACGACAAATAGGGAAAGCAAACATAACGGACTGGAAAGCGTTCAGAGAAGCATGTGGCGATACAATAAAAATCATCGAATCTATAACAGACTGGGGGAACATGCTCAAAGAAACACAACGCAAATTCACCAAAGAAATTGAGCGTACGCCGCAGACGCCGGACGTGGACTCTAGGCTTCTCAGACTATGGGAAGCCAGAAGGGGGCTCACAAAAAGGTGGAAAAGACAGAAATACAACAGAAAGCTCAAGCTAAAGATCGCGGAAATCACGAAAAAAGCAGAAGAATACGCGGCGCAGCTAGCGAAGCAAAATTGGCAACAATTTAGTGACTCTCTAAACGGAACCTTCAGCACTGCAAAAACATGGCGTGTACTGAAGGCACTCCTAGATCCGGCAAAATCAAAGACCGAAAACAACAAAGTCATATACCGACTGGTGCACCAATACGAGGGAACAGATTCGGAACTATTGGACAAAGTACGCAAAAAGTGCTACGGCGACGGCGACCCAGCAGCCTACACAGAGCGCTACAAAGGAGACGAAAATGGAAGGCTGGATAGACCCATCACCCGGGAAGAGGTGTACGCGGCGATAAGAAGCGCAACAAAGAACACAGCCGCAGGTGCGGACAAGATCAAAAACGCGCTCATCCGCAACCTCGGAGACGAGCTAGTCGAAAAGCTTACCGAATATCTCAATGGACACTGGCAAGCGGGAACAGTACCAGAAGAATGGAAACACGCGGAAGTCATCATGATCCCGAAACCAGGCAAGAAACTTCAAGTGGAAAACCTCAGACCAATCTCTCTTACATCATGCCTAGGCAAGATCTATGAGAGAGTGGTTACGAGGAGGCTACAAAATCATATGGAAGAAAACGAGCTGTACCCCCACAGCATGTTTGGTTTCAGAGCCAGGCTCTCGACCCAAGATGTACTGCTGCAAATCAGAGAAGAGGTACTGAGCAATATCCCGCTCAACGGAGAGCACATCATCATGGCACTCGACGTCAAAGGCGCCTTTGACAACGTAAGCCACGAAGCCATCCTGACAGGACTAGACGACCTAAATTGCGGCATGAAAATACACAGCTATGTCAAGGCATTTTTGTCCAACAGAACAGCAACAATCGGCCTGGGCGAGCTGAGATCCGAAAAGTTCAACACCCCAAACAAAGGCACACCGCAGGGATCGGTCATCTCACCCATCCTGTTCAATGTTGCTATGATTGGACTGGCCCAATAACTAGACCAAATCGACGGCGTACGCCACGCCGTGTACGCCGACGATATCACTGTATGGGTCACCAAAGGCTCACTCAGGGAAAAGGAAGAAAGACTACAAGAAGCTGCGACATGCGTAGAGAAATATGTCAAGGCAAGAGGTCTAGCATGCTCAACGGAGAAGTCCGAGCTCCTAAGAGTATGGCGAGGCAAGAAGAATCGCACCGTCCCAGAGGAACTAAACATGAAGTTGAACATCCACCTCGAGGGACAGCCAATCCCGGAGAAGACGCTCATCAGGATATTAGGAATGTGGATACAATCGAACCAACGATGTACCCACACCCTAACACTACTTAAAACTGCAGCCAACCAAGTGGCCCGCATGATAACGCGGGTCTCGCGGAAAAGACACGGCATGAAGGAAGCAGACACACTCAAACTGGTCAGAAGCCTGGTGGTCAGTAGAGTGACGTACAGCCTCCCGTACTACCACTGTACGAAGCACGAAATGCAACAAGCGGACGCAATCCTGAGGAAAGCCCTCAAGACGGCGCTCCACCTACCGCAGTCAACATCGACCGACAAACTCCTGGCCCTGGGGCTACACAACAGTCTCGAGGAGCTCCAAGAAGCGCAGATAATCGCGCAAATGCAAAGACTAAGGCTATCGGCAACGGGCAGAAGACTCCTGAGCAGATACGGCGGTGAAGCTACCATAAAGGAGACACAAAGCACGGAGACGATACCGGACGAATACAGAAACACCATCAAAGTAGCACCGATACCCAGCAATATGGACCCGAACCTACACATGGCACGAAGACAAGCAAGAGCAGAGTATGTACAAAGAACACTGGCAACTAGACATGACACAGTGTACGTAGACGCCGCTACCTACACTCAGGACAAAAACCACAAGAAAAGCAAAGTCGCAACGGTGATCAACTCGGACCTAAAAGAAATCACCAGCGCATCAATTCGGAACTGTACGGTAGTTGAGGCCGAAGAGGCAGCCGTGGCTCTAGCGGCAGCGGAGGGCTACCGATCCAACAGGTCCTTAACCATACTCACAGATTCACAAGCAGCATGCCGCAACTACCTAAACGGCAGAATCAGCCACAGCGCGCTCCGCATCCTCCGCTCAAGTGGCAAAACCGTCAACAACCAGGCCAAACACACGATAGTTTGGGTGCCGGGACATACCGACATTACGGGAAATCAGGAGGCCGATAGGATAGCTCGAGGGCACGCAACAAACCGAGCATCCAACATTCCCGACCCCGCTGAGGAACCCGAGCCGGTAGCCCAAAGCTATTCAGGGATACTAAATTACTACAGAGGCATCAGACGAAAATACCCGCCCCCTCACAAACAACTAAACAGAGAAGACGCCGTAGCATGGCGACAGCTACAAACGGGAACATTCCCGTGCCTAAACATGCTAAGTAAGATCTACCCCACGCAGTACGAGAGCAAGTGCCCATGGTGTGGAGACAAACCAACCCTATACCATACCACATGGGCTTGCCAGAAAACAGAAGGGCTAGCCATAATAAAAAACCCGAGTGCGGAACAGTGGGAGAGGATGCTATCCAGCGACATCCTGAAAGTCCAACAAGGACTAGTAGGGCGTGCACGCAGGGCAGCTACCATCAGCGGAGCCCTGGACTAGGGGAACCGACCCTGGAGAAAAGATGGAAGACTCCATCTGATGCCGCAAAAATCACTGCAAAATAGAGGAAATAAACGTTTTTCATCATCATCATCTGCGATTACAGTTGTTAAGCGGCGAAACGTGGTTGCCCGATAAAGATAAGCACACGTGTCCATATCTTGCCTGACAACGGCCTGTATACCCGATACAGAATATGAGTTGGCTGGGCAATGCTGATGAGGAACCACGGGAAACATGGCTTCGAGCTCGCGACATAATAACCGCGTCAAATGTTCTTGTCCAGACAGAGGAGCTCCAGGTGGCTGTTCTTCCCACCAACATCTCGAAACTGTATTTGGTAGCCTGTTGGCTGCGTAATGCGGCAACTCTTCATCGGTTCGAAATTGCGGCACACTTTGATGATCGCGTCCATTGAGTCATAGTTCTTGCAGATAAGCAGGTTGAATGCGTCATCTGCAATGCCCTTCAGTAGGTGGCCAATCCTGTCGGTCGCGTTCATGTCTTTGTCAGCTTTACGACAAAGCTCGAGGACATTTTGAATATATGCCACGTAAGGCTCGACGTCTGAGCACGGGTTGATAGCTCCTTTTTCGCTGCCAGCTGACGGCCAAATGGCTTTCCGAAGAGATGTAGAAGCATCTGCTTCAAGAGGTTCCAACTCGTTATGTCGTGTTCGTGGGTCTCATGCAATGCTAGCGCCATTTCTCGGACGTAGAATATCACGTTCGCTAGCATTACCGTTCGGTCCCACCGATTATTTTCGCTCACACGCTCACGCGAGAGAATCCCGTTTTCAACATCCGTACCAAAGATGCTGTATTGAAGGTCTCTGGATCTGGTGGCTTGGACAACACGACTGAGGTCAGAGTCTGCGGCACAGGATGTCGGTGATTGGTCATTGTGGCGCTTTGGTTGCCGATCGTCGTTTGAGGGCTCACGCGGCCGCCGCTGCGGCACTCCGTGTCGTTAGCCAACACCTCCACCGAAATGTTGCGAGGCGGAGACAAGCCCAAATGTTATATACGCAAGGCGAATGCACAAGGCCCCAGCTGACACTATAACATGGCAGCCGACGCGCCCCAGCGACAACAACACTTCCCCATCGTCTTTTCTCTGCACGTATTGAGCTGCATCGCGAGAATATTTACACACCCAAGTGCAAAGTTTGCAGAACACTGATAATAAGCACACAAGTAAACAGGACAACAAGGACAACTGTCTCTACACACAGCCAACCGATCCTCCCTGTTCCTTCACCAAGTGTTTACGTCCAAGACTAGCGTTACATCGTGCGGCGTCTTACTCAAGTATCAGTTTAGTGATTAGAGCCTCGACTGAAAGGAATGGGTCGCAGACAGCGTTGGAGGAAACACTAAAATGTGAAGCTGACCACTGCTCGCCCGCCTCAACATTTTTTTTTTAACCAATGCATTTAGAATTGAGGGTAAACCAGCTACTGGGCTGTGTCTAGTCTCGTTGACACAGTTGTTAGACTTTAGGCACGCGTTTCGCAGTCTCCCCATCATGGCTCGCTGTCTCGCCTGTTCGCACACTCTTAGCCATTCGTAGCTACATGGGTGCCTCTGACTTCTGTCAACACGTTTCTGCAGACTTTGTCCGCAGGCTGAGCCTCATAGAATAACAGTAGTGATACGCGCACCGGCAATTAAGCACCCCGTACAAGGAGCGTTCTTTCTTTAGTATACCACGCTGTCACTACGCTCACATTTATGAGCTTTTGACGAGTGGGCTGTTCTTCAATTGGGGTATTCATTGCACCGTCTAAGCACACTTCATAGACTGCGGTAAAGGAGTTTGTCATTGTGGGCCGTCTGCAGTAGGCAGTTAGGCCTGGCAAAAGGATGTGCGACATCATGGCTTCCCATCCTTGATGACGGTGTCAACAATCTTACATTCATGAGGAACGATTAATAGGTAATTACCCCTGCGTTTGAGCGTTTCATGCACGATTAATAAAAACCGTGCGTAGGGAGAGCAGAAAAACTGTTTGTGTGCTTAGTGCGTCACGCCGCCAATTCTTCATGTTTGAGACATGAGCGCCTTAACACCAGCACGTAGCATCAAACTATATTTCCTAACTCACGTAAATACAGGAACTATTGGGCATGTTTTTTTCAATTATTTTGTAACATATGTGTATTGACGTCAATGTATGTATGTATGTATGTATGTATGTATGTATGTATGTATGTATGTATGTATGTATGTATGTATGTATGTATGTATGTATGTATGTATGTATGTATGTATGTATGTATGTATGTATGTATTGTGTGTGTATGTGCATTGACGTTCCGTGGCAGAAATGGCGTGAGGCCAGCTCTGCCACGGATGTGCCTAGGTTTCTGTTTACAAGACGGCCGTCAGGAAATTTGACGCTTTTGTCAGATATCCAAGCCATGATTGGGCAACAATTTACCATGGTATGCGATTTTCGGTTGCATTTTAATGAACTACACACACGTGCCACTTGTTAAAACTATAAATTGGAGTCCACTTATTAGTGGCATTGTATCTATGTATTAATCGCGATTTTGCATATTGAATGATTAGTATCATTCTAGTGGTCTGAATGTAAAAAAAAAGCGTGTTCAAATCTGAAGTACGCGACCAATGTTCCAAATGTGCGTAAGAACCTGTCAGTTGTACAACCTATTGAGTATCTTCATAGTATAGTACAATGTGTATGGGCTGATAAAAATATTTTAGCAATTTTCTAGCCAATATGAAAGTTAAGGACACGAAGTTTCGGACAGAAATTTAGCTGTATGCGCCAGTATTTCCAAACTAGGAAAACGGTACAAGGTGCCCTATTGTTACATAAAGAAGGTGGAGAAATTACCATCCTGCGATTGTTCATTTAATTGAGAGAGTGCGAACAAAAGATAACCGCCTTCAGTTCTGCTGCAAATATGCGCTGCTTCTGCTGCGTCATTAGGCCTTTACTCTCAGCAGGCACGCTTGCGTGCTCATTCATTATAAAGTGTTTCTTCTCCGGCATTCGGCAAGATTAATAGAGAGCGTGTCTTGGTCAACATCACTGGAAAATGTTTGTCTCTCTGTGTGTTTGTTTTTTAAGGCAGATCAACTTTGTTGTGCCGTACGCTTCTCTCTTGCCTTCTGAAGTCGGGGCCATATATATTGTCAAGTTCTATAGAAACAGGAAACAAGACAGTGTTCACTAAGCTCATATAAAGCACCACTTCCATGTGTTCGCTCCTGGTTCAGTGGTGCTGCGGTTGCAACGTATGCAGTTGCACATACATTTAAACATTACAACTGCTATCTACTCAAAAGATGTTTCAAATTGTTAACTGCCGCGACGATAGCTAAAAACGGTAGTAAGGAAAAATGGCGTTGCTTACTACCGTATACGCATCCGTAGGCAGCGTGACTTACATGGAATGGGTGGTTTTGGAATGCAGATGACCGGTGTTCGATAGGCCTTCGGTGTCTTCTTAGGAGACGGGGTCGTCGCCGTGATCGTTGTCGTTGGTTGTGGTCGTGGTCGCTTCGTTGTCGTTGTCGTAGTAGTCGTCGTGGTGGTGGTCGTAGTTGTCGTAGTAGTAGTTGTCGTGGTAGTGGTCGTCGGGGTCTTTGTCGGTGGTCGTCGTCGTGGTCGGGTCGTTGTCGTTGAAGTCGTCGTGGTGGTGGTCGTAGTTGTCGTAGTAGTAGTCGTCGTGGTAGTAGTCGTCGTAGTAGTCGTCGTAGTAGTTGTCGGGGTAGTGGTCGTCGGCTTGGCAATGTTCCTCATCGTAGTAGCGGTCGTCGTCGTGGTACTTTTCACAGTAGTAGTCGTGCTCGTAGTCATGGTCGTTGCGCCTGGAAATACAAATATTATATTATTATTATCCTATTAAGGAAAATAGTGAGGCAGGCGAATCTGTCAAAAATAATTCTGACAATAACTTTTACAACTACGCTTTCTCTTTATTGTTTAATCTGCAGGGCACTTTCCCTATTACGATGAATAAGACGTTCACGTAAACGCGGGCTTTCATAATCGAACCCTTATCAAAACTTCCTCAGCTCACTGAGGCGAAAGGCGGATATTGGGAGTTTAAGAATATTAGGCATTTAGAATACGACTCGAATAGCCACTACTATTTTGTTCGTTTTCGATTAGAGCGAGCACTATATGATGTTGGATATTTGTTTCTTTATGTTATGTAAGGGATAAAACCACTTACTGGGGTCACAAGGGAAAGATAACGATACATGTGAGGAATGTTACAGATGAGCGTGTGCCGCGTAGGGGCGTGATGCACAATGCAAACCTTTCAACAAATTTTGCCGCAATAAAATTATTACGCTTAGTGTAATCACCAAGCTTAAACGACTGATAGGATAACGAAGCTTGTATGCCCGCCGCTGCAAGCACTCGCGCTGCAGTCGACAAACGACGTGTCTGTAATGATAGCACAGGTGACAGACAGTAGTAAGGGTACGTCGATTTATAAAACTTACACAGTTGTCACAACTGCTGACATAAGAAGGAATTTCTACGATGAGAAGCATTGCGAACATAATGATGTCCTAAGGTTTCTTTGTAGAGATGTGGCTTGTCTATAGCAGATAGGTTTATCTCCCCGTAGATATGTATATCTGCGCCACACGACCTGACACGGCTGAACGTTGTAATTTGCTGTTACGGCCGATTGGCCAGAAGCCACAACTGATAGCCCAGGGTGGCGCATGCAGTCATCTTCGCGGGGCGCTCTGAACTGTCATGACAAAGTGCATTGAAGTGCATTGGACAGTCTTGGTTCATAATTGTATTCGGGGTGCGTTGTTGTGGAAAGCTGTGCTGCCACCTCCTGTCTACTGTATGATAGGCTGTGTTTGTGCGCGGCCTGACTTTTCATACTCGTCATGGTAGTGTATTGGGTTGCAGCAGATGGGTGTGTGACAGCCATTTCTAACAACTGGCAGGCTTGTCAATGGTGATTTTTAAGCACTTCTACCATTTCCTTTTTTGGTTGAAATTTCCCTCGCTCACAGAGCTGCGGGTTTATATTTTTCCCAACGCTTTTGAGGCTATAATTCTCTGTGCGAATTGAAACAACAGAAACATAAGAAGCCTAGGCGTTTCTCATTTTTAAAACTGATTGCTGGTGGGCAATTCGTTGCCGTGTTCCCTGCTGTTATAATCAATATCTTACAATATTGCTCACAGAATCAATTCAGCCCTAAGTCGAAGCGGCTTATTGTCTCCGCCCACTCGCGGCATACTCTGCGAGCGAACGTACGAGAACGACGGACAGCAATCCTGTCTATGAAGCGAATCGGGACGTCAATGCCATGAAATATAACAAAAGAAATTGCGAATAACATCACGTATCACGACTGATACGAGAATCAGGTAGACTGTTCGCACACGCGTGAGGCTGTGAAATAATATACACCGCATGGACGGAGCGAATATTCTTTGCTTGAGTGCGCTCATAGCCATTATTGTTACAAGAAACCGCATGAATATTCAATGTGGGCAACAACTTTTAAGCCGACAACACCTGTCGGCTTTGTCCATACCTATCGATTCTTATCGACTACAAAGTCCCGTGCCGGCAAGCGGCACCATTTTATGGGGCATCAGAGCGTCGGCATAAAGCGGCCTGCGATTTGATATGTAAGGTGTCCCAGCTAGCTTTAGCCCAGCTGTTCGACGAAAAAAGAGATTAAAGAACGTGGTACGTTCGCTCGTCAGAGCTGTTACGATAATGTTTTATAAGGTTTTATAACGAGACAGACAATGGGACACCCTTGCAGAACGTGACACGAAGCCTACCTATTATTTCTCCAAATTGTTAACGTTCTTTCGTGAACAAAGAACTGCAGCCTATAGTAAACCACCTGACATCGCGAAACCTATGCGCCCATGTCAGGGTGTCTACCAAGTTGATATTTTCGAATTCCCTGAGTTTTCCACGTTTTCCCTGAGTGACAAAGGACTTTATTTTCTGTAAACACAGGGCTGGGACACCAAATCGCCCGATGCTGTCACTCTCAAGTAAGCATTAAGAAAAAACCTAATTTAGTGTGAATAGAAAGCAGTAGTGTTTATTTTAACCAAGATAGAAAACTGAAGGGAGGGGATAATAACATGCCCAGCAAAAAATATCTTCGAAAAAGAAAAATGATAAAGGCTATTGCAGATCGAGTCGAAAATTGTCAAATACAAGTAAAAATATATGCATACAGAAGCATATATTTTCGAAAATGAGTTACTTCTCTCAAGCGATAGCAAGATCATTGGTATTATGCCCGAACTTTGACCGAAGTGAGATTTTCTCAGCTGCTGGAAAGTCGACCTCAACTATCCTCACATAATCTCAGCCGGCGCACAATGCCTCCGTTTTGTGTTTCACCGCCTTCATGAGTTTATTTTAACGCGATAGCGTTAAGGAGCTCGTGTCGCAGAAAAGCCGGTGTCGTCGCCGTCGGTGTCGGTGTCGGCGTCGGGTGTCGGCGTCAGCGTTTTGCGGCGTTGACCGTGAGCGATAAATCACGGCAGGCACTCCATAAATAAAAAGCAACTTCCAAGATTGGCCCGGTGGGAATCGAACCAGGGTCTCCGGAGTGTGAGACGGAGACGCTACCACTCAGCCACGAGTTCGATGCTTCAAAGCGGTGCAAACGCGCCTCTAGTGAATGCGGTGTTGCCTTCGAAACGAGCCGTGGAAAGTTATACTGCGGTGTATATCGGTAATTATGAACATGTAACGTACAGAAGTCACAATTACACGAGTTGCGAAGTGCGTTTCCGCTGCATTTCTTCTGCGCTTTCCGCACACGCAGAGCCATCTTGCGGCAAACACAGAAGACCCCCTCCTCTCAATGTACGGCGCTGCCCCGACAGGAGGCGCGCCGCGCGCGCATTGGGACCGCTGCCAGGCGCGTCGCGGGACTCCCTCTCCCCTGACGACGCTTCGCCGTGCTCCCGGTTTAGATTACTATCTATCTCTTTGCCCGTGCCGATCACGACGTTTGGCTGGCGTAGATCGTTTCCCCTCCGAGACACCGAGTTCTTTGGTTCGTTCCGTTCGCTCAGGCGCACGTTTCGTTGCCGCGCCGAACCCTGCGTTGCTCGACGCTCACCGCGTGATAGGTGGGCGCTAAGTCCGATGCGGGGCGCATCGTAAGCGATCGCTGTGCCGTAGCGCATTGTCTTATACCCCTTGGCGGGTCGACAGGAATGCTGTCGCGTCCCACTCTTGAAGGCGAAGCTTAAGCGTCCTCCAATTTTTGGTTTGGATGAGGGTCACCTTCATTTATGCGTGAGCTAACACTTTGCTTTTTGAGCTCAAGTTCCTTCAAAGAAGAGGCGGCAGGGTTTCTTTCCCGAACATTCCTTCATACGATAGCCATTTCTGTTATTGTCCTCGTTCTGCCGCGCGTTCGCCCCACGAACCATTTGAAGCATTCTCATTGTCAGTTGTACAGTCAACGCTCGATTTTTAGACTTCCAAGGGGCCACGAAAATGTCAGAAAAATCAAATCGAGCAGTTCGAAAAAAAAAAGAATGCATGTCTTTTACTCCCCTTACGGACTCAAATCGTCGCAGGCACGTCCTAAAAGGCTCTGAAGGCCAGCCAGTACACTTAGTAAGCATACCGGTGCTTGTACTGTGATAGGCGACGGCGGTGCGCGCGTGTATATAATTATGGTATGCGTACTGTCTCCCGGGACAGTTGCCCCTTTCCACGGTTGTTAAGCTTCACCGCACTACTTAATTTAAGCTTCCCCGCGTAACATAACTGTGCTGAGGAGAAGCTGCCTTTCGGAAACCGGCATTATGCAGCGTACCATACTTCCTAAGCTTCAAAGCCAATCGCGAGGACTACAAAGTCGGAGTCGGTGCTCGAAGCAGCTAAGCCTCGGGTTGCCGCGGTGGTGGCTACGGCTGCCAGCGGATCTGCGTGCGGGGGCGCTGGTTCGAGGCGGCGAGATAATCAGAATGGCGGTGTTGTCTTTGATGAATGCCGTTTCGGACCTGCGGTCGCGGTGAACAATCCGGAAATTCGGACAGCCAAGAGAATTCGTTACGATTCTTCTCTTTTAGTCGAGCCAGGAGTGGGGATACTTTCATTCCCTTTCAAGAAAATGGCAGCTACGTTTCCGTGATTGAAGCACAAATTCCCTCATTTTTCCTTGAGCATTGCCAGACTATCCAAATTCCCCGAGAATTCCCGGTTTCCCTGGCTCGTCTGTTTGGTATATACTATGTTTTCCTCCCCATTTTAAGATTGCTATTTATTAGGAAATGCGCAGAAGATGCGCACTTACGGTACATTTGAATGCCCAGATAAATCATATGAATTTGGTAAGGTTTCGGTTACGTAGACTACATAGGCTCGAGGAAAACACTCACGCACACCAGCACGCGCGTAAGCACGTACACACGACACACACACACACACACACCAATGTGTATATATATATATATATATATATATATATATATATATATATATATATATATATATATATATATATATATATTTATATATATATATATATATATATATTACTTATCTGAGTAAGATTGGACATCAACTTAACGTCGAGCCCCGCAGGAAAGTTCCTACGGTTAGTATGCAAGGCAATGCACACAATGGAATTCACCATTGCCACGGACACAATGCGCTCTTGCCTCAAGAGAAACCATGCTCAAAATTATCCTTGTACATTCCTGATTCCATTCATGGCTAGATTCATAACATTTAGCATAGTCGTAAGTAAATAGGGGCAGCTTACTTGGCCGCGGGGAATACGACGACTTCGTCGGGATGGACGCCATTTTCAAACGCGTCCACCGAGCCCTCCGCGCAATTGACTTCTCTCATTCTTGGCCAGATGGCAGCACATGTCTGTGCATTCCCTTGAGCAGGAGAAGTTGGCAGCAGCTGCAGTTCCGGCAAGGCCTTGAATGCTAAGACCGCGTGTGCAATATATTGTACGCTGTGTCTCACGAGGATTTACGTGGGTGCCCATTCACTCATTGACACGTTTACGATAGAGTGGGCGTAAAATTGCGAGCCAATTGGGAAAGATGTGCGTAGATACTGTGCTCAAAACATACTATGAGAGGAAGCGGTACTACTCCCTATAACGAGCGGTACCCACTCTTGCCAACGTTCCTGGGCTGAAGCACATTCTTTGAAGGATCGCGATGCAAGGATCGTGGATGAGCAAATTTCTGTATCATCGAGGAACGCCTTACATCTCGAAGTGCCGGTCACACGTACGGACAGTTGCGCCAACTTCGCTACACAGAATAATTCAATTCCTTAATAAATCAGTTACGATTTCTGCGACGAACTCCTGCACCCATCTTCAATGCACACAATTCAGTCCGGCATGATTGGAGTAAAGTGCATTAGCGAACACTCAGTTGAATTTCCGACAGCTGAACTCACATTATCAACGTGTGAGTGCTAATGGTTTCGTATTCGTGCGTGGTCGTTGAGGCAACAGTGGCATTCCACCGAACGCGCCATTTCACGGAACACACTACTCCGTGCAAAAGGTCAATATATGGTTTTGATTTTTTAGCTCAAGCTTGATGAATTTACAGATTTTGCTTACAACCACTCCCCTGCATGACGTCGTGATTTCCCTGAGGGTATGTTAAATAAATAAGTAAATAAAAGAAAGAGTAAAGGGGACCCACAGATGTGCGCAAGGAAATGTCACTTTATATTCTCTCCCACGCAAAAAAAAAAGAGTGCCCGATGGTTTTAAACCACACATTCTCTTGTCCGATATCTCCCCTGGCACATATTATCGCGGCATACTTCTGTGCATACGACTTAAATGAACAACGTCGATGCAGTATTTAGCATAAAAGGAAGTCCTGTGGCTGCAACATAAAACTATTTCAATATGTTTTTATTCTAACCTCCTGACGCCAAGTTCGCGTAACCGGCGACGAAAGCACCGTGTGGTCACCCGCAGAGTTGTCTGAACAGACCAGTCAAACGCTCTCCTCGTTCATAGGAGGTCACTTTTGTTGGCTTGAAAAACAAATAACATTGCCTACACTGAGCGGCTTCTCTTATCTAATTGGCTGACAGGAGGCGATGAGCATGCTAATCTGGAGAGGCATTCGATGGGGCTGAGCCACTGCACTGAACGTCGATAACTGGATGAAGAAGGTGGTGCCGGCGTCAGCCATTGGTCCGCTTTTCCTTACTTAGCTTGCGGTGGCTGGTGAAAAATCGCGGCTGCACGCAACGGAAGCTTAAGAATGACGCTGGAACAGATCCTCAGCAATGCAGAGTTGGCAGAATGAGGTCGTAAACGTGCCGAAAGTGCTCGAGAACGCTACACGGCCTTGCCAGACATTTTATTACACGCAAATGAACCCCTGCTCTCCAGCAGGGGCGAGTAGCCAGCGCCTTAGCGATTGGCGGCAGCCATCTTTTATTCATTTCGGAAGGGTGCAGCCTGAGGCTATTCCGAAGAAAATTCAGTTTTGTTCAGCATTTTATTGCATCTTAAATGCGTACGCGTCACTTTGACGCGGTGAGCTCTCGCTGTTTTGTGACGTTACGTGACAGGCAGGTGAGGTGGGTACAGCCCGAAAATTTTTCACCAATTGCCGGGGGGCTAATAGTGAAAAGGCGCCGAATCGGAAATAACTATCATAACTATTTTTTTTCTTTTTTCGGTGAAATCATACATAATCAGTGTGTACAGGTCATATCAGACGGCTAGCAATCGCGGTTTTCGTGACTTCGCGTGACAGACAGGTGAAGTGGGGGTGGTCCAAAAATGTTTTTGCCCAATCGCGGAGGGCCTATTGCAGAATTGTATTCGAAAAGTTTGGAATACTTTTACGTTATAGCCCCACAGTTTTACTTTGTGGCGCCCCTGCACTCCTCTGTTTCTAGGCACACTGGAAGCAATACCTTCGATCTGGCAAAAGATACATATAATGTTTTCATCACAGTTTCACAAGAATTCACGTTGAAAGTTTCAATTATCCAAAAAAGATGACATTTCTCTCTTTCTCTTCGCTCGAAACTACCGGCACCTGCCAAAATTTACATCGCGAAAGTCCAAGCATATATATATAGGCCACATATGCTTAGGGTATCTGCTACTCGAAAATAGTTAGATGTCATTTCCAACTTTAACATCAATGGACTAACATATCTCTAATATAATAAGCACTTATAGCCCGATCGGTTGCCTTAGTTCATATCTAGTTTCTATAGTAATATTTGTTTGGTGACCTTTGTACACGTATTTATCATAGATGGTTGCTACGTGGCCCTCACCATCCCTAATTGCTTGCACGAAAAATGCTGATAGGCAGAAACCGTGCTACTCTCGAAATATTCAACAGGTTGCTGTCCTGTGAGTGTTTATGTTCCATCATAATATATTGAAACGAAAACAGAAAGTAACTGTTCAGGATGTTTGTTACGCTCAAACACATGAACGTGCCTCGTGTCTAAGGTCCCCCTTTTGGAAATACTGCAACTGTCAAAAGTGCCCATGAACCTGGAAGTACTTCCAGGTTCATTCAGTACTTTCTGAATTGTTCGATATGAAATTTATGCTGATATCAGGATCGCTTTGCGAACGCTTAATGGCCACGCAGTCTCTAGGACACGTCCAGGTGCGTCACCTGTGTCGGCCACCTGCACCATGGTCGTAAGTTGGGGCAGTGAATCTTAGCCTCTGGTGATTTAATCAGCCATCTTCCTCCTAGCTCTGCATGCTTGACAGCAACAGAGCTTTTCGTGTGTGTGTGCGTGCGTGCGTGCGTGTGTGCGTGTGTGTGTGTGTGTGTGTGTGTGTGTGTGTTTGTGTGTGTGTGTGTGTGTGTGCACTCAGAAGTGCACTGCAGCCCACACCGGTCCGTGTCCGTGTGAGCTGTAGTCCTAGCTTTTCCCGTCTATACGTGAGCATGGAGGGACAGAAACATGGCGCGCCAATGTGGACATATATATGTTGGAATACCATCCGAGGCACACATTCCTTAAATTTGAGCGTTTACATGGTTCGCTGAATATAAGTGAGCCCAGTGGGCATAATGCTGTGAGTTTAATACTGCCTAAGTTTCATTCTGGTGAAATAACAACATTCATTTCGGGCACCCTTTAATGCTTAGGCTTACTCCGTTTACGGAAATGCGCTTCATAAAGGGCCCCTCCCCTGATCTGGCCATTTTGAGCTGGCAAAAGCAGAGCATACAATGTGCGATAACAATCGCGTCTCCAAGGTACTACATCGCTACGCACCGCGGAAAGATCTGAAATCCCCTGCGCCTACGTAATCGTGTCCGCAGTGTGACGTTGCTCGTGGTGACACGTCACTTGGAGAATTATTCATGACATACGTTATCTGTGGGGATCTGTTGCTTGAATTGACGAATTGAAGTTTAGAAAAATAATTAAACGCACAAACGGAATGTCTGCGTGTTTTGTGCTTTACTTCACACCGAAGCAAGATAGATGTAGTTCCGCTTCGTCTGCGTGTTCTCACCGTCGTGCGGTCACGTGCGCAAGTACCGAAACTACGTTATTTTCTACCCGGTTCCAGCGCATGATCACGCTCTGCGATCCGCTTGTTCCACCTCGCTATTCGTGTAGCACTGAATTATACCGCTGGTCACGTTTCCTTCAGCACAGCGAACAAAATCGTGCGCTGCGCGAACGAGGCAACAGCTCGCGCGCGACGCTGTGGGTGGAAGTGTGTAGCTCCGTAAAAGAATCCGGGAGCACAAAAAAAAATAAAGGCGGTGCCTGTGACGTACGCGTCTCGCGTGCTCGAGGACCAGTGTGGGAGAACGCGGGGAAGGAATTTCGCTTGTGTAGGCTAGACGAGGCATAGAGTTTATCACTATATTACCTAGAGGGAAATCTGGCGCTGCTGCGCTGTGGTATAGGTAAGAATGCTGATATATTGTGACTTCGGATTGGAATTGTTCTCGGACAGTGAGCAACGCACTCTTCCGGTGTCACAATGATTCATTTTCTACTAAAACTGCACGTAAAAAGCTGTTTTAGCTTTATTATTACACAAAAACATGTTTATTTAGCTATGAGAACTTGTTGTTGCATGTACAATTACGTGAAGCATGCGCTTCAAGTTAAGATTCATTTCTGAAAGCACGGGTGAGCACCGAGCTTTGTATGTTATCGTGATTCTTGTGAGTTTGAGTGCGAGCGAGCCCCGTATAGTTTGGTCGTCGTGAGTATCAGCTTAACCGCCTCAGAAGAATTTTGGTGAGTTTGAGTCCGAAAGTGCGTTAAGGAAAAATATATTCTGTTCGCGAGTCTTGGTGATGTTGCCTAAATTTCTCATCCTATGCATATAATTCTTCTCTTCGTTTTACACGGCTATTTCGTACATTCTTATTGATTGAGCTGAACGATACGGCAACAAACTCTTACATCCATCTGTTATAAAAAAACTTCTACTGATTTTTACTAGTGACACAATTCTACTCTTTAAACATTTATGAATATTTGTTACGTTGATTTCAACATAACTTCCCCTCCTCTTTGATCACTGGATATGGAGAACAGAATTCAGAAAGCTAACCACACACTGCGATACAATTAACAATAGGTCCACACGAGGTATCGCGTCCTTGTTGAAATGACTAAAGTAGGAATTACTGAGACCTCAAAGATCCAACTATATCTTAGAAGAAAGTAGCGAAAGTAGGCCACATAGAATGGACACATCTTCTCTAGCAACTATCATCTGTGTCTAACGCACCTCTGGAAAGTTACCGGGATGTAAGATAAAGTGTTTGAATAAAGTAAGTAAAATGCATAAAGGAAATAAGTAGCCAACCCCGTAGGCACAGGTCCTTATAACGGTATTTCATTTCTATTTTGAAGCTAGATCTAACAAAAATTTCGCAGTTGTGTTTAAGAAATGCTCGTTTAGCTCTGTCTTAACATCATGGCACATTGTGCATATTATTATAGGTCTAGCACTGAATAGCAACTAATAAACCTAGCTCCTCAATGAAATATGTCAGGCATTGAAATATCCTCAAACTGAAATAGAATCAAACAGGTGGTGAGACAGGCACTGTTGCAAATTCAAAGAGGTTGCTCCTTTATTGAGATGGCGCTTTAATCGAGCGATCCCGCAATCGGGGGCTTTGCCCGTAACTGCATATCAGTATGAGTTCCCTCCTGCGTTAAAGGCTATAATTTTACAACTGAAGGCGTTTCTTTCTGATGACACAGAGAAATTGGCTTATTAAAACGTCTGCTACTGCAGCCAGAAAATAAATCAGCAGGTTTTGGTGGCTCCTCTGACACTAACTGTTTACTGCGACAGGAAGAATATCTTACAAGAGACACAGTCCAGAAGAACATCACATATGTGATGCATGAGAAATCGTCCTCGTTTTCTGCAGCGTTGCCTTTTTTAGTGTCTCCCAGGCTACACACACACAAAAACTGGTATCGAGGTGTTTTGCTAGCTTGGCTATGCTGAATTTTTTTCTCTATGGAATACAGAAATGTACAGGTAACTATTCCATAGTTCCTCGAGTTAAGCTTGCTATTGTGCAAGTGCTAAGCAACGCATAATCCTTACTCGGTCAAATTTCCAGTGGAAGCTCATAAATTTAATTTATTGCTCCTGAACTGAAAGGGAGCTAGTCCAAATAGGCTAAGAGTTCACTGATATTGTCTACAGTTCATTACTAGAAGCGATAACAACTTAACATAAGCCAATATTCCGAAATATTGTTCGCTATTTGGTGAAGAAATTACTGATAAGGTAAACCTCCTTGGCAACTTTTCTATGGCAAGGTTGGGTTGGAGCGCAATAGGAGCAGAAGAAATTGCACATTAGGAGAGCCTGAACTGTTGTGGGGCAAGAGGCTGTGTGCCAGATTCATATAGCTAGTATTAAAGATGCTGCCGTGTCCGCTGTTCATGTTAATGACGCTAAGGTTAAAATGACTCATTTGTACCCAGAAGGCAAAGGCCGTGCCGAACCATATCTAACTTTATTCCCGTAACCATAATGGGAAGTTACAAGCAACCAAACAGTTTTGGATAATAGGCCAGAATCTGAAGCCAGGTAACAAAGCAAGTATCCTTAACTAGCTGAGTGCGAGTTACATTCAAAATGATTAACTACTTCGCATTGCCTCCAGAGCAAGAAACGAAGACGAATAGAAGGCGACTGCTATCTTTAAAAAAAAGTGTGCGGAATGTTTAGCAATTTATCGATGTTTTCTGCCTCAAGAAACGCTGAATGCGCACAGACACCGCAAATGCACGACGTGTCTAAATTTTGCTGTCTAAGAGCGTAAAATACAGTTAAAATTTTCAGATATAAGATTTTTAGTGAGCATAAGATATTTGGTGATTGCAAGAGTCATAAGAGTTGTAGTGACGAAATACTGCACTAGGGAGGCTAATTCCTTTTCTAGAGAGAGTGCGTGTGCTTGTTGAAGCTTAGTGGCCTTTCCTAATTTTGTTTCACCAGAACTAGTATAGCCCTACTGGCACTCGGCAGATATTTTGGCAGTGTCAGGTGTCAGGACTGGATGACGCTTCAAACTTCTTAGCTTCAGATTACAAACTCGCTATTCTACCTCTCCTCGACGGCACCATTCAGTCTCTAATGGCTCTAATGTCTCTAATGAATGCCGCCTTGGCCTGGCCAAGCCGGCATTCAGGCCTGCGACGTGGCAGTGTCTGCTTAGAATCCCTAGTGCCAAGAATCCCTAGGCCGCCACTGGAAACTGAACCTGGCAACGCTTAATTCACGAACTCTCTGGAGCGAAGCTATGTTAGCTGACTTTTTTGAGGTATTATTATGCATTGTTTGTGATATTACAGGCCTTAGTGAGCTTACAAGAACTGGTTACGATTTAACTGGACTGACTGACAGCCACGTCCTCTGCTACAGATGCCTTCCAGAAAAGGGGCAACACGGGGCACGATTTCAAACGCACAAGATAACAGCGGGTAAGATTGATGAATTCTGCGGGATTAAGTAAAGGGTAGCAGTCATCGCAATAAAACTAAATAAAAAATATAGACTAAGGATAATCAAGGCCTATGCGCATCTCGTGTCATGTTAATAAAATAATAAAGGTTTTATGAAGATGTTGATTTGGCAATGAGAAAGGTGCAAACATAGTATACTGTAGTCGTGGGCGACTTCAATGATAAAGTCGGGCAGGAGCAAGCTGTGGAAGAAGGTAATAGCAATTATGGCATCGTTTCTACGAAAACTGATGATAGAATTTGCGGAAAGGAATACACTCCAAATAACGAATGCCTTCTTCAGCAAGCGCGGAAAGAGAAGGTGGATCTGGAAAAACCCTAATGAAGAAACGATAAGTGAAATATATTTTTACGAGCCCACATTGAGCCGCTGCAAAGACAAGCACACTTTGTTCTCCTCTTCCCCTGTTCTTTCGGTAGCTTTAGCCTAACACTCGGCCCTTCACAGACGAAGCCCGCTGGGCAAATAACTGTAACGTCCACTCGGAGTCACGTGGATGACAGCGTTTTAGGCGGGTGACGAGAACAAGCTGCGTCTTCTTACACCGGTAGCCATTAAACGAGACGAGCAGTCGAATAGGTCACTTCAGTTAGGCGATTGGTGATGACGAAAGGCCCGGTGTAACCAGCCAGAAACTTCTGGCACAGATCGCGCTTGCGAAGTAGTGTCCAAAGCCTTATGGTGTTTCTTTGTAGTACAACACATTCTGATGCACAGTGATATTCACTGTGTCTATGACTTCAGGCACAGGCACGTTTACAACCACGAACTTTTCATGGATTAGCTGTGATAACACTACCTCTGCGATCATCGCTGGATACTAAAATTTGGATATTTGAAAACCAGACAAGAAATGGTTCACTCATTTTGTGACAGAAGAGTTTGGTTTGATGTGTCAAACTAGTTGAAATTGCTAAACTACTCAACGCCTGTGGTGTATATATTTACTTTTGGTAACTATTCTGACTCAGGTTGTAACCGAACCAATCAGCGTATATCACAACAATAATAAAGCTATCGTCACTGCTATTACTAAATTATAAAAATAAATACATGTACTCTTGTCTAACCTTGTGTGATGTGCCACAGCTTCGCTGGTCGTCCCCATTGAGAGTGAAATGGCTCATCAATACTTCCTTTCACCCTCGCACGGCCGCTGCCGCCACCGATGCGTGAAAACATGTGCCATCTTGTGGTGCTGAAGGAATCCAACTGCGTCCGCGGCGCTGGCTTTTCGCTGATTGGTTGAGTTTTTGCCCGCGGCCACAACAAATTCCAAATGCATTGGAGGGGGGGGGGGGCAGGGAGAAGTGTAAAGGTATACAGCTTCACTGTTAAAACTGCATAATATATTGGTCGTGCGGCTCAAGACAAGGGACCCAGCATTCGTGCGTTCACTGCTATATGGTATGTGAATGCGTAGCACGCGGCAGCAGGTTAGATAGGCTCATCAGCTGCCTCGGTAGCTGGTTCCGTCTAAGGCTATGGTCGAGGACGTCGTCGGCCGCCTACCAACAATAGGAGCCCTTCGGACAGGATCCCTGTAGAGGGCACAGAGAGCTACAAATGCAGCCCTAAAAATAAATGTAGAATAAGGCCGTGGCTACCGACACTGCCAAATTATGACAGAAATGACTACGTAACAGCCACACGTGCAAATTTAGCTACACAACACATTTTGCCGTTGTATCAACGCTCAACGCTTTTGCTTGGCTTGTCCTCAGCTGATAAAACACGATGATGCTTTGCACCAGGTCGAGAGTTTATTTTGCAGGTTCAAGTGGCGGGATTCTGCCAGAGGCAAATTGCACAAAGGCGCGTATACGTTAGTTTTGGAGACACGTAATAAATCCTGGGTTGGCGAACTCGGAGTCCGAAGCTTCTAATACGCTGGCTGTCATTAGCCCAAGTGGTGCGAAAGAAGTCAAAGCTCATCAGTCAACATCACCACAGTGATCAGCGCCAACGTTTGCATAAATTTGCCAGCCTCATAATAAGACACGTTAAAGGGCACGTCACATTACTACACACCGCCGTAAACGAAGCACATATCGGTTCAACAATCTGCGCGGCTTCAGATAAAATTGGTTCTAGTAGTCGACCTTGCGATTTAAAGTAGATGCACATCTGGTAAGAGCCCAAAGCTGGAGCCGGAGTATCCAAGCGGCACCGACGCCGTTCTGTATACATTGGAATACGGCCTTGGCGTACGAGGCGAACTGCTGCTCAAGAGCACAATTCCGTTAGAATTGCGAACGGATTTTGGATATTGTAAAACGTCATCGGCCTATCTGTGAACATATAAAGAGGCACTTCTATGTGTTCGCTCCTGGTTCAGTGGTGCTGCGATTGCAACGTATGCTGTTGCACATACATATAAACATTACAACTGTTATCTACTCAAAAGATGTTTCAAATTGTTAACTGCCGCGACGATAGCTAAAAACGGTAGTAAGGAAAAATGGCGTTGCTTACTACCGTATACGCATCCGTAGGCAGCGTGACTTACATGGAATGGGTGGTTTTGGAATGCAGATAACCGGTGTTCGATAGGCCTTCGGTGTCTTCTTAGGAGACGGGGTCGTCGGCGTGATCGTTGTCGTTGGTTGTGGTCGTGGTCGCTTCGTTGTCGTTGTCGTAGTAGTCGTCGTGGTGGTGGTCGTAGTTGTCGTAGTAGTAGTTGTCGTGGTAGTGGTCGTCGTAGTAGTCGTCGTAGTAGTTGTCGTGGTAGTAGTCGTCGTAGTAGTCGTAGTAGTTGTCGTCGTGGTAGTGGTTGTCGTTGTCGTAGTAGTCGTCGTGGTGGTGGTGGTCGTAGTTGTCGTAGTAGTAGTTGTCGTGGTAGTGGTCGTCGTAGTAGTCGTAGTAGTTGTCGTCGTGGTAATGGTTGTCGTTGTCGTTGGTCGTGGTCGTGGTCGTGGTCGTGGTCGTGGTCGGGTCGTTGTCGTTGTCGTAGTAGTCGTGGTGGTGGTGGTCGTAGTTGTCGTAGTAGTAGTTGTCGTGGTAGTGGTCGTCGTGGTTGTGGTCGTCGTAGTAGTCGTCGTAGTAGTTGTCGTCGTGGTAGTGGTCGTCGTAATCGTTGGTGTTGTCGTCGTCGGCTTGGCAATGTTCCTCATCGTAGTAGCGATCGCCATCGTAGTAGTGGTCCTCATCGTGGTACTCTTCACAGTAGTAGTAGTGCTCGTCGTTCCGCCTGGAAATAAAAAATACCTATTAAGGAAAATAGTGAGGCAGGCGAATCTGTCAAAAATAATTCTGACAATAACTTTTACGTGTACGTTTTCTCTTTATTGTTTAATCTGCAGGGCACTTTCCCTATTACGATGAATAAGACGTTCACGTAAACGCGGGCTTTCATAATCGAACCCTTATCAAAACTTCCTCAGCTCACTGAGGCGAAAGGCGGATATTGGGAGTTTAAGAATATTAGGCATTTAGAATACGACTCGAATAGCCACTACTATTTTGTTCGTTTTCGATTAGAGCGAGCACTATATGATGTTGGATATTTGTTTCTTTATGTTATGTAAGGGATAAAACCACTTACTGGGGTCACAAGGGAAAGATAACGATACATGTGAGGAATGTGACAGATGAGCCTGTGCCGCTTAGGGGCGTGATGCACAATGCAAACCTTTCAACAAATTTTGCCGCAACAAAATTATTACGCCTAGTGTAATCACCAAGCTTAAGCGGCTGATAGAATAAGGAAGCTTGTATGCCCGCCGCTGCAAAGACTCGCGCTGTAGTCGACAAACGACGTGTTTGTAATGATAGCACAGATGACAGCGAGTAGTAAGGGTATGTCGATTTACAAAACTTACACAGCTGTCACAACTGCAGACGTAAGTAGGAATTTCTACGATAAGAAAAATTGCGAACATAATGATGTACTAAGGTTTGTTGGTAGAGATGTGGCTTGTCTATAGCAGATAGGTTTCTCTCCCCGTAGATACGTATATCTGCGCCACACGACCTGACACGGCTGAACGTTGTAATCTGCTGTTGCGGCCGATTGGCCAGAAGCCACAACTGATAGCCCAGGATGGCGCATGCAGTCATCTTTGCGGGGCGCTCTCAACTGTCATGGCAATTAAAGTGCATTGAAGTGCATTGGGCAGTCTTGGTTCATAATTGTGTTCGGGGTGCGTTGTTGTGGAAAGCTGTGCTGCCACCTTCTGTCTACTGTACGATAGGCTGTGTTTGTGCGCGGCCTGACTTTTTATACTCGTCATGGTAGTGTATTGGGTTGCAGCAGATGGGTGTGTGACAGCCATTTCTAACAACTGGAAGGCTTGTCAATGGTTATTTTTAAGTACTTCTACCATTTCCTTTTTTTGGTTGAAATTTCCCTCGCTCACAGAGCTGCGGGTTTATATTTTCCCCAACGCTTTTGAGGCCACAATTATCTGTGCGAATTGAAACAACAGAAACATAAGAAGCCTAGGCGTTTCTAATTTTCAAGACTGATTGCTGGTGGGCAATTTGTTGCCGTGTTTCCTGCTGTTATAATCAATATCTTACAATATTGCTCACAGATTCAATTCAGCCCTAAGTCGAAGCGGCTTATTGTCCCCGCCCACTCGCGGCTTACTGTGTGAGCGAACGTACGAGAACGACAGACAGCAATGCTGCCTATGAAGTGAATCGGGACGTCAATGCCATGAAATATAACAAAAGAAATTGCTAATAACATCACGTATCATGACTGATACGAGAATCAGGTAGACTGTTCGCACAAGCGTGAAGTTGTGAAATATTATACACCGCATGGACGGAGCGAATATTCTTTGCTTGAGTGCGCTCGTAGCCATTAGTGTTACAGGAAACCGCATGAATATTCTACGTGGGTAACAACTTTTGAGCGGACAATACCTGTCGGGTTGGTCCATACCTGTCGATTCTTATCTACTAGAAAGATCCGTGCCTGCAAGCGGCACCGTTTTATAAGGCAGCAGGGCGTCGGCAGAAAGCCGCCTGCGATTTGATATTTAAGGTGTCCCAGCTGGCTTTAGCCCAGCTGTTCGACGAAAACAGAGAATAAAGAACGCGGTGCGTTCGCTCGTCAGAGCTGTTACGACAATGTTTTATAAGGTTTTATAACGACACAGACAATGGGACAGCCTTACAGAACGTGACACGAAGCCCACCTTTTATTGCTCCAAATCGTTACTCTTTCGTGAACAAAGAACTGCAGCCTATAGTAAACTACCTGACACCGCGAAACCTATGCGCCCGTGTCAGGGTGTCTACCAAGTTGATATTTTCGAATTCCCTGAGTTTTCCATGTTTTCTCTGAGTGACACAGAACTTTATTTTATGTAAGCAAAGGGCTGGCGCACCAAATCGCCCGATGCTGTCACTCTCAAGTAAGCATTAAGAAGAAAACTTAATTTAGTGTGAATAGTAAGCAGTAGTGTTTATTTTAACCAAGATGGAAAAATGAAGGGAGGGGATAATAACATGCCCAGCAAAAAAATATCTTCGAAAAGGAAAAATGATAAAGGCAATTGCAGATCGAGTCGAAAATTGTCAAATACAAATAAAAATATATGGATACAGAAGCATATATTTTCGAAAATGAGCTACTTCTATCAAGCGATAGCAAGATCATTGGTATTATGCCCGAACTTTGACCAAAGTGAGATTTTCTCAGCTACTGGAAAGTCGACCTCAACTATCCTCACATAATCTCAGCCGGCGCACAATGCCTCCGTTTTGTTTTTCACCACTTTCATGAGTTTATTTTGGTTTGGATGAGGGTCACCTTCATTTACGCGTGAGCTAACACTTTGCTTTTTGAGCTAAAGTTCCTTCAAAGAAGAGGCGGCGGGGTTCCTTTCCCGAACATTCCTTCACACGATAGCCATTTCCGTTATTGTCCTCGTTCTGCCGCGCGTTCGCCCCACGAACCATTTGAAGCATCCTCATTGCCAGTTGCACAGTCAACGCTCGATTTTTAGACTTCCAAGGGGCCATGAAAGTGTCAGAAAAATCAAATCGAGCAGTTCGAAAAAAAAAAAGAATGCATGTCTTTTACTCCCCTTAAGGCCTCAAATCGTCGCAGGCACGTCCTATAAGGCTCTGAAGGCCAGCCAGTACACTTAGTAAGCATATCGGCGCTTGTACTGTGATAGGCGACGACGGGTGCACGCGTGTATATAATTATGGGATGCGTACTGTCTCCCTTGACAGTTGCCCCTTCCCACGCTTGTTAAGCTTCACCGCAATACTTATTTTACGCTTCACCGTGTAACACAACTGTACTGAGGAGAAACTGCCTTTCGGAAACCGTCATTATGCAGCGTACCATACTTCCTAAGCTTCAAAGCCAATCGCGAGGACTACAAAGGCGGAGTCGGTGCTCGAAGTAGCTAAGCCTCGGGTTGCCGCGGTGGTGGCTACGGCTGCCAGCGGATCTGTGTGCGGGGGCGCTGGTTCCAGGCGGCGAGATAATCAAAATGGTGGTGTTGTCTTTGATTAATGCCGTTTCGGACCTGCGGTCGCGGTGAACGATCCGGGAAATTCGGACAGCGAAGAGAATTTGTTACAATTCTTCAGTTTTAGTCGAGCCAGGAGTGGGGATACTTTCGTTCCCTTTCAAGAAAACGACAGCTGCGCTTCCATGATTGAAGCACAAGTTCCCTCAGTTTTCCTTGAGCATTGCCAGACTATCCGAATTCCCCGAGAATTTCCGATTTCCCTGGCTTGTCTGTTTGGTAGATACTATGTTTACCTCCCCATTATAAGATTGCTATTTATTATGAAGTGCGCAGAAGATGCGCACTTACGGTACGTTTAAATGCCCAGAAAAATCATATGAATTTGGTGAGGTTTCGGTAACGTAGACTACATAGGCTCGAGAAAACACACATGCACACCAGCACGCACGTACACAGACACACACACTTACACGCACAACGCACACACACGCACATACACACACACACACACACACACACACACACACACACACACATATATATATATATATATATATATATATATATATATATATATATATATATATATATATTATTTGAATATACTGCAGGCCCTTCACGGCCCGTGCAGGATATATATATATATATATATATATATATATATATATATATATTACTTATCTGAGTAAAATTGGACATCAGCATAACGTCCAGCCCCCAGGAAAGCTCCTACGGTACGTGTGCAATACCATACACAAAGGAATTCAACGTTGCCACGGACAAAATGCGCTCTTGCCTCAAGAGAAACCATGCTCAAAACTATCCGTGTACATTCCTGATTCCATTCATTGCTAGATTCATAACATTTAGCAAAGTCGTAAGTACATAGGGGCAGCTTACTTGGCCGCGCGGAATACAACGACTTCGTCCGGATGGGCGCCATTTTCAAACGCACCCACCAAGCCCTCCGTGCAATTGACTTCTCTCATTCTTGGCCAAATTGCAGCACATGTCTGTGCATTCTCTTGAGCACACGAAGTTGGCAGCAGCTGCAGTTCGGGCAAGGCCTTGTCGTTGAGACCTAGTGTGCAATATATTGTACGCTGTGTCTCACGAGGGTTTAAGTGGGCGCCCATTCACTTATTGACACGTTTGCGATAGAGTGGGCGTAAAATTGCGAGCCAACCGGGATAGATGTGCGTAGATACTGTGCTCAAAACATACTATGAGAGGAAGCGGTACTACTCGCTTTAACGAGCGATACCCACTCTTGCCGACGTTCCTGGGCTGAAGCACATTATTTGAAGGATCGCGATGCAAGGATGGTGGATGAGCAAATTTCTGTATCATCGAGGAAGGCCTTACATCTCGAAGTGCCGGTCACACGTACGGACAGTTGCACCAACTTCGCTACACACAATCATTCAATTCCTTAATAAATCAGTTACTCTATCTGCGACGAACTGCTGCACCCGTCTTCAATGCACGAAATTCAGTCCGGCATGATTGGAGTAAAATGCTTTAGCGAACACTCAGTTGAATTTCTGACAGCTGAACGCACAGAATCAACGTGTGAGTGCTAATGGTTTCGTATTCGTGCGTGGTCGTTGAGGGAACGGGTGGCATTCCACCGAACGCGCCATTTCACGGAACACACTAGTCCGTGCAACAGGTCAATATATTGTTTTGCTTTGTTAGCTCTAGCTTGATGAATTTACAGATTTTGCTTAGAACCACTCCCCTGTATGACGTCGTGATTTCCCTTAGGGTATGCTAAATAAATAAGTAAATAAAAGAAAGAGTAAAGGGGACCCACTGATGTGCGCAAGTAAATGTCACTTTATTTTCTTTCCCACGCAAAAAAACAGAGTACCCGATGGTTTCAAACCACAAATTCTCTTGTCCGAAATCTCTCCTGGCACATATGAACGCGGCATACTTCTGTGCATACGACTTAAATGAACAACGTCGATGCAGTATTTAGCATAAAACGAAGTCCTGTGGCTGTAACATAAAACTATTTCAATATGTTTTTATTCTAATCTCCTGACGCCAAGTTTGCGTACCGGCGGCGAAAGCACCGGGCGGTAACCCGCAGAGTTGTCTGAACAGAACAATCAAATGCTTTCCTCGTTCATAGGAGGTCACTTTTGTTGGCTTGAAAAACGAAGAACATTGCCTACACTGAGCGGCTTGTCTTATCTAATTCGCTGACAGGAGGCGATGAGCACGCCTAACTGGAGAGGCATTCGATGGGGCTGAGCCACTGCACTGAAAGTCGATAACCGGATGAAGAAGGTGGTGCCGGCGTCTGCGATTGGTCCGCTTTTCCTTACTTAGCTTGCAGCGGCTGGTCAACAATCGCGGCTGCATGGAACGGAAGCTTAAGAATGACGCTGGAACAGATCCTCAGCATGCAGAGTTGGCAGAATGAGGTCGTAAACGTGCCGAAAGTGCTCGAAAACGCTACACGGCCACGCCAGACGTTTTATTATACGCAAATGAGCCCCTGCTCTCCGGCAGGGGCGAGTAGCCAGCGCCTTAGCGATCGGCTGCAGTCATCTTTTATTCCTTTCGGAAGGGCGCAGCCTGAGGCTATTCTGAAGAAAATGCAGTTTTGTTCAGCATTTTATTGCATCTTAAAGGGAAGCTGAAGAGTCTGTCGAATGCAATAAGACGCTCATATACGGATGCGGGAACCTTATAAACCATGTAGGCAAAATTTGTTTTTTTTTTCAATTAGGAGCGGCGTAATCGTCGGTTGAAATTGCGCTGTAGCTCCGCCCCCCCGTTGAGTGAGCGAGCGGAGCGGAGACCGGAAACCGCGGTGTTGTGACGTCACCTCTGTTTCGTTCCCTCGCAGCGTCCGCGACCGTGCCTGACCGCGCTTGTTTCTGCGTGCGTGCCATCGCAATCTGCTTCGATCGACCCTGCATTCCTTTGTTGGTGCGTCTGCGCGTATGTAGAGTGGTAGTCAACGTGGGTGGTAGTCAACGTGAGTGGTAATCAACATGAGTGGAAGTCAACGTGAGCGGTAGTCAATAGATGAAGGTTACTACACGTACTGCATTAACCGGGAAGCTTTTCACGCGTTTAAACCGTCTTTGTAGATTGCCTACAGCTTCGGGCCGCGCACAAACGCCGACGATCGCATCCCCGCTTACGTTCCACGAGGAGGCACGCAGGAACACAACACTACAGTTGTTTGACCGGAAACGAGCTCACTAGATCGACGAAAGATCGGCGAGATCATTAGATCGCTTTGCAAAAAATATGCCCACCATAGATCATTTCCAACACGAGGAGATGCCAAGACTTTGCTTTCATTCGCGTCGAAAGCACTGCTCCCACCAGCATCGTTTGCTTCTTCGAGAGGCCGGCTCTTCGCAATCGGCTCGTAATTGTAGGGAGTAACGCCGAACTCCTCAGAAAAACGCGGTCTCTCTAAATTTTCCATTACAGTCTCAGGAAAACAGCACCAAACTACCTGGCACCGTGCTTCATGTGTAGCGGCAGCGGTCGGTTACTAGAGTTGACGTCACGAGGTGCACCGACCAATCACAGGCGGATACGAGACGCGCGGGCTGGGCGTGTCCGCTGCTGCACTTTTCGTCGAAATAAAATATATTTGCGCTTTCTTTCGCTCAATTTTGATACGATATTCGAATTCGGAGGGTTGAAAACCGTTATGTACAGATGTTCACTCATTTTTTCTGGAAAACCTTTCAACTTCCCTTTAACATACCCTTATTGAATTCTTGTTCGCTTGGCAGGTTCTTGAACATTGCATTTGTCCTCTGCAAATTATTCTTCAACCTACTCGCACACTTAGTCGGTTGAGGTTCTCAAGTGACTGAGGCAGTGTGTAGCCAGCGTTGTTGAGCAGGGTGTTGTGATCGGCCAGGTGAAGGCTGGTCATGTATTAGCCGTTCATCGTCGCTCCTAATCCTTCCGAGTCTATTAGCTTGAATATATCTGATAAGCATGCAGTGAATATCATTTTGCATATAGTGTCTCCATGCCTGACCGCATTCTCGATAAGTATTTTTTCGATTACCTTAAAACATGTGAAGCCTGAATAATCTCCGAGGCAGAGTCGAAGCCTGAGGAGTTGTGGATAGGTGCGCTGGGGCTTGAACGTAAATATGGAAATCGCACATGAATGAAAGGATTCTCGAGCTGTCAGCCGAATGCTGCAAGCACAATGGTCTTGATGTGAAGTTCGTTCTGTCCTTCACTACAACCCGTAGGGCATGCACTTACACTGCTCATTAAACACAAATGTCGTAGGTTCGTCCAAACGCACTGAATTAAGGGATCAAATTGTGCGGCGCCAGGACATCACACAAGTCGGTATAATCCGAGTGATGTAAATGCTGTTCCTGCTGACACAACGCGTTTTAGTTCACTTGCGTTCTTTGCCGAATTTTCTTTCCTGTCATATTCACCTGACTAATGCGCAGCAGGCATGGAGCACCGCAATTAACCGGGATAGGCGGTCTAGTTGGTGGTCGATATTGGAATGCATCATGTAACCGCGCGAACAACAAGGGAGAAAGAAGGAAACGCACAGGAGAGCGGGGAACTTTAACGTTGAAGTTCCGTGCCTGTCCTGTGTGTTTTCTTCTTTGTCCCTTGTCGTTTGCGCGTTCCCATGATGCATTCCAATATCGAGCACCGTAAGACTGTAGCAGGCTGGAAGAAATTTGTTGCGCTGAATTCCCAAACATCAAGAGTCTCTTAGTGGAGGAGGACAATAAAGAAAGAACATCGCCCGAAGTGGCTTGAAGACGTGACTCGCGTTATTTTGCCCAGGACTGATGCCAGTCCAGAGTTTAGAATAAGCATATCCACCCAATCATATTACGACGACGGATGTTGTGCGCTGTCGGCTTTCTTTGTCGCATGGTCTTCGCACGGCCTGTTGCCTATTACTGGCATTGCGCATGCAAAACAAACTGAAAACGATGTGTCTCCAGTGATAAGCGTAAGTGTGCATGCGTGTGTAGGTAGGGGGGGGGGATAAGCCGACAATTCTTCGCTTCTCTGATGAGCGATATCATATCTTATTTCATAGCATCAATTTTGTTCGAGCAGTCCATATGATTTCCCCACAATTGGTGGTACGTGATTTTATGCGCCACGTATTTTTTTACATGTCGTCGTATTCATGTCCCGTTTCATATTAAATGTAGGATTGCTGCCTATAGCGCACATACGTTCACACACACCGTAGGCCACAAGATGAGCAAAACTGTCGGCACAGGCACTATATCGCCTCGATTTAGTGCTGAGTTGAATCTCTGAGCTATATAATATTCGGCTGAGGCTAACAGCAGTGAAAAAGAGAGCGAATTGCGCAAAAGCAACAAGTTTTGATAGAAACATCTAGGCGTTTTTTTTTTTGCTGATACATCGCCTATGGAGAATTATAGCCTCAAAAGCGCTGGAAAAAATAATCATCCGCAGCACGATGAGCGAGCTAAATATCAAACTAGAAAAAAAACAATGATGTTCTAAAAAATACCAATGACAATCTTGACGGTTGTCAGCAATGAACACTCTGGTCGCTAACACCCAAAACAGTGTCACGATGCGTACGAATATCCAGGCCATTGTGCGCATAAACTAATACAGGCCATCAGAAAATAGGCAGAACTTGGCAACGCAGAATTAACAATACTGCCTTCTGCAGCCACGCTTTCCCTATACAATTATGCGCTGAATGTGCTCAATGCGCTTTGAGATAACAAATCAGAGCACGCCAGAAAGATATAGGCATGCGCCGTGCTGGGCTGTCGGCTCTGGCCAATCGGCTGCGACAGCGCGTTGTAGCGCTTACCGCGTCAGATCGAGCGGCACAGGTAGGCATAATTATGTTCATTTAACTGCTGCCCCCATATCGTAGCAATTTATTCTTACGTCAGCAGTTGCGAGGGCCATTTAGGTTTCGTGAACGACTTGAAATTAGTTCTCACGCAAGTACTAAGCTTTACACATGTGCTACCTTTGCGTACGCGTCTTTTTTCTTTACTACAGCGCTCGTCTTTGCAGCGGCGGGCATCAAAAGCTTGGTCATCTTACGAACAGTTTTAGCGTTGTGAATACGATTTGTTTCTTGGGGCTATCCTTACGCCAAGATTTTTTCGCAAGTTTGCTTAGTGAATTTCGCGCCAGAAGCCTCCTGACGCCAAATATATAAAGACCTTTATATTAACGATTGTGATAAGACATAATGAACTTGCCTATAAGCTATAATTTTTCCTGTCAAGTTATTTTCATATATTTGGTGCATGCCACCTGCCTCAGGACCAGTATAATCAGATAAGAGATTGGTGCTAAAGGAAAGGCAAGGAGATCAACAAGACATCAAGTTCCCCTATACCGCGCTGCGCTGATGTAGAGGAAACGTAGAATACATTTTATGAACTTGAGAAAATACAGTCAGATAACGCTCACATATTTGCCATGCAAACATGCCTAAAGTTGTAATGTTGTATTACCAACCAGCCCAAACCTATACCCTTCCTAATGCATAAAGGAACTATTGCAGCGTTCAGTTAGGCTCTCGATATGTTTTAGCGTTCACTGTAGCGATAATAGCACATAAATAGCGTTGATTTACCAATATTTTTTTAAACAATTGTATGTTTCTTCTATAGAGGGTATTTCTCCAAATCGTCGAGTAAGTATCAGTATATAATATTAATTTGCTTATATTAAAGTCACAGGTTGTTCAGAGGCTCACCTGTGGTGGTCAGGTAGTACAAAGCGATAACCAAGAGCAGCTGCGCTAGCACAAGCACAACAGTCACGGAGCAGCACAGGCAGGTAGTAGATCGGGCTCTGCAAGTGAGTGGCACAATTTAAATATACTGCGGGATTTGTTGTCTTTAATAGCTGTGGTAATAACATTTTTAAAATCATGGCTGTTACTTAAATAAATACAGTGACGGAAAGCTAAGTCAATCGAAAATTATCCATATTCTCAAAATAGAAACATCCTACCATAAAAAAAGGACGGATGGAGTTTTACGCACCTTGGTGACCTTGGCAAAGAACATATACAGAGGGTGTTTCATCTACCGTGCATAGAATTTCACAAAAAAGGGGGCCATTATACGCAAGGATGACCAAGTGCATATTTTTCACAGTTGAGTATTGAAGCCACCACAATCTTTTTGTGGCCATTATAGTTATTAATTATTAGCAAATAGTTAATCTGTAATTACGGCTTTGAATGCTGTACTGTCAACGAAGAATTTTTCGAAAATTTAAGGAACCTAAATAAAGCTTCCATGTTCTAAGCCAGATACGTTCTGCCAGTTTATGCTTTGCGGGTGATAAAAAAAGTCCACCGAAAATGAAAAAATGGCTGTGGCTTAGCTAAGGTTAAGCCCAGGATGCGAAGCATACTAGCCTTTATTTTAGTTGTTGAACCACTGTTTAGCCTGGTGAACTGCTATTGCTTGGCTATATTTGGTTCGGCTAGACGAAGAAACAACTCATGCGTTACTCTGCTTCGCCTTCAAGAGTGGAACGCGACAGCGTTCCCATCGACCCGCCAAGGGGTGTACGACAATGGGCTACGGCGCAGGGACTACGCGCCCCGCATTGGACGCGGTGAGCGTCGAACAACGCAGCGTTCGGCGCGGCAACGAAATGTGCGCCTGAGCAAGGGACGCACGCCTGAGAAACAGCTCGTTTCTAAGGCAACACCGCATTCACTAGAGGCGCTTTCGTACCGCTTTGAAGCATCGTACTCGTGGCTCAGTGGTAGCGTCTCCGTCTCACACTCCGGAGACCCTGGTTCGATTCCCACCCAGCCCATCTTGCAAGAGTTGAGCCAAAGCCACTTCTCCTCTGTCGTGACGTCACGGTGTCACGTGGTGTTGACGGCGACACCGCCGCGCCTGAGGAGCTGGGTTGAGCTCTCGAAATATGCTTCGCATAAAAAAAAATACCACGTGAATCCAAGACGACAGCTAATCCAAGACAACGTAGTCATAGAAGTTAACAAACCAGAGTGGGTTTCTTACCGTGCTGGCATAAGAAACACCGGACTCATCGCAAACACAACAATTTCATTGTGCATGTGATACATTGACCCCAGCACTTCATACATTCGAGAGGATTTCTTGTTCTTTGCAGCTGTGGAAGACATGAGTGTTTCTAGCTTGGCTCACATGCTCAAGAGTGAGCTTGTTAAACTAGGTGAACATGGAACATATGAGAGGCCAAGGCTTCGATGGCGCCGCAGAGATGAGTGGAGCATTGTGTGGCGTACAGGGAATGATTCGCAGAGTTCCCAACTGCGTTGCACACGAACTGCGCATCGCACTCCCTCGGTCTTCACTTGAGCGCCGCCTTGAATGCTGAAGACATTGGACGCGCCTTCGGCACTATTAAAAATGTTTGCACTTTCTTCAGGGGATCGCCTCAAACAACTGCGGTCCTGAAAAGGCACCTTCCCATTGCCTCGAAATCCTGCCGCTTGCTACAGTGTTGTGAAACTAGGTGGGTGGAACTCTACGATATGGTCTCTATATTTAGTAAGGCGTTTCCCCAAGTATTCGACGCACTGAAGAGCTCAAGGATGCCTCCCACGACGCAACAAGTTCTTCCACCACGTCTGCCCTCCACCATCAAGTATGCTCATTTATCTTCCTCAGGTCTTACTTTTTGTGACACCTTCTTAAACATAACATACCGCTTCTGTGAGTACTTACAGAACACGTCTGCTGACATGAACGTCGCTTTAGACTACGTAGAGCTTGTGTTGAATAAGCTAGAAGAAATGGCTCTTAATTTAGAGGCGGAGTTTTTCCTATTTTCACAATGTCAAAAGCAGGAGATGATTTCGGCGTAAACTGTGAAATGCCGTGAGAACTTCGCATGCAGAAACATCGGGCTAACTCCTTTTCAACTGAAGTATACCATCAGTGAGTGACGTTTATTCCTTACACCGACAACCTTAGAGCTTCTCTGCAGCGCCGATTGGCGAAGAAGGACGAAGAGGCGTAGAGCAGCATTGGCCGGAGAGTGTTCAAAGCAGTCGATGAGTGCTCTGATATAGGCGTCACTGCTTTGCTCGTCGGCGAAATGAAGCAGCTGGGATACTGATAATACGCAAGAAGCACTGGCAATATTGGAGGAGTCAGAGTCGTCAACAGGGTAACGCAACAAACTGTCAGCGTCTTGGTGCAGGCGGCCAGACTTCTACACCACGGAATATGAAAATTCCTGTACCCTCAAAGCCCGTCGACCAAGCCGGCCTGTAGGATATTTTAGCGATGAGAGCCAGCAGAGAGCATGATGCTCAGTGACTACAGAAAAAAGGTGACCGTAAAGGTAAGGACGGAACTTCGCAACCGCTCAGACAACAGCAAGGCATTCTCGTTCCGTAATGGAATAGTTACGTTCCGATGGTGCCAGGAGGAGGCTTGCATAAGGAATAACGTGATTCTGGCCACGCTGACGCTGGCCTAAGACGGCACGTACGGCATGACCGCTGAGATCTGTACGCAATTCTGTAGGGGCATCAGGGTCGAAGTGGGCGAGAAAGGGTGGGAGGTGAGAAGAGTGACGAGACGAGAGAAGGCAGCGGCCTATCCAGTGCCCCACGAGAATTGTACGCCTTTCTTCAAAAGATTAGTTAGGGGTCTAGAAATTGTCGCAAGATCTGGAACAAAACGATGAAAGTGCGAGCATAGCCCTATAAAACTTCGAACGTCTGCGGCTGTCTTCGGAACCGGAAATTCTCTGACAGCGCAAGCTTTGTCGGGATCAGGCTGTACTCCGGAAGCGTCAACGAGATGGCCCAGAAGAGTAATTTGCCGGTGGCCAAACCAACATATGGACGAGTTAAGTTGCAGCTTCGCCTTTCAAAATACATCAAGTATAGTTGTGAGACGTTCAAGGTAAGTGTCAAACGTTGGCGTGAAGACGATGACGTCGTCGACGTAGCAAAGGCACGTGGACCATTGGAAACCTTGGAGCAAGGAGTCCATCATGCGCTCGAAGGTGGTAGGGGCATTGGATAATCCCAAAGGGTTTACTTTACCTTGGTATAGGCCATCAGGTGTGATGAACGCGGTTTTTTCTCTGTCCGTACCGTCAACAGCAATCTGCCAGTATCGCGAACGAAGATCAATAGACGAGAAATAACTGGAACCGTGCAGGCAGTCAAGGGCGTCGTCTATACGTGGGAGCGCGTAGACGTCCTTCTTAGTAATGCTGTTCAGGTGACGGTAGTCTACACAGAAGTGCCATGTGCAGTCCTTCTTCTTAACCAACACCACAGGTGACACCCAGGGACTCGAAGAAGGCTCAATGATGTTTTTATCGAGCATTTTGTTCACTTCATCTTGAATTACTCGCTGTTCCGACACAGAAACTCGATACAGTCGTCGGTGAATAGGCGCAGCATCGCCATTAAGAATGCGATGCTTGACCGCGAGCGTCTGGCCTAAAGGTCGATCGTCGAAGTCGAAAATATCGCGGTAGGACGATAGTACTTCGCAAGTTCTTCAGTCTGCGTAGAGGACAGGTCCGTCGCAACCATTTTCTTTATCTTGGAATCGACGCCCGAGGCTGGCGCGAGGGGCATGCTAAGCTCGCGAGAACCATCGGTCCATAACGCTGCCACGTATTGGTCGCCGAGACAATCAATGGTGGCAAGGCAAATACCTTGCGGTAGAATTTGTTTGCCAATCCAAAGAGACAGACAGGCATGCGAGTGTGGTTCGCAGTAATAGTAAGTGTACTGCAAGGCACGGTGACGTCATACTGTATTGGGATGTCGGGCAGAGGAGTGACGAGGTACCCGCCTTCAGGATATGATGGGAAAGAAAACAGTTCAGTGTAGGCTACTGACTTTGTCGGCAGGCGAAGAAAGCCGGTGGAGCGTAAGTGGCAGTGGGGTGCATCAGAATGTTCTGCGACCATCGGCAACTCAAGGCAAATGGTACTGGAAGAGCAGTAAATAAGAGCAGAATGGGCGGAGAGATAATCGAGGCCGAGAAAAGGTCGTGGGGGCAATGAGCCATTACGGTGAAGAGGACAGGAGTGTGGCGGCCGGCGATGCTGATACGTGCCGGGCTCATGCTGACTATAGGCATAGTACCGTCATCCGCAACGCGGACGACGCGTGCCGACGCTGGGGTGAGGAGCCTGTTCAGTCGTCGTAGGAAGGCAGCCCTCATAATAAACAGATGTGCTGCTGTATCGGTGAGTGCCGTGACAGGATAACCGTCAACGTCAACGTCAAGAATGTTTCAGTTAGTAGGTAACGTGAGCAGAAGATTTGAAGGCAGGATCAACAACGCAGCTTCGCCTCCAGAAACTTCAGTGCCTAGTTTTCGGGCTGGGTCCGGGAGGTGATAGGCAGTGAAGAAAAGCGGCTGGGTTGGGGCGAACGAGACTGGTGGCGTCGAGGTGAGGGCGAGCGGCTGTAGCGAAGATTCGGAGCAGGGGCATCAGCGGTAGTGGGTATATGGCGGGTGGCATAAGGTACAGAAGGTCCTAAGGTGCGGGTATACGTGGCGGCGTAAATCCGAGCAGATCGTGGCCATCGGTTGCGGCAGTGAAGAGCGACGTGGCCGATGCGACAGCAGTGGAAGCAGATCGGCCTGTCATCAGGGATACGCCATTCGGACGGGTTGCGGCGAGATGTGGCAGAAAAGGACTACCGGGGATGAGGAGGGCTGCTAGATAACTGGGGAACGCTGGGTCGAGACGTGGAACACACGGTGTTGAGACGCATGTTTTCAAATTCATGTCTGACGACGGCCTGAATCATCGCTATGGTAGTTGCAAGGCGGATCGTGGGGCGTCGTGGAGAAGGCTGGCGAACAGCCGGCATCGAGTTCACGGCGAACAATACAGGTGACGTCGTCACAGGTGGTGGTCTGACGCGGTCGACCCTCACATGTCGACGTAGCAGCAGTGTTGGGTAGCCGCGCAATGTGGTGTGAGATACGGCGGCTCTTAGCCTGTTCAAGGCGACGGCATTCTTTTATAATGGCGTCGATAGTCGAGACGTTGCCGAAACCAAGCAAATTGAAAGCGTCGTCGGCGATGCATTTTAGCACATGTGCCACTTTATCTGCTTCGGACATATGATGGTCAGCTTTACGGCATAGTGGCAAGACGTCGAGGATGTAGGAAACGTATGGCTCTGTAGATGACTGAACACGAGGCGCAAGTGCCTTTCTCGCGGCAGCCTTGCGCCCAATGGGGTCGCCGAACAGTTCCCGTAGCTTTTCTTTGAAACAGTGGCAACTGGTTACTTCGTCATCGTGCGTTTGGTGCCACATGCGTGGTGTGCCGCCGAGATAAAAGATGACATTGGCGAGCATAATCATTGGGTCCCACCTGTTATTAGCGCTGGCATGTTCATAGAGCTTGATCCAGTCGTCGACATCCTGTTCCTCCAGGCCAGAGAACACACCTGTGTCACGATGTGGGGCAACCGAGACAATTAGAGCAGTCGGAGAAGCCGAAACTGTTGCAGAGGTGGGCTCGTCACCGGGAGGCATGTTGACATGCTCGGTGTGCCGACCACTTCGGAGTTCCGTGGTGAGGACGGGGATCACTTACCTCCCCAAGAAATGTTACGTTTCGAAAGACACAGACGAAAGATACAATTTACACGCTATTTACACTGGAGCCAGGGAGCCAGGCTGACACTCGCTCGTGCCCAAGGCACCGACCAACTTCTTCGTCGTTCATGCGGCGGCTCGTCTCTTCAGCATCGCGCAATGATATCCTAATAACATATATATATATATATATATATATATATATATATATATATATATATATATAAATATATATATATATATATATATATATATTTATATATATATAGCGCTCTGCGAACCGAGTGTACTCTTGCGGTACGCGACTGGAACAGTACCCCTGCGAGGAATATATATATATATATATATATATATATATATATATATATATATATATATATATATATATATTCCTCGCAGGGGTACTGTTCCAGTCGCGTACCGCAAGAGTACACTCGGCGAGCGGAGCGCTAATCTTCCGGTGCAAATTTGATGCACGAGGCTGCAGATGGATGTTAAATATCTGGGAAGAGCAATGCAAAACTACATTTAAATACAATAGTGCCTGCTCGCACATTTTCCCGCTTACCCTTAAATCTTACGTGCACATACTTTCTACTTTGTCATTACATTTTTGTTGGAAGGGCGGGGTATCGCTGCTGCAACACGGAACTCCGCTGTGGAGACCGCATACGTCTCCAAGGCTCGCCCACTAATCTTCCTACGTCACCTACCGCTAATTCTGCATCTACCGCAGCACCATCGCACACCTTGGCGCAGCCTCGTGACCATGGAAGGTTCTCTGCGAATGGCAATGCCGACATTGAATATTGACTGAACTTGCATGAAGGCGTCAGTGTGTACCGATCGTCCATAACTTGGTTGTCCCCGCCGTGGGGCCCATTGATCCTGCTCTATCCGAAGTGGCTGTCCGATATGGACACCGCCACTGACACTCGGCAAACCTGTTTTTACTTTTGAATACAGCAAGTCGACTCGCCATTCTCAACCTATCAAAACGTGCATTAACATCTTCCTCCATACCGAGCGTCTAACAAGTGGTGACCCAGAACATCTACATGTTTTCTCGTACACTAGCCTTGGACGACGCTGCTCCTACTCTTTTTGTAGAGACGACGCCACGACTACGTCTTCTGTCATCGCTGTAGAGCTTCAGCATCCGAGGTGTCGGCACCAGAATTCTCGAGTTCGGTTTGTGCGAGTAGAGGCCCGTTTTCAACGCCGCCGCATCACTTCACAGACAGCAAGGTACCTGCGCATCGTCGTGCTACCTTCCGAAATCAACGATGCAATAGACGGCTTGATAGTGGATGCGCCTTCGGCTACATATTACGAGGACCTGAAATGTACAGTCCTGCAGCGCCTCGAGTCATCGCAACAAAGTAGGCTCCAACAGCTCCTGTCCGAGGAACTCGGCGACCAACGACCGTCACAACTCCTGCACTGGTTGCGTGAGTTTCTCGGTGGCCACGCCGCAAACGAGAGCCAGCTTACAATTTTGATCGACCTGTTCTTGCGGCGCCTCCTACAGTCCGCCAGCATGGTGCTCGCTGGTTCGGAAGCGGCGAGTCTCGATCGGCAAATTGCATTCGCTGACACATATGCGAATGCTGGTCTGCCGCACAGCTACCTATATCCGACAGTCTGAGAGTCAGGAAACCAACTTTTGCACCTAAAGGAAACAATCGATCGTTTTACCAGAGCACTAGAGAAGCTGGCGATGGGTGACAACATTGGCAACCAACTACGGCACACCTATTCGCCTTCACAGTCTAGCAACGCACCTAGACTCGCCGTGGCAGCTGTGCTGACAGCACAGCCACTTTTGCAAGCAAGCAAGTCAGTGCACCCAGCCCTGTTCCTGGACGGGAAACGCTCCGGCTAGACATTAGCAGCAGCATGCGACATCGGCCATCGCGCGAGCCGCCTATTCTTCGTATTTCACCACATTAATGGCACCCACCTCCTCGTCAACACTGGAGCCCCGCTTTCTATCGCTCCTGCAACGGCCACGGATGGCCAACGCAGCAAGTCCATACCCACGCTCCACGTCGTCAACAGCACTGCCATCGCGTCACATAGGCTCGAATCAATAACGCTAGATATCGGACTCCGGCGCTTGCACGGCAGCTTCTTTATACTGGGAGCCGACGTTTTTAGCCATTTCAACTTAGATGTGTGTGTTCGTGATTGGCGCCTAAACGATAACGTCACATCCCGCGATATACGCAGCCCGCTGCGTATCCAACCTCACCTCATCTGGCACCTGTACGTTTCACCTGTCTCAGCGAACGTCGAAACACTTGCTGAATACCCGTAACTCACGAAGCCTCGAAACGATGCGCTGCTCGTGAAACACAAGGTGACGTAGCATGTAACACCCCCCCCCCCCCCGCACACCTGTCGCCGCACGGCCAGGGAGGGATGCTAGATGGGGGTTGGAAGTCGCCCGCCATGAGTTCTACCACACGCCTCAGCAATGTGTTATTCGTATTTCCTCCAGGGATTGGTTTTCACCTCTCCAGCTCGTTCCGTAGCAGAACAGTGGCGACTGGCCGTTTTGTGGTAATTACCAAGCTATTATTGACGTAACTACTGCGGGTCAATATGCCCTTCCCCGCACAGATGAATTCGGCACTCGTCTCGCAGGAACCAAAATGTACAGCAATATCAATTTGATGCGCGCGTTCCACCAAATTCTTGTCCAACCCAGCGACACTCCGAAGACAGCAATCACAACTGCATGTGGCCTTTTTCAGTTTTTCCGTGTGCCTTACAATTGGAAGAATTCGGCGCAAACTTTTCAAGAGGACATGGACGAGGTTACGCATGGACACCCGCTGATTTTCGTATAACTTGACAATCTCGTTGCAAGTCGCGCAGACGGAGAGCACAAATAGAACCTTCGCCTTCCGTTTGCTTGGCTAGATCAAGAGGGCCTGGTCTAAAGCCTCGGTTATGCATTTTAGAAGTTCAAGCCCTGGATTTTCTCGGCAACTGTATTTCACGCGAAATCATCAAGCCACTCGAATCATGGCTGCGGTACATCGAGGGCTTCCACTCTCCAACCTCCTTCCGCCAATTACGCGAGTTTCTGGGGCTCATAAGTTTTCACTGGCACTTCATACCATTCTGTATACCAGTTCTTCAGCCGCTTACCGACCTGTTTGGTCGCGACTTCAAAGAAATACCTACCTCCCAAGGGGTCCTCGGAGCACGAACACTCCTTCCAGGAAGCCAAAAAACGGTTGTCGACTGCAGTGCTGCTAATTCATCCGTTGCCCGACACGCTAACTTCTCTTATGGTAGACGCGTCGACCATGTGTGGGTGAAGTACTGCAGCCGCACGATGGCACAGAGTGGAGGCCGCTGGGCTCCATCTGAAGACGCTTCAAGCCTACAGGAAGTTCGCTACACAATGTCCAGGAGGGAAATGTTGGCCATCTTTTGCACTGTCGAGCGTTTGCTTTTTTTCTTGAAGACTGTAGCTTTGACGTTCTGACCGGCCACAGACTGTTGGCCTTCGTTTTCAAGAACAGTTCCTCGTACTCAAAACGTGAACTTCAGCAACATTCCTTTATCTCCGAATTTTCTACCGGCACCCTTCATATATCTGGGACCAAAAATCAGGCAGCTGCCGCACTGTCGTCTATCGGCGCTGTGCCTGCGGGTCCTAATGATTTCGAAGCTCTTTGCTCGGCCCAGGAAAATGACGGAGAACTATGCCAATTGCGGGGAAAAGGCTCGTCGCTCCAGCTTGCAGAGGTGCCGCTTGCCTACACAACATTGTTCACATGCGACACATCGCATGCAGCTCCTCGCCCGTTTGCATCCATCAGTTTCGGCGACCAGTATTACATTCACTACATGCGTTATGCGATCACGACATAGGAGTAACACAGAGGCTTATCACACAACGCTTCGTCTAGCCATGGATCAAAAAGATGTTGGAAACTGGGCAAGGAGCTTCCAATCCTGTCACGCTGTGAAAGTGACCCGGCACACATGTTCAGCGGTGCAGCTGTTTGTACTACCACAGAACTGTTTCGATAAGGTTAATTCAGTCTTAGTGGGACCTACTCTGCCTTGTTAATGTTTCAGGTGCCTACTCGCATGTGTCAACCGGCACTCAAGGTGGCCTGAAGCGACGCCTCCACAAGTTAACACGGCCGATACCATGGCGGAAGCATTTCTCGAGACGGGGCCAACGCGGTACTGTTGACCTTTCCGCATAACTACTGGCCGAGGCCGGCAATTCTAAAGCCCTCTTTTTTTCTGCCCTGGCGAGACTGCTCGGCACGCACCTTCAAAACACCACGGCTTACCAGCCAAAGAGCAACGGCATGGTAGGGCGTCTCCACCGATAACTAAAGGCGCCATTGACTGCCACGCTCGACAGACAGCAGTGTGGAAAGGCTACCCCTACTACAACTCGGGCAGCGAACAACTATCAAGTTTCAGCCCGGAGTCAGAGCAGCCGCGATACTGTACACTTAAGCCGTCCGCGCTCAAGACAGTTTTTCGGCGCCGAGCAAGGCACTCCATCAGTGGCCGCGCAGCACTTAGAAAGGGTAAATGCCTGGCCAGACAATCTTCGACTTATCTCCCGCCCCCAGTATCGCCGTGGGCAACCTGTGCTTCGTTTCCCGACAGTGAACAACCACGCACGTCCTTTTTGACCATTGAATCCTTCCTATGAAGGCCCCTGTTGGGTTGTTTCGCGTTCAGAGAAACCCTTGGGGATTGACGTTCCTGGGAAATAAGAGACAGTTTTGTGCGACCGCGTGAAGCAAGCCTATCTTGCGCATTATCTGTTGATTCCTTCCGCCATTCACACCAAGGTCTTCGGCATTGTAGGGGGTAGCCCTTGTAGCAACCGTCCGTCACTTCGTTGTCCCCGTCGACGCGGCATTGGTTACTGCTCGAACCGAAGCGTTGGTACGACAGGGGCACCACCATTGCCACGCGAAAAACCTGTTTTTGCTCTGAATAAAGCCAGAGGACTCTCCGTTCTTAGGCTGTCAAAACATGTACTATTTTTCTCTGCTAAAGCGTGCTCCCAACAAGTGCTTAGAACCAATGAGGTATGAAGTCCATGCTTCCAAACGGGATTATGTTTCCAAGCCACACCACTTGTGTGGTTCGAGACTGATAAAGTGGAGATCACAAGCTGGGACATCTGCAAGCAACATATTCGACACATTTTCGGGGAGCCGCACGGTCGTCAGCACACAACCTAGAAAGAACTGATCACTCCTGTGCGAGCATCTACTGAGTCATACACAGCCTTCATGCAGGATACATGCACCCTCTGCGGCAAGGCTGATGACATGATGTTAGAATCAAACAAAATTTCCCACGTATTATTGGAATATTCTTTAAAAGAAATTGCTGATGACACTTATAATTTGTTCTTATTCCAGAATCGCGCTACAGTATGTGACATCATTCTAGAAAGACACCTGTTTTAGGAAATGATGAGCCTCCGAATCTGGCAGAAATTTCTCCCATTGAGACACACCGCCGTTACTTCGTCCTGGGATGACCACCCCATGCCTCACCAATCATTGGCAATTGAACACGTGGGGCCCATCGTGAGATGCAAGAGTGGTGCCGCTTCTTTTACTGCTTTTTCAGTGCCGGCACAATAAACCTCGACGAAAATTGCGCTTATTTAAGCTGCTTTTTGCCAAACCTTAGCGGATGTTGGTATCAAGCCCATCTCTATACTCAACTATGAGGATCTTACCCCTATTTATTCGTCCACTTCACCCCAGCACAGGCATCAATATTGCGACCCGGCAGAATGGCGCACACGTAATGACAGCCCTATCTGCTTCAAGAGCCTAGGAACTGGCCACGTCTCCCACCATTGGCACAAGTAAACGTGCTAGTCGCCGTGGCTTTTCTTCACCGCAAGTCGACAGGAGTCCACACCATCGCGTTTTAGGGACGACCTCCTCCCATTCCATAACAGTGACACCACATTGCCTGCCCGAAAAACTAACCACCCACCGTCACCACACCACAGGGTCGTCAATCTCGCTCACCACTGCTTTGTCGGATTCCATCACCCAATTTTTTTGGTCACGTCTTCTCGCAGAACTCAGAGACACAATGCCAGGAGGTGTCGCTGCATTGCTTCCCCGTACTGAAAATCACCTCTTGACTGTGCCCACAACACAAAAGATTTCGGACTTTCAAGTAGATGCTCGATGACGCCGGTGCAGCTATATCGGTAATGAGTTCCTAACTTCGTCATTCTCTCCGCAAAGTGCTCCCGCTTGCTACTTTTATTATCGTATGCGTCGCTGACGGTAGTAGACCGCTCATCATTATAATCCCTCCCACTGGCGTGAGCATGGCTGGACATCACAATACAGTTCATTTCGCCATCCTTGACAAGTGCCCGTATGGCCTAATTATTTCTTATGGCTTTCAGACGCCCCATTAAGCTCTCATTGATAGTGCCACTTGTCTCTTACAGTTGGAACTTCTTTTTGTCGATGCCACCGATAAACTGTTGTCACAGTTGTGTTTCGTCGAGTTCATTGGTCTGATGCTGAAACCCTCAATGTATGTTGTTCTGTTGCAAGTTGCACCGGTGCCTGACACTGACTACGTGTTATCACAGAATGTAGATCTTGTCCTGACGCAATACGTCGCTCTGCCTCAGGCTGTTGTGAGCGCTATTGATGATCGCGCCTACGTTCCTCTTCCCGACTTCGTGACCACACCAGAAGTCTTACCTCAAGGCTTCAAACAGACGAGTGTGCCTATCCTTAAAGAACACGCTCAACTCGCCAGAATCCCGATGATGCCTTTCCGTCTGCTTGTGACAAGACTTCGTCCACGCCTATCAATAATTTCGATAAGAAGATAGTTACTGAACTTGCTCTTTCTCCCTCTCAACATCTACGCCGCTTGTTAACATCAAAATCGGGGCGTATAAGATCTTGATGAGAGATCGCAGCGTGAAACGTCTACCGTAAACATCCTCTGTAATCGGCGACCTTACCGAGTGTTTGCGACTGAACCTAACGCCAGTCATAATGCGGTGGAAAAAATGCATCCAAAGGACACTATCAAGGCGTCTCGTGGTCCTTGGTCTTCCCCTGTCGTCATTGTAAAAAGGGATAACTAATGGGTCTTCTGCTTCGACTACCACCACCTGAGCAAGGTGCCTAAATGAGATGCATAACCTCTGCCACGGATCGATGACCTGCTGAATTGTCTCCACGGCGCAAAGTAGTTCTCTTTCGTCGACTTCCGTCGGGTATATTCGACAATCGCTGTGGGTAATGATTGGGAGAAGGTCACCTTTGTTACACCAGGCAGTCTTAATCAATTTAGGACATGTCGTACGGTCTCTAATGTGCCAGTGACATTCTAATGTATATTGGTGAACTGGAATTCGCTACATTGACGACGCCTTGTGTTTCGTCCTATATTTTTGTCACTTGTAAAGCACTTTAGCTGTTTTAAAATGCGTTTCGAAGATCTGGCCTTCAGCTGGATTCCTCCAAGTGCAATTCCGATCGCCATGAAATTAAAATATTTGTCTACCTTGTTGATGCTGCAGGTGCCAAGCTGGACCCCGACAAACTTCAGGATGTTGTGGATTTCTCTGTTCCCCATAAAATCAGGATGTTTGCAGTTTCGTCCGTCCCTGCTCGTCTTTTCTATAGTTTTAAAGAGCCTCGCTGCTATCACCCCACCCCTGACCGGAATTCTTAAAAACGATGTGCCTTTGTTCCTGCGGTCCATTAAAAACTTCTGAATTTACCATGCCGTTCACCCTGCTTACGTCCCTATTTATTCGGCTTCCCTTTGATATTTCCTCCACCACGGAAGTCCGCATGGATGCCAGCGGCAAAGGCATATGCGCTGTTTGGCCCCAGCAACAGCAGGAATGCGGCCACGTGATAGTGTTTACTAGCTGCCTTCTTTCTTATTCCGAGTGGTATTCCGAACTGCACTGCTAAAAGGGAATGTCTCGCTTTGATCTAGGGTGTCACAAAATTGTCACCTTTCTTCTAAGGCCGACAGTTATAAGGCGTGAATGACTACGGACCACTATGCTACCTTTTTTTCCGTGAAAGAGTTCACAGCCGCTTTGGGCGCGATTCTCTGTGGCTTCAGGAACGTTCCTATTTCATCGTCTACAATTGGGGGCGCTTAAATCACGACGCGGACTGTTTTCGGCTTCACTTGTGGAACTATCCGACTTTGACTCCAGCGGCACTACGGTCGGTCCTATGCAGATCCCAAATCTTAGTCACATCTAAGATAAACAAAGGCGGGGTGTCGACATGCGCCAATAATGGCACGCGTAACTATTCGGCATCTGATACCAACGTTGGCATGATTTTCCTCCGGGATAACATTTTGTACCGCCGCTTTCTGTTCTCTGACAGCCCAGACCTCGTCCTTGTGATTCCAAAAAACCTGCAGCCGACCATCATAAACACGTTCAAACGGCGGGTAACCTCGGCGTTTCTCGTGCATATAACCGCAAATACCGCCGTGTTTAGCGACACAACGTGTGCCGATCAATGCGCCTATCGTCATTTCATGCGGCCTCTGTCATCGTCGCACGTCTGTCCAGAAGAACCCTTCCGCCCCTAGGCATCCCTTCTGCGTGCTTCTTTCAGGTTGGCCTTCACTTGCGTGGGCCGTTCCCCGTGTCACACTACTGGAACAAGTGAAACCCCTCTGCAAGCACTCTAATGCTCTATGTCATACGGTATGCGATCACGCGCACCCTGCTAACCAGCTGCGCAACTGAAATAGCCTACGTTTTGTTCTGCGCCGTCATCCTTTATCACGGAGCTCCTAAATATCCCTTGCGGACAGAAGCTCGCAGTATTTATGTAAAATCATCGTCCGAATTCTTGGATCATGCGCGACCCAACACAAGCTTATAACAGCTTACCACCCTCAGACTAATGGGCCAAAAGAATGCTTGAGTCAAACGCTCACAGAATTTTCGCGGATGGATGTCTCTTTGGACGCCGGCGTTTGGCTTATGAGCTCACCATTTGTGACGTTCACTTGCAATTCATAACGCCATGACGTAAACCGACTGTCGCCTTTGTATTTGCCTTTCGGGTGCAATTCCGTTTTATCCATTGACGCTCTGCTCCCTTCCGCTCCATTTACCAACAGCGACTATGCCCACGACGCCATTGTCCGAGCCCACCACGCCCGTCAGGTTGCCCACCAATGATTAGCAACACCTCAAGAGTACCAAAAGACATTATACGACAAGCATCGCCGGCGAAACCGCTTTCGACCAGGCTGTCTAGTCCCACTGTGGACCCCAATGCGCCGTGTCGAGCTCTCGAAAAATCTCCTCTCGCCATACACTGGCCCTTATCGTGCCCTTCGCCAAGTCACCGACCTCACCTTCGAAGTCGCACCACTCGCCCAAACGCCATCGGCTCCTCGCCACCCATATATTGAAGTTGTGCGTGCTGTGCGCCTCAAACCGTACCGCGTGCACCAAACGTAGCCCTGCTGGCCCTGGCTCCCACTTCTCTCGTACTTCACAAGCTTAGAGTCGGTGTTCCTGGTGCGGGAGTTTTTTTTGACGGAATGGTCAGTCAGCGATACCCACAACGACGCGGCACAGTGAAAACGATAACGGCGCGCCTAGTCTCCCCGCGTGCATGCATTTGCCATATTGATTGAGGCTCTCAATAATCCTTAGAAATATATTCCATCTATTTCATTCCTAGTTACAATATGACTGCGTGGCTATTTAGTGTGCACAATGATTCCAATGGCTACCTCTGCCGTTCATTCTCTCGCGGTATCCCGTCCATCTCGCTTTATTTAGATTGCCCTAGACATTCTTTTCTTTTTGTTATTCTCTGAAGGGCGCTTGTTCATTTTGTCTTTAGCGGTGTCTAATGTATACCCTGTAATAAGACTCTCTTAGGTTGTTTTACTTATCTTGTTCGAGGTATTGTAACAGAACCTCGGCAATCGCGCGGCTAATGTTGTGCTATCTATCCCATATGTTTCGAGGACTTGTGATGTGTTACACACAAAGAGGTCCTCCTTGGCATACCACGGTGGAAAAAATAAAAAGACCGTTGTACTTGTACTCACTAGGATTGCTGTCTAAACATGAATTCATTCTACCTACGCTATAATATTTTTTGCCTAAAGGTGGCAAGAAAAGGATAAAAATTGGCTTGCCGTTTTTTCAAACAAATTCATTGTAGCACAAACGTGAAGCGTCGATTCCAAGAACCAGCGGCAGCTTCGCTGCCCTCAAATTTATTACGTACTGTTTCACAAAGCAATGACAGCCATATGAGGCAAGCACGGCCTGTGCCGTTGCCCAGAGTAAACAGCGCTCCAGTGGCTGCCACGTGTCATAGGAGAATCCGACGCGACGGTAAGCGAGTATGTGGCGAAAGTGCGTCGCTATAGCATTTCGGCGCCGTGGCGTACTCCACCGTACGCATGATCAAAGCTCAGCGACCGCGGCAACACCGGTTCTCACCTACCGGAAATGCCGTCCTCGCAGACGCTGACCGAGTTTGACAGCAACATATTTACAAGCACTGCAGTCAATAATACCATTCTGCAGGTCCGTGGTGCGTGGCATGCTGTCCACGATATTACTCAGCGATAAAATAAATGATTAGTAAATATCCTGAATAGTAACTATTCATCTAGTAAAGCAAATCTATCAAATTATTGTGTGACTAATTTTGTTACTATTAGAAGAGAGCAAATGGTAAAATACAACCACAACGACACTTATAAGCCTTGCCATGTTTACTAAGAGTCTCAGTG